>NC_052049.1:136543857-137143857 GCF_903992535.2 Arvicola amphibius | reverse complement strand
AGTAGCATATACAACATGGATATTATAGACAAAGGAATGAATATGCACCCTAGAAAGAAGGGGTGCATAGTGAGAGATTTCATCTTGCTACCTAGACTCAAAGTTTGGTAGCAGAGCCAGCAACAGGATACGGCTACATCACAATGCCTCCATCATTTATTTACCTCACTTCCCCTATCAAATATGTATTATTCTGTGTATAACCTCACATTATCTAAGAATGATGGCTATGGTAAGATATGGAAATGGGGAGATACAGAGGTAATAATTCACATAACTGTTAATATAGCCATTAGTATAGTTTTCTATCTTATATTATAACTGTTAAGCTTTTATTGTGCCTAGTATAAAAATCAAACTTTGGAGGCTGGAAAGATGGCTCAGTGGCTAAGTGCACCTGCTGCTTTTCCCAGAGGACTTGGATTTGGTTCCTAGCACCTGCACGGCTACTCACAAGCAAATGTATTTCTAATGACAGATACAGTACCCTCTTCTGGTCTCCAAGAGCACTGCATCCATGTGGTGAACATGCATACATGGAGACAAACATCCATAAAATTAAATAAAAGTATATTAAAAATTAAATTTATCTTAGTTGCATAATAGGATTGTTACTCTCCAAATTTCAGTAATTCCCTGGAAGTCTTGGAATGTGTCCTGAGAATCAGGGAGAATTCTAAAGCTAAATTCCTGAGAGAAGTTGTTAAGCGTGTTTAAGAAACAAGACTGCATGCTCATGATCTCCCTCCTTTTGCTCCTCATCAGGACCTTGAGAGCTCAGTCCGGTGCTCCTATGTGGGGCTCTGTCATTTTCTCCATCCAATGCCAGGTGAAGGTTCTATGGTGATATGCAAGATATTCATGAGTATGGCAATAGGATCTGGACATTTCTGGCACCCTCTCCTCAGCTGCCCAAGGAACTAGCTGGGGGCGTCTTCCTGGACACCTGGGAACCCCTCTAGAGTCAAGTCTCTGCCAACCCTAGAATGGCTCCCTTAACTAAGATATATAATTCCTTGTTCTCATATCCACCCTTCCTATATCCCAACCATCCTATTCCCCCAAGCTCTTCCCATCCTCCACTTCACACTTTTCTCTCCCCATCCCCCCATCCCACCCCACCCCCATGTTCCCATTTTTTTGTTCGGCAATCTTGTCTACTTCCAATATCCAGGTAGATAACTATATGTTTATCTTTGGGTTCACCTTCTTATATAGCTTCTCTAGGATTTTTTTTTACGAATTATAGGCTCGATGTCCTTTATTTATGGAAGCCAGGACCGCGAGGAGTGCTTTTACCCATTGAGACGGTGGGACAGATCTAATGGGAGACCACCAAGTCCAGTCGGAATGGGACTGATGGAACAGGGGACCAAACCGGACTCTTTGAATGTGGCTGACGGTGGAGGAGGACTGAGAAACCAAGGACAATGGCAATGAACATGAACTCTACAGCATGGACGGGCTCACTGTGAGCCTTGTCAGTTTGGTTGCTCACCTTCCTGGACTTAGGGGGAGCTGTAAGGACCTTGGACTTAACATAGTGAAGGAAACCCTGATGGCTCTTTGTCTTTGGAGAGGGATGGAATGGGGGTATGGGTGGAAGGGAGGGGAGGGAAGGGGGAGGAGGAGGGGAGGAGATGGAAATCTTTAATAAAAAAAAAATCACAGAAAAAAAAGAAACAAGACTGCAAAACAGAAAAAAAAACATGTAAAGAGGAACTTCTGTGCAAAGAATCCATGCAAGCCTGATCCTTCAGGAATTCAGAAACCCACACAGCTCCTTAGAGTATTTGCCAACTGTAGGCCAGTAAATGGGGTTTTAACATATCCACACTGTCAATCACTGGCTAACGTTGCTCCCATGGGATGCCTATTCCCAACATTTTCATCAGTCTGCTTACTTTGTTACAGGAACTCCTATAGCCCAAAGGTAAAGATGTCTGAATAAAACTACAGGTGTGAGATAAGATGAGGGGCCTCCACAAAGAAGTGAAAGGGATCTAAGAGACCCAAGTATCCTGGGTAACCACTACAATGTCATCTGATGTTCCCTGGGTGGACATAACAGTCATCCCTCTACCTGGCCATCATTAGTACCTCCCTGAATTCTCTAAACTCCTTAACCACATAAGGTCCCAACTACTTAGCATCTATTTGCCCACGCTTGCCATTTCTTTTCTTCACAAATTTTATAATTCTTGCAAATTGACTTGCGATTCTATGTACAGATGGCTAGTCTATCCGTTGTGCCTCAGTGCTTTCTATCCTTGTGGCCTGGATCGGCCTCTAATACACATCAGAAAATCTTACCCCTCCTTCAGGGGTCAAGAAGACCTTTCTTAGGACTGCCTAAGAAATGGGGCCTGTACCCCTTTCAAGTCTCTCTTATGGTGCCTTTGTCCCTTCACCATGTGTTACATGTGAGGTCAGTTGTATTCTCTCTCAGAATGAGAGATCAACATCAAGATTTCATTTTCTTTGTATCAGTCCATCACCAACAAATGATCAATACTCATAAATGATATATAGCCAGCACTTGATGATTAAAAAAACAGTTGAATTCTTTCATATGGTCATGTTGGGTAACAGTGACTTCCTAAGTTCTTGGTCCAGTCTTTAAATGAGGCATTAATGCTCTTTGCGGCCATGAATCTTAGATAAGCTCTACTTTCTGCCACTCTGATGAAATCTCTGGCAAAAGCAATTCAGAGGAGAAAGGATTGATTTTTGCGCATGATTCCAGGTCACATTCTATCATGGTCAAGGAGACAGGATACATGGTCACATCATATCCACAGGCAACAGCAGAGATTAATGGAGATTAAGGTGTTGGGGGAAGGGTTGCTCATTTGGTTCCTGGCCGCTTGGCCAGCTTAGACCAGAAATAATCACACAGACACTGTATTAATTAAATCACTGCTTGGCCCATTAGCTCTACATTCTTTTTGGTTAACACTTACATATTAATTTAACCCATTTCTGTTAATCTGTATATCACCATGAGGTCCTGGCCTACAAGCAAAGTTTCAGCATGTCTATCTCTGGTGGTGGCTTCATGGCATCTCTCTAACTCCCCTTTTTCCTCCCATGCTATAGGCCAAGTCAGTTCTTTATTCATTAATCAATAAAAGCAACACATACACAGAAGGACCTCCCATACCATTTCCCTTTTTCTGTTTAAACAAAAAGGAAGGCTTTAACTTTAACATAATAAAATTACATATAACAGAACAAATATAAAAATATAACAAATTATCAACCAAGAATTATAGTTATAATATTCATATCTATTTTATCTTTTATCATAATTATGGAAAACTATAACTATAACCATTTATTCTTCAACTCCATCAAAGACTCCAGAAGGATATAAATATTACCTAAGTAAACAGGAAGTGCATTGTAAGCAACTTCCAAAGTTCTAGAATTGACAGAGACATTTTTCTGCCTGAACAGTCACCCAAAGTTCTTCTGTACCATTGGGGCATCCATTTTCAGCCTAGTATCCAGCAGACTTTTCCATGAAGCAGGAAATTTCAAAGACAGTTCCGCCTGTATTGGAAGTTTGTCAGTCACTATCTTCTGTATCCTGAAGAATGTCTGGCAGACTCTTTCATGTATTAGGAACCCTAAAGGATCATGTATCATCTTTAGGCAAGCTCAGCAGTCATTTCTCTGTGGGTCCTGCATGTCCAGGTAAGCAGTCCAGGCAAGAGCAGTTTTTTTGCCCCAAATGGCTAGCAACCACCATATGAAGCCTCTTCAATGCCCATCATCCCTTGAAGTAGCTTGGTATGGTCAGGAGCAGATGTGTCTCGCTACCGTGAAAAGTCTTAAGTTCTTAAACATTTTAAAGGCCATATTCTGAAGATCTCTGAAAGATTTGAAGAATACCCATCTAACTGAAATATATCTCTATACATCTAAAAATTCTAACATGACTACAAGTTTGACTATTGTAGATGACTCTTTATTTACATATATTTCTTAATTATACATTACATTTTAAATGAACTTTACAAACCCAATACCTTAATCAAGAGCAGAAATATACATATACAATATAAAAAAACTTACTTTAAATTGGTATCAATAAACCAAGATCCATACCAAAGCAAATTAATCATCTCTATAGCATATCCCCCTTTAAATGTAAAGAAACATTTATAAACAGTATTTGGGAATATAGACATAGTTTTTCTCCAAACTGTTTCCTGCTGTTTAGGGGCATTGTTAATCAGGTCTTTTATGGTGTATCCTGTGTGCTAGGTTCATTTCAGTCAGCAGTTGGGTGAAGTAATTTTTGAGGGGGTCCACAGTGACCTTTCAGGGGTTCAATCAAACTTTGTATTAGCCTGGAATTAATCCACAGGTTTAAAGCACACATACCAATACTCAGCTAGTCATCTCTACTTTTATATATTTCAGATTTCCCTGCGTAGGGAATGATGCCACCCACATGGGGCAAGTATTAACAACTTCTTGAAGAATGGGCTACCTAGCATCCCCTTGGGTATGATCAGGTGATCACTCGGATTTTTCTGGGTCAGCCTTCTTTCACAATGCTCCTGTCTTTTTATTTTAACTTGGGGATTTGGTTTATCTAACAGAAATAAAATAATTTTGTAAGAGAACTGTAGATGAATGCTCAGCAGTAACAAGACTCTGTCCACATGAAGGCAGAATGGCAGGATCTTATATGGGCTTCACATTAGGACAAGCATTCACTGAGGAGTTAAGCAATGAGCAGCCTGTTATTGGCATGGGCCCGTTTCCTGTGTGTTTATCTGTATTAAGTTCAAGCAGATCCCCATCATGGGATTAGAACCAGGGGTATTTTAAGGTGGGAGGGATTTTGATTTTCAAGAAAGCAAAAGACTTCTCTGATAGAGGGCAGTTCCTACTGTTCTGGCAAGGGGTGAGGTGGGGAGGTGGGGAGGTGGGGAGGTATTTCCAGCAAAGGAAAGAACATCAGAGGAAGGAAGAAGTGGCGTGGACAGAAGCTGGGGGCATTTGGTGCTGGGTTGGGCAAGCAATGAGCAAAGTCATGGCAGGAGCAATGATGCAAAGACAGAGATAACCCAATCCCATTTCCCAGAGTCCCCCATCCTGCCTTCTCATATGCCAACTCAGCCCCATCTGTCTCTGCCTTCCCCTGGTTCTTCTGAGGCAGTATTGTCTCCTTTACCTGTCTGTATTTGCGAGAACCTTCCAGGCCTAGCTGAGGGTCACCTTTCACTGTGAGAATTTCTTTGTACTCCCTTTGCTCTGCGGTTTAGTCTCTTTAACTCTTTGCAAACTAAGCATCTTGAGTGGCAGCACAGAGGCCAGCATCCCTTATCATTTGCACCTCTCCCTCCATCTAGTAGCATATCCCAGAAGATGCTGCCGACAGAGGCAAGGCTTTGTGCACTAATTATCTCATATGGAAATTCCTTGTCTCTTTCAATTAAACACCTTTGACAGAAACAGCAGAACAATGCAACTCTGTTTATCCCAAAATATTCAGCAAAGTGCTAGGTAATCACAGTAGCCAAAATCTAATGACCACGTGTCACGTGTTTGGCCCTGTCCCACACATTCTGTAGGCAGTAGCTCATTTAATTCCCATTATACTCCTAAGAGGTAGCCACTCCGTTTTGCAAACACGGAAAGTGAGGCTTACAGAGGGCCAGTCCACTGCTGAAGTCCATAGTGAGTGGGAGGAGCAGAGTTCGGATACAGGCTGTCCTTACCCTTAACCACCTTTGCACAAATGCCTGCAGCCACCAAGACACTGACAAACTGTATGCGAGTTGGAGAACTTTCCAGTTGAGGTCTCTCGAGGTCCCTTGCCCGGGAAGACATTGTTTTCCTAGTCTGACCATGTGGCCGACAGGTGTGACCTTTTAGTCTAGTAGTCTAGGTAGTCTTTGAAAGATCTTGATACTAATTTTCATCTTTTAAAAAAAAAAATCCAGGACCTTTTTCAAAATTTTGTGCCATGTATTTTGATCATATTCATGTCCACCCTTTTCTCCCATATCCAAGTCTCCACTTCTCCACCCACCCAACTTTGGGTCCCTTTCATTAAGTCTTTTAGTTTAGGTACCTGTGTATGCCTATGGCGCATGTGTGCAGGTGCCAATAGAGGCCAGAAGAAGGTGTTGGAGTCCCTGGAGTCTCGGGTGATTGTGAGTTGCCTGGCATGGGTGCTGGAAACCAAACTCAGGTCCTCTGGAAGATCAGCAAGTGCACTCAACTCTCTCCAGCTCCTTCATCTGAAGGAGAGAAAAAGAATAGCTCTAAATCCAGCATGTGGGGCAAGAGGGATGGCTCAGGGGACCAAGCACTTGCTGGGACAACATGGGGACTGGAGTTCGGATGATGAGCACCCGTAGAATACCACGTGTGGTTGTTCGAGCCTGTGATCCCTCTGCTGGCAGGGGTGGGGTGGGGGTGGTGACAGACACATCTTGAAGGCTTGCTCTCAAGCTAGTGAGGCTGTAATGGTGAGCTCCAGGCTCAGTGAAAGACCCTGCCTTTAAAAAAAAAGATCGAAGAGCGGCAAAAGAAGACATCTGAAACTCTCCTCTGGCCTCTACGTGTATGTATATGGGAGTGCACCTGCCTATGCCTAACCATGCACAACGAACATAACAAAATAAAATGCAGCACCCTTTGTGTGCAAAGCTCATGTTTAGCAGTGAGCCACAGTCATTTCCTGTTACTTGGACTTGATCTGAAAATTGAATAGAAAATTTTCATCCTTCTCAGGCTGCCTTTGGGCTTTCATAAAAGCTACAGGAAGTACCGAGTCTGATCAGGGCTTCCAACCGGGTTCTTCCTCTTCTGAAGGTGAAGTGGAAACTGGGCAGGTATCCAAAAGCTTTACCAACCCAGCTAATGCTACTAGAGACTCCCTAGAAACCATTAGGGCTCACAAAGCCCAGCGAACACAGGGAGACCTAGGCTGCTTATTAAAAGAGGAAACAGGAAGTCAGCCTCAAAGGACAAGCTTTTTGGATGAGGTGTTCATGTGACATACATGAATCATCCCTGAAGAGTGGGCACAAAGAGTGTCCTTTGCTTCTGGGCTTGTTATGTCCTCGCTGCACCCCATGTGGTGGCGTGGTGTTTGTTAAGCCTGCCCTTTGTGAAGCTCCCTGGGTCTCCCCAGAAATGCAAACCAGCAGCAGAGTGGATGGCAAAAGTCCCTTTGTGGGGTACGGAGGTGAGTTTTCTCCCCCCTTGTCTACTTGTGTGTTTACAAATGAGTAATGAGGTCAATTGGGGACAAGCACGTTTTGTGCCACAGTTTGGACAGATGTGCAGAGCCTCTGGAAAGCACAGCTGCTTGGTCCAAGTGGTGGCTCTCGCCAAAAGTACTAAATGTTCAAAAGAGATGTGTCACCAGGGTGCTCAGAGGACCCCACTGGCCATCAGGAAATCTGCGTTTAATGAGTCATTCCAACCATGTGGACACTTGAAGCGGCTTTCTCCAAGTACAAGCACATGCATCTAAAGGCAGCTTAATAATTTACAAATACTTTATCATCACAGATTTTAATCTTCATTCTATTTTGTTGTTTGCTTGTAGGTATGTGTATATGCTGGCTCTGTATGTTCACATATGTGTTAGTCCTCCTGAGCATGTAAGTGCACCTGTGTGTGCACAGAGGCACATGTGTGCATGTGCATGGGGGCATAGCAAGATTGGCTTTGATGTCCACTTTGCTTCTGGTGACAGGGTCTCTCACTGGTGTGTGCACAGATGCACATGTGTGTATGTGCACAGAGGGCACAGCAAGATTGACTGTGATGTCTACTTTGCTTTTTGTGACAGGGTCTCTCACTGGTCTTGGGCTCACTGACTTGCGAAGGCCGGCTGGCCACTGAGCTCCCAGGAATCCACCTGTGTCAACCTCCCCAAAGCTGGAATTACAAGACCAGCTCTGTCTTTTTTCATTCTGGGGCTCAAACTCAGGTCCTCATGCTTGCAAGGCACACACTTTATTGACTGACCCTCACCCTGCCCATTTTTTTTTAAAACCAGGCATTATTGAGGTTTTCAACTTTGCACTAAGTATCAATGTGAGTCTGTCCTTTTGCTAACAGGCAGAGTAGGGACGACCGTTTAGTGTATGCAGCTCACAGCATAACCACATGGGCTGGCTAACTGCAAAGATCCTGAGCTATCACACTGACCTGGTGCATTACAATGCTGATGTTTCTACCCTAAAGGTAACAGCCATGACATTGATGGTTGTAGGTGGGAGCTGTTGTTGTTGTTGTTTGTATTGTTGCTATCACAACTATGATGCAGGATCATTTTTTTCTCATGGACTTTTGTACAGTTCTGTTGCTTTGCCCATACTAAAACTAGAAAATTGGCTCACACATATTCCAAATCTTTCTAGAGGCTTCTAAATCACCTTGAAAGAAACAGGGCTGAATCACACTGTCACCTGCAGTGTTTAATAAGTCCTTGTTTCCACCATGTCCTTCTTGTATTTGATGCTGTCAGACATTTTATATCTACTCCTTCAATGGAACAGTCTTGTTTCATGTTGGTCTGATCTGATCATACATAATACTAAACATTATTATATTTATGTACTTACATATTTACATTTTTATTACCTTCAGTTAGAGCAGGGAGGGGAATGTATGTACTTGTGTGGGGGTGTGCATACCACAGCACTGGAGTTGAGGTTAGAAGGCAATGTGTGGGAGCCAGTTACCCCCTTCTATTGTGTAGGTCCTAGGGCTTGAACTCAGGATGTCAGGCTTGGTGACAAACAGCTTCACCTGGTGAGCCATCTCACCAGCCCGTGCACATTTCTGTTTTCAATTCATGCTCTCTGTCTCTGAAGTGTCTTCATCTGCTCTGCCAGGTTTCTGTTAGGTAGTTTGTCTTATTCTCATCTAATTCTGGATATCAGTTCCAAGTTACACACATATAGATTAGGAGTAGTACGTCCCAGCCCGAGCTTTGTTTCCATCGTCTCTATTGAATTTTTTTTTACACAACTAAATTCTGTTAGTGCAGTGACATTTCAACACAGCACATGCTGTGTCATGTTTGATTTGTCTTTCCTCATGCCAGATCATGCTGGCTCCCTTACATCTCCTCTGATAAAAGACAAATCTGGCATTGATATCATTGTCTTTCTTAGAATTTATTAATGCATAGTGTAAGACAGGAGCACAGCTTCCATTTCCTATATGGCTAGAAGTTGTGTGTGTGTGCTATCAATACTCTAGACAGTGTGTGGCCCCCTCTGACCTGCAATGTCATTTTTACATGTCTGTCTTCCTGTTTGGGGACCTCTATCTCTGCACTCTGTGCTTGTTCATTGAGCTATGTGGTCATCTCTCTGTTGACAAGTCACCATACCATTAATTTACCTTAATATAGCTGGTTGGCACCGGGAAGGCAATGGCAGACCTTACCCTTTCCCCAGACTGTACTGACTGCTCTCTTGGCCCTCAGAGATATTTGAATGTGCCTGTAATGCTCTAAAATGTCCCCTGGGGTTTTGACCAACTATCTTTGCATTTGTAGATTAATTTGCTATCACATGGCCTATGTGGGATATTTAGTTTCTCAGCACAGGCATGTGGTATAACTTTGAATTAATTTGTACCACCTTCAAAAATATTTATTTTAATTTTGTTGTCTGAGTGTGTCTGTGTGAGTTTCCACCGTGTGTGTGTAGGTACCCAAGGAGGTCAGAAGAAGGCATTGGATTCCCCTGAAGCTGGACTTCTAAGAAGCTATGAGGTGCCCAGTGTTGGTGTTGGGAAGCAAACTGAGGTCCTCTGCAAGAACAGTACACACTCTTAACCCTGGAGCCATCTCTCCCACCGTCCTTCCATCTGCTACATATGTCAGTGTTCTGCCTATTCTCCAAATCAATCATTACATATTGAACTTAGTACAAATTGCTTGAGAGTGTGCTGATATTGATAACGAGATTCTTAAGTCCATTTTATTTGGGAGTGGCTGCTTATTATACACAGGATGTATCAGTTATTCCCCAAATTTGGTCATCTAAGGGCATACAAGCTATGTCAATACAGATTACATTAAGTAATTCTTCATAATCTGTGACAATGGCATGTTTTTGCCTTTAACTTCTTAGCCATATGTGAAACAGTTTTATGTTGATGTATTCTTTAGTTAGGATTTCAACATGTTTGATAGTATATTTTTAAACACCATTAATTAGGTATAAATATATATGTCTATGTTCATAATTGAGATGGGACTATAAATTTATTTTCATATTTATCAAGGGTGCCAAATCTCTATAGAATAAGTTGTAAGTCATATATTTTTTTCTTTTCCAAATTTTAGTTTTAGATTTCTAAAAATAAAAGTTACAAATGCATACTCTTTCAGGAATAATATAGTTTCCCTTAAGTGTGTTAGCACCACCCAAACAAGCCCACTAAGCCCCTTCATCCAAAGCATCCTCTCCCCAGGGACAAGACCTCTCCATGATTAGACATATATCCCAAGATTACCAGAGAAGACTCCTGTGTTGCTCTCACATTTTCCGTTCTAGTGATGCATTGATTTCCTGCCACGTGGGGGAAGGATTTATTTTTCTTTCCTTCGCTTGCTCTTGCACAACATGTGGGCTTCTTTCTAGTTCCCCAGTGTCCTGGTATTGTGGTTCGAACATGGCTTAGTGTGGTCATGTTGGCATTTTTCTTTAGAGACTGTATAAGTGGCATTCAAAACCGACGTTGTTATCTCCCTTTTTGGTTTTACTTTAAGAAAATAATAATGGTGGTTGCTTTTGTTTCATTGCTTGCTTAGCTTTGGCGTTTTATCATTAATTCAACCCCCAGTGGAACGCCTCACCAATTCTCTACAAGCTTTCTTTCTGAGCAGTTGGATGTAGTTGTTATTCTGCCAGTTTTAGCACAGAAAAACGCTCTCTGGGAGAACTCTGCACTTTTACAAAGGAGGCATCTCTGTTTGCCTACAGATGGTGTGGGGGATGCCCGACTTTCTAGGTTTCCTTAATCATCATCTTGGGGGCCCCTCTGTGCCTTCCCTGTGCTACAGTTTCCTCTCTTCTGGCTTCTCTACTTTCTCGGGTAGATAAAGGCTTCGCCATGCTGCATAACCAAGAATACCTCCTCTCACTGTCCTTGAATACCATCTTGGATCAGTCTGCAGCTCTAGGTTAGAAACCTACTGCTTTGGAACTGAAGGAAGGTGCTTCTCAATTGTCTGACACTTTACAGTATTAACCCTGAGAACTCAGAAGCTACTCTCACTCCTTTTCCTTCTAATAGGACCCTTCCCAGTCTCTCCTTGAAGTTTATGCCTGACTTATTGAGCTGAGCATTCTGGCATCTTGCATTAACATGTTTCTTTATGGATATAGTCACATTTTTTCTGGGTATTTGATTTTTTTTCAATTTGGACACTAAAGATTTATCAACTCTGGGGAATTTTCTTGCATTATGTCATTGGTGACTTTTTTTGATATAACTTCTTCTATTCAAGAGTTTTCATATATGTTGGTTGTTTGGGATGAACTGCCCAGTTGTTTGTCAATCTCTCTCTCTCTCATATTATATTAATCTTTCTCTTTACTTATCTTTGAAAACTTCCATGAATTGTTTTGTTTCTTCTACTCAACTTTTCAGGTGTACAGAGTGGGTGAAGGTGGATATTGTTCTATGCTCTTTTTTAATAGCACACTAATCTTACTGCATGACTGTGGTACCTTCTAATCTCTCTGAGGAGTTCTATCATAGTATTTTGAATTTTTAATGCTGATTGATCTCTGTGTCCTCCAAATTCCTGTTTAGCTATTTTAGAGATTTTCTGTAGATATCTGATACCTTAATTAACACTTTGTTTTTTAAGTTTATATCTATTTTCTTGGGTAGTTCAGAACTGCAATTTTCTTTCTAATCTGGCATCCTGCATTTTTTTTTACTATTATTCTGAGATGGAGGCAGGGTTAGAGAGACAGGACCACTCAGCATCAAATACACATGGGTTTCCTTATTGCCTCAGTGGCAGGACAGTAACTCCTCAGATAAGCTCCTCCAAACCATGAAACTTGACACTCTCTATACCTGTATTGGGGGTGAGGAGAGGGAGTAACTAGACTATTGGATGCAAAGAGGGATCTAGAATTTGCTAACATTTCCAGCTCAATGTCTTTCCATCCCAGCCTCTTGGGGAAACAAATCTGGACAATTCCTGAGTCTTTCAGAGATCCTGTGAAATCAAACTGGCAGTTCCTTTTCCATGTTTACAATTGTTTTCCTTGGATCGACCAAGCTCTTTATAACTGGCCCACGTAGCCCCCAGCCCCCAGAACCCCACTGCTCTGTCATAATTCTTGTAGTTGCCCTCAGTTTACCCCTGCAACCAACTCTACTTCGTTTTGATTAGTCTTTTCTTGGGGGAACCTCTACATTTATCTGCATTTAATTTTTAATGAGTTTAAAGTTATATTCAAGCTGCTTAGCCTGCAACATGACAGATTTTTATTCTAATTTTATTATAAGTCCCTACAGTCCATTTCTATCCCTTGTATCATTTGCCATAATATACTTCATGTTCCCTGGTGCCCACGAGAAAACGTTAACTCTTCTTAAAATGGCATGTCTGCTGTGTTCTCCCCAGCTGCTGCCCGGGATTTCTGTGGCATGCATCAATTGTTTTTCCCTGATCACTAATATGTTGTAAGTGGCTGGCCGGCCAGTTGGAGAGTTCCTGACCTACAACGATACTGGTGCTGAGAGAGAAGGATACGTCTTCATTCTAAAATGGTGCGTCCCCCAGACATATTTCAGGTGATTCCTGTGTCACCGCACATGGGACTTGGTACGGTTGAACAAATGTGGCCAAGAGTGGGTCTGATAATTTACATAGGTTTCCTTCACATAATGACCCTGGGCTTTAAAAATGTTTCACGCATGGTTCGATCTGGGCCAGACATTTTTGTCCATAAAATGCATGTTACTTGGTATGTAATGAACTTTGGAATGGGATGTTCTAAGGCTTTATTCTGTGGTTTTGATAGGTTTGTGTTTGGGTGTTTCCCCGTGAGCTCTGCTTGTATTTAAAAATGAGTAAAATGTAGTCCCTGAGTTAGAAGAACTATAAAAGGCTAAATGATTTTTTTTGTTTTGTTTTTAATAGCAAGAGAAACAAGAGCAAGGATGGATCCTGTCTTACACCAAGTTTCCTGACTTCAGGACTCTCAGAGAACTTCACAGAGTTCCAGGCAATGTTTGTCTGTTTCTCAATTTTGGGCTCGGGGGACACAGGTGAACTGGTATTAGTGAGCACTGAGAGGGCCGAACAATTGCAGGGAGAGCATAGAAGATCAAGTGTAAGAAGAGTTATGCTTGACAGACTGGATCTTCTGCTTCTCCCAAGGAACTCCTGCCCTTATTCCTGAGATGTGAGATTGTAAGAGCTGAGACCTGGACTGTGAGCAGCTGGGGACCAGGACTAGACAGCAGAAGGCTACAGAGTGTGACTCACATAAATGGCTTTGGGACTGGTTAGTGTTGGACTGTGGTTAAGAAATCAATTGGTCAACTGGTTTTTAAAACAGTAACTGAATCGGGTAATAAATACTTCATATGACTTAAAAAACTGAAATGGTTCCATTTTTTTTAAAATAGACAAGGAACTCAAATCCCAAAAGGCTGAGTTAATTAAGAAAGACAGGCAAAGGACAGGAGCTATTGAAGAAACTCACTTGCTAGAACTTGGTGAAATATTTGGTTCATCTGACACCTGACTCTCACCCACGCTTGTTTGCATCCTTGGGGTGATAGCCCTCCCTGGGGTATACCAACTCATGTGTTGGCAAAGCACTGTCACCTGCTAAGATGCTACTATAAAAGGGTAGCAATTGAGGCAAGGGATTCTCCATCCCATCAGAAGTCTATGGTGATGTTATAGACCTCTGACATATGACCTTCTTCAATAGAAAGGCTGCCTACCTGAAAAGTTTAGTTAGTTATGTGTAATGGTGTAACATGAGGGCCTGCTCGTTGGGGTTTCTGTCCTGCCCAGTTCCCACAGCCGGCAAGTCTCAAAGAAAATCACACAGAGAGTCTATGTTAGGTTACAAACTGATTGGCCAATTAGCTCAGGCTTCTTATTATCTCTTGTAGCTTATATTAACCCATTATTCTTATCTATGTTAGGCACACGGCTCAGTACCTTTTGCAGCAGGGCAGGTCACATCCTGCTTCTTCAGTGATCTGGGCAGGACTGCTGAGGGAGCTTCCTGCTTCCCAGAATTCTCCTATTCTTATTGCCCCACCTCTACTTCCTGTCTGGTTTTCGTGTCTATACTTCCTGCCTGGCTACTGGGTCAATCAACATTTATTTAAAACATGATTGACAGAATACAGGACAACCAGAAGCAATGAGAACAGGAGTATTCTGGGAAGAAGGAAGTTCTTCCAGCAGTCCTGTACAGACACCAAAGAAGCAGGATGTAACCTACCCCACTAAAAAAGGTACTGAGCCATGTGGCTAACATATACTAGAATAATGGGCTAATGTAAGTTATAAGAGCTAATATGAAGCCTGAGCTAATGGGCCAATCAGTTTATATCTAATGTAGATTCTCTGTGTGATTTTTCTCTGGGACTAAACTGCTGGGGGACTGGGCAGGAAAGAAACACCAAAAAGCAGACCTCCATGTTATAGAGGTCTACAGGGTCAAAGGTTAAGGTGAAGGGTGAGGCAGGTAGTCAGGAATACATAGGACTGAAAGGTCGAAACAGGGACCTGGGGTGCTCAGGTGCTACAAGAAAAACACTATAGAAGGTGGGATATCCCCCATTCCTATAGGCTGCTTGCTTCCTGTCGCTTCATTTATCCTTCTTTATATGTTTGGGAGATGCGGGGGACACCAGAGACAGGGGAGTCTCATAAGGGCTGCATATGACTGAGATGATTTGTGTATATTTCCTCTGTCCCCGACAACACTGTAATTACAGGCATGTATCCTAGAACACCAAATTTATGCCCTCTCAAGAGAACCTATCCCATCCCCAGTCCCTACTGAATGGGGAACATGCAGAAACCCACTCTCTGTGATCAGTAGGCACCTGACTCCCAGGCAGCCTAAGGTCTTACAAAAACCAAGCAGGCCTGTCTAATTTCTCTTTGCAAAGTTTTGCCATCTAGAGACTAAGAGACCATGGGTGTAGTGAGGAGCTGCCAGCTGCATTCCTGCCGACCAGATCCTGGCTGCCTGGCTTAGCCCCGGAAATAACAACACACAAACTGTATTCATTTAAACACTGCCTGGCCCATTAGTTCCAGCCTCTTATTGTCTAATTCTCACATCTTGATTAACCCAATTTTAGTAATCTGTGTAGCACCATGAGGGGTGGCTTACCGGGAATATTCTAGCCTACATCCATCTCAGAGAGGAGAGTCATGGCGACTGACTAACTTCCCAGCATTCTGTTCTGTCAACTCCACCTATATAAATCCTGCCCTATCAAAAAAGCCAAGGCAGCTTCTTTATTAACCAATGAGAGTCCTCCATCACATGGATGGAGTATAATTGACTCTGTATGATGTAGCAGGATCTGCTGGCCATGATGAGGAGTGAGGGGTGGAGCTAAAAGGCCATGGTGAAAGAGAAACAGAGCAGGCATCCATACAGGAAGAAATTTCAGAAAATGAAGCCCTTCTGCAGACACTGCTGTTCATCCCTCACCATGACCTACCTCTTCATCTTCTCCCAGATTAGCTTGCACGCACCTTTTTAAAAAATTACATCTCTCTGCATTTCCCCCTCCAAGAACAACCTGCATGGGTCGCTCCTTTTTCCAATTAAAGGTTGCTGAAACAAGGATCCTCACAGTGAAATCTCAATAAATACCCAATCCCCCTGAGACGCATGTGTGAGGTTGCCTTGATGTCACATCTCCAACACACAGGAGGTTTGGCAAGAAAAAGAAAACCAAGGAGTTCTTTACCTGCTTTGACAGGCAGACAATGAAACCAATTAAGGAATGAGCTCCTGAATGGCTTTTGCCTTCAAGGTCAAGGCATGACTCACTGGAACTTTGGCAGAGGCGTGCAGTCAGGGGAGAGAGAGAGAAATCATGCCTGGGATGACAGGCTTCTGAGCTTATGGTTAGTAATTCACGTTCTTGATGTGAAATAATGACGCATTTTGGTGAGGAAAGATGTGAGTGAAATATTAGCCAAGTTAATCATGTAGGGTAGACTCCAGGAATCCACCAGTCACTGTCCACTCAATATGAGAAAAGATCCTGACCATTAGGAAAGGAACCATAAAACCAATTTAGAGACTCCAGGTTAGCCGGGATCAAAGGAAGGGAAGACCGAGGTGACATTTATACTTACAAAGGTCTCAAAGGAAGGATCTATCACTTGCAAATGGTCTATGTATGGAGCATGCATGGTCATTCAGAAGAATGCTCACCCAAATCTGTGTTATTGGGTAACCCACACTGTCACGATGGATTTCTTAATATATCCACAGCAATACTAACAGTAACCATGCAATATAAAACACACAAAACTTAACCAGTTGTGTCCAAATACCAAGTCTTTGAAGATCAGCTACGATTGTGGGACACAACTCGATTTGCCATTCAGTGTTGTTTCAGTGGGTCACGTGAGCCCTGCTCCTTAGGGTGGGCTGCTCTTCCCCAGCTAGCTTCTTCCTGGGAGTGGGATCAATCAAGATGGACCTGGGATGATTTTGAAGAGATGGGGGCAGATGTCCAGGATCTGGAGACGGTTATAGATGACTACAGGGAGGCTGACACCCAGTTCACAGATGAACACCTTCCTGGTCTGGGGATGTCCCACAACATCCGGTGTACTAAGGTGAATCCCACAGGCAGTCTTCAGGCATTGTTTAGATACAGTCCTACTCACACTTTCTCAGTACTTCCTGAGGCATCTTTAACATCCAGTGTCTCACCCCGTCCTCACATTCACCTTGTGAAGGATGCCGGATTGCATCTACTGAACAGATGAAGAAGCTGAAGTTCTAAGAGGTGAGTCCAATTGTCCAAGCTTGCACAACTTGCTAATGGTATGGCTGTGTTGCAAGTTATCATTGCAATACAGTGGTTATGCTCTTCCCAATACAGGAGTGCTCTTCCCACCACTCCTCAACATTCTGCCCAGGATGCTGGCCTGCTGACACTTCTCCAGCAGTGGATGGAGGCTGCCTTCCTCATGGTGTTTTCCAAGACTCAAATGTCATAACGGATGCAAATCACCCATGCCTCCTGTTCAGCTGGCTCAGTAGGGCTGGAGTGCCTAGTTTGAGCTACTACCATTTACTGTGGATGACACTCAGTAGAGCCAACCTCTAGCTGACACCAACACTTCCATATCACTCTTTCAATGAGGCATAGAATCTTTCCTGCGAACCTCAGTTCCTCCCCTCCTGGCACCAAATAGTTAGTGGCCAGATCTGTGAAGCAGCCCCAAGTCGCTCTTAATGAAATGAAAGCCAGACTGGCATCCCTAATACTCTCCAGCTGTTTTCTAGTGTGTGCCATTAGGGTAATTGTGTCGGAGAAGCGAGCATGGAAGCTAAGACAGTCATCTAGCTGGGGTAATTGAAAACTGCAGACAGCACTTGATTAGGAGGGTAAGGAAATGAGAGGTGCACCTCAGGGGCAGAGGCAGCGGCAGTGCTGGAAGCAGGTGCACTGGTGTCACTAGCTGGATACCATTCCTCTCTTAAGTTGTGAGTGTGTGCTCTGAGTCATCCTTTCAGGAGTTCATCGACATATGTGATCATGTGGTTTCCTAATGGCCTGTGTTCATTGACTACACAATCTAATGTAAGACTCTCCAAAGTAGAACTAGAGGTACCTGGTAACCATGGCAGCATAAAGAGGAACATCTGTGTATAATACAGAGACAGAAGTGTGACCATCAAAGGCATACAAGGGGTGGTATAGCTTGGGGGTGGGATATATTTGGTCATCAAGTGAATGAAGAAAGAAGGAAGAAAGAACACTGAGATGAATGTGACCATGTGAATATTTCAGAGTAATCACGTAATTAAAAATGTAAATAAATAAACACTATTAAAAGAATGCGCACTACGCTCTTGAACTCATAGCTTCGATCACTGATATATGATCTCCACAGTATTTGTCCTGTCAGTACCCTGTCACCGGAAAGGAGGGACTCATGGGCTTCATCTCTCCTTAAGGATTTATATGCAGCAGATGGTTGATGGTAGAGGGGCGATGTTTTCTTCAGTGGTGTAGCCAATGGTAAAGTCACACTGTAAACAAGCTTAATGAAAATCATTGGGTTACAATAAAAGCTATGAGAGCAGAAGGGTGACTCAAAAAGAGAAGAGGTGGGAGGAGGACAAGGGTGGAGGGTGGGGGCAAATACTCTCAATATATGTACATGAACGCAAACGACAAAAAACACATCTATATGTGTCATCAACATATGCTAATTATGAGCACAAAAGGTAAATTACTCTTTACACTTAGATCATACAAAGATGTCTCCCATAGCCTTTCCTAGAGAATGTCACATGCTGTAATGAAGGTCTTTCTCAACACTTTCTCGTCATCTGGAGGGGATGTGGCTATGCTCACAGCAATTGCTGGGGAGGCTGATCAAAGAAATCAAGTATGACTCCAAAGTGTTCTTTTGGGGCCAATGCGACAGAGCCCCATGTCTACAGTTTGACTCTTCTGGCTGATTCGGAATTCCACCGTGGATAGCTTGGAGTCATAGAAAGGCTGTGTCTCTGTAAGTAGGCTTACTCCCACCATCCCTTAGTCCCATTTCCCTAAGCTGAGCTTGTGAAGATGCCAAGTAGCAGTGAGTTAGAGATGGTTCAACAACAGGAGTCTTGGTTGAGTGGAGACCCGGATGAGTTCACTGAAATCTAGGCTTAGTTGCTTAACAAGGGCACAGCCTGAATAAAAGCCACCTCAGCTATGCCTTGAGATGGCTGAGCTTTAGGGACATTCTGAGTAGAAATAGGACTCCCTTGTCTAAGATGCACTCTGAACTCGAGATCACTGAATGGCTGACGTCTGTGTTGTACTTCTCTGAGTAATATTGAAACAAGGATTTCATACATGGCACCATCACAACTAGCCTTCACCTTGGTTAAAAACAAAAAGCAAAACAATAACAACAACAAAAAACAAATTCCAGAGAAATACTTTCCCTAGAACCATTATTTGCAAGACACATGCTCCTCATCAACTCATTCAAATTTTTGGAAGCAGTTCATACTATAGGGCATGTATGCTAAACAAACTCCTGTGACTAAGACACAGAATCCTATCCAAGTAGAGGCAGGAGGCTAATGGGGAGGATTATTGCATCGTGACCTAATCACACCCACCCAAGTGGAGGCAGGAGGCTAGTGGGGAGGATCACTGCATTGTGACCTATTCACACCCACCCAAGTGGAGGCAGGAGGTTAGTGGGGAGGACCACTGCATCGTGACCTTATCACATCCACCCAAATGGAGACAGGAGGCTAATGGGGAGGACCACAGCATCATAACCTAATCACACCCACCCAAGTGGAGGCAGGAGGGTAGTGAGGAGGTCATTGCATCGTGACCTTATCACACCTGTATATTCCCAGGTATTAATCTCCTCCGTGTTTTTCAACATTTCACTCTTAATTTAATAGCTATCATCTGCTGAATATCATACAGAGGTGTGATTACAAATGACATAGAAGCAAATGCATTAATTCTAGAAGGTTCTGTGTGGTAGGAGAGAAGGGTATTTATAGGAGAGAACAGGGCAATGGGCTGGGACAGTGTTGAAAAGTGGCTAGGCAAAGGTTCCTATGATGTCCTTCTGACAAAATGTTCAGAAAAAAAGCTTTAATATTGGTGAAGGAGGAAAGAATTATGGGTGGATGCAACAAAATGAATGCATATTACAGGATTAGCTTTTTGCCAAGTGCTTAGCTGAAAATGTCAACCACAGCTTTTAAGTTCATAATCATTAATACACAACTTTTCTTATTTTTTTTATAGTAACTATTCTGCAAGTTTTGGAGTATTTTCTTTTCCAGTGGTGATAAACTACCCTGCCCAAAGCAGATTAAGGGATAAAGAGCTTGTTGGGGCTCATAGTTCTGGGGAGACAGTCCATCATGGTGGGAAAGTTATAGCAGGAGAAACAGGAAGCTGGCTGGTCACATGGCATCTACACTCAGAAAACAAATAGAGAACAGGAAATGGGGGATCAGGACATAAAGTCTCAAGGCCAGCTCTAGTAACCCACTTCTTCAAGCATGGCTCCCTCTCCTGAATATGTCACAACCTTCCCAAACAGCCAAGTGTTCAAACACATGAGCCTCTCTCTCTCTCTCTCTCTCTCTCTCTCTCTCTCTCTCTCTCTCTCTCTCTCTCTCTCTCTCTCTCCCCTCTCTCTGTGTGTTTCACATTCAAAATACTATAGGCAATAAACCAGGCCACTTCTGCATAAGACTTGCATGGCCTTGTTTTCTCTTACGTGGGATGCACATATTCTGCTCACTCAAACCACCCGTCAAAATTTTGAGAAGCACACTTCATAACTTCATATAAAGAATGCCCCTCAAGGCTAGGTGATGTGGTTTTTCTGAGGCTTCATATCCCAACCAGAAACAGCTCAAGTGTTTGAACCACTGATTTGTGCACAACCTGTGCCTTCACTTCTATGCAACACAGTATTTGACTTGAAAGAGATGTGCAAGCCAGCTCTGAGCCAACCTTGATTGAAGTGAAGTATTTCCATTAGGGTACTGAAGACGTGGAAGGTAAGTGTCTAGAGTCAGTACATTTAGCCTTCTCAACAGCAGCAAATGCACTTCTCTTGTTCCACAATATACTCCATAAACACCTGTGTGTCACACACACGCAATGGTGTAGGTGACAGAGAATGAATGACAGGTATTATTCTTCAGGCATAATTTATATTTTGTTTTCATTTCATTCATTGTGGTTTTGAGGGGGGTCCCTCATCATTCTGTAATTCACCAAACAGGCTAGAGTGGTAGTCCAGCGAGCCCCAGGGGTTTGCAGTCTCTGGGATTTACAAGTATATACTCCCACAACTGGTGGTTTTTTTTTTTTTCAGATTCTAGAATGGAATTCATTTTACCAAACCATTTTTCCTCCAGCCTGAGTAAATGCCTTCCCCCGACCCCCGAGCATTTCAAAGTCCCAATGCAGGGGCATTTCCGGACTCTGCATCCCATTTTCTCACAGTATCAGCCCTTTGGTTCTAAGTAAAGCTGGGTTTCAGCACCATCCTGACTCCCTTCAAACCCTTCCAGTTGTTTCCCCTTCTGTCTTATTTGCCAGTCTAGACCCCTGGTGCCCTGGGCTCAGCCTGCCCAGCTGCCCCTGAGCTATTTGGGTAGAAAAACACAGCAGTGGTGTCTGGTTCACTTTAAAAAGTGTATTGTCTCTAGCCTCAAATGGACACTCAATGCTGCCCAGCAGGCCCTTCATTTTTCTCCCATGGCCTCAATTCCCTAAGAAGACTATTTCGTGTCTTCTTTCATGAAACCTCCTCCATTCCTTCTTCCACTCTCAGATGATGGTTTCTCATTTCATGGATAAAATTGAAAAATTATCTTCCCCTCAGCAAACCTGCAATCTTCATCAAGGCTCATCTTTCCCTCCTTGGCTTGGTTAAAATGGAAAAGTGTTCAGGCCTCAGAGCCTGAAGTCTTCCCCCATGCTGTGGGTCTCGGCCATTCCAACACAGCCCTGCTCGCCCTTCCCTCCCCAGCATCTGTCCCCTTCATTCTGGCTGGATCAGCTCTACTGATGACTAAACATGCTCTCTTGCCTTGTGGAATTTAGGTTTGCTCTGGGGATGGACCACAGGACCTCATGCTAGGCAGGCTCTATACTCCACCCCTTTCTCCTAGATTGCTTGAAGGGCAAACAGGAAAAAAAGGGACTCTACTGCACAACACAGCTCCCCATGTTCTTTTGTATTTTTCTCAGGAGCTCACAGAGAGTTCTGCTCTCTGCCTCCACACCATTCTTACCCGACTTTGATTTTGTACCTGTCTCCCCTCCTACTCCTTCTCTCTCTCTCTCTCTCTCTCTCTCTCTCTCTCTCTCTCTCTCTCTCTCTCTCTCTCTCTCTCTCTCTCTCTTTCCCCCTCTCTCAACTATCTTTTCTCATTTTACACTTCCCACTCCCTTTCCTCCTCTCATTTTCTCCAACTCTCCAACTTCCCCCTATCCCACCTGCATCCACTCCTCAGAGAGGGTAAGGCTTCCCACGGGACGTCAACAAAGTCTAGCACATTGCTTTGAGGAAGGATCAATGCCCTCCCTACTATATCCAGGCTGAGCAAGGTGTTCCTCCAAAGAGAATGGTCCCTAAAAAGCCAGTATGAGCAGTAGATATAATCCCGGTCCCACTGCCAGTGATCCCACAGTCTGCACCAGCCATAAGAAACAAGCAGGTGTAGCTATTCTACTATCTAATAAAATAGACTTTAAACTAAAATCAGCCAGAAGAGATGGAGAAGGACACTTCATATTCATCACAGGAAAAGTCCATCAAGATGAAGCCTCAATCCTAAACATCTCTGCCCCAAATACAAGAGCAACCACATATGTAAAAGAAACATTACTAAAGCTTAAATCTCACATCAAACCCCATACACTAATAGTAGGAGACTTCAATACCCCACTCTTCCCAATGGACAGGTCAACCAGATAGAAACTTAAATAAGAGAATTAACAGATGCCATGATTCGAAGGGACTTAATAGAGAGCTATAGAACATTTTACCCGAGTACAAAAGAGTATACCTTCTTCTCAGCACCTCATGGTCTCTTTGGAAAGCCACAAGCTGAAGGTTCCAAAGTCCTCCCAGATGCCAGCTCAAGCCACAGTCATCTACTGCCTCCTGAACTTCCTCACCAGACACCCAGGGTACCTTTTCTCCTCTATCCGACCTCCAGATTTTAATGCGAAGACTCAGTCTTAGTTGTGTTTTTGTTTCCTTTCTTGGGCCATCACATCTAGTCTGTTGGCTCATTGGTGAGTTGGTCTTCATGTTTTGCAAAGAAGTCTACATGCGTAGAGTTTAAAAGGCAATTAATACTATTTACAACCTATCAACGTTAGACTCTAAACTCCAGACACATTGGATAAACGTTTGACTTTGTTTCCTAGCATGAAGTTGACTCCCATAGTCCTCTACCTTCTGTTTCCCCTAGCCTGGATCTCCTGAACAGCTGACATCATGTGACTTCCTACACTAAGCTACTAAGTCAAGTGAAGTCTTTCCTAGCTCCCTTGCTCTGTCTTCCTGTACAAACTCTTTTCAGTTGAAGGGCATCCTTTTAATGAAGAGTGGATAAGTGAAAAGAAACCACAGAATTTTGTTTTATCAGACTTTAAGTATCTTTGTCACCTTATTCAAGTTAATTAAGTCTCTGTGTGTATATGTATATCTGTGTTTGTGTATGTGTGTGTACGTGTTTTGTGTGTTAAAGGGAGGTGGCTCGTTTGTTCCCGGCTGCTTGGCTAGCTTAGACCAGAAATAATCACACAGAAACTGTATTAATTAAATCACTGCTTGGCCCATTAGCTCTAGCTTCTTATTGGCTAACTCTTATATTAATTTAACCCATTTCTAGTAATCTGTATATCAGCATGATGTCATGGCCTACCAGCAAAGTTTCAGCACATCTATCTCCAGTGGCTCCATGGCATATCTCGACTCTGCCCTTCTCCTCCCATGCTATAGGATAAGCCAATTCTTTATTAACTAATAAAAGCAACACACAGATAGAAGGACCTCCCATAACATTTGTGTGTATGTGTGTGTGTACACATGTCTGAGTGTGTGTGTGTGTGTGTGTGTGTGTGGCATGTGCATGTGCACAGAGAAGCCAAAGGAGGACATGATGTCTACTCTTTCACTTTTCACCTCTTCTCCCCTGACACAGGAACTAGGAAGGCAGACAGCAGCCATTACCCATCCCCGTCTCCACCTTCCTCTAGCATTGGAGTCACATGCGTACAATAGCCTCACCTGACTTTTTAGATTCGGTTTGGGATTTGAACTCAGGTCCCAATGCCTGTCCATCCAAACAGCACTCTGTCTGATTTATCTCTCCAGCCCAACTATTCAGAATTTTGAAGTTCATTCCATTTGCTTCCATGTTTCATAGCTTTAGTTGAGGTCAGTGTTCCCCTGATTCTTTCTGCTTTTTATTGAGTGATTTTCTTCCCGTGTGGAAGTTTCATATTTTTCTGTCCCTAGGTTTAGAAACTGCCCCGTGGACTTTGTCATTTGCAAGTCTTTAAGATCTTTGTGATAGGCACTCAATGGTTTTTTCATAAACTAGAGACAACCATTTTTAATTTAAGAAATTAAAATGAAAGTCAAATTAGCTGGGCAGTTGTCCCGTGCATCAACTCACCTGTTACTTCTCATTGCTATTGCACTGTGATGAGCCCTGATGCTCCTTCCAATGCGTCCTCCCACTTTCCTATCGAATTTTAAAACTGACTGCCAGATTATAACAAAAAGAATCCTGATTGATTTCTTTTTTTATAGCACGCTATCTATATTTGTTAGATAACATGTCACCATTCAAAGAATCTCAATTATTATTTAGGGGGTCTTTTCCCTTTCAATTGTTTGTTTGGTTTCCTCTTCAGTTTTGGAGACATTCTAAAAATTTACTACTTATTGTGTGCAGACCCATTACATAATGAAAGCTGATTGCAAGCTCTCTTAGCTTCCTGGGACTTGCTGGCTGGTATAATTTTATGTACTTTGCACCCACTAGACAGGTCTTTCTTCAGTTTCCCAAAACCTGTCCAGAGCTTTTCTATATTGTAGACATTGGACATCAGGTTCAATCTGAAATCCACCCAGTGTGCCACTCCCCCGACCTCTCATGTACAGGTATGCATCTGCACCTTAAACCTACTTAATGTTTTTCATCACTGACCACAAAGCTCCCCTGCAGGGGACCTTTATCTGATCATCTAATACAAGTAAAACAGTTCCCAGAATTATTTCTCTATTCCCTTCTTCTGAAAACAGTTCTCCATGTACTTGGTGGAATAATATATCACTTAGCTGAGTGTTTTCCTGGACCTTTTCTGTCATCTCACAACAGGTCCTATGGGCATGAGCCATCTCTATTTCTTCCACACTATAGTTTCAAGACTTTGCATTCCAACACAACACGCTCAATTAATATTTATCCAGTTGATGGGTGAAGGGATGGATGAGCAGGCAGGTGGATGAGCAGAAATTCTAGTTTGGATCAGTCTCTGTATCTTTGTGACCTGAAGCAAGCCAATTGCCTTCAAATTTTGCCATAATTAGCCTCTTCTGACTTAGAATCGCAAGTCTTCCTCTTCTGAAAAGGCATTTATGAGGTAAAAATAAATTAATAGATGTGTGCGTGCTGAGTACAAAATGATTTTTGGTGTACTGGGGTATGATAAAGACCAGGCATAGCTTACTCCATTTTTTTTCTTTTTCTTCTTTCCATATAGGAACCTTCATTTAACATCTCCGAGCTCA
This sequence comes from Arvicola amphibius, assembly GCF_903992535.2. Taxonomy (NCBI): domain Eukaryota; kingdom Metazoa; phylum Chordata; class Mammalia; order Rodentia; family Cricetidae; genus Arvicola; species Arvicola amphibius. Next base: position 137,118,284 of record NC_052049.1, on the reverse strand, counting down.
TGCCCCAGTTGCACCTCTAAGTGATGCTCTTTGTGAGTATTCTTTTTAGATCCAAATTAACCAACCTCCTCAATGTGATTCAGACCAGATATGCTGTACTCTTACTCCCAAGTGAGTCAAGTCATAAACAGATTCTGCTTCCTGCTCTAGTTCAATGAAGGGAATTAACAATGACAACACAGACTCGAGCTCAAGTACAAACAAAGAAAGAAGAAAAGGAACTCCTGTTCATGAAGGAGGATTAAACTACCCCTATAATTGTACCATAGACATCTTTTCAAATTTGTTCCTTTCAAAACTAATGACTTTTTTTTCTGGTAAGGATACAGTCAAAAATCACATGTTTATTCATTGCTGATAGAAATGTAAATTGATGTAATCCTTGTGGAAAGCTCTTTGTAAATACATATTACATGCCTTAAAGGTATTTCTATCTTTTGGTTCCCAAACTGTCCTTTTGAAATTATCCTAAGGAAATAATCTGAAATATAGAAAAATGAAGTATATATAAATGACTATTTCAGGTATTTCACATAAAACTGAAAACATTAGAAGCAACATAAACTTCCAACGACACATCAAGTTTAACTAAACCCTGATGGGCTATGACGTAGCTACAGAAGTCAAGAGCCTGACAGCTATGGGATCAGCATAGGGAAATGTTCATGGTACAGAATGTATTGCCCAGTAATATGCACTCTGTTACTTCTGACTTAAAAACACTTAAAGTTTACACGTAACAAAACACATCCTATCTAAATGGTGAAATAATGGGGAGGTTATTTTTTTCCATAAAGACTTGGGTTTGTTACTTGTGAAAGACCCCCGGAGTGGGGGAGACTCTCACTCAAGTCTTGGGATAACATGACCCCCCAGGAACTCATGAGAGACCTTCCTTGTTGCAATCACACGAGGTTTATTGACAAGACAGGAACCAGTGCACTGGGGCTGAAACTCATTTTCCGTGCAGGGGAAGAGTTCAATGACCACGAGTAGCTGGGAGAAGGAGTATTTAAGGGAAGAAACCATAACCCAATAACCCAAAAGGGGTTGGGAAGGCATCCCCCTCATTGGAAAATTCTGGAAATACCAGTGATTATTGGAAAATTCCAAAAATACCAGTGATAATCACAAGGGGGTAACTCCCTGATTTTCAAGATTATAATCTAACTTTATGGTCAGATAGTTCCTGGAACAGAGTCACTGAACTGGCTAACCTAGATATTTGGTTGTACTCTCCCTGTTTGATTTCTTTGGCTTTACTCTTTCTGCTATAGGTGTGTGAATTTATCCGGGTCTTTCACTTGCTCAGATGGTTTGTATTTCAGAGAAATGATATAAAAGAAAAAAAGTAAGCAAGTAAATGGAGAAAAGGGCTTTTGTAAAATAATTTTAAAAATCTTGATAATGTTACACATGTATACCCTGAATTACACTCATCTATACTTCTTAATTCTCTCTCTACCACCTCTACCTTCCCCAACATGCCTACTCCCAACTTAATTTCTTTTCTTTCTTTCTTTTTCTTGATAACCCATTAAGTCCAATTCCACAGTAGGACCATCCATTGGAACAGGAAAAACCTCCCAGTGGCTACACTCTCAAAGGAGTAATAGCTCTTCAGTAAGGCATGAACCTGGAGAGCATCTAACATCTATTCGGGAATTTCATCTGCACTGATCTTGTACAGGTAACTACAGTTGCTGTCAGTTCATGAGTGTAAACCATGCCATGTCTAGAAGACAGCATTTCATGGGCAGAAATCACTGTCAACCAGATGCTGAACTTCCTCACATAGAAACACTGCTCTGAGCCGGGCGGTGGTGGCGCACGCCTTTAATCCCAGCACTCGGGAGGCAGAGGCAGGCGGATCTCTGTGAGTTCGAGACCAGCCTGGTCTACAAGAGCTAGTTCCAGGACAGGCTCCAAAGCCACAGAGAAACCCTGTCTCGAAAAAACCAAAAAAAAAAAAAAAAAAAAAAAAAAAAAAAAAAAAAAGAAACACTGCTCTGAATTTTCTTATACTTCTTACAGAGTTGAACATGGGCATTAGCACAAACGCATGCCAAACCCAGACAGGACTATCCAATTCAGAGCCCATTAGCCCTTTATGACTCTCAGTCAACTTTTAGACTCTTCTGATTTTCCCACATTGCAGGATGAAACGTTAGTGAGGATTCAAACAGGCTTTCTTTAGGAGTGTTTTATACTACTGGGGAGTACCTCAGGGGTATCTAACCTTACATGCAAGCACACTGTTTCTATACAGGGCTAGACAGCAATATTCTTAGACACCATGGATCAGGGCATCTCCATTGGAACTATTCAATTTTAGCAGCAGAATGAATAAAGCAACTAATGAGCATAATCTTACTCCAATCAAACTTTATTTACCCAAACAGTGGTGGCTTGCTGATATTGATTTAGCTAACAGGCCTTCGCCTCCATGTGCTTTTGATGCCTCCACTTGCCATCAATATTCAGCTAATGTCATGTTCTTTTCAGCGCTCTTGTTAGGCCAGTATCCCTGTCAATTCTAGAGTTTTGGAAGTTGTTTACCATGCATTTCCTGTCTACTTAGGTAATATATCCTTCTGGAGTCTTTGATGGAGTTGAAGAAAGATAGTTTAATTTTAGTTTTCCTTAGTTATGATAAAAGATAAAGTAGATATAAATATTATAACTGTAATTCTTGCTTGATAACTGTTTTGTTATATGTAATTTTACTATGTTAAAGTTGAAACCTTCCTTTTTATTTAAACAGAAAAAGGGAGATGATGTGGGATTTTTCTCTTTATGCTGTGATTACCATTAATGAATAAAGAAACTGCTTTGGACATATAGCAGGGCAGAACTTAGTTAGGCAGGGAAAACTAAACTGAATGCTGGGAAGAAGGGTGGAATCAGAGAGACACCATGTAGCTACCAGAAACAGATGCTGGGAACATTAGCTGGTAAGCCACTGTCACATGGCAATACACAGATTAATAGAAATGGGTTAAATTAATATGTAAGAGTTAGCCAATAAGAATCTAGAGCTAATGGGCCAAGCAGTGATTTAATTAATACAGTTTCTGTGTGATTATTTCAGTTCTGGGCAGCCAGGACAAACAAGTGACCTCCTTACTACATATAATTTTCAAAACAAGCTTATAAAGTTAAATGTTATGTTTTATATCTCATAGATAGACAAATACAAGTTCAGAAAAGTCACATGAATTGCCCAAGATTATCCCACAAACTGGAGTTTCAGATATGAATCCAAGTTCATATCATGGGATCATGCTGTTTTTCTAAATCTTTGTGTATGGTTGACTGGAGGAGGGTAACTTGATGCATATGCATTTGGAAGTCAAAGATTGTCATTGTATGTCTTCCCCTCAACACCCATTTTGTCTTTTGAGACAGGCTCTCTCACTGAACATAGCAATCATTGATTGGCTAGACTGATGGGTAGAGAGTTGCACACAATCATCTTATCTCTCTCTACCTAGCCACTACTAGGGCTACAGACACACCTGTGGCCAAGCCCACTCGGTGCTACAGGCCCAAAAATGCTCTGTGGGATATCCTGGCTTACATTTCAGTTTGAATGTTAATTCAGGCAAAACAAACAAACAAACAAAACAAAACCCTTGAATATCTTCTTCCATGGTCTTCTGCCTGCTGGCTCCTGTCTAGGAACACAGGGTCATCATAGCTGCTAGTGGATGCAACAAAAGAGCATCTTTTCGTCTGTCTTTCCTCGGCTATGGATCAGAAGCTCTTAGTGCGTCACAATCTTTGAAATGCATCAGACCCACACAGAGAACTGTTAAAGCCAGACTTCTGAGCCCAAGCTCTGGGATTCCTGAGTCTGCCACTTGGCCTCAGAACTGTATTTATACCAAGTCCCCCAGTGCTGTTTCTGGACCAGTTGATTCTATTTTAAGAGTCATTATTCTAGACTACTCAATCTTCCAATTACACATGGGCACTAATCTCCCTCAACGATCATAACCCTCCTTTGTTGACCATTGCTTACATAACCCAGGAAGCTATTTAAAAAAGAATCTAAGCAAGTGATAGAATATACCACTGACAGTAAATCATTAAATATAATAACAGACATTTATATATAAGCAAAATATGTGTCATTTCCTTTGCAGTTCTCAGTGAGGGTCTATCAGGTATCATAGTTATGTTTCTTCCTTTCTTAAGAGGATATTACCTCATCACCTGTTAAGTCTTGAGTTCTCTTCTAGTATTTATGATTCTTTCTCTTGTTGTCCTGGTCTTGCTCAAGGAACTAACTCCACAGCACATCGACTAATCAAGGGGCTGATTAAGAACAAAGAAATGTCTATACAGATGACAACTTAATGGAGCATGCACAATGATCAAGAGTCTTGCCATGTGCAAATAATGTGCAGTCCTTTTGTGCTAATAATTGAAGTCCTTCATCCTTGAGGGCCTGGGGACCATTCTGCAGTTTGAGGAGTGACTCTCTGGCCTATGAATCTCTCCTAGGTTCTTTCCCCACTCTCATATTTTCTCAGAGTCAGGTTTGTTGAGCTTCTGCCATTTACTTGAATGGCTTTCAGCTCAGTTTCACAGCCAATCTTGATGGTGCCATGGGTTTATCATTCTCCTCTTCCTGCTTGCTGCTTTGATGCCTTAGACCAGTATTCTCTTCAGACTCCTTTGTCTGCTGACAACAGAAGAAAGCTTTGAAAATGGCTGATTTTTCCCCTCCAGTTTCTGATGTCTCAGGTGAACCATAAACCATACCTCCAGACCATGTGATGTGACCTGCTTGCCTGTTTATTTGCTGGGTACCTGTTGAATGATTCTTACATGCCAGGCACCATGTTTATCACTGGAAGGCAGCAGTACCTAGGATATGACATGTGCCCTAAGTAACACTTGGTTTTTGATGGCACTCTGAGAATATCAGCATTAGAAATCCAGCAGCTGGGAGCATTTATGGATTCTTTTTCTTATTATGATAATACTGCAGCTAATTAACTGCACTAATCATGATTTATCTGAGGGACAGTCCTATGCACTATGAAGTGGGAGGGGCTGAGGTGGTGTGGTTTTTGGGGGACTGTGTTTTGAAGGTTGACAGATTCTTCTACTGCTGCTTGAACCATAGTACAGACAACGGAAATTACAGAATTAAGGATTGCACTAATTCAGAGACATTTTTGTCATTTAAGTGTTATAAAGAAATAGTATGTATGTATAATGCATAGGTTAAAACAGATTGTACACGAAAGAGAAGTTTGAGGGGAGTATGATGAAATATAAGAGCATGAATCAGGGTTGAAGAGGCCAGCAAACAGGGTTTATTGAGGACTCAGAGTCAGTCTGGTTTTACCTTATGGGGACTAGGTATCTGGCAGGAAAATGAATATATAGACTATCAAGACTAAGCTCAAACATCAGTTATGTGAATTTAGGCAAGGTTTTTTCTTTTAGTTGTGTGATAGCAATTGTGTTATGTGCAGTGGCATGTGTCCTTGTGCCTTCTGCTGAGGTCCCTTTCACCGAGTATTTCAAAATGAGTTTCAAAGGCAATTCTAAAACCTTGTTGTAGGCTTGGCATAGTGTGCCCACCTCCAATCCCAACACTTGGGAAGCTGGAAGCTTGGGTAGGAGAAATGTGAGTTCAGGGCTCTCCTGGTCTACATAGTGAGCTGCAGACCAGCCTGAGCTACATAGTGAGACTCTATCTTGACAAAACAATACAACCCCCCCCCACATCTTAGTTTAGTTGCATATGAACAGTCTCCAAACTAAAAATGACAAGTGTTTGGGAAACCCAGCTTATCAGCATGAAGATTGGTAGCTGAAATTATAACTGTCAACATTCCAAACTAGTTTTCCAAACTCATTGTACAAAACTTCTTTAGGCACTCAAAATTATAGAAATAATTTTCATATAAACAAACATATTTTTATTATGAGGTAAATTCAGAGAAGAATGTATTTAAAATAAGTAGAAAAGTAATACTGCCATATAAAAAGGTATATTTGGGACAGAAAAATCTCAGGAGATGTTACAATTATTTTTTTTTCTCATGAAGACATTATTTTCCTTTCTCATAAAGTTTTAGCTATCTAAAGTTCTATGGATTGAATGTTTGTGTGTATGTCTGCAATTGAGACATTGAAGTTTAATCCTCTATGTGTTTATCCAGAGCTGTAGCCTATGAAAAATAATGAAGTTATAAGGGTCAATCTCCATGAAAGAAACTCTTGTCCTTATAGAGGTCATGCATGGAGACTGATTGTCCTTCTGGCAAGTGTTATGCTAGTGATTGAAAATACATCCTTGTAAGATCCTACTCTGTTACTCTGCTCCTGGATTGATCTTGGGCTTCCCAGACACAGCAACCGTGAGCAGTCACCTTGTGCTTGCCTGCACTTTCCGCCTCGGTTACTTTGTTGCTGTTGGCCAAATGGAGTAAGAAAGTCAGAAAGTATTACCCATGGGGCAGAGGATTTTCTCCTTGTCAAGACCGGAGCACAATCATCTCCAGTTATAACTCTACTATTTTGAACACTTGACTCCCAAAATTGTTGAATGCCTCTGAATGAACAACAAAAATCCAGTAGGATCAAACACTGGAGGTTTTCAGTGCATTAGGCTCTGTAGTACCTTTATGCCTGGAACTGAGACACTAACACACAAGTGGGAAGCTGGGAAATAGTGCCCCCAGTGGGGAGGAATTGGTTGATGTATGAATATCTGATATGCCACAGTGATGGTCTTAAATTACATGCATGATAGGATTGAAATACATGTGTGCATATTTACATATAAATGTATAAGGTTCCCATAGTCTTAATGAAAGGTATATCTCTAAAGCAATGGATGTGGGATTTGAGTACCATGCTTGTATGGTGTTCGCAGACTTGCAGCACAACCCCTGACCCACTTTAAGAGTATGAAAAAATCCTAATGTCACAGACAGGTAAGGACTTAGAGAAGAGTTACCAGTCTTCTATGAGTCCCACGTTTCTCCTTCATCCCTTAAGCCTAGGAATGAGATTTCAGTAAATCTACTTGGGGAACCCATTTTCTGTTTCCCCGAAGAGACTGACTCATGTCTGACAGTCTACAAAGAGACACCTTAGGAAAAAGCCAGCAGAATTACACTAGGAAGTCATTTCTCTTCTGACATAGGTCACATTCAAAGGTCATATGCCAGGAAGTGTTAGCAAGTAGCTTCTTTGTAGCTTGCCTAAGAGGGGGTAGATGGTGGGACAAAGGAACCTCCAGAAAGCAAGCTGGAGATGCACAGCCAGGACCTTAGAGGCATCTTCAGAGAGCAGTCAGAGGACACCCATCTTCCTACATGATAAGACTTACAAGTAAGACATCTTCAGAAATCCACTGGGTTGAGAGATCTTCAGAACTCCTAATGCCCGGAGAAGGAAAGAAAGGGCTCCAAACCTCCCCAGATCCTGATAGTATCAAAGTCTACTCAAAGGCCTTAGTCAAGATGTCATTCTCTTTTCTTCCCTATAATCTGATTTTCAAGGACCAGAATCCAAGTGGGACCCTCAGAGAAGAGATGGAAGCATGGCTGAAGAAACAAGAATTCCTTTCTCACAGAGGGCAACTTCCTTACAGCTGCCCATGCTGGAGGGCACGAAAGAAGGTGGAGGCTTTCCTCTTAAGAAAATACTGAAGTTTTAGGTTATTGCTCTAGGCCGGACATTAATTATTGACTTTATGTATACCACATGCATACAGTCTCCACAGTGGCCAGAAGAAGGTGATGGATCCCCTGAAACTGGAATTACAGGGAGTTGTAAACCACCATGTGCATCCTGGGAACAGAACCAGGATCCTCTGCAAAACCAGTTCGTGCTCTTAACCCCTGAGTTATCTGCAGCATCACCCCTTCCCCATTTTTTTTTCAATGGCTAATTTCATCCCAGGGGAAGATGATGGAGCATTAGCGTGCAGTGCAAGACTACAGTGTGTGACCCTTCAATAAAATCGTTTTACACAGACACGTGAAAACAGCAAACAGTAACAACAGCACGCTAACACAAATATGTGAAAACAGCGAACAATAACAACAGTACGCTAACTATCATAATCTCTGAACAGTTGTATGAGGCCAAATTAGTTTCCTCTGGATGTGTATATGTCTCACAGAGGTACCATAGTACACATGATAGTCACCAAGTAAAAAGCACAATGCACACATTGTATGGCAGGCAGGAAATTATGCATAACTATAAAATATTTTCTCATCTCGCATATTATAAGATGACTATTTCCTGGATTCTTAACCTCAAAAAAAATCATTGAGTTTAAAAGCTGCCAGTATTTGATTTATGAGCATTAAACCAGACATTAAGCCCATTTCAGAATCAGTCTGTGTCTTCAAGTGCCAAATTTACTGGAATGAAGTGATTCTTTCTCAAAGCATCTACCTCCTTTTTCTCTATGAATATCTCTCTGTTCTTTTAAAAATATTGTGTGTGTGTGTGTGTGTGTGTGTGTGTGTGTGTGTGTGCGTGCGTGCATGCACGTGTGTATACTCATGAAGACCAGAAGAGGGTGTCAGGTCTCCTGGAGCTGGACTTACAGGTGTTTACAAACCACCTGGTGTAGGTGCAGAGAGCCAAACTCAAGTCCTCCAGAAGAGTGTTTTTAGCTATTGATCCATCTCTTCAGCCCTTGGCCATTTCTATATCTACTCTTCCTGAGTCAGTATTAAAGCTATCTGCAGTAGAAGAGGAAATACTTGGCATTTGCCTCCAACCCTACATTCCTCAGCAAGTGTTCTCTGGCTCCTAGATACAGACTCTCTTTTTCCTGGAGCCCCTTCCCCACAGTGAGTGACGTCTGGACCACACATTAACAAGTGGACATGTCTGGTCTCATATGGAGAGATGAATGTCATCCTTGTCTTCTCAATAAGATGGAAGACTCCTGAAGCTAGAGTAGGTTTGTCATTATAAACACGATCATAATGAATTTCCACAACACCAACAAAATATGAGGAAACACAGAGGTCAAATGAGTTTCCAGTCTCATTCAGCTGCTAAAGGGCAAGGCTGGAATGATAGCTAAAGCACATTATAGCTTCTAATAGCAACACAGACACATGGACAACATTGACATCAGCTTGTTTACAACGTCCCAAGTCTGGAAACAACCCCAATGACTATCATCAGATGAATAGATAAATACAATGTTGCTATGATGAGACATTAATCCACAATACAAAACAGGAGCTACACAGATACAGATATTAGGAACGAACCTCAGAACCATTACCCCAGACTGAAAAATATCACATAGAAAAGACTATCTTGTGTGACTTTATTTTTGTGAAATTGTAAGACAGAACTGAATTCTGTAGACACAGGTCTGGTGGGTGGTGACTGGAACTGTGGACACAGGGAGGATTCATGAATCTACATGAGAGAACTCTCATGTAGAGAGAACTCTCTGAGCTGACAGGCTTTTGTAAGAGCTGGGTGGGCTATATGGGTAGTAGAGCCAATAATGTACTAAGATACCAGAGAACGTATTTTATGGCAGCTCCAGTAGAGAGGCTAAAAGGGAGTATTCTGGGGCAGGAGAGGTGGCTCATATGCTGCTCTCACAGAGGACCCGAGTTCATCTCCCAGCTCCCATAGCAGGCAGCTCACAACCCAGACTCAAGCTCCAGAGAAATCTGATGCCTCTGGCCTCCTTGGGCTCCTGCCCTGCCCACTTGAGTTCTTGAGCACATACCCACAAGCAGACATATATAGATACATTAATTAAAAAATGAAATTAATTATAGAAATATTTTAAATGACTATACTTACATCAAGTTTATATTTGGAAAGTGCATTCCTCTGTTCATGATACCACCATACCCACTACTTCCCAAATGTCTCTGCATTCCTTATCAAGCAGTCTTTATTTGTGTCCATCTCTGATCTAGCTAAAGATGGATATGTGTGTTATCTATTCTAAATTTTATATAAATGTAATCATATAGGAATATATCTTTTCTGACTCTATCATTCAATGTGTTTTAATGTATATGAATGCATACATTAGCAAGTAATTTCCATATTAGGAGAATTACAGCACAACTAATTGACCCATTCACCTAGAAGGATGCGTTTTTTCCCAGGGTGGGATTAGCATGAACAAAGACACTTTGAACGCTTACCTGCAAGTCCAATGGATGGCGCCTAGCTTTGCTTATTTTTTATTTTATTTGTTTTCTATTTCATTTACCCCTGCTGCTGGCTTTGCCATTTACTTCCTTCTACCTATTCTGGGTATAATTTGCTTTTAATTTCTAGGTTCTTAAGGAAGAAAATGAGACTACTGATTATGTACCTTTCTTTAGTTCTAATGTATACATTTAAAGTCATAACTTTCCTCTAAACATATTGCTGATTTTTACACGTTAACTTTTAATTTTACTCCAGCCTGAAATTCATATTTTATCTATACTATATTTTTCATGCATGGAGTATTTTAAAAAGTGATTTTTTTTTATTTCTAGATATGGAACATTTGGGGGTAGTTTGTTACTGATTTTGAATTTAATGATTTTATTATCAGATAATCATATTTTACAATTTACAATCTTTGAAATACATGAATCTCCTTTCATGGAGAACCAGAAAGGGATCTAGCATAGAGGGGAACCTGCTTAAGGGAAAGACTCTCCTGTACAGCAACAAAGAAACCCCAAACTACACTGCATGTCTTGCTTTCCCTACCCAAAGAGATCTACAGATACTTTCCAAAGTGAGTGTGAATTAAGAAGTGCATCTACCCTGACTTGGGGAGAACAGTGAACATCTGCTCTGAATTGATATAAATATGCAGAGACCCTAAATGCCATTGTCTCTCTCTACTCAGAATAAGGAATTCTGAAGGGCCATGGTTTTTGGAGACATTTCAGTATAATCGTGTAAGCCCCAATACCAGTCCTAGTTAGCTGCCATTTACTGAATACACAATTGACACATGGATGGACTAAGAAACTTGGAGAATCTTCAAAAGTCATTCTGACAGTGATGGCCAAGGGGAAGCTACTAAAGCTGTCCCCATCTTCTCCAGCAATGCCTCATTCTTAAGTGCTAACAGAGACGAGTGACAGCCTCAAGGGACTTGCAAGATGTAGGCATGTGATTCCCACCACACCCTCGTCTGACAGTGCTAAAGACATACAGATCCTGAGAATGACCAAGGATCATCAGAAACTCAATCAGTGGAAGGATACTTTCCTGTGGACACAGTGAGTTTCCTACTTTTCTTCCCTCACAAATAGACTCACAAGCAAAGTAGCAATAGCGACATAGTTAGAAATGGCACAAGAGCTTGATGACTTTCTGTCCACAAAGTGCAGCCAGACTCCTACTATTACGAATGCCCCATTTGCCCACAACACACCAAGCTCCTTCTAGAGTGTCATCCCCCAGGGAAACTGTCAGCCATTGGGGTTTATACTGGACCGCTGCTACTCTGGGAGAATCAAACAAGGCTGCAGTCCCACTGGAATAAACCATTGCTCTGAAAATAGATTTACCTTCCCTCCCTGTAATATTTCTTTCAGAGCTATCACCCAGCAACTTGTGCACACCCTGCCCCCCATCGTAACATTCAGCTCCATGCAGCGTCTATTGAAGAATCTCCTTCTACAGAGAATGTAGCACAGCCCTAGGGTCACGCTAATGCTTTGATTATGTTCTCCAATTACTCCTCCAATAGCTGACCCTCCACACTCCCAATCAACAGCAATTATAAAGATGTGGGACTGTGGTAAGGTTAGAAACGGCAGGGATTCCTCTGCGACTATTATGCTACTGGTCTACTAATTTTTCCTTCCTCCATTTCCCTTCCTCTCCTCCTCTTCCCTCCTTTCCTCCTTCCCCACTTCCTCTTTTCCTTCATGTCTCCCCACCCCATCCTCTTCTGTCTTGTACTTGTATTGGAGCTCCCACTAGCAATCATCAGTAAGCACACTTCCATCCCTAGATGCTTTTTCACATCCCACCCTCACGACTACAATCTGCCGCTCCAGGAGTTTCACTGTCCCAGAGAGCAGTGCCTCCCAAGGAGCGCAACAGTGGGTTCTTTTAGAGTGGAATATGAGGCTGCCCTGTGGGGATTTTTCAAGCCAATGAATGAACCAGCAGACAGAGAAAGGGCGCTAAACACCTGACTGCCAGGGGGTTAGGTTGTTATCACACAATGAGGGGAAGGAGGATGCTCAGCCCCTTGTTCTTCCTCACTCTCTGATTAAAGTACATGGAAAACTACAAGTCAATATAGACAGGACTACTTATGATCTTCCCTTGGGAATTAAGGTCTGTGCCACCTACCAGACTAGGAACTGGAACCAGCTGATGTAGCTGCCAAGTCAAAGGCGATATAGAATGAGTAGCAGAAGAAAATATGGATGTCCGTGAGCACCTGACCAGAGGCTGGCAGAGATGAGGCTCGAGTTTGGAGTAGCTTTCTTATTTTGATTTGAAATTATGTGTGCATCTATAAACCAGTATTTTACCATTCCTTCTTCAAATTTTCTATTGGAGAGAATTAAAGGGGAATAAATGAGGAATGGGACCCAAGTCTTTTTAGTGCCGGAGTACGGCACCCAGGGGATGAACCACCACAATGTTCATCAGTGCTTGTCTGAGCCTTCCTGAGGCATACACCCTTGGCAAGAGTTTGTTTTTAGTCTGCTGGGATCCATTCTGAACCTCTGAACCCAGATCATAAGACAGAATAATTGAGCTGTTTAAACTCACCGAGAGGTCTGTGTTCTGTAACAGCGGCAATGTGAAGCTAAAGCAGGGTGTGGCATGGTTTGGGTGGCAGGAGAGGTGCTAGGTGCTGATCTCTGATAGACTTCACCATGAGTCTGCCCTCATTGAACTGATTGATGTCTTGGACTTGAATGTATTAGTCCTATTTTTTGTCAGGAATTTCTAAATAGAAGAATCAAGTGATGGAGCCAATCTTGTACCCTGGTATTTTCCCAGATCCTGTCAGACAGGGAGAGATCTAACTTCAGTGCCTGAATCTCAGCACAAAACCCCCGAGAAGTGCTCTGGGGGAACCCCAACTCTCAGTTCCACTATTTTCTTCTCAGTGACAAGTCTCAGTCCTGCTTCTGTGGACTGCACTGAGCCTCAGGCTTTGGCTGCTGTAACATTGCCTCAGCTCCATGGAAGGATGGGGATCAGTGGGCCGAGAGCCAGGGAAGTCCTGACTCCTTGCCCCAGAACTTACCTTCAATCCTTTACCACTTTTGCCCATCCTGACTTTGAAGCTCAGCACTACCAGTCAAAGCAGAAGCTCCCACTAGCCAAGAACCTCAATTCCAGTCAGGAAATAAGGTGGCTTTGTGGTCATTGCTTCTGAGAGGATGAGCAGCGAGTCATTCTAGCTCCCTTTTTCTGGCAGAGTCACCAACAGGACCCACATTCTCTGCATGTAAATCTGACTAAGATCCTTGAAGCTGGTACACAAAGTGTCACCAGGTGAACCCTAGATAGCTACTTACGATGGAATTTCTTTGTAATGTTAAATAGAGAGCAGATGGAGAAAAGTATATATCTACATATAAATTGGCCAGCATTAGTACCCAAGAGTAAACAGTTGAGTACTGTTTCCTGATTGTCTGTGTGCTCTGTCCCACCGGGTTTTCTGGATGTTATCATAGATTAAAACTGTAACAAGAGGCTCTGCACCAAGGATTGCATGGATTCCAAGTGTGTTTGAATCTCTATTTCCCTTTGAGTCTTAGTTACGCACCAAAAAAGGTCTAGAAATGTTTAGACACATCCACCTTTTTGTTGAGTCAATTGACCCCTATACATGCATCATATGCATCATACACACTACACACACACACACACACACACACACACACACACACACAAGTTTGTAAGTTTGCTTTCTATTGCTGTTTGAACACCATGACCAAAATCAACACAGGGTCTCATAGCTTATAGACCACCACTGAGAAGCCAAAGCAAACGTTCAAGGCAGGGTCCTGGAAGAGGAATGGAAGGAAAGTTACTCACAGGCTTGCTCTTCATGGGTCACTCAGTTAGCTTTTCTATATAACCAAAGATGACCTGCCTGTAGATGACAGCACCCACAGTGAACTGTACCCTTCCATATCAATCGTTAGTTTAAAAAAATGCCCCCACACATGTCTACAGGCCTGTCTGATAAAAGCATTGTCACAATTATGGCTACCTCTTCCCATATGACTAGTTGTGCCAAACTGACCAAAAAAACCCCACCCAACATATATGTATATGTATGTATATATTAATGTGTGTATGCCATGGTATGTATATATATATGTGATTATATATACGTGTGTGTGTGTGTGTGCATGGGTTGCAAGAAACTGCTTGTTTGTCCTAGTCTTCCAGAACCGAAATAACCATACAGAAACTGTATTCATTAAATCACTGCTTGGCTTATTAGCTCTAGCTTCTTATTGGCTAACTCTTACAACTTAGTTTAACCCATCTCCATTAATCTGTGTATCAGCACGAGATCGTGACCTACCAGCAAAGTTTCAGCATGTTTATCTCTGGTGGTGGTGGCTCCATGGCATCCCCTGACTCTGCCCTTCTTTCTCCCAGCATTCAGTCCAGTCCTCCCCACCTATCTAAGTTCTGCCCTATCAACAGGCCAAGGCAGTGTCTTTATTCATTAATGGTAATAACAGCACACAGAGTGGACTCCCAAATCATGTGTGTGCATGTATAAATGTGTGTGCTTCATATATGATATTGATGGTACATGTATGCATGTATACACACATACATCCCATATGTTGGCACGCCATGGCATACTTTTCAAGAAAACAGGAAACAAATTTTTACCATTGCAACTAACACATTATTTCACCCCGAGAGAGCCATTTGGTTCCCCTGGGCCTCAGTTTCCCCACCTGAAAAGTGAAGTAATTAGACTTCATACTTTAAAACACATTCTACACTAATTGCCTACTATTATCTAGATAATGAGGAAACACATGGGGTAGAGGAGTAGAGACTCCTTAACTATGGCTCCTTACTGGGGAGGAAGGGCCCTGGGCAGACCTGTGTTTCAGCTGCTTCTGGAAATTCACAGAGAACCAAGTGTAAAGATGAGATCATAACAGCCTGGCCTACAGTAAAGCCAAAGAACCAAAAATCTACCTATTGACAGATACAAACCAATCAACTAAATTAAGTAATGAAGGAGAATGAGAGGAATCTGTCTTGCATGTATCCGTCTAATCAATATTTATCATTGCAGCTTCTGTGCTGGTTATAGAGGGGGTCAGTGGTGGTGAGCGACACAGCCAAGACACCCTCCACTCTGGGAGAGCTCACAGTCCAGTCTAGAAGAAGACCTCCATCCATTATTACTCCAAGAGACACTTAGAAGTGTTGGTAGAGTTGATGAAGGAAAAGCACAGAGCCAAAAAGTGGGGTGGGGCAGATTTCCTGGAAGAGCCACTTGGCAGAGGTCTGAGTAGGATGCGTAAGTTCACCCAAGGTCAAGGTATGGGGGTGGGGTAGCTTTAGAGTGGATGGAGTTGAGGTGCTTTGGAGATATCCAAGTGGGGAGAGGAACAGATAAGGGATTGGAACTTCAGGTATATGTGACAGGATGCCTGTCTATTCTTCAATTAAAGGTGAGCAGGAGGGAGACAGGTGTCCCCCTACCACCAGAAGGAAGTCAGTGAGATGAGAGGGAAGGTAATAAGAAACCTTGAGGAGCAGCATACCAAAGAGTTAAGGGAAGGAGGTAAAAATGGCATGAGATAAAAGTGTAGTGAAGGAGGCTCATGGGAGCCAAGGGGGCTGAGCATTCTCAGGAGGATGTGACTGCTGTGGCTGAATACTGCAGGCAGCCACAGCCAGAAGAGTATCAGGCCCACTGACTTCAAGGTCAGAGAGGTTACTGGGGAGCTGGAGAAACTTGTCCAAGTGCAGGGAGTCACAGAATATACCAGAGGTATAGACAGGGAGGTGATACAGTTCTTTTAGAGAGTCTGAAAATGAATATGTAAATGTTGGGCTTAAAGAGATGCAAGGAAGACTGGAGACAGGAGCTAGGCAGCTCCTCCTGTTTCAGTATTCCCCGCACAGTTGGGAAGCCCTGGGAGGTATCCTGACCTTCTGACTCTGTCATTCCTCTGCCCGTTCTCCTCTTCATTCCGTTTGGAATAAAAGTAAGAGAGTGTTCCTTTAGAGACCTCAGCATCGTAAGTTCAGCATTTGCTTACATTATCTGAGCATCTGCCTTATGCGAACCTGTGCTGCAGAGAGAGACACAGACAAATAGGACGTGTCTGCTCCCTGCCTGTAGGAGTTGAGTCAAACGACACCAACTATACAGGCAACTCAGCGCCCCAGACTTTGCTCATGCCCAGCTGTTCATGGTAAGAAGTGCTGACCATAAGCCAAATATCTCCTCATTCCCCGTGGAGCGGTGGTTCTCAAGCTTCCTAAGGCTGATACCCTTTAGTGCAGTTCCTCATGTTGTGGAGACACCCAACCATGAACTTACGGTTGTTGCGCCTTCAGAACTGTAATTTTACTACTGTTATGGATCATAATGTAAATATCTGATATACAGGACATCTAATGTGTCACCCCCACCTGGGTCGAGACCCACAGGTTGAGAACCGCTGCTGCTGCTGCAGCAGAGGAAACGTGGGAGACTAACACACATACTGGGTGATTAGGACTTAGGGGTTGAGTCTGTTATCACTATATCACCCATCACCAATGACCACAAACTTAGCTCCTAAACCTACAGATACTTAATTCTCTCCCTGTAGGTGGGGAGCCCAGAGTGCAGTCAGGTCTTATCTGATTCCTCTGCTTTGGTGTCTCTCACAGACCTGCAGAAGGGTGTAGTCTCAGGCAAAGGCTCCACTAGAAGGATTGCTTTCAATCATATATGACTATTTAAAGAATCTAGCAAGGCTGGCTGTCAGACAGTGTGGATGCCAGTTCAGTAGTCGGAGACCACCCTTGGCTCCTTTTGAAGTGTGTAGATGAGGGGCCATCTTGTTCCGTTAAAGCTCACAAACCAAGAAGGCAACAGCTCTAGGCTTCTACAGGAACAAAGGCAACAGGTAACCTAATCATACAACCAGAGACAAGACATCCCATTGCCCTTTGCTGTACTTTACATACTAGAAGCAGATCACAGGTGAGGAGGGCTGTAGATGTTTCACATGTGGGGAATAAGGACCACTCTGGCTATCGCAGACACTGCCACCCAGAGGTCTCTGAAACCACCATGAAGTGCAGGGTGAGCTCTCGCTCGTGAGATTTCTTTTTAATCCCTTGGTGTACTTGCATTAACTGAATTTTGTCTTTAAAGTTCCATTCAGTTTTCATGGTCAGCTGTGCTCTGGCCCTTCCACTATGAGATCTACCGTTTTCCTTGGCGCCCTATCTTTACATGTAGGATCCCCATTTAGCCCATGACATCAGCACTGGCTGGGAGGTATCAGAGGCTCATGTCCTTGTGTTGCTCACACCCTTCAGCTGAGACGCCTAAGCTGGAAGTACAAAAGAGCTCCACTTCTTTCAATATAGTTCTGGGCTCCTGGTCATTTCCTACAATTGAATGGCAGTTCAGTTTCTCTATCTGGATGCCCTGAGACCATCTCAGCGAACACTCTGGCTAGAAAACCTGTCCCATATCTCCTGTTCTACCCCATACCTTACCGAGATTAAACTCTATATAGCTCACTGTTTGAAACGTGTCATTCAGTGGCTTTTTAGTATATCCGTAGAGTTGGATAACCATTATTAGAATTGATCTCAGAATTGATCTTTGACCCCAAAAAGAATTCTATATCCATTAACAGTCGCTCCCTAAACCTCAAACTCTAGAAACCCACTATTTTACTTCCTGTCTCTGTAGATTTTCTTATTCTAGACATCTCAAATCAATGACATCATATAGTGAGTGGGTCTACATTTATCTATCTATCTATCTATCTATCTATCTATCTATCTATCTATCTATCTATCATCTATCTATCTATCATCTATCTATCTATCTATCTATCTATCTATCTATCTATCCATTCATTCATTCATTCATTCATTCATTCATTCATTGAGACAGGATGGCACTCTGTAGCTTCAACCTGGCCTCAAACTCACTATGGTCCTCTGCTTCAGCCTCCCAAGTGCTGGGATTGCCAGTATAAGCTGTTACTCCCAGTTAGTTTCTTCTACTTAATGTTTCCAAAGTTTATCAATTTTGAAGCAGGTATTATACTTTTGTAACTGGAATGTAATTTTTGATACATAATGTCAATAACTATTACCAATATCCACTTGTAATATCAATGTACAAGGTATTATATAAATATGTCACATCTTTCTTAGTCTTTATTAACTATCATGAATGGTGACATGATGGGCATTTGTATATAAGTTTTTGCATGAATGGGTTTTCATTTATCTTGGGCATACCAAGGACTAGAATGCCCACGTCATAAGGTGACGCTGTTTTTGACAATGAGAACTTGCCAAATTACTTCTTAAAACAACTACACTATTTCAAGTCTCCAGTTGCAACATAAGAGAGTTCACAATGTTTCTGCATCTCTGAAAATACTTACTATTATTGGTCTTCTTTATTACCTCTCCACATAAAGATAGCATTGGGGTGAGTATAGCTTATTTGATACTTTCAGGGAGAATTTTTAATTCTTAAATAATGGACACAGCAGCATGTGGCCTCTGTCAGTTCTCTTTCTCTGATGCATACATGCAAGGACAGGAGAATAAATTTCTGCTACAGGGGATTTTTTTTGCAAGAACTCAAGAGCTGCAGGCTAGAGCTAAGCTAGGCCACCAGAAACAAAATTCAAAGGATAGTGCAAATGTTAATTTCAATTATCAACTTGATGAGATCTATGATGTGGTAGTTTGAAAGAAAACGACCCCCAAAGGGAGTGATACTATTAGGAGGTGTAGTCTTGTTGGAGGAAGTGTTTCATTGTGGGGGTTGGTTTTGAGGTTTCTTTTGCTCAAACTTCCCTCAGTGTGATTGTCAGTCAACTTCCTGCTGCCTTCTTGTCAATATGTAACCAGCATGACATCTGTCTGTCTGTATCCCGCCATGCTCCCCATCATGATGAGAATGGACTGAACCTCTGAAACTGTAAGCCAATACCTCAAGTAAATTTTTTTGTAAGAGTTGCCATGGTCATGGTGCCTTTTTACAGCAATAAAAATTCTATCTAAGATAAACGATGACCTGGAAGAGTAGTATCTGAACATGCCTATAAGGAGTTACAGTAACTGGGTTAATTGAAATGATAAGAACTGTCCATTTTGAGTAGCAAATTCCCTGGATTTGCCTGTCTCTATGTATATCTATCCATCCATATCTATCTATCTATCTATCTATCTATCTATCTATCTATCTATCTATCTATCCATCCATCCATTATCAAGATATCTAAAGGTAGGACCAATGTGATGGCTAAGTGGATAAAGATACTTGCTGGACAAAGACTGTCAGCCTGAGTTAAATCTTTGGTTCTCACATGATGGGAAGAGAGAACCGACTCTTGTAATTGGAGTCTGATTTCCATACTCATATATGCATGCATGCTCATGCACACACCAACACTAATAAATATACATTTTTTAAAGAGAAAAACTGAGCATAACAAAATATCCATCCCTCTCTGCCTCCTGATTGTGGATGGAATGTGACTAGCTGCTTCACCCTGCCTTTCTCACAATGATGGATGATACCTTTGCACTGTGAGCTGGAATAAATCCTTTCTCCCTCGGGTTGCTTTTGTCAGTGTACATTACCATAGCAATACAAAGAACATTGATAAACAGTATTCACAAGTCAGGAAAGTTTTGCAGATCAATACAGAGGCTTTGGAGCAACTCTGTCTAAATTTTCAGTACCATCTCTAGCACTTATTGGCTCTGTGAACTGGGTTAAGTTTTCTTTAAACCTCTTTGGATCTGTCTCTGAAAAATGAGAGTGATCATATTATCTCCCTTAATGGAGTCTGAGACTAAATGGGTTAATTCTGGACTCTCAGAAGAGGGCCTGGCTGAGAGGAAGTGTTCCATAGTGAACAGCAATATTAGAAGTTCCTATGAGCACCAGAGGAAGCTGTCCCCACAGATTTGGTTAGCTCTTCATCTACATGTATCTTCCCCAATGTTCTTTCCAAAATCCTCCAAATCTGGTGCAAAGGGACCAAATCCCGGTCCTGCTGTCTTTCTGCCTGCTTGGCCTTCTCAGAGAAAGATCCTGCACAGCAATGCCATCCAGCCGGACTTCCATACTCTGAACTCTGTCATTTGCATAAGGACACTCTGAGAATAGCTTGTGCTCAAGCTGGGAAATCAGGGGAGGGTTCAAAATGCTAAAATTTGACCAAGCCTCCATATGAAAAATAACAGCTTTAGGGAAGAACCAGAAACATAACCCTCTTTTTCTTTCGCTCTCAAAAATACATTGTGATGAATAATGCCCCAGGGTTGATGTATGCAAACTTTCACGGTGCTCATGGAGGTAATGGAATCCTCTATAATGATGGGCCCAGAAAAAAAAAATAAAATAAGACCCTGACAGACAAGGCTCAGAGACTATGGATGGGCCCAGTCTGACTTTTAGGCCACAGCACCTGCAATTATTCTGCAGTGATTTTTATTTAACTACTTAGTACTCTCACTGGGCAGGGAGAGAAAGAGAGAGCAGGAGAGAGTGAGAACCTAGTCAGAATTCAGTCCTCATGGTGAGGCAGAGAGCTCGAAATTGAAAAAGTTATTCAAATGGATGATGAAATGGGGCTAGATTCTAACATCCCCCTCTATGGGAAAATGGAATAAATTGTGGGACTCTGAAATGGCTCACACGCTGTTTGTGATGGGATTACACACGAGTCAGCTCGGGAGCACTGAGTGAGGGCAGGATCCTAGGGTGAACGGCGGCCATTCTCACTTGCCTGGAGAAGAATGACACCCCTGCCTTCAGTCTCGAGGAGGTCATTGTCACACACTAAGTGCTCCCAGGTGCCTGTTCGGACCTGGTGAGACGAAGAGATAAGAACCAGCCAGCTGTGGCCTTGGACTCAACAGTTTAAGCACAGTCAAACAAGTCAGTACACACTCTCTGCTGTAACTTGGTGGAAAGGAGATCCCGAGAATATGACAGTGCTGCCAATCCTGTTTGATAGAACTGTGGCCACTCCCGTGACCCCTCTTCATCGATTGTGACTGGCAGCCTAAATTATTTCCTTCCACTGGAAGAACTAGCAGGAGGTGGGATGATCTTATGTGTCCACTGCACATCTGTAGTCACGGGCAAAAGTCAAAGTGAGTTTGGCAGCCACATGCGGTTTCATCCACCATGCAGGGAGATAAGCCAAAGATGCAGGCGCACCGCCATCTTACAGAGCAGGAATAGCTCATGAGCAACAGTGTGGTCAGTCGGGTGATGGAGCAGAGGTTATGAGCCTGAGGCTCCAGATATTATTGTTATAGTTCTGTCCATATCCATTTTATCCTTGGAATGCTGGCTCTCAGCTTCTGATACTGGACCTCACCATCTAGAGCAACAGGGTCCAGCAGGGCTCTCAACTGTGAAGGAATGTCCTATGGTCTATGTCATCTTCTATGGCTGTCACTGGCTGCATGGGCGATGGAACATTTGTAAAGGAGCCAGTGTGACTGAAGAAACGGATACATCTTATTGAATTTAGCTCATTTATATTTTAACAGTACATATGGCTAGTAGCTACCATGCTAGGCAATGGGAAGTTATTCATCTACTCAGTAGTCAAAGAAAAATGGTCTTTTCTCCCTGGAACCTAGTGGTTTAAAGCAAGTAGGTCAGGGTCAGGGAGAATATTTCCTATAACATAGGGTCTAATGAGGTATTCATGAGTGTTAAGATGTCATTGCAGGAACAAATACTGAGAGAAAAGAACTCGAGTAAGGAAGGACTCATGTGGAGCCATTGTTTCAGAGACTGCAGTTCATCATGGCAGGGAACCTATGCATAGCCCGAGAGGAGAGGCTCACAGCATGGTGAATGGGAAGCAGAGAGGAAAACATGCCTATGATTATCATGGACTTCCTTCGTTTTCTCTTTTTATATCTAAATGGGCTGCTAGCTTGTAGGGTAGTGCCACTCACAGCCAGGGTAGGTCTTACCTTGTTGGTTAATGCCCTCATAGACACAGCCAGAAGTGTGCTATACCAAGTCCCTAGGTACTTTCAAGCCAATCCAGTTGATGATTGAAATTCAACATTGCCATGAGACAGTGGAGATTTTTTTTTGGGGGGGGAGAGATGGAAAAATGAACCAAACATCTAAGAAAATTGAGTTCTAGGTGTTTCATGCATGCATACATGCACATACGTGTACACACATACAGTGAAATTATATACTTATGTATATAATTCCATATATTCCTAAGTACACACATGTATAATCTCATATAAAAATATATAAAACATGTCATTGAATAAATATAATTTTTCATATATAGATGTATATAAAATGTATTTCATAAATACAATTTCATGTATAATATATAATTCCATATGTATATGAACATATATAATCAGTATTATAATATTGATATCAAACTAGAAAAAGAAAAGGATTATAGGAAAACTATATTGCAACGAACCATTTAAACAATATACCCTAACATTATCTTCCTTGTGTAAGACTGTAGCACCAATAACAAAAACCCAGAGACAGATATTGGGGTTCAAGCAGAAATATCATAGAACCAAAACAGCCAACCACTAGAGAAATCTCTACAAAATCTTCAGACTGAAAAAAGAGCGAGTTCCTATTTCATCCCATTTTATAGTCCTCTCTAGTGCTGGAATTAAGGGCGTGTACTATCATCCAGCCTCTATGGCTAGCTAGTGTGGCTACTGGGATTAGAGGTGTGTGCCACCACTGCCTGGCCTGTATGGCTACTAGTGTGGTTCGCTTTGCACTCTGATCTTCAGGCAAGTTTTATTTATTAAAACACAAATAAAATATCACTGTATTTCCCCTTTTCGTCTAAAATAAAAATATATGCAATATTGTGACATTTGGCAGAAAGAAGTTTAATAAAAACATATTTGCTTGTAGAAAATGTCATCTAGAAGCCAAAGGATACCTGCCAGGGCAGCCACAACCACAGTCACGAAGGAAGCCAGGGGGCAGGAACTTGAAGCCTAATGTCATATCTTAGGTGTAAACACATGGTAGGCATCCGGTGCTTTCTGGGATTAGGTTCTAAGTGGAGTAGTTAAGAGTGAGTCAAGGTTTGTGTCTTTGAAGCTATTGATGTGAGTAGTGGGTAAGATTTCAGAAGCCTGATGTGCAAGAACTAGAAGGAAAAAGTTGCAGAGTCTACCCGGTATTTGTTATTATGATACAGGGAAGGACAAACATCTATGAACAACCACTGCAGAAGAGACGAGTCATACAAAGCCAGGGGATGGGGCTGGACTTTCAGACCTCGGGGCAAGGAGCAGCAACCACAAGAAGCCATGTGGGGTAGGATGCTTTGACCACCAAGAAAAGAATCCACAGGTAAACGCTAAACAATGAGGTGAGCTCTTTCACGCTATAGCGAACCGAGAGTTGGAATAGGTCTGTGATTTGATTGCTTTTCTCTAACTTAATTCTAATGAACTTTTCTTGAGGGAAATTCATTTCATAATGATAAAGCTGAAAACTTCGGGAAGTTAAATTACTTGTCTAAATCATGCAGTAGAGACCAGAGGTAGAGGCATAAAAGCTCGAGCACTGACAGTAACTCAGTGTTGAGTGGTGTGAGACTCATCTTACACATACGGATTTTAGTATTTTGGGATAGCATTAGACAAGGCTACAGTGTATTCGTTCCATTTTATCAGAGTCAGAAATCATAATACTGAGACACCTTACACTGAGGTGTCTCAATCATACAGTAGTCACCTTGCCAAAAACCCTGCCTCCCAAATTCAATGCTTCTTGGTAGAGTATGAGAAATACCTTTTTGTGAATTTTTTGCTTTCCAAAAGAACAGTAAACAGTGCAGCCCATGTACTTTCTGATGCCTATCTCAAGTGATGACTGAGTTATCTAATGACCCTCCCATCTTGAGTGATCATTGAGTTCTCTAATGACCCTCCCATCTTGAGTGATCATTGAGTTCTCTCTGATGCCCAACTCATTTCTTTCTCCCTATCCTTTCAAGGGCCACTGTTTTGTGGCAATGCAGAGACACTGAGAACCAAGCATTAGACATAAAGCAAAGAGGGATGGCAGAACCAAGCATCTGTTATCCGCACCAGGAGTTAGACCCTCAGTGCTAAAGGTCAAAGGGAGTACTGACCAAATCTGAGGAGGTTCAGTCTCAAACATTGAGCTATTTGGCCTTCTCCTTTTAAGGTCTCAAACTGGATTTTGTGTCTAAAAAGTAGCCTATAAAGAGGTACAAGCGATGAACCCATGTGCACGCCTGGATGAGAGGAACTTTCAAAGGTATGTAGCTTCAGGCTTAGGCTATGGTGCTAACGTGCTTGTCATACAAGCATGAGGACCTGAGTTGTAATCCCCAGTGCCTGTATAAAAAGAATGCAGTGGTGTGCACCTGTAATCTTAGTTCTGACATGATAGAGACAGGCCAATCCTTAGATATTATTGGCCAGGCCAACTTGCCAATCTGAGCTGTAGGTTCAGGGAGAGACCTGTCTCAAAATTAAAGTGGAGCATGACTGAGAAAAATAATTAATGTCAATTTCTAATCGCTACATATGCCTCCACACACGTGTTCATACACATACATACATACATACATACATACACACCCACACACACATACATGTACTCTCACAAAGGAATAAGTCAGTATATAACCAGTAAAGGGTGTTCTTTTTGGCAGGAGTTACTCTCTAATAAGAAGATATAAAATATATTCAATCGATAGGTTAAAACATAGTTTAGTGTCTGTGCTGTGCCATTAGTTTTTCAGAATATAATTATCCATAATTGTCCATGTTATATGACACTGGGAAATTGGTCAGCATCCATTCAAAAATGCCTGCCTTTAGGATGGAAAGAACTGCCAATATTAATTAAATTGATAAAAAAATAATAATTCTCAATATGATTAGAGTCACTTTGTTGTATCCCCTCCTTAGAGAGAACTAAAGAAAGGTTTAGGGGAAGCAGATCAGTGGAGAAAGATTAAATGTGTTTCAAAAGCACCCCAGAACATATTTCAAATGACAGTCCTTCCATAAGCAATGTTGAACTGTTAGGTCACACAAAAACTCAAGTCCTTTGTCCAAATACCGTACCATAGATACAATAAGACATATAAGTAAGTGCATGTGCCCTTGTGGAACAAACCATACCTACAGAAAACACTGAGAAGAGACAATTATAACTTATGACTATGATAATTTTTCTTTTTATCTTCACTTTTAATCATACAACTTAGGCAGGGAAGCATTCTTACTATAAAAGATTCTGACAACCCAAAAGTATACAAAAGAAAATGTGAAGATTGGGAGCTGAGGAGATGGCTCAGGGCATAAAGCAGTTGTGGTGTGTGAGACCATGGGGACAGGAGTTCAGATTCCCAGAATCCACTGGGGGTGTGGTTGCTGCTTGTAATTCCAGTACTTGGGACGCAGAGACAGGATCTTTAGGGCGAGCAGGCTAGCTGGACTAGTAGGAATTGACCAACTTCAGGGTCAGCTAACGACTCTGCATCCCTACATGGATGACATGGAGACAGTGGAGAGAAATCAAGGAAGACACCCAGTTGGTGTCCATGTTGGGCCTGTACATGCATACACATGCATAGCGCACTTGGCAAGGTGTCTTCTATCACGGATTCGCTATAATTTGCTCAACTGACATATTTCTTATAACTTTTGAATTCTGCAATGGTCTATTCTAATAAGTGTTCCAAAGAGGCCTGCTTTCTTGTTTTCCAACACCGATCAGAGAAGACAACATTTCTGGTGAACTTGTTTAAATCTCCCTCTTGATTCTGACTGGAAAACAAACCTAGAAGGAACCAATGAATACCAGTTCTGCCTCTATTGGCGGAAGTCACACATTCATTTGCCATGACCCTTTTCTTGATCTGCTGGCGTCGTAATCAAGGGGATTTGGGGAGGGTGGGATGTCAGAGCTTTCCATCTCACGTAAGCACTTGCTGTTTGCTCCTTATAGGACCTGGGGTCCCTTTCCTTATCTCGGAGTCCACAGGCTGACCTTTCTACACAGTACATAAATAGCAGTTGTTTCTAAATGGTAGGTTACTGTGCGGGTCATTCATGTGTATTTGTAGATATGTGTTTCTACAATATACTTTACATGATTATGCAATTTATATGACTTACGCTGCCAACAAATCTATGTATATTATAAAAAGACTAGATTAAGAAAATCAGAAAAGGGGTTGAGGAGATGGTTCAGTAGTTAAGAAGGCTTACTGCTTTTGCAGAGGGCACAGATTTGCTTCCCAGGATCTACATAATGGCTCATAACCACCTATAACTAGAACTCCAGAGTATCCAGTATCCCCACCCCGGGTCCTGTCATGCTTCTGCACACATCCTCACTTAGCATATTCTGTCCTTCCACTTCAGGCTCATACACATTCCCATGTGCTTTAAAAAAGAAACCAATTAAAAGTTTTTACAGATATTTTAAGAAAAACAGAAAAAATTGCAAATAAGCAGGCATGCTCCTATAATTTAGACTTGCCCAGGAAATCAAGATTTAGCACCTTATTTTTATGTAGCATCCAGTATGCAACAATTTACAACATCACATATTACATGTAACTACTATCTAATAAATAAAAAGAAATATTTAATGACTTCTTTTCTTTCTTTATGTCTCTTCAAAGCACAGTTTCTTTGGGTTACCTTGGCTTTCCTGGAACTCAATCTGTAGACCAGGCTGGCCTTAAACACATAGAGATCTGGCTGTCTCTGCTTCCTGAGAGCTGGGATTTAAGGTTTGGGCTACCACTGCCCAGTATGACTACTTTTTAAATAATCTATAAATGACTTGTGCAAAACAAGCCGTGACCCAACCCCTATTAACTTTAGTTTTTCTTTTCTTTTTTTTTTATTAGAAAGCAAGGATACCCCAAGCTCAAGGATTAGTGTGAAGATCAGATGAAAGGATGCACTACAGGATTCGAGATGGTTTGCAGTAAGAACATAATGATAGTTTGTGTGACACAGCAATAAATGACCTTGACCTTGGCATCAGTCAGACCTGGGGTTGAATTCCTGCTTCTCCACTTATGGAAGTGACCTTAAGGAAGTTGATTAACTTCACAGTCTCCATAAAATGAAGACAAGGCTAACCTCGGACTAGGAAGGCATGAACTAAATAATATATCTTAGCACTGGAACCATTTCCAACGTGGGGAAAGTGCCCAGTAATTTTCAAGCGCTAAGTGTCCACCCCTTTCCATTTTCTTTTCTGTATCAAAAAGCACAGTGCCTGACTGCATGAGAAAAAAGAGGCTACTCAGGCCTGCTGCATTCTTTTTTTCCAATGAATTTGGCACACATAAAATCTCCTATAGTAGCTATAATAGCTCAATGGCTTTTCTATGTCTTCCAGTGTTGAAACAATTTCCCACGGAGCTCTGGTGTTGGTGCATATCTTTGGGCAGAAGCACTGACAGCCTTTAGAGGTGGAGGTTTCTATCCACATTACCTACCATACTACTCAGTAAATAGGAGAACATGGGGTAGGGGTAGCACCCCAACATCACAGATAGGACATTTTTGAGGCTCAGGGATCATAGGTCCAAAGGTGAGAGGCAGCCATTGACCTCATATACAGGTTTCCTAGTGGTTTCATTCCTACACATTCATGGCGGGCTGGGATAATCTATACAAGGAAAACAGGGCAGAAAGGGCATCTGCACTGTAGTCTATCCTAGGAAGCTTCAGGTCTGCATAAAATACTGAACAACAGATGTGCAGGGAAAACAGGAGAAAGGGCCATAGAACCTGATGACACACCCGAATGAAGACAAGGGAGGAGTGGGGTAGACTTTCCTGGGGGATAAACTGGCATATTTGGCATAGAGTCTCAAAAAGGTGAAGGGATTTAGAATCTGAAGCTGCATGAATAGTCCTGGGCCCTAGTTTTCAGAGCAGACTTTTCCATATGTCAATGGGAATGACTTGACTTGAATGCAGCAGCTCTTGTCTGCTAGGAATACTGCGTGTGCTCAGTACTGCTCTAAGTGTTGCACAGCAGTGATCTGTTTGGATGACACAGTCAAGCCTTAGAACAGGCTTGACCCCTTCTCCTTCTGTTCCTAACATCCTCATTGTTAAATTTGTGAAGTTTTCTCACATCGTTTTCCCTTTCTTAGTCTCCTTGCTCCTACCCTCCTATCATTTTCATAGCCAGATGTCTAGGCCCTTTTGGTACCCCAATGATTAATCTTCTTTGACAATGTGACTGGATTTAGGATCACCATGGAAACATATCTCCAGGTGTGTCCTGGAGGGTATTTCCAGAAAGATTTAAGTAGAGAAGGAAAGACCTGCAGGAATGTGGCTGGCAGC
The DNA here is from genome assembly GCF_903992535.2 of Arvicola amphibius. NCBI lineage: Eukaryota > Metazoa > Chordata > Mammalia > Rodentia > Cricetidae > Arvicola > Arvicola amphibius. Next base: position 137,089,664 of record NC_052049.1, on the reverse strand, counting down.
ATCCGCGGTGCCTGGATCGAAGAAAAAGGAGACCATGAGACTGACAATAGCATTCTTCTCTCTGTTTCCTAACTATGGCTGCATTGTGACCAGTCTCCTGGAGCTTCAGATGCCATGCCTTCCCTTCCCCGCCATGATGAACTATATATAACCTTGGTGTGAGACCAAGCAAGTATTTCCTTCCTTAAGTTGTTTCTCATTGGGTATTTATTCACAGCAGTGAGAAATGCCACCATTCTAGAAGAAATCTTCCTTGCAGCTCCATCAGGTTGCCTTGACTGTCCTCGGTTTCTTTAAGATACGATGATCAATGGGTTTTTGCCTTTCCCAAGGACTTCTATACCAACATAGACTACACCAGGAGAAATATTTAAGAATTTTAGTCAATGCTGAGTATCAAATCATGGGCTGTGTGCTTGTTAGGCTAATGCTCTACCACTGAGCCACAACCTCAGCTTCCCTTAAGCAATTCTTCTAACTGAGTTAATGAATCTCTAATGATATTACTGCGGGTAGAGATGCAAGATATTTTTGAAGGGCAAATGGATTTGCTAGACATTTGAAATTACATCTACACCTAGGTATCCACTAATTCAGCCTCCTGGAAGACTGATCCCTTCTAGAGTCTCTAATCACTCCCTCCCTTTCTGTGTTAAAATTCTATGACTACACATGGCCCATGGGCAGATGGGAACAATTTTCTTCACATACATAGACAGTGATTCTCTCTACTGTCAATGACATTTCTTTTTCCCCGTGGGATCCCTAGGAAATGAGAAAGCTGAGCTGTCCCCAGGGTGTGTTGAATTAGGCCAGTTGCTTAGTTCTCTTTCCTACTGGGGAATGAGTGGGATAATTGCGAAGGAGATGGTTGCATGGTACTCAGGTTTTGAATATGTGTGTCATACACACGCCAGGAACTATTGAAGGTCTTCTGACAGTAGTGGCTGGTAATGTGTAGTTCATTGGAAGGACAGATGAACTAGACATGGGATGGGGGAGGGTCTTATGTTTCCCCACCCATGGTTGAGCTCCCAACAGCTCTATGAATGATTCAGAGAACTTTCCTAGACCTTCTCTGGAGAAAATCTCTTTGTTCCCACATGCTCTGTATTCCTGGCTTCTTGTCTGTTGTCCCTTTTTAGACCATGCCGTCTGCCCTGTGCCCTGCATATCATCATCACCTTGGTTAACCACTCACTCAGCTTTTGATTTTAATTTCACTCATGACTTTTATCTCTTAGAGTTATGTGCTGTATAAACCCCCAATCAGTCCATGTCTTCTGCCCATTGTAGGCTTCTGAGATTTCAGTGTTGAGGATTCCTATAGATGCCAGATAATTCTGGAATGGCTACCAAATTCCTTGTTTTCTCTTGCAGCAAGTAAGACCTGTTTAGTCAAGTTATTAATCAAAGCTATGACTAGAGCGCTGCTAAGCCATTGTCACACTATTTTTTTAAATCAGTCTTGTTTATCAGACAAATGAGAACGCAGAAGTTATAACCCAGATATTGTTATGAGCAAGAAGATGTTGTAAGCTGAGCCTCCTCAACTGCTGGTATAAAGCCGAATCATGTAAGATTCTTTTTTTTTTTCTTTTTTCTTTTTTTGGTTTTTTGGGACAGGGTTTCTCTGCAGCTTTTTTTAGAGCCTGTCCTGGAACTAGCTCTTGTAGACCAGGCTGGCCTCGAACTCACAGAGATCCGCCTGCCGTACATAGTAGCAATCAAAACAGAAAGAGCAGCTTCTGAAATGACCACAGTAGAAATGTGTATGTCTCAGCTGAAGGGAAGAAGCCCAGACCTAAGCAATAGATTGTGGAAATATCCTATCAGAGATTGAAGGCCAACCATATTTTTTTTTTAGAGTGCCTGCATCCTTGGTAACAGATGTATAGATAGAAGAGTGAAAGAGCCAACATTGTATAAAGAGATATGTGGCTGAAATATTCATGTTATAGGCTTTCAACTTTTGGCATTAGAGATGAGCTGTATTAGTTGTATTCCCGTTCTGAGCATATCAATTAGCTATTGCTGTGTAGCAAACAAATCTATCTTTCAGTGGTTCAAAACAACTTACAAATTTATTTTTGTTTTATATGGCAAACACTATTATTGTAACGCTATTATTGTTCATGCTTCTGAGGTTTCCTGAGCACTAGCGAGTGTTGGATTGACTTGACTAGGTGGCTCTGTTCAGGCTGGGCTTATTCTGTTTTGTCTTGGTTTACTCCCATGTCTGTGGGTAGACAGATGGGGCACTGTTGGAACCTAGGCTTTAGGTTGGGGTAGCTTAGGTTAGTTCTACTCCACCTGTTTCTTGCCCTCTCCCAAGAACAGCCAGTTTCCCCAGCATGTTCTCACATTTGGTCAGAAGCTCAGTGTAAACAAACTCAGTCTCTTGAGGCCTCGGCTGAGATGAGGGCGGTGTCATATTTGCCTTACTTTATCAGACAAAGACTTTCTCATGGCTGAATCTAAGTCAAGAGATAAGCTCTAGACTGTTTGGGGGGGGGCATTGTAAGACATGAAGCAAACACGATATTCATTAAGTATTTAATAAATGTGTACTAATAAGAGTTACCTTTCATAAATCCCATGAACTAGAATGTGGAAATCATCAAATTCTGCTAAACAGAGAAGCAACAGTAACACTAGTCATTGTGATTGTTGTTAGGACTGGGAGGGGCCAGTAATTCAGTTTAGTTCCTTATGAAAGTAAGATCACTAACAGAAACATAAACAGTAAACAATCAGGATACAGGAAGGGAAAAGAATTGCAGGTGATAACTTGACACACGAACTGGGTACGCATCCTGGGACTTAGATACTGGATGCATAATAAGTATTCTATACAGCTGCTTCTATAGACAATGCAAGATATTTTTGTCAGTCAGGAGACTAACATCACAATTAAGTGGCAAACAGATTCCAACCTGGGTTATCTGGTTCTAAATGTAAGCTCATTTTTACACACAGCATGCATGCAAACACACACAGCATGTTTGATATACAGTTTAGGGATTCAGCAAATAAAATTTAAACTAAAGCTACTCTAATTTCATTACATATTTTTCCTAATATCTACTTTCCAACAATCTGCATGAGACCATTAAATATACAGCAGCAGCAGCAACAGTGGAAACATACAACCACTTTGAATCTTTATTCTTTCCTTTATAATATTCTGGGAAATTTTGCTTATTTTGTTTTTTCATTGTGGGAAAATCAAACTCAGTGCCTTTGGATTCTCTTTTTAAATTGTTTTTTTTATTGAGCTTTATATTTTTCTCCACTCTCCTCACTTTCTCCTCCCTCCCATTCTACTCTCTCCCATGATTCCCATGCTCCAAATTTACTTAGGATATCTTGTCTTTTTCTACTTCCCATGTAGATTAGTTCCACGTATGTCTCTCTTAGGGTCCTCATTGCCATTTAGGTTCTCTGCAATTGTGAATTGTAGGCTGGTTTTTCTTTGCTTTGTGTCTAAAAGCCACTTATGAGTGAGTACATATGATTTTTGTCTTTCTAGGTCTGGGTTACCTCACTCAATATGATGTTTTCTAGATACATCCATTTGCACACACATTTCAAGACGTCATTTTTTTCTGTCATGTAAATGTACCATACCTTCTTTATCTATTCTTTGGTCAAGGGGCATTTAGGTTATTTCCAGGTTCTGGCAATGACAAATATTGCTTCTATGAACATTATTGAGCACTTGTCCTTTTGTTATGATTGAGCATTCTCTGGGTGAAAATGGTATTGTTGGATCTTGAGGTGGATTGTTTCCTAATTTTCTGAGAAATCGCCATATTAATTTCCAAAGAGGTTGTACCAGTTTTCACTCCCACTAGCAATGCAGAAGTGTTCTCTTTACCCCACAACCTCTCCAGCATAAGTTGCCATCAGTGTTTTTGATCTTGGCCATTCTTTTTTTTTTTCTCATTTTTTTATTAAAGATTTCCATCTTCTCCCCTCCTCCTTCCCCTTCCCTCCCCTCCCTTCCACCCATACCCCGATCTTGGCCATTCTTACAGCTATAAAATGGAATCTCAGTTATTTTGATTTGTATTTCTCTGATGGCTAAGGATGTTGAACATTTCCTTAATAGTTTTTCAGCCATTTTTGATTCCTCTGTTGAGAGTTCTCTTTTTAGGTCTGTACCCCATTTTTTAAAATTGGATTATTTGTTCTTTTGATGACCAATTTCTTGAGTTCTTTGTATATTTTGGAGATCAGACCTCTATCTGATGTGGGGTTGGTGAAGATCTTTTCCCATTCCGTAGGCTGTCGTTTTGTCTTGTTGACCATGTCCTTTGCTTTACAGAAGCTTCTCAGTTTCAAGAGGTCCCATTAATTAATTGTTTCTCTCAGTGTCTGTGCTGCTGGGGTCTTATTGGGGAAGTAGTCTTCTGTGCCAATGCATTCAAGTATACTTCCCACTTTCTCTTCTATGAGGTTCAGTGTGGTTGGTTTTATGTTGAGATCTTTGATCCATTTGTAGTGCAGGACAATTGTCTATATTCTGTCAATTATGTTTTAAATAAACACTGATTGGCCAGTGGCCAGGCAGGAAGTATAGGTGGGGACGACCAGACAGGAAGTAGAGATGGGCCAATGAGAATAGGAGAATTCTGGGAAAAGGGAAGTTCCCTCTGTAGTTACATCACAGAAAAAAGGTACTGAGCCATGCGGCTAACATAGATAGGAATAATGGCTAATGTAAGTTATAAGAGTTAATAAGAAGCCTGAGCTAATGGGCCAATCAGTTTATAATTAATGTAGACCTCCATGTGATTTCTTTGAGACTTAACAACTATGGGAACTGGGCAGGACAGAAAACCTCAGACAACACATTTGAACTTGAGTTTTGTGCATGATGATAGATATAGGTCTATTTTCATTCTTCTACATGTTGATATTCAGTGATGCCAGCATCATACGATGAATATGCTTTCTTTTTCATTTTATACTTCTTGCTTATTTGTCAAAAATCAGGTGTTCATAGGTATGTGGATTGACATCCAGGTCTTCAGTTCAGTTCCATTAGGCCTCTTGTCTGTTCTTATGCCAGTTCCAGTCTGTTTTCCATACTGTATCCCTGTAGTACAGTTTGAAGTCACAGATTGTGATGCCTCCAGAAGTTCCTTTATTGATTAGGATTGTTTTGGCTATCCTGGGTTTTTTGCTTTTCCATATGAAGTTCAGTATTGTTCTTTCGAGGTCTGTGAAGAATTTTGCTGGGATTTTGATAGTCATTGCATTGAATCTGTAGATTGATTTGGGTAAGATTACCATTTTTACTATGTTAATCCTACCTAACCAAGAGCACGTGAGATCTTTCATTTTCTGGTGTCTTCTTCAATTTCTTTCTTCAAAGATTTAAAGTTCTTGTCATATAGATCTTCCATTTGTTTGGTTAGAGTAACTCCAAGACATTTTATGTTATTTGTGACTATTGTCAGTGCCTTCGAATTCTAAGAAAGTGCTCTACTACTGAACTGTGGCTCCAGCACTACCTTTATAATATTCTAGAATGTTCACCATACTGTATTGGCCATATTTTTTCTCACATCCATGCATACATACTGGTAGTACTTGATACACCCTAACACAGGTCTCTTTACTAGATAAGACATTCACAGCATGTGAAAATATTCTCTTACTTAAAAATTCCAACACCCTAGAATTACATTTCATACTTCACTATCAAGATGCCCTTTGGAGACTTTTTCTGATGGTTCTAAAATTCTGCCATTGTCAGTCCTGAGAAATGAGATACAACTAGAGCCATGTCATGATTTGATTTGTGAGAGTCCCCTACAGGCTTCTGTGTTAAACTAACAAAAACAAACAAACAAACAAACAAAAGTCTTTTGGTCCCAGGTGGTGGCACTATTTGGGAAAGTTTGTAGAACCATTGGCTGAAGAAAATGGGTCTCTGGGGACAGGCTGTGAGACTTATAGCCCAGCCATACTGCCTGTTGTATCTACTTTCTGAGAGCAGATGTCATGTGACCAGCCAGCCTTCTGCTCCTGCTGCCTTGCTTTCCCTGCCTGCTGCTTTGTCTTCCCCATGACAATGGCTACATCTCTCTGAACTGTAAACCCTTGAGTTGATTTAGCCAGGATATTTTTACCACAGCAACAAAGAAAGAAGTCAAGGTGTGTGAGATAGTGAGCAGGCAACCTTAATGTAATTTGGAACTCCATAGAATATGGTGATGTAAGCAAATATGGTTCTCTTTTATGCAAAGTCAAACCAGGGACACTCTTCTGGGTTGCCCCAGTATAATTGCCAAAAAGTGGCCTTGCTAGAGCCCAACAACTCAATAGACATTTGAGAATCAATGGGATGATGGATCTTAGTTCCATTAGCAAGTCAATAAAATACAAAGAATTTCTGGTGACCAGTGCCTTAGCCAGGCTGGGAACTATTCCCAACTGGGCCCAGAATCACCTGTCAGGTATAGCATGCTTCCTTTCTCTTCTCTCCACTAATCTTGTCTTAATCTTAAGATTAGTACAGACTCAGTCTCATGAGTGAACACAGGAGAATTTATTTATGCACTGCTAATTTATGCTTGGCTTTTGGAAAAGGCAATTTTGAAGAAGAGTACAGTGAAATAAATGCCAAGAGGTGTCGGTTCTGGTTCTGCTGAAAGTAACTAACCAACAGTGGGGCCTGAGGAAACATGTATCCCCTTTGCTTGGCCCTTTTCTTCACCAGTCAAGCTGTGGAATAAGAAGCTGACACTTCAGTACTGCATAGTCCTAGTTCCAGTTCATACCAACACCATAGCACCTAGATACACAACAGAAGCTCTCTGAGTCTTGTTATCTCAATTCTCGTGTGTGTGTGTGTGTGTGTGTGTGTGCACGTGTCGGGGGGATAGGGGTGTACAGGTATACACGCACAGGCTATCTGGCTGATAAACCCAGGGGTCCTTCTAGCTCTGCCTCTCTAGCGCTCAGATTTCCCACCAACTGGGTAAGCGATGATTCCCTTCTCCCCTTCCTCAGAAGACAGAGAAGAGTTGGCTCTCATAAACTCATTTTCCACTTTGATTCTAACTAATGTCCCATAATTCCAAGCAGGGGATTATTGGTGTTTTGAAAAATTATTTTATTCTACAGGGCATGCCCTTCTGACAAGTCACTAATGTTGGCACCACTATACAGCCCTTTCAAAGACTGCCCTTCCTAACCCAGTCTCTCAGCCTGGCAAATCAATGACATTTTCATTGAAGACTTTTTTATAGATGGCATCTCAAATCAATGGGAAGACAAACTCTGGAATCCTTTTTTGCCCTCCCACATCACTATGGCTTCTTTACACACTCACACATCAGGCAGTTGGACAAGATCACAGGAGATTCCATAATAGACAAATGAAAACCTTGCCAAGGAGCGATGCGTTGGTTAGTCTTTGCTATTTATAGCTTATCTTTAAAACACAGGGTGATGTCACACTAGAAAGACAATTCTTAATCATTGATTTTTTTCCCCTTAGTTGTCAATTTTCTTGTAAGCGTTAGGAGAAATATTATTCTTTTACTTTTTAATTAGAAAAATATCAAATAACTTTAGTTCTAGGATGGATTTGGCTTGCTTGACTTTTGTCACTCTCGTCAATTCTGAGTTCAAGGGGTCTGGGGGGCTGTGGCCAAGAGGAGTTGAAGCCATGAGCAATACATCCATCTGATTGGCAGGTGCATTACGCAGATGCCTTTAACATTATGTGGCTTCCTTTGGGTTAACCAATCCAGGAAGACATTGATTTGTGGTCTTTAATACCCGGCAGACTATAGATAATGTTTATACAGAGACGTTATATATGTTTGTTGTCTCATGCAGACTTTACATCTACAGAGCCATGAGAAGAAGAAACAGGTTGGTATTTAATTCTTTGTTTTATTTTTTGAGACAGGGTTTTTCTGTGTAGCCTTGGACGTCCTATAACCAGCTCTATAGACCAGGCTGGCCTAGAACTCAGAGATTCACCTGCCTCTGCCTCCCAAGTGCTGGGATGAAAAGCCTATGCCACCACCACCAAGGCTTTTAATTCTATTTTTTTTCATGGATGCTTAATTCTTATAACCTATTAAATATCAATGTACAGTCCTGTTATTATTGTTATAACATTAAGAATGATAACCCTTGGATATTTCATGGCAGCTACCATGCTGAGAGCCTACCTGTCATTATCTCATGGTCATCCCAAGACATAGCTTGTTATTATTCTCATTTAGAGATGAGGATTCTAAGCTACACACCTAGTAAATTTTAAAAGGATTGCTCATCAAGTCAGTTTTGAGGAAGAAAAACATTCTATTTAAGTAATCCCCTAATGATATAGAGTTGGAAATTCTAGAGGTAAAAACTGAGTGTTTGAAGATGATACATTTTTTATTTGATTATATCTAAGTTTGGATGATTCTCCTCTTGGGAACCACACTACAATTCGCTTGCTGCAGGAAGGAACAATAAATGTGGGTAGTGAGCATGTGGACAAGTGTTATGGAACCAGAGATACCCAGGTTTATATACTCTCCTCTGGGGCTTCACTTAGGAATAAATAGGTCATTATATCTCCCACACCATGAAAAGAGATCTTTAAAGAGACCTTGAAAAGGAATTGTATGAAGAAGAGTTTAATGAAATGGTCTATTTCTGACCAATTTGTAATCTACAAAATTAGCAGCTGTATAAGGCTCAGCCATCAAAATACAAAGACAGTACAGATGGCTTTGAGCACTTCTAGGAATCCCACTTTCTCCTAAAATCCCAATACAGTGAAGCAAGTTTATTGTGTAAAGAGAAATAAACAGATGAGGAAGGGCAAACCTGATAGGCAACAACAACTCCAGAAAAGCAGGAGCCAAGGCAAATTGAGCAGGTGAAACAAAACTGAATGCACGAGGAAGCAGAGGTGATCTAAGACATCTACTGACCCAGACTGCATTGTGGTGTCTCCCAAAGGCTCAGCACCAGACAGGCTCTCTACCACTGGGAGTGAAGAGATGGGAAGTCAAAGTTAGAGAGGCTGAGGGAAAGCAAAGATTTCTCCTTCCCCATTTCTCACTCTAGGTAGCGCATTGGAAGTGTAAAAGGCTGTTCTCTGGACATGAAAATAAATGTCTGGACATGGTTTCAGCAGATACAGTTTATTCTGTACCCAGAGTGGAGAATGCCCTACTCCCTTCTTTGGTTCAGCTTTGTGACTGCTCATGGCAAGACCTGTGCACTTCAGACAAGATGGGAGGAGAGTCTTCCTATGACTTGATGTAAGAGGAAGATGGCAAAATGCTCACATGAGAGGATCCTTTAAAAGATTCATGTAGAACTTGCTACAGTGGACTGCTGTGGGATAATGTTTTTGTATACTGTAAAGATTTGTCACTTGTATTGGTTTAATAAAAAGCTGATTGACCAGTAGCCAGACAGAAAGTATAGGTGGGGCAACCAGACTAAGAGAATTCTGGGAAGAGAAAAGACAGAATCAGTCACCAGCCAGATACATGAAACTGGAGCAGAATGCAGTGGATAGAGAAATAGTTAGGAAAGGGTAGCCTCTGTACACACCACTTATGGAAATAAAACCTGAGATATTAGCTGAAAAAAGGTCCATCAAAGTATTTAGTAAAAAGATTAAAGTTATAGAATCAAGGAATATATGTATAGTTTATTTATAGATGGTTCATAATAACTATACACATTTTCTGGGTGTAGTGTGGCACCTTGACTTAAGTACACTGTGTAATACCCAAATAAGAGGGCTGTATATCCACTGCCTTGTGTAATTATTATTTCTTTGTGGTGAGGACATTTCTTTTCTTCTAGCCACTTGGAATCATTTAATAAAATATTGCTAACCGTGCCCAACGCATGATGCATGATTTCACCAGAACTCACTGACCAGCCCTTCTTTACCCTCACTTCCTCTGCCTCCCTCCCCTGCCCTAGTAACCACTATTCCACTCCCTACATCTTGTTTTAGAAAAAAAACTAAGTACTTGATCATTCTATTTTTAATTTATTCTTTGAGAATTTCATATATTTATACAATGAAATACAATTTCCACTCCTCCTTTCCCCCTACAACTCCCATCAGATCTTCCCAATATACCTCCCTTCTAACTTAATGTCTTATTATTTTCATTTTATTAATTCACTGTGTCCAATTAGTGTGGCTTATATGTACATGGGTGTGGGGCCATGCATTAGAGCAAGAACAACCTACCAGTGGCCAAACCTCCAAAACAGAATGAGTCTCCCTCTCACAACTTTCAAGCGTGCCTCAATTATGGATGGAGCCCCATAGACCCTCACCCGCCCATGCTAGAGTGGTGAGTGGCATGACCTTGCACAGGCAACCACAGATGCCATGAATTTACAGGTGCAATGGCCCCATCGTGTCCAGAAGGCAGCATTTCAAAGTATCTCTTCTATCCGCCAGTTCTTACATTCTCTCTGCCTCCTCTTCTAAGACATTCTCTCAGCCTTGGCTGGGGTTAGGAGTATGTGATAAAAAATGTCCCTTTTAGGGTCAGGCAGCCAGCAGTCTCTTAAACTCAGCATGTTGTCTAGTTGTATTTTTACACTGTCTGCTGCCGATTCAGAAAGAATCTTCTCTGACCAAGACAGAGCAATCCAGGTGGAGATACTTCAGGATAAAAATAAAAATAGATGCATTCCTTGATATGACTGTGGAAAATGTATTGGAAAGCTTCTGTGTTTGGGATGGGGTGGGGAATAGCAATTGATACAAACTAGCAATACCAAAAAAGAAAAAAAAAAAGAAAAGAAAGCTTGAAAGTCAATCAACTTCCAAATACAGAAGGAAAGGAAAGGAAGAAGAGAAATAGGAAGAGAAGGAGGAAGAAGAAGCCATACAGCTATGAAGTCAGAAGTAACCTTCTTACTAGGAATATGGTGGTATCAGCTGAGTATTGATTTACTCAAACAGGTGGGGGCCAGACAGGATAGAAGAGAAGGATCTGAAATCTCATCTATCATAATGGAAAGTCAGAGATTATACTTTAAATTCATTAATCCAAAGAAGGCAACATATGCTTGTTATTTCAAACGATACCTGCTTACATGCCAAAGGAAAACAGTGGAAGAATGGTTGAACCCCGCCTCCACTGAGAGGAAGGCCGAACAGTGTGTGGAGCAGCGGGACAGAGAGCTGTGTGGACGCTATGATGAGCCTTCCAGAATGATCTGACCTTTAAACTATATGCTCCCGTTACTCTGATAAAACAAACACTCATCGCAAAGTCCCAAGTGTGGCAGGCAGGGTGACACAGACTTCTTGAAAACACCTGCCCGCCCCCATCTTGAGAGTCCTTCACATTTCCCCTATACCTCTAGCAGGTACGGAGTTAACAGAGCAGTGTACTGAGGACCCATTCCTAAGTTTCAAGATGTGTCATCTATCCAAATTTATCTTTGGAACTTTAAGACTTGGAGCTTAAGTGACTCGGTGACGAGGGAGAGTCAATACATGATTGTGTGTTAACCAGGCCTGTAAACCCGTGGAGCAGAGCGAGCACAATTTTGCTGAAATTACCGGCAGATAACCTGAAGACAAGTAAAAACATTAAATATTCATTGCCTACTCCTGAGCAATCAGTGATTGTGGCTTTCTGGTTTTAGAATCTCTGGGACTTTGTTGACAAATCATTTACATCCTCTGGGCAGATCATGGAACATTTTTCTCCCTGCTTCCAAGGAGAGGCATCATCTTGGCGAGAAGCTTAACTTGTATGAGCTTTATTTCTCTTCACACTGGGTGGATGTCCCTCCGAGGGCCCCGAGCCAACTCCGGGTGGGTGAAGTGTGACATAGTTGTTAATTTTACATCTGCTTCTTTAGCCATTTGCATTCTGACAGGTCGTTTTCTGCTGGCCAGTCTGTAAGGGGTTGCTGTTGAAAGAGTCAGCATAAATCCTGGCTGCTACATCTGCCTTCACTGCATCCATTCCCACTTTCTTCACAACTGTCCCGCTGAGCCATGCTGTCCTTGGTTCTCTTATTATAATTCTCCTCTTTAGGCATCTCTCATCCTCTTGTGTGTTGTATCAAATGTCGGCATAATTGTACTGGATTTTGGTTGGGTGTTTCATGAGCTGTACAACGTTTTTTTTTTTTTTACATTTATTCATTTTGGGGGTGCTGAGGGCATGCTATAGTGCTATTGTGGATGCCAAAAGACAGCTTGACTCCTGTCAGTTCTCACCCTTCCACTATGTAGGTTCCAAGGACTTAACTAACGTCATCATGCTTGGCAGCAAGCATCTTTACCTGCAGAGCCATCTTGCTGGAGCTGCGAGTCTTCCATTGAGGTCTTTCCCTCTGTTAGTACATGTACAAGCTCAGTATTGTCTTCTGAAGTCTGCAAGCTTTCATTTGCAGTTAGCTTTTCTCCTAAGTTCTCTCTCTTTCTCTCAAAAAAAAGATGAATAGATGAATTTGTCTGCCGTTGTTGGTATCTTCTTTTGTTCCCATTGGTTTCCTGTTCCTCTCTGGACTGTAATATGAGTTGCTGTCAAAGACTCATTTTACTTCTCCCAGTTCACAGATTAGTTTGGGTACCTAGACTCTGTCTTTTCGTTGGCATGTTTCTAGATTGTGACTTTAGTTGGATTATTTGTGGTGGATCTGTTCTCTAATACCTGCTCTCAGTTTAGAATCCTGAGACAAAACTAGAACTTCAGAGAAGCCAAGGATGGGGAGAGTGCTCATTGTCCGGGGAAGCCAAGAGACACATGGAAGAGTTGGAGACCACTGGAGATCCTGGCTGCCCAACATTATAACAATGCTATGCATTCCAACCAGGCAAAAATTCTCCAAACCTGTTTTCCTGGAGAATGCTTCCTTCTTAGAAATATGCTGTTAGTAAAAGTAAAATAAAGGAGAAAATATTGTCTGATTTTCAGAAGTTCTGTCTTCAGCCACTGTGGACAGAGTACATGCCTTTAATAAGGCAAAGCCAAGTCTTCCTCTATTAACCAGTTTACATATTCAAGAAAGATTTACATGTTGCTGATGGCATTTATTCATGCAGTCATTAAACATTTATTAACCATCTATTAAGGTCCAGGCACTATATATGTGGTTACCCTTTCAGATTATATAATTCAGCAACACATTATTTAGAATCGTTACTGTTTCCATATATTTTGTACCAGTAATGTGACCCTTGGGAATTTTTCCTAAGGTAATACAATTCATATGGAAAGAAGTAATATGCAGAGTATATTTATAGCAGTTTAGTTTATAATTGAAGAACTGAAATGTCCAATGGTAGGGGAATTAAGATAGCCATGGCATATTCATTTAATAAAAAGTAGATAACAGCATAGAAAATAGAAAAGAATATATAAAATGTTAGGGGCAAAACTGAGGGAAAATTCTATGAAAATATGAAGGTACCTATGTAAAAACATATATGTAAAACAATCTTCAGAAGCCAGTGAAAGATGTGAGCAGTGTTGGGACTGGGCGATTAGATGATGCCCCTACTTTCCTTCTGAGGATAGAATAGTTTCCTTAATCCCTACTGCCCCAGCTTCTTCTCTGCTGCAGTGATACAATAACCCCAAATTCCCATCCATAGCCTGATCACATCAAATACACAGCTAGAAACAGAGAGGAATGACTCCATTCATGCTTACGAGTCAGCCAGCTTTCCCTTCTCCTATACAGTCTAGGAGCCAAGCTCATAGAATAGTGACAGGCACACTTGGGCTAGATCTCCCTACATCAGACAACACAGTTAGGACACCCTCCCACAGGCCATTCGCATCTAGACAGTGCCTTATTGAGACTCCCTCCTCACGGGACGCTACATGTTGTCAAGCTGACCTAGTGAGCCATCGCAGCGATGAGAAATAGTGAGTTAGACACGAGTTGGTTAAATATGAAAATATTTCGATGTAAGATTTCAAGGAAAAAGAGATTTTTGGACAGTAAGTAGTGATAATCTCAGGGCCAGGAGAGAAGCTTAGTTATTGGGAGCTCTCACTGCTCTTGCAGAAGACCAGAGCTTGGTTTCCAGCACCCAAGTCAGGTGGCTCACAGCCCTCTGGAATTAGCTTTAGGGGATCCCATCCCTTCTTCTGGCCTCTGCTAGCACCCCCATGCACATGCATACACACACATGTCTATAGTTTTAAAAGTCGTAGTATCCTGTATCATTTACTCTTCAGGACCACAGCCTCCCTCCCTGCAGGGAGATAGCACCTTTCTTGAGCCAAACCTCACTGGCTTCTGTAACTTGCATTGATCTGTGGATCTTTCCTCCTCATCGGGTGCTTTCAAGATCTTAAACTCGTTGGAAGCCATTAGTGGTCATGGGTAATTCTGATCAGACTAGATTAAAAACCTCCTGGGTTTCCAGATGAACCAGGTGCTCTATTTCTGAATGTCACCTTCCTCCCCTGTAAGAACACGTTGATCATAGACACCCTCTCCTGGGGCCACAATGACAATGCTTGCAAAAATTCCGGTAGTACACCTGCTTCTGGAGGGAGGCCCAGGGAATGTGAACTTCCTATCTCTGGGATGGAAAGCCTTCTGGGCTGTGTGAGTCGCTGTGCCATGGAAGGAGACTGACAGGAGATGAGGACTTCTCTATTGCTGCTCCTAGCTTAGCAGGTACCAAGCTCTGCCCACTGCAAAGTGTGTCCTGCGATGGCAGTGGCTGGGGTCCTTATAACAGGTCTCTCTCATGGCTACTGGCTTGCTTATTTTATCATCGCAGAGGCAATAAAACTCAGAACAGAGTGGAAAGTTGAAACCGACTCCCCCAAAAGCATCTCCTCGTAAAGAAAGGGCTGCTAACAGTTGGCGTTTCTCCTCCAGTTTTCCCAGCACAGAGAGGCGTTGGCAGGTATTTAAACCCAACTGTAATTACATTGCACATAAAATTTTGCATCCTGAACTTTTCATTTAAATGTAGCAAATAAGCTATTTTCATGCCATTTTGCAATGTTCAGAGCCATTATTTTTAATGGCTACACGACATACTTGTTCGGAAACCATACAGGCAGTTTGCAGGCATGCTCACTTTCCTTATTATATTTTTAATTTTAAAAAATTGGAGATTATAATATAATTATAACATTTCTCCCTTCCCTCCCTCCCATCCCTCCCATAAACACTCGCTCTCTTTTCCAAATTCTTGTCCTCATTTTCCATTAATTTTTACTGCATGCATTGCTGGGAAGCCCCTTGTACAGTCTGCTCATTCTAGGAAGACCTCTGAGTTTCCTGGGTAGCTAAGGGTAGTCTGGAGTCCAGAATTCTTCTTGGAAAGTGGAGGGAAGAAGGAAGTGGTTAAAAGCAACAACAAAGAAAAATGAAAGGCTGAGGTAAGAGCTGGGGGACACCCAGGGATAGGGTAGGAAGGCACAATGGAAAGGAGGAGAGAAGAAGGGAAAAGATGAAATAGAAAAAGTAAATAATTTAAGAGAATAGGAAGAGGAGGAAAGAGGGAAGAAAGGCTGATGACGAGACAAAGGGCTCATGTCTTCAGATAAAACATGGTCTCCACTGGCACAAACAGAAGATTTCCAAGGGAGACGGATCTCTGGGCTCTTATCTCATGGGATGCTCGCAAAGCACCATGGCCTACGCATTCGTTTTCATCATCGTTCATATTTAATGTTATGAACACTGGGCTTTTCAATATTTATTATTGTGATCACATTTATGACATCCTTTCTTTTAAACCCGTGTCTCTGTTTCTCTCCCCCCCCCTCTCTCTCTGTGTGTGTGTGTGTGTGTGTGTGTGTGTGTGTGTGTGTGTGTGTGTGTTATGAGTTCAGGTACAGGTAGAGGTCAGAAGATGACACCAGATCCCCTGGAGCTCAGTATGGTGCTGAGAACTTCGAGATCAGGAAGTAGTCTTAGCCCTTGAGCCATCCCTGCAGCCCCAATGGCATCCGTCTTTCCAAAGACCCCTTATTACTCCACTAAACAGAAGAAGCCTTTGGCTGATTCCCTAAATTTCTTAAGCTAGCGCCCACTACAAGGCACCCCTTGAATCCTTCCTTCAGGGATTTCATTTTCTTCCTACCTCATTTGGTGTCCTTGGCTGGGATCAACTGTCTCTTTCCAGTATTGTGCTTCTGTGGCCATAATCGAATTTCGAGTTATGTGGTCCATTAGACACACGCTGGCATTTTTACAGCTCTTGATGGGGAGTTGGGCCCCTGCTTCCTCCTGTTTGAAGGGAAAGCATGTTTATTTGGAAGGGCTGAAAGCCTTTATCCAGCTGCCAGTTAGCAGCACTGCTGAGCTGAGGGCCTCAAGCTTGGCTCTCCCCCAGTCTGCCCAGGGGACCATCTGTATTTTGTGAGCCTGGGACCTGCCATTGCCCACAGGACGGCTGTGAACATCAGAGGCCCTGGCAGCTAGTAAAGGCTGGAGCTGGATGTGAACAGCTTGCCTGAAAGCTGGCTCATTCCATGATTGCAGGAAGCCAAAAGCTGTACCGGAGAGTCTTGGCAGGAAGGTCCTCCCAGTCAGTGGGGTTACAAGCCTTCTCCCTGTAGTCAGGTCTCCTCTTCCTGCTTCTCATGGATGGGACAGGGTGCCTTTGCTGTTATGTAGGAGGCTTAGAGAATCTTAAAGTGAAATCTCTCTTCCCACTGAGACTCTGTAGCTGAAATTAGCAAGAGGCCCTTCAGAAAAAGCAACCTCCCCCATGAAAGAGGGGTGAGCACTGCTGCCCAGCCTACCTCTCAGGGTTTAGAAGCAGGTAGAGGTTAAAGCAGAGAACAAGTTAAAGTATCCTTCCAGGTTGCAGGGGGGCAGGCAGCATTGGTGGAAAGGACATTGGTTAGAGATCAGGAGCCGCAGGTTCACACAACACCTGTGCTGCCTACAGTTTCCAGTGTCTGCTTCCACCTTCTGTAAACAGTGCTCACAAAGCCTGCTTGCGCAGATGCTTAGCAAGAATTAGACCATGGGAATGCTTTAAGTAAGACATTCTGAGGCTGACGGAAGCCCTGCAGGGTCACCAGTGTCAGAGCCAGGCTCACAGTGGTGCTATAGACCAGATAGTTGTACCCTGACCGCATTCAGGTTTTTATGTGATTGTGTGAAGGGGCGGGGCCTCAAAGATTTATTGCAGCTGGATGAGAACATCAGGTGTATTCTCAAGATGGGCATAATAGCTTCCCTGTGAGAAGAGACGTCAAGGAGCTCGCTTGCTTGCTTCTGTGTGAGGAAACAGAGAGACTGCAGCCAACCACAAGCCAGGAAGAGGGCCCTAATCAGGGCCCAATTAAAATGGCACCATGACCTTGGGTTTGTAACCTCCAAAAATAATTTTAAAAACCCCCATGAGATTATAACTTCATCTGTAGTGTTTTACCTTAAGTAGCCTAAGTGGTCTAAGAAACCCAGTGTTAGGCCCAGGTAAGTTTCCTTTCCTTGGTCTTATAGGTGGTGGCTTGATTATATGCACCTCATGACCAGCAAATATCTAAGGCCCAAGCCTTGACAGGGAGGTGATGTGTTTGCTTCTATGCCAAAGTTAAGGTGATGGCCCAAACTCAGTGATCAAGGTTAATGCAGTAATTAAAATAACAACCAAGGGATCGGAGAGTGGTTCAGCAGGAAAAAACTTGAGCCTGCTCTTGCAGAGAGGGCCTAAGTTCAATTCCCAGCAACCACATAAAGCAGCTCAAGACTGCTGTAACTTCAGCTCCAGAGAGTCTGGTGTCCTCTTCTGTCCTCCAAGGGTCCCCTGTATTCACAGACATATATGTTCACACAAACATCCACACATACACATACATAAACAAAATGTTTTTAAACTCTAAGCCAAATAGAGTCAGACATCTAATGAAATACTAGGATTTTTAAATAAATCTGTGATCAATCAGCATTGTGCCAGGCCACTCTAGAACCAAGCAAGGAAAGTAAGGAATAACAATCCCATTATCAGGAAAAAATGGATTTTTGTTTCACATGAATTCTGACTTTTAAAATGTGACATTAAAATGCTATATATGCTGATCACCATATATGGAGCCACCTCAAGTGTTGTACCCAAGACAAGACCTTCCTGCCTCAGCCCCAGCCACCATCCTATGACTTCATCCCATGGAGCCCTCCTGGCCCCAAGCCCTGCCGCTCTCCTCACTCACAATGAAGATGTGCCATCTACAGGCTCCGTTGGGCTCTGGTCTGTTCATCTGTACTGAATATAAGTTACTAACAATAATTGTTTCTTCCTTATGAATTGGAATTGGAAGGGAAAAACAGAATGCTGATTTTTTTTATTCAGTAAATACTTATTAAATGCCCAGTGGTTGTGTGTTGGGGTGGTACTGAGAACCAGCAGATGAAGAGCCCTTGGCCTTCTTCTGAAGAGCTCACAGCCCGCTGAGGAAGCTGGGTAATGACAGCATACAAAGAAGGGCACTCCACAGCAGTGTGAGTGAAGGCAGGAAAGAGCCCTTCAGCTTTTCCCCAGAATCAGGAAGCCTGCAGGTGAAGGGCTGCTCTGGCTCCTGCCAACACCCGCTGCTGTCTTCTGAGTCTGCTTTCTACAGCTGAGCTATAGAGAAATCTGGGAAGAGCCCATCAAATAGCAAACTTAACTCCCATAAGTTAGGCTGGCTTCTCTCTGACTCTCATGCATTCCTTGTCTGTGATGAGTCTACTCGGACACTCCCAGATAAAAAGTTTCAGAACATCTGGCATGAAACTTCCCACTGTCTGCCCTGTGCACTGGAGTGCCTGTTCCATGAGTAGAGGCAAGGAGAAGAAAAGACAAAGAAAAGGAAAATTAGCATTTCCACTAAAATAATATTATGTCTTAAAATAGTTTCTTTCGATAATAAAAAGTCAATCAATTCAAGGTTCAAACTTCCCAATTTCTCTCCTTTCAGGGTGGCTCCCATAACTGCAGAGGGGGCAGTGAGCTGAGTGAGGTGCAGGAGTTAGCCTGGCCTCCATGAGAGGTCACATGTCTTCATGGTCACTGTGTTCCGTTCTCGGTTCACTCAGCTCTGTCTGAGTCTGTCTGGTCTGGGTGGGCAGATGGCCCCTCTACTGAGTGTATCAAGCCTTCTCCAGTGGTCTGTCCCTGTTCCCTCCTGTCCAGGAACCTCTCCAGCAGGTTATTTAGCCTGGGTATCTAGAAAACAACCCTGTCACCAGTTAGCCTTATGGTGGGAAAAGTGTTGTGGACAGTAAACAAAGACTAAATATGCAGAGCCTGAGGTGGAAAGGATTTGGACTTTTCTCTAGATGTGATGGGAACCCTTAAAGGTCAGGTGGTGCAGGCCTCATCGTGAAAGGATCATGCTTGCTGCTCTTTGAAGGCATTTGAGGGTGTGGGAGGCAACATGGTTAGGGCAGGAGGCTCAGCCTAGACTAGACCAAATATGATGACTGGCTAAACTTGGGTGGTGTCAAAGGGATTAAGAGGTCTGTGTTGGAGTGTGGCCCTGCAGGGCTTGTTGACTTGCTGATGAGGAGTGAGGGAGGAATCAAAGGGAAGGGAGAAGAGAACAGAGGGCACAGTGGGCTGTCATGCCACTGCTGAGACGAAGGAACGTAGGTTGAGAAGTTTGGGGCTGAGATAGGACCCAGAGTTGTGTTTGGATGTGTTAAGTTTGCATGGTCCTGAGAGTTCCCAGGGGAGGTGCTGAGCGAGCCTTCAGGAGAATGAACTCAAATAAGGGTTGTAGGTGTCACAGGCACGAGGCCAACACAACCCCACAAGAACGAAGGCAGTATGGGTACTAAGGACAACTAGCTGCAGGATGAATAAATCTAGTAGAGGGTCCTTGGGAGTTTGGAGTTTGGGCAGATGGAGGAGTGAAGGGCAGCAGGATAACAGTATACTAGGAATTGAGACAAGAGTGGGTTCAATGGGGGTGTGTTCTGAGGGTGGCCTAGGGGGGCTGTTCTTGAGGTATTCCCTCCTGTCGCTGGTAGACAAGAACTTCTTTATTCCCCCTGCCTTCCCCTAGACATAGCTCTTCTCAATGTCCCATTACCTCCAATTGCAGGATTAATAATCTGTGCCTCACCCTACTGCACGAATAAGTCCCTGTCATCCTTGAATTTCATCCAGAGGTGGTCCAGAATCTGGCCAAGTCAGCGCAAAGAACCATTCCTAGTGTGAGTGAGGAGACTGGGGCAGAGTTTGAGGAGATCCCGTGGAGGCCATGATGAGCCATGCCAAGATGTCTCAGAATGAGCAGCAGGCGCTGTGGAGAAAGAGTTTGGATCCAGTGGGAGAAAGGCCTCCACCAGAGCAGTGTTTCTTCATGGGAAACAGGAGGGCTCGGCTGGAGTGTTGGCTCAAGCCAACTGTTGGCCCTGGTGAGAGATGGAGACACACAGTCTGTTCTCCGTCAAGCAAGGGGAATTACGGTTCTTCCTCAGCAACATACCGGGCCTTCTCTCCTGTTGTGAGAATTCCTTCCCTAGAGATGTAAACAGTGTCTTCCTCTTCCTCGTAAGGTCTCAACAACAAATCAAAGCATGATCTCACCAAGATTCAACCTAGAGAATGATTGGTTTGATGGGTTTACTTGCAGAGCATGGGTAAGTGATTACTTATAGGAGCATGAGTGACCCCATGGCAGCCACACTGGGAAGTCAATACCTAGCATGATCAGGTTTCTACACAGCGGTGTAGATAGAGCCTTCTTAACACACTCCAGCCCATATGTGCTAACACCATCTGAGACTCTAAAACCTTGGGCAACTAGGGCAGGACTGCGTAAAATGGCTGAAAGAAAGCAGCTAGAATCTCAGGTGAGGATCTTTAGATGCTCCCCAATCCCTCCTTCTAAGGGCGGATGTCAGTAGTCAACAAGCCACATCCTAATGGACGTTTGCAAGTAGGCACAGATAATTGAAGAGAATGGAGGCTGTTTTGCTCTGAGGCTATGTTCTACCACAAGTACAGCTCAGAGATTCAGATTACAGAGGTAGGGCTCTGACTTTCTATAGCCAGATCCCTGTAACTGAAAAATGTCACTCATCTCCAGGGACAATCTCCTGCTTGGGACAGCAAAAGGTGGCTTCCTTGGGGTGTTAGGTTTCCAGGTAGTTTTGGGGGATACTGAGATGCAGCCTAGAGCCACTACCATAGCCCTCCCAATGATCACAGGGTCAACCACCTGAATTACACACCACCACCTGAAATGTGTCTGTTTGCTGTTTTCAAGGCTAACCGCTAATATGGATCCAAAACCCACAGGCAGCAAGTGGGGAGGAAAGAAGCCTGGGTGGTGAAACCATGCCCCTTCCTCCACCTGCCCATCAATTCCTTCCCCATCAATTCCCATACATTCCTAGGAGTGTTTCCACCACAAGCTGACTTCAGGTGGAACACTAGGAAGGGTATGAGACTGAGTAATACATGCTGATGTAAGGTTCCAATAGCAACAAAGGGAACTCGGGACTGATGGTGAACAAGACAGTAAACAAGTCTATGTGGGATACTTGGTGCAGGGCTCCGAATTGAATAGGGATGGTTCAGATTAAGGAAGAGTTTGGAGCAAGAACTGTGAAGTGGCTCTGAGTAGCAGCCTGGACATGCTCTGCTCTCTGTTGTGGCATCACAATGTCTTGGAATGACAGTTTACTTGTACTGGATTTATTATTTTATATACAGAATTCCAAAGGGAACACACACACACACACACAATCACAAGAAAGAGAGGTACCTGAAGGTCTTTGCAGGAATGGCTTCAGTAGAAAAAGCAAAGATTCATGACAGACTAGCTCACAATAAGGGCTTAGTCTTGCCTCAGGAACAGAGGGATGGTTAAGAAAGGATAACCAAGGAAATACTTTGGGGAAAGTATTTGTCACACAAACATGAAGATCTGAGTTCGATTCTTAGAACACACACACACACACACACACACACACACACACACACAGAGCAGTGAGAAGTAGTGGATACTTGCAATCCCAACACTGGGGACGAGGGGGCAAGCAGATCCCTAGGACCTGCTGGCCAGTCAGCCTTGCCTATTTGGCAAGTCCCAGCCCTGTGAAAGACTATCTCAAGAAATGAGGTGGAGCCTTCCTGAGAGAGACAGAAGGACAAACACACAGGAATTCCATGGCCTGGCTGTGACCCTCCATCTTATCTTTTCCCTTGGCATTACTTTGCAATCCTTCCCTTAGTCTCTCCATGAAAACCAGGCTTTTTACTGTTCATCTCCCCTGTGTCCTCCCCAGCCTGCGAGAGTTGCCTCTTTCCTTCTCCCCAGTCATACAGCACCCCCATCTCACCCCCTCCCAGTTGACTCTGTTTCTCCAAGCTACTGACATTCCTGGCCTCCCTGCCTGGGCAGTAGTCTTACTATCTGAACAGGAATACATGGAGCTCGTCTAGTCCCACAACAGCATCTCCCCTCTGAGCACTGCATCTAGGAAAGCAAGCATCTAGGTGAATGATGGAGGAGTGTCTATGTGTTACTTTCATTGATTAATTAAAAAAAACTGCCTTGGCCCTTTAATAGAACAGAAAATTAGGTAGGCGGAGTAAACAGAACAGAATTCTGGGAAAGAGAGGGGAGACGCTTCAGGCAGACGCCATAAGCAGTCACCATGCTTCTCCTCTCTGAGATGGACGCAGGTTAAGATCTCTCCTGGTAAGCGACCACCTCGTGATGCTACACAGATTACTAAATATGGGTTAAAACAAGATATGATAATTAGATAATAAGAGGCTGAAACAAATGGGCCAGGCAGTGTTTAAAAGAATATAGTTTCCGTGTAATTATTTTGGGTATAAAGCTAGCCAGGTAGCAGAACGCAGCCCCGCCACTCCATCAACATCTAGGAGAGCCACCTTCAGTGACTGAAGGAAACCAAGTCACCAAGAGCCTGTATAGTGTGGTCTACACACTGCCCATCTCCACTGGGAGTGACGGACACAGAACAATCATTCATTTCTCCCTCTCCCTTCCAAGGCTCAGGGGTTATCCTGGAAGACAAGGTGGAAAAAATTAAGAAATAGAGGTCAGAGAAGACCACTGCAAAACAGTGCTCCCTTGGCACAATGGGGTCATTGTATTCATGAACTTACACCAGCTGTGATGAGCTGCACAAGACCTACACAAGATTAAGCCCATCACAGTCTCAAGATGGATTGGGAGGGCTGCATGACACTCCATGCCAAGATGAGGAACTATTGGTAATGGATGGCTTCTAGGGAAGGGAGAATTTATTTGAGGGTATAGCCCTGATAAGTTCACCATGCTCCAGTGGTTGACCCAACACCTACTAGGGTCCAGACAGCACAAACTGGACTTGGTAGATTACATATTTTAAAAGATGACAAGAAGATGGGAGGGAGTGGGGGTGGATCTACTAACAAGGGAAGAATAGGGGATGGATATGATCAAAATACATTGTATGCATGTATAACAGTCTCAAAGAACAAATACAAAATGATAAAAATTTAAAAGCATGAAGTAAAAGTAAAATAAAATGATCTCAGTTGTCATCACTACTGCCTGAAGTGTTTTTGCTAAAGTAGCAATGGTGTCTGATATTTGTTTTTAAATTTCTAGAAAAATATGAGGATGCATATAGAAAAAAAAGCTTATAAAATTAGATCAGCAAAATCTTAATTACTGACACTTGGTGTTAGACACATAAGGTAATTCATTTTACCTGTCTTCTCCTTTCATACATATTTGCAACTTCCTGAGATACTTTTTTGAACTAGAGATATCATTGGAGTTTTCTTTCTGATTCTATCTAATCTCATGCTTCCTTCCTTCCCAGAGGTAACTGGTGTTTTGAATTTGCTGTTTCTACTCCTGCCCATAATTTTCATATTATTAGACATATAATTATAGTGCTACCACACACATGTCTTAAACAACATATAATTACTTTGCACATTTTTCTAAATTTATATAAATAGCATATCACACATTTTAAGAGAAGTTCTGAGATTTAGTCATGTTGACACATCGATAATTATAGTTTCTTATTTTTAGGTGGTATAAAGTGTTCAGGACTAGCCGTACCGGTGAGCTCTGGGTTTGACTGAGAAACACTACCTCAGTGAATAAAGCAGAAAAGAGATTGAAGAGGATTCCAACATCGACCATACATGTCTATTCACATGTGTTTTCCCACACATGCAAAAGCATTATTTGCTGGGTAAAACAAACAAATAAAAACAATCAAGAAGACACAAAGTTTGGTGGGGGATGGGCATCCTAGAGGAGTTTGAGGTGGGGAGTGTATGATCAAGACATATTACACTCACATATGAAGTTTCTAAAGAATAAAAAAATGCAAACAGCACACATACATACACACACACACTTGCACGTGTATACACACACACACACTTGGGAATAAGAAGAAGCAAGGTTGATTTTGCGTTTTAGTTACCAAAAATAATACTCTGATGGTCCTTTTAAATAGCCCCCATATAGCGAGTGTGAAAATCCCTCTGAGATACCAAGCAGTTGTCTGGCAGATCTGTAAATTATACGCAACTTATTGTGTACAGGTCTTGCTAAATATTTAATAACAAAGTGCTGAAAACTTACATGCTTCTGCAGCATGTGGGATTTTATATTTATACCCAGACCTATACACACTAATATTTTAAGACTTTCAAATTTTGGTTAAGAAAATGATTGCGAAGTGGTATCCTGTTGTTTTAATTTGCAAATCCCTGGTAAATGGTAAGGATAAAAATCTTTGCATCTTTCATTTGCTCCCACTTATATTAATGCTTCCTTAAGTTGTGTCTCCTCTGCAGCTTATCTTACCCACAGCATTTTAAGTCTCGATGTATTTGGTGTGTATATTTATATGTCTGTAGCTTGCTTGTCTGTGTGCAGGTGTGTGTGCGTGCATATGGTGGCCAGAAGTGAAGTTCTGTATCTTCCTAAGGTGCTCTGAATTTTATTTATTTATTTATTATTTATTTGTTTGTTTGTTTGTTTGTTTATAAAACAAGTTCACTCTCTCTCTGAACCTAGAGCTTACCAATTCTGCCAGTCCTAGGAATTCACCTGTCTCTACCCTTCTAACACCAGGATTGCAGGCATGTGCCACCAGGCCCAGAATCTTACATGGCTGCAGGGATTCTGAATTCAGGCCTCATGCTGCATGGCAAACATTTACCCACAAAGCCATCTCCCCAGCCCCAAATGTTCCTATTTCAAAAACCTGGCATGTTATGTGATTAATTTTGTCCAGAGTGGTATCATACTTTGATGGCGAATTGCCGATTTTCTGACTTTCTTGTACTCCTTTGATGGATTTGGGGTGTAAGCAGGCATGAATATAAGGTTTAGTATGAATGGGAGACACTTGACTCATCACCTGTCTCCCCCTCTCTTGCTATATGTATATCCTCTTTCCTCTTGTATTACCAGAAGTGTTTTTTTTTCTTTAGGTTCCTGGGTTAGGTCTCACTGCATCTAGGGATCCTTTACCAAGGTGATATTTGATCCTTGCAGATCCATCCTGAAGCTAGGGAGAGCCTTAGGTGAGATCCTGTTTGTGAACAGTATCATATCCAGGCATGGTACAGAAGGTCATAGGATAGGTCTCTTTTTAGTATTTTAAGGAGCCTCCCCACCAACTTTTACAGCCGCTGGAATCATTTACATTCCTACCGCAGTGTGTAATGGCTCCTTTATGTCTACTTCCCCACCAATATTTGCCAACATGAAGGATTTTTAAAGGTTTGCCTTGATTCCCAAGACTTCTTCTCTATCTCTGGCTGACTCATAAATGCTGACCTTCTTATACCTGGATGACATCATCTGCCTGGTGGTTCTTAGTAATCCTCCCAGGTTTAGAACCGGAGAGCTATGCCGAGCTTCTCGTTCTAAAGATGAGGCTATACAGAGTAGTGAGCCCTCCTCTCACTCTGGGTTTCTATTCTCAGTACGAAGCCTGAACTTGCTGTCTCCTGTCCTAGATTCACCCAGGGGTTCTATAGGATCTGCCTTCCCTACCACCTCCTGGGCACGGCTACACTTTCCCCCTAGCTATCAGTCAATCCAAGAGCATCCACCTTTCAGCAGGAAGTTTACCAAAAGCTCTACTATAGGGATCAGAGAAATGCTCAGGGGTGAGGAACACTAGGTGCTCTTGCAGAGGACCCAGTGTAGTTCCCAGTGCCCACGTGATAGCTCACAAGTTCCAGCGGATCTGACACCTTCTTCTGATTTCTGCAGGCACCAGGCACACATGAGGAGCTTGATGCAAGCAAGAGCTCACATGCATAAAACCCAAGTCCTACATCTAAGGCTCAGAGAACATCACAGGAAAAAAGGAGGTAGGAAGAGTGTAAGAGCCAGGGAAACAAGGTGTGTGTTGAGAGATAGTGGGGACTACTCCACTTCCTCTCTTCTGGTTTCTCTGGGAGAACCCCATTGTAGACTCCTCGGGCTGAATTCATTCTGCCTGCTGCATGCCTTCCTCGTTTTATTTGTCTTAAAATTCAAAGTCTAAAATTATTTATAGCCTCATAGCTGTCCAATATCCACTTCTAAATCTGTGTGTTTAAAACTGCAACTGGAAGCAAAGGAACCTGTTATACTGTCATTTAATTAATAAAGCAGAATTCTCGGTTTTCCTGCCATATGTATTTTTTTTTGTTCAGCTCCAATAGAGGTGCTATCTCCTGAGCTGCTTTTAAACTTTAATAAGCTTCCTTTCAGTAAAGTGTGGATAATGTTGTAAACGGGTACCTAAAACATATTTTCAAAAGAAAAACACAATCCTGAACCACAAAAACGACTCCGAGGAAAGGGGTGGCAGAGGAAAGCCGTGGTGGTTCCTCTAGACTCAACAGACACAGGGCTTTAGGGTTGGGGTACGGTGGTTCTTCTAGATATAACAGACCCAGGGCTTTGTGGGGGGGAATAAGAAGAAGGGAGGAGCATCATGCTTTCTTGGAGGAATGGGGAGAGGAGAAAGTAAAACAATAAGGAGGGGAGAGATGAGACTATGTCCCCGCATATTCCAAAACCTCCAATATGAAAGGCTACCACTCTGTCCCACCTCTTAATCGATCTACCTCTCTACAGAGCTTTACTGGTGACTATGTGTTCAGAAACCACATCCTAGCACCAAAGCACATGGAAACCACTGAGTCTCCCATGACCTGCAACGGCCTCTGCAGCTCTAGTGCCTCCTCCGTCTCACTTTCTATGCTACTTCTATTGACACCGCATCAGTTTCAGAGAAGCGCGAGCCTCCCACTTCACCCTTCCTATTGGACAAGTTACCCTCCTCTACAGCTCCTAGCATCTTTATAATAAACACAAACAGAATACACACACACACACACACACACACACACACACACACACGAGAAAGACAGAGACAGAGACAGAGACAGAGAGACAGAGAAGAGAGGAGAAAGGGAAAGAGAAGGGGAGGAGAGAGCGAGAGACGAGAGAGGGAGTAGTGTTAGGCATCTACTCCTGGGCACGCGGACTGCTCTGGAGGTCGGTTGATGTGCCCAGAAACGCCCCTGAAGAAAACTGATTTTCCCTCTCCCAGCAGGAATCGACTGTCAAGTCGCATCTTGGTTAGGGGTGGGGCTTTGTGTGCACTTCCCCTTCTCAGTGCCGGGACTTTGGTTTGAATGTATGCAGGCTTCTATGTGCTGTCACAGTCTCTGCGAGTTGACATGTGTGTCAGCTCTGTTGTCTCGGGATGATCCTGTTTCCTGAGATCATCAACCATCTCTGGTTCTCACAGTCTGGGAGGAACTGGGGGAGAAGAAAGAATGTGATCAAACATTTTGTACAAAAAAATTAAATAATGTTTTTAATGAAAGAAAATATTTCTTTAAGAGTTTTAGGTAGGATGAAGACCTCCCTCCAGTCAAGCATGACTAATCAAAGACATTTATTTCATCTCTCTTAAAAATAAAGGAATAAAGTAGGTGCCTATGCCAACAATGGGCCAGAGAGCTTAGAAGAGCATTTGAGAAGGCAAAGACTGGGGGCGAGGGGAGGGAGAGAATCCTTGAACATTTGTCCCTGCCCAGTGAGTTCTGAGAAAAGCATCTGAGTCATGCTTTAGCCTCAGGGGAAAGGTCTCAGGCACCAGAGACTCTGGGCTACTCTTGCACAGGGCAGAAGTACCAAGAATAGGCCAATTGCCAGAACTCCTGTCTGAGGCTGTTTCTCAGACTGATCCCTGCTGGTGTCTGTGAATAGATGCTCCTTTGTTTTGGGTGCTGTCTATTCTGTATGAAGTTGAGGCTTCTGCTCACGAGACACCAAAATTGTCTCCAGACATCAATACCCTGGCAATGGTAAAATGTCCTCCAGCTAAGGAGCATTCAACTAGGGAACCCTCATCATCCCCTTGAGCCTTGTATCCTATTCTCTCAGTTCCCCATGACAGTAATGAGCCAGATGTTTATTCTGTGGAAATGACAGACACAGTGGTCCAGGTTGACACCAGGAGGTAGAAGCAGGCAAGGATATGATTACTCTGGCCTGACAGCTTCGGGTCAGATGGAGTCTTAGTTCAGATACCTGCCCCCTGACCCGACTCAGCAGCCTGTATCAGCCTTCCAGTTACCACCCAGGAACTAAAGAAACTTCCCGAGATCAGATGATATTCAAGAGTACTCCATGGTCACAGTTGGATGTTCCCCAATCTCTGCAGGAGGCCCCATAGTGACCAGGGCCCAACTGAACACACAGTGCATAAGTACAGACACGTGCACACACAGATACACACATCACACAGAGGAACACACACAGGCAGAACTTCAAACCAGCGTTTGAATGCTTCCCTCCCTAACATAGATTGACAGCCAATGAGTATTTGTCAGAGTTCATGATCACTCACAACAAACAACCCGTAAATCCCGGCAGCATATGGCGGTATTTATTTCCTGCCCACTAGGCTGCGAGTTGGCTCTGACTTTGTATTGGTTGGGCTTCAGCTCAGTTGTGTTCAACTCCAACTGAAGGACCAATGAGGCTGAGCTGAAAGAGCCCCTCAGTACCTAATGCAATTAATTTTTTAAAACCCAGGCACGCACTGACCTGAATTTTCAAAAATCTAGAAGGAAGAGAAAGTCCTAAAAGGTTTGAGAGTGGGTGGGGTGTGCCTGTGCACATGCAAAATGATAGGAACTGAAAGGCTCAGGAGTACTTGCCAGCAACATTAGACTAGAAAAGGTAATTGACTCGTGCCTTCTAAGTGAGGAGGGGGAGGGGGCTCCTGCTGAATTTATACCTCAGTTGCCATCCTCAGACTAGAATAATTGTTTTCAGACATGGGGAGCCCCAGAAGTGCCCTCTCCACAGCCTTTCTCAGAAAAGCACCTTCAAGGAAGGGGGTGGGGAGTAGGTGATGGCTCAGCAGGTATAGGCTCCCAACATCAATTCTGACAAGCTGAGTTTGATTCCTGTGATCTGCATGGTGGAAGGAAGGAACTGACCCTTAGGAACCATTCTCTGAATGCCGCATCTGCATATGACACTCACCTTCCCGCACACATACCCGATCCCCTCTATATACTAAATAAATCCATAAATAATTTGTGAAACAAGGGAGTAGACCAAAAACAGAAGAGACATTCAGAGGAAACCAGTGCTGGCAAAGATCGCTTGACTGACAGCTGGTACCCACGGGGCAGACAGTTCATTGGAGCAGGAAGATGGAGGGGTCTGTACAGGGTAAGGGAAGATAAACACAGCCTGTGGCTTCCAGGTTTTCCCATGTGCATTCTCTAAGGCAATTTACTCATTTTCTGTGTGCATTTTCTCCCTAATTCTTTCTCATAGGCTAGAACATCTTTGAGGTCAAGGGGATGCTGACCTATAGTCTTTACCTCTCCCTTTATAGACAACTTTGGACACTGTGTAAATGACCTCCAAACTTCATTCTAGAACAGAGACAATCATCTTTTTGTAGATCAGTGCTTCTGATAGTAAATTGTGCCCAAGGTGAGCAAGGCAGTTATATGCAGGGGGGCATAGGTAGATGCTGGAAGGGTAGATAGGTGGGTTGAAATTCGCAGAGAGCAAACCCATGAGTGGGAAGATAAGGAGTGGCTCTTTGCTGAAGTCCACATCTGGACCCATCTATTAAAGTCCTTTAGGGAATTGTGCCACCCACAGTGGTCTGGGCCCTCAAACATCAATTAACAATCTAGACAACCCTCCCCAGACATGGTCACAGGACAATCTGATCTTGGCAATCCCCTTGAGGTTTCTCCTCTTAGATGACTGTAGGCTATGTCAAGTTGGCAAGGAACTGTAAACAGGACACCCTTGTTGTAGAAATGTACACCGTGAAAATGTGTCACTCAGATTGGTTAAATAAAAAGCTGAATGGCCAATAGCTAGGCAGTATTTTCAGGGCAGAGAGAACACAGAGATGAAGAAAGGGATCACCAGCCAGACACAGAGGGAGGAGGACATGTAGGAGGAAAAGTAACAGCCATGAGCCACATGGCAGGATGCAGATTAATAGAAACAGGTTAATTTAAGTTATAAGAACTAGTTAGAAACAAGCCTTAGCTATCGATCAAGCTTTCATAATTAATAAGTTTCTGTGTGGTTGTTTTGGACAGAGAAAGACTTACTACACACCCTCCTTCCAGCAACCCTCAGACAGGAAAGTGGCTGGTTAGGTTTTAGGGGTTTCCTATACATTATCTTATTTAATTTTGACAGCTATCTAATGTAGTGAGAAGGGGAGGAGGCCTGCTTTTCATCCCGCCCAGTTCCCGCATGGCTAGCTTTACACCCGAAATAACAACACACAAATTGTATTCATTTAAACACTGCCTGGCCCATTAGCTCTAGCCTCTTACTGGCTAACTCTCACATCTTGATTAACCCACTTCTAATAATCTGTGTACCACCACGATGTAGTGGCTTACCGGGAAGATTCTAACCACTGTCTGTCTTGGGTAGGAGCTTCATGGCGACTGCCTCACTGCCTTCTACCCAGCATTTTGTTCGGTCTACTCCGCCTATCTAAGTTCAGCTCTATCAAAAGGCCAAGGCAGTTTATTAACCAATGAAATTAACACATAGACAGAAGACCCACCCACATTACCCTAAAGGATAGGTAGTTAGTCATTTACAAGTGAGGAAAGTAAAGTGTATTACCGGAAACACAGTATTGCTTTGTCACTGTGCAAAGGCCTGCAGACAGATGCTAAATCAGGCTTCCGTTGATATGACCTTTTGAAACCTGAGGTACAGGCTTCTTCCACAGGTTTTTCCAGGTTTCCCATGTCAAATGGGGATGAAAATAGTATGAAGCTTGGCACCATCATGTGACTTTATCTCATGAGAATATTCTGAAGAACTTATGGGGAGACATGCCTGAAGAGCTGACACAGCATCCATGTTATTATAACTCACTGTTGTAAGAGACAGCAATCTTCACGGTTAGTGTTGATTGTCCACCAGATTGACTGGTGGCTTGGATGTGTCTGGGAGAGCTCTTCCAGAGGCGACCGGGCAAAGGCAGAAGTCTTGCAATGACTGTGGGCTACATTAGCATGAAGAGAAAGTCACCTACTATAGGCACAGTCTCTCTTTCTCTCTTCCCTTCCCTCCCTCCTTCCCTCTCTTCCCATATCCTTCTCTCTTTCCTCTCCTCCCTCTACTCCCTCCTCCTCCTCTCCTTCCTAGTTACTATGATGTAAGTGTTCTCCTCTTCCATGTCCTCCTCACAATGTGATCCAAACAAGCTCTTTCTCCAGGAATTTGTTTCCTTCTGGCATTTGGTCACAGCAATGTCGATGCAAACACATTCCAACCATCAGGAGTGGATGAAAATAATGGGCAGGTTTTGTTCTCCCTGAATCTCATCTTCCTCCTTTTATTTGGGTCTCTGGGCATTTGGAGCACTAACCTGATGGCCATTTTTTAGTGAAATTGGGCTTTATAACCAGTCTACCCTTCCTCAAAGCTCTCTGTCTTTCCTGTACAGTCTGCTGGCTCTTGTAAGCTGAGGCAGTGAGGGGTAGACAGGTAATTCAGAGCAGAAGCGTCAACACCGGATGCAGGAAGTGGGAGCAGGACAGGTGGCAGGAAGAGTAGTTAATGTGATGCTGCATCAGATAGGGGGGAAGCCTTATCCATTAGCAGAGTAGTCAGAGGGCAGCTCAGGTAGGAGCTGGGAGAAGGCAGTTGCTGAGGCAGATAATACTGAGCAAGCTCCAGTAAGTAGGACATTATGATTGGCAGAAACAAATTTGAGTAGGATGGTCTCAGGAGGGACACTTTACTCTATCTTTAATGTAGTGTGCTTTGACTCTTGGACTGATCTCAGCTGGACATTTAGAATATTACAGTTTGGGAAGTATTTTTTTCTTCTGCCACACACAATCTCCTTTCTCACACTGCATGCACATACATGCACACTGTTTTTGTGTGCTTGTATGTGCATGTGCATGCAGTTGCGTGTGTCCTGACATCTACACAGATAGAGGACACTCTCAAATGTTTTTACTCAGGTGCCATCTACCATAGTCTTTGTTTGTTTGTTTGTTTGCTTGCTTGTTTGTTTGTTTTTGAGATAGGGTTACCCGTTGGTCTAGGGATCAAGGATTAGGCTAGGCTGGCTAAGCAGGCCAGTCCCAGGGATCTACCTGTCCTCATCTCTTTACCTCTGAGATTGCAAGTGCAAATGTGTGCCTTTTTACGTGGCTCTTGGGGATCATACTCATGTTCTCATGTTTTTGTACCAAGAGCTTTACCCACAGAGTCACCTCCTTAGCCTTCTGTTGGCAGTTTCTACCCATCTTCTAGACTCTAAGATCTATGAAGATAGGAGCTTTGTCTTCATGGTTCGGGCATGCTTACCCCAGTGACTGACATACTCGAGGAAGGAAAACAGAAAAGAGGAACAATATCATTCTGTTTTTAATAATTATACTATAACTATGTCCCCAAAGACCAGAGGAACAAGCTAAAACAATGAAAGGAGACATTAAAGATTCAAAAATAATTAGTCAATATTTTGCTCTAAGAGTCAGAATATATAAGCCGGAAGGGTGCTCATTTTAGCACACACCAAAGACCAGAAGAACAAGCTAAAACAATGAAAGGAGACATTAAAGATTCAAAATTAATTAGCCAATATTTTGATCTAAGAGTCAGAATGTGCAAGCTGGAAGGGCGCTCATCCCAGCACATGCCCACTTCATTTGCTTGTTAAGTTCTTACAGTCACAATCACTAAACACCTACAGCAGAATCAGATAGAATCCCCGCTTCTCTGCAAAAGCTACCCCCAGTCAAAACTAGAGAAAGAAACAAATTATCATGATAGAGGAGACAGAGTCTGTAGCAGACACAGAGTAGCAAGGGGGAAAACCAACAATCCCTTCCATAGCTGTGCGGGAACATTTTATGTTCTCACAGGAAATGCTAATCTTGAAACAGGAGAATCTAGACCCTATCAGATATCCTACAGATTAGATATTTATATTATGATTCGTAGCAGTAGCAAAATTACAGTTATGAAATAGAAAGAGAGTGATTTTGTGATTGGGGGTCACCACAACACGAGGATTAAAGGATGACAGCTTTAGGGAGGTTGAGAATAACGGATCTAGACCTTCGTCATGAAGAGTGGCAAGAGGAAGTCAGGATGTTGCCTGTTGCGGTGAGCTTGGGGGAGGATGGGAACTCAGTTTCCAAGTATCCAGCCCTGAGCAGTTCATACTAGGCCACTTCTGAAACATGTTCGTGGTTTTCAAATTTGGGTTTAAGGATCTAGCTCAGAGCCAATCATGAAAGCACACATTTGTGACCCTAACACCTAGGAAATAGAGGAAGGAGAGGCAGGAGTTCAAGGATAGCCTGAGCTACATAGGGTGTTGAAGGTTAGATTGGGCTACATGAGGGTCTGTCTGAAAACAAAATCTATCTGTAGCAATAAAGAATTATCACTGTTCATTTCCCCCAAATAGCCGTAAGACAAATAATTTTCAAACAACTTATCAAATACTTTCACCGTCCTTTTTATGGTGTTTATAGAACTGAAAAAAATTCATCACAAAACTAATGTGTTAAGGAAGCATTTCATAGTGATTTTCTCCTCATCCATAGTGATACAAGAGGAACCTGGGAGCCAGGGGCTGAAATGACGCATGCAGTGCCAACCCAGCCTGCTATTAGAAATTCTACTCAGACAGGGATCATGATGAGAGAGGAGAGCAAATTCAGAGTCTCCAGTGCAAAACCTGCTTCTGGAAAGCAGGGGATGGAAAGAAAACAGCGTCTGAGATATAGCATTACCTTGTGAATGGCACTAAAAGGTGTCTTCTTGGCCTGTCCTAACTTTGTGCATCGAAGAAATGCCTCACAGGACACCATAAGTACCAGCACTTAGTGTTGGGAAGACATTCCAGGCCTTTCGTCATGAGTAATAGCTAAGAGTTCACTTTGTGCTTTGGCCCCAGGAAGAAATAGAAGACAGGCAAAGTGAGTTGCCCCAAGCTCCCAAAGGGCAAGCGTGGATCCAGAGAGGATTTGAACTCTGTAGATATGGCTTTATTTCATGGGCTTTTCTTTTCTTTTTTAAAGTGTGTGTATCCCTGAATCCAATCTCTACTACAGAGCTACACTACTGAAAACAGCCTGGTATTGACATAAAAACAGACAGGAGGACCAAGGAACCGAATCAAGACCCGTATATTAGTCCACACACCCACTAACACCTGATTTTTGACAAAAAAGCCAAAAATATAAAATGGAAAAAAGCATATTTAACAAATGGTGCTGGAATAACTGGATACCAACATGTAGAAGAATGAGAATAGACCCATATCTATCACCATGCACAAAACTCAAGCCCAAATGGATCAAAGACCTCAATATAAAGCCAGTTATTCTGAACCTCATAGAAGAGAAAGTGGGAAGTATACTTGAATTTTGGCACAGGAAATCACTTCCTAAATACAACCCCAGTAGCACAGACACTGAGAGAAACAATTAATAAGTGGGACCTCCTGAAACTGAGAAGCTTCTCTAAAGCAAAGGGCATGGTCAATAAAACAAAACAGCAGCCTACAGAATGGGAAAAGATCTTCATCAACCACACATTGCACAGAGGGCTGATCTCCAAAATATACAAAGAACTCAAGAAACTGGTCATCAAAAGAACAAATAATCTAATAAAAATGGAGTACAGACCTAAACAAAAAACTCTCAACAGAGGAATCTAAAATGGCTGAAAGACACTTAAGAAAATGCTCAACATCCTTAGCCATCAGAGAAATGCAAATTAAAACAACTCCGAGATTCCATCTTACACCTGTAAGAATGGCCAAGATCAAAAACACTGATGACAACTTATGCTAGAGAGGACGTGGGGTAAAGGGAACACTTCTGTATTGCTGGTGGGAGTGCAACCTGGTACAGCCCCTTTGGATATCCGTATGGCGATTTCCCTGAAAATTAGGAAACAACCTACCTCAAGACTCAGCAATACCACTTTTGGGTATATATCCAAAGAATGCTCAATCATGCCACAAGGACATGTTCTCAGCTATGTTCGTGGTAGCATTGTTTGTCATAGCCAGAACCTGGAAACAACCTAAATGCTCCTCAACCAAAGAATGGATAAGGAAAATGTGGTATATTTACACAATGGAGTATTACACAGAAGAAAAGAAATGACATTTTGAAATTTGCAGGCAAATGTATGGATCTAGAAAGCATCATATTGAGTGAGGTAACCCAGACCCAGAAAGACAAATATTATATGTACTCACTTATAAGTGGCTTTTAGACATAAAGCAAAGAAAACCAGCCTACAAATCATAATCCCACAGAACCTAGACAACAAAGAAGACCCTAAGAGATACATACATGGATCTAATCTACATGGGAAAGAGAAAAAGAAAAGATCTTTTGTAGGGGAGGGGAGAAGAAGGGATGCGAGCAAAGAAAAATGTAAAGCTCAATAAAACCAATTAAAATGAGAAAAAGAAAGAAAAGCTGGCAAAAAAAAAAACAAGTCAAGATAAAGCTAGGCATTTATAACTAAGAAAAATAAAGTGTGTGTGTGTGTGTGTGTGTGTGTGTGTGTGTGTGTGGAGTGTGCATGATGTATTGTGTATGGTGCATATGATGCATGTGTAGGGGTATACATGATGTGTGTGTGTGTGTGCATGTACATGCATGCAGGATGTAGTGTGTGAGGTCTGTGCATACCATGATGCACATGTGAAAATTAGTGGCCAACTTGCAGAAGTCTATTCTCTCCTCCCACCTTTACTTGGGTTCCAGAATGGAACTC
Source organism: Arvicola amphibius (assembly GCF_903992535.2). NCBI lineage: Eukaryota > Metazoa > Chordata > Mammalia > Rodentia > Cricetidae > Arvicola > Arvicola amphibius. The sequence continues at coordinate 137,053,368 of NC_052049.1, read as the reverse complement.
AGGTCACCACATTTGCACGTCAAATACCTTCGCCTGCTGATACACGGGCGGCATCTCACCCGTGCCCTCACAGCCTTCTCTACTTTCTATTGTGTTATAATATGTTCATCGGCAGGTATGTTCGTCTGCAGAACATCACCAGACACTACCAACACCCAAAAATATGATTGAGTTCTGTCAATCTAACGACAAATGCAAAAGTCTCTTCTAATGACAGCAGCTAAAAACTATCTGAAGCACTGAACAATCTACAAAGAATATTCTATGCTCATCCCTGTACCATGTATCCTGTCGAAGCCTCTAAGGAGTTCTGAGTATTCCCATTAGAAGTCAGAGCTCAGAGAAGTCAAAGGAGGTGAAGCCATCTGCAGCCGGGATCTTAACTTCATCTGCTTGGCCCGCCAGCCTTGAGCACTTAGCACTAGAGCTGCTTTAACAATGTGTGTGTGGGGGAGTGGATGTGTGCATGCGCACGTGCATGTGCGTGCATATGCATGTGTGTGTGTGTGTGTTAACTTTATTTTATTTTTAGTTATGTGTGTAAGTGTGTGTCAGGACCAGGGGTTGCACTTGTGAGTGCAAATGCATGTGGAATCCTGAAGCGGGTGTTGGATCTCCCGGATCTGGAGTCACAGGCAGTTGTGAGCTGTTGAATGTGTGCTGGAACTGAACTCAGGTCTTCTGCAAGGGTCAGCTTTTAACGGCTGACCACCTCTTTCAACAACCACCCCAGACTTGCTGTCTCGGTATTAATACTTCTCTGGCTTCAGAGGGCAGATCTGGCAGGATTTTGTCTGAGCACTCTCAGCATTTACTAAAATTCTGCAGCTGAGGTGGACTTAGGAAAAGTCTGAGAAAATCAACATGGAGTAAACACTAATTTATCAAGCAGTGTTCAGCCAAATTAGAGTCTCCTTTTAATAACTCATGATAATGGTAATGATCCAACTAGGAAAACAACCAGGATTAATTTTGAAATCTCAGAATGTCAACAAAGACTCATTCAACTACAGTCATGATTATTTAAGGTTATCATATGAAAGAATAGACCCTTGCTAAGTTTGCACAGTTCTTTGAAGTTACAGAGTGCTTTCATGTTCATTATCTCTTCTGCCTCTCAGGAGAAGACAGCTATATTCAATGAGTACCTATCTCAGCCGACAGAAGTAGGTGCCGACGTGAGGAGAAGGCACAGCTTCCTCACAGTAGCTGGGGAAAGGTAGGACTGCAGCTAATCCAGATCGCCTCGATCCTGATTTCAAGCTTTTCCTAGAGGGTGTGCTGGTAAAGTGTTTACCACACAAGCAGAAGGACCCGAGTTCAATACCCCAGGAGTCATGTTAAAAACAAAAATTCAAGAAAATAGTGGTGACCACTTGTAAAACCTGGGCTGGGAAGGCAGATATAGATGCATCCCAGTGGCTTACAAATCTTTTTCTGGTACTTTATCCATAACCACCCAATTGTACACATATTACTTTCAATATAGACTGACAAAGACTTAGGGTATATGCCTCCTGACTGGCGCTGGCTGACTTCCTGGAAGCCAAGTTCATGGAGCTTCCAGCAAAATGCCTTAAGGTAACATGGTGTCACCCCACAGAGGCAGTTCTGACCTGCCTATGGGTACATTTGGAGGCAACCATCCCCCAAGGCTTCTGAGGTGACCTGTAGCAGAAAGGATCAGAGAGAGAGGGAGGCCTCAGGCACTGACTGAAGGAGATCTGAGGAGCAGATATAGGCTGGGACTGACTCAGATGCTGAGCCTAAACAAGTTTAGCACTCAAACAAAGGATGGAACCATCTAGAAGAACAGCAACCTTGACGAAACCTAATACAGCCCAGGTGTGGCAGCCAAGGTGGCTTCCACATACACCACCAAGGAGTCATCCCATATCCCTGACTGGCCTCTGCCTCACAATTTTAAAGCACAGCCATGCTCTGCAGACATTGTTCCATGGTATCTGACTGCTCTTTCTCTCGAGGTCATCCTGTCCCTTTCCTATAAAGCACTCCTGTTTCCCCTACAGCCAGAACGGTTAAGTCATTGCCACTCACATGACTACTTCTGCCAGGACCATCGTTTGAACTAAGGCCTAGCTCACAGAAAGGACATACACATACTGAAGGGGAAATGTGATCCTGCCTGAAGAAGCTGTGTGGGCAAAATCGTACATATCTGCTGGGCACTGAGGTTACCCAGAAATCAGGGCTAAGCAGGACAGAAGAGGATGGAAGTGGAGGTTAGCTAAAATCCTTGGAGTCAGAACCACAGTTCTCCTGGATCTGCATTAACCCCCAGGGTTTCCCCTGCAAGTGAATTTTATGAATAAGTTCTAGATAATACCATATTTATCAGCTCAGCTGAAGGCAGGAGTACAGAGAAGTTTAAATCTCCAGTCAGTTGGGTTCCAATTAATGAAATATTTCAAAGAAATAAGGGGGAGAAATGTCTTAAGGCTGGGGAGATGGCTTGGTGGATAAGAACGCTCACTGCACAAGCACGAGGACCTGACTCTAAATCCCATTATCCACATTTAAAAAAGGAAGAAGAAAGAAAAGCTAGGCCTAGCCACATATGGCTACAACCATAACACCAGCATGGTAGCGCTGAGATGTGTGGGTTCCAAGGATCCACTGGCAGACAGTCTAGAGGAAATCACAAGTTCCAGTTCAGTGAGAGACCCTGCCTCAAGGGAATAGGGTGGAGACTGATATACAAGGAAACACAACATCCTTCTCTGGCCCTCTGGCCTACACACACACACACACACACACACACACACACACACACACACACAGAGAGAGAGAGAGAGAGAGAGAGAGAGAGAGAGAACAAAGTGCTGTTATTCAATATGCACAGTTCAACTTTAAAATGCATTTCTATCTGCATAACCTTTTCAGCTATCACAGAGGGTCCCACACATCCTTCGCAGATTTTCATACTGTTGAGTTCTTATGCATGCTACTCAAAGCTCAGGACTTAACATTGGTGAGACACTATTGGCTAAGCCCCGACTGTCTGATTCCAGCACTCTACCTTCTAGTAGTGCTTTTTCTATTTCAGGATCCAGGACTGTGCAGAGCCCGGAGCTGCCCTGCCGTCCCTTCAGGGTTCTGACAAGCCATCTAACTCTCCTTGCCTCCCAAGTGATGTAGGTGTGTCTTCTATCTATCTGTTGATTTCATTTGTTAATAAAGAAACTGTCTTGGCCAGCCCTTAGGTGGGTGGAGTAGACAGAACAGGAAGAAGGAAGTGAGGTAGATGGCTCAGACAATTGCCCCGCCTCTCCTCTCTAGGGCAGACTACAGTGCCTCTCCTCAGAGAGAGAGATGCAATGAAGCTCCAGCCCAAGATGGACATATGCTAGAATCTTTCCGGTAAGACACCACTCTGTGGTGTTACATACATTATTCGATATGGGTTAGTCAAGATGTGAGTAAGAGGCTGAAAATAATGGGCCAGGCAGTATTTAATAGAATACAGTTTGTGTGTTGTTATTTCAGGGTATAAGCTAGTCAGGAGGCCGAAAGCAGGGCGGCGGGAATGCAGCCCACAGCTCACTACACCCAAGGACCTTGTTGCTTTTCCAGAGGCTTGGCCATTTACTTCATCCCTCTTTGGATTTGTTGGGTGTTTCATCATTAGACTGAGGTTACATGTTCTCGACAAGATGCACTCCGACTTGCTCTTTGGGCAAGTGTTCCAACATGGGTTGTACCAGGGGTGATGTGGTGTCTAGTCCTCTTGATCCACTTGTGGAGACAGTGTGTGCCAGATTGTGCCATGGCACAGCTCCTATTCTTCCCTTTGTTAAAAATAAATGTCATGCAAGAGCCTTCTGATCTAGCATCCTGCCTTTTCTTAAAGCTGTGCCCACTGCTTTTAGCACCCTCTGTGGATTTTGCCTCCATATGTTTCTTATTTTTTTAATCATTTATTGTTTGCATGTGCATGCCTATGCACATGCCAGCGCGCAGGTGTGGAGGTCAGAGGACAACCTGTGGTCATCAGGTCACTCCTATGATGTGAATACCAGGGACTGAACTCAGGTGGTCAGGCTTGGCCACCAGTGCCTTTCCCCACTGAGCCATCGAACCAGCCCATGACATTTCTCGCTGCAGTCTTCTGTGGAAATGTTTGTCCCCAATCCCCGTGGACTCAATTTCTCCAACTTTTTGTCAATGTGGACCTGTGTTTATTTCACTCCACGAACTATGACCCAATTAATATTTTCTATTATGCTGTTCCCTTCATCTGGGTTGAGCCGAGGAGAATCGCCGTGCCCCTGTGAGATGCCCCCACCCTTGTTTTGCTGTTGTTTGATCACCTGTTCTGTGGCTGTGCAGATGTTCTGGATCCATCTGGAACTTTTCTTGCTGCAGTCCTGTAGCCAGTCAGCCCTCCCGGGAACTTCACTCCCCTTTTCCTAGCAAGTGGTTCTGAGAACCCAAGCTCTGAGGACAAGTGTTCACTGCTCCTGAGGCACTGTCTCTCCTTGGGCCTCTCACTGGACAAAGCTATGGAATTCACACATTTCAGTTAGCCCAAGCACACGCATAGCCATCCCTGTTTCCTCACCTGCTATTGCGGGTGTGCGTTTCCCAGCCATAACTTTGATCTCCTGTCTCTAATGCCAGTCCCATTGTGTAAGGTTCCTGTAGGCCTTGCCCCTTTTCCTGACGAAAGTTTGCTTTGGGAACAATGTTTCATTACAGCCTATACATCAACAATGTCGCACATCTGCATAATTCAGTTTGCTACATTTACTGAGCCATGGGGCAAATTTTCCACCGCAGAGAACAGTTAAAAGTATTCCCTTAAGTCCTCATTGGCCAGTTTTGTGTTACCCATACTGAATACAAAGAGCCACTATCCCAAACACACAACTTTAAAGGCATGCAAAACTAAAATATCAGAGGTTGGAGAGACAGCTCAGCAGTTAAGAGTGCTTGCTCCTCTTCCGGAGAACCCAACTTCAGTTCCCAGCATCCATGTGAGCAAACATTCATGGACATAAAATAAAAATAAACATATCTTTTAAAAAAGTGACACCGAGCCACTTACACATCTTCATTTTTTAAAGCTCATATCCTTAAAAGTCTCACAATGGGGATGACATTTATCAGGGACACTGCTGTTGTGCAAGCACCCTGATGGAAGCTTAGAACAGACAGCCAAGTTTAAACATTTGTATCAATGAGAACTGTTTATAACTCAGAGCACTGCTCCCTGTGTGAGCTTTCCAACGCATTTATCACTTCACTCCAGAGCTGGTGGGAAGGGACGACCTTCGCCTGCCAGCAGAAGTCTGGGAAAACGAGGAAGAACATGTCGGAAACGCTATGAATCTTCTCAGGCAGTTATAATAGTGAAAATGATCTTGATTCTTTTCTTCACCCCATTCATAAATCTCCATCAGCACTTAAAGATAAGGCTGTCGATCCTTTGTTGTCTTCCCACAGGCAGTGCCATTGTGGCAGCTTCCCTTTCAGCTCATAAGTGGTACCAGAATCAGGAGTTGGGAAGCCTTTCCATCAAGGTTTGTGCTGATAAGATGCTAATGAGAGAAATGGGGGAAGAGGCAGGCAGAGTGAGAAAGGAGATGGCTTCTCGCCTTCACTGAAGGAAAGTGGACAAATCTTGTAAGGTTTTTGTGATCTACTTTTCCTCTGTCAAATAAAAATAATATTAGGGGCTGCCTATTCTTAAAGAGGACCAGAGTTCAGTTCCCAGCACCCATACGTTGGCTCCCAACCATCCTATCCCATCTCCAGAGGATCCAGCTCTCTCTTCCGGCATCTCTGATCACTGCATGCATGTGGCACACAGAAATACAAATAAAATAACAACAAAATAATAAAAAGTAAAACAACAATATTAGCTTCTCCTAACTCATGGGAGAAACAGGAAGAGAAAACTCAAAATAATGGATCCAAAACACACTTTTAAAAGGTAAAAACACCATGGTAATATAAGATATTCCCAGTCACACCACTGTGATTTTGTCGTAGAAAATATGCAAAAGAGAAGTCTCCAAGTATTTAGCAATAAATGTGCAGCTTGGAAAAGATATTATGTGGGCGACATCAGGCTGGGAAGGGAGCTCACACTTCCATTGGCAGCGCTGAAATTTGACACAAGTTCAGTACTCCACGATGCCAAGCTGATAGCGCGTGCTCACTAAATATTTATTGACTGAGCATTTGCTTTTAGTGCACCGCGGACTGTTTGTTTCTGTCTCTCTTACACTATGGTAGTAGCTTAAGACAGGAAGTGTGTTCGACGTCTTTGCCATTTTCTGTGCCGACTTCAGTGCTTGCCACTCAAATTATTTCTTAAAATAATGAAAAAGAGAAGGAATGGATGAGACACTGTGAAAATGGTGTTTCTGCTCTTATAGCGGGATAACTGGATGGATGTACCAGTTAGTTAAAAAGTGAATAATGAGAGTCAAGTTGAAAGACATTGCTAACCTGACTTCTAAATTGGTTCTAACACTGCAGCAATTCAGACAAGGGTGTGGCCTTAGTTAAGGAAGGAAGTGAAGGGAGCAGAACCGAGGAACTAGAACGAAACTGGTGTATAGTTAGGTGAGTAATGTTTAGCATAGGACTGAAAGAGGAAGGACAGTATTTTCAGAACTGGGGGCAGAGGTGGTGGCACAGGCTTGTAGTTATTGCTACTTGAGAGACTGAGGCAGGAAGAACACAAGACAAGCTCCAGGCCTGCCTTGGCTCTAGGATGAGTTCCAAACAGCCAGAGTAACTTAGTGAGACTTGGTCTTAAAGTTAAAAGACAGAAGGGATAGACTCACTTGGCATGCAAAGAAAACAACACTCTCAGTTCCTACCTCACAGTACACAGACTTAAGTTAAACCGAGATGTAATATAGGTCAAAGCATGGCACTAAACTATGAACCTTCTAGAAGTAAGAACAGAAGAATATCCATTAGAAGTAGGTAAAGATTTCATTCAAAGGTCAAAGGAAGTGTTAAACTGAGAGAGAGAGAGAGAGAGAGAGAGAGAGAGAGAGAGAGAGAGAGAGAGAGAGAGAGAGAGAGAGCAAAGAATGAATTGGCCTTGATTCCTGTTTTCTTTCTGTTGCCGTAATAAAGCACTATGGTCATAAGAAATGGGGGAAGAACAGGTTTATTTGACTGGTGTATCTAGGCCACACAGCTCATCACTGAAGAGAGTCAAGGCAAGAACCTAACATAGAAACCATGTAGGAATGCTGCCTGCTGGCTCACTCCCAGGCTCATGCTTAGCTAGTTTTCTTACATGGCTCAGGGCCACTTACCCAGAGAATGGTACCATCCATCGTGGGCTAGGCCCTCTTACATCCATTACTAATCAAGACGGCCCCTCACACACATGTCCAAAGACCAGCCTGATAAATACAATTATTCAATAGAAACTCCCTTTTCAGTTGATTCTAGGCAAATTGACAGTTAAAATGCTAACTCTGTCTGCCTCCATATTATTAAACTCTCTGCTCATCCAAAGATGTAGTTAAGAAAAGAACCAACAAACCACAGGCTTGGAGGAAATTTTGACAACACAAATTGATGCTTCCCCAGGTACCATCCTGGGCCTGTCTCACTCGGTTTTTCCCTGCACAGACAAGCTTCTTGGCAGACTGCTTCCAGACTTCTTCCTTGGAGCCCACCCTTGCTCACCTCTATGTTCCAGCACCTATATGACAGCTCTTACAATTGTGTCTAGCTCCAGTCCCAGTGTATCCAACACCCTTGTGTGGCTTCCCCTGGCACCAGGCATGTACATAGTGCACGGACATGCATGTAGGATAAACACTCACACCCATAAGAGAAACACATTAATAATAAAAATAATAATTAAAAAACCTTTCCAATGGCTTCCTATCACATCCAGCACAAAATTCAAGCCCTGAAACTCAATACTCTTCTCCCCTTTCTAGCACTGCTTCCAGGGAGAACTTATGTACTGGCCTTTCTGGCAGCTGCCCAGTAGGCTGATCTTCTGTCTAGTCACCCGATCGTTCCTTTATGAAATTGCTCCTGAATGTCCATCATATCCAGAGAGCTATCAGGTTGCAGGATATTTGTACACTGTGTGAAGATGTATCATTGTGATTGTTTTACTAAAAGGCTGAATGGCCAATATCTAGGCACCAGAGGTGAGGCAGGACTTCCTGATAGAGAGAGGGACCTAGGGGGATGAATGGAGGTGTGCTGATGTGCAGAATGAAGGCGAAGTTAAAAAGTCACGTGGAAGAATGTAGATTATAATAGAAATAGGTTAATTTAATTTATTAGAGCTAGTTGGGAACAAACTTAAGCTAAAGGCCAAGCTTTTATAATTAATAACTCTCTGTGTCATTTTGGGGGTGGGCTGGTGGTACCCAAGTCTAATTATAAATTGATAAAAATTGGAATACAGATCCAAGGAAATTGCTTCTCATATAGCATGCACTGAAGCTAGTGTTTACAGCTTATGGAGAAAACCAAACATGATAATTTTAAGAACCACAGAGATTAGAAGAGAAAGGTCTAGAAAATGTCAAATAAAAGTTACAGAAGAAAACAGCAGGGAAAAAGAGAAAGTTGTATTTAAATGATGGTAAGAATTTCAGAACTGACAAAAGTTCTCAGATTCAGTAATGATAATAACATGACAACAACCAAACTGAAAAAATAAAAAAAAAACAAACCTCAAAATCAGCTTTTAGAAAGATTATATTGAGTGGTTCTGTCAGCATATCTCTTTGCTGTTGAATCTGTGACATCAAAGCACCTATTGAGCAGCTATGATAACTTTATAGGTGGATAAAACCTGGAATAATCTGAATAAGGAGTGTGAACAAGGGATTGTCTAGATTAAGTTGGCCTGTGGGCAAGTCTGTGAGGGGTTATCTTGGTTGTGTTATTTGGAAGAGAAAGACAATTCTTACTGTGGGTGACACATTCCCAAGTCTGTGAGTGGTTATCTTGATTGTGTTATTTGGAAGAGAAAGACAATTCCTACTGTGGGTGGCACCATTCCCTAAGCAGGGACCCTGAAACTCTACATGAGTAGAGCAGCTGAGCTGGGCACTATCATCCATGCATGACTTCATTGCCCTCTGGTCTCAACGCTGGAGATATTGTAACAAGCTGCTTCTTGCTTCCTGCCTCATCATGCCCAAAATCATGAACACTATTCTGAAATTGTTAGCCAAATCTCTCCCTTGTAAAATAAAGAATACCTTCAATCCAATTGCAAATGGACTCATGGAATGGCTAAGACACCATAGGTGCCAAGATATAGTGAAATAATACTTTTTTTCAATCCAGAGGGGGAAAAATAACTGTATACGCCTAAGAAAATTTCCATGAGAACGATAAAGAAAAAATATTTTGGAGTTTACCAACAACAAATCTTCACACAAGCAATATCTAAAGGATGTGTTTCAGGGAAAGAGAAAATAGTCCCCAAAGAAAAGCAAATAGCCAAAAAGAACTGAGTGAAAAAAGAAACACCAGAACTGAAATGTGAACCTTTGAAATCTGTCCATATCTAGACAAAAGAGACCATTTTGCTGTGAGAGAGAACAAGGAAAAGAGAAGAAAATTTGTGTTATGTTCCCCCAGGCTTGGCAACAGTATTCCACCATGGGAGGCTTTGCCAGAAATCCATCAGATTTACAAAGCATCAGATCTACAAAAACGAGGCAAAGCAGGAACTCAGGAGTAGCAATACCACCCAACTATAGTCATCAGAGTCCAGTCGATGCCCATGCCACTAACGCTGGCGGTATGTGCTCTTGACCACCAAGCCCCCTTCCCCGGCACTGTTACACAGACTCTGAATATTTCCCCATGCATGTTAACCTGTCAACCGCATCCTTTCACATCGGGTTGCATAGAAAGAAAATGTCAGACCTCTATATGATTTCTGTTTGGGGTACCTATCTTCAGTGGCAGCAGAAGCCATGGTTGGAAGGCAACATACAGATGTGCCAACAGCTGGAAAGACATCTGTTTCAAGATTCATTTAGGACCTCACATGGAAACCACTGTTTACACCATTTCGGTTGCCACCACTGAGCCTGTTACAGCAAAAGTAGCTGGAGAGAGAGTTCAGTGGCTAGTACTACTTACTGTCCTTGCAGGGTACTTGTGTTTGGTTTTCAGCACTCACCTTAGGTGACTTGCAACCATCTACATATCCTGTTCTAGGGAATCTTAGACCTTCCTTTGGACTTTGAGGGCACCTGCATGCACATGGTACCTAGAAACTCAAGCAGGCACACACATGTACACATAAATAAAGTTTAAGAATATTGAAAGGATATGTGGTACATGCAAATCCATCATTATGTCAAGTGTCAATCCAAATTTCCACACTTATGGGGTATTAAACAAATATGGTTAAAGCTGAGGGCCCCGTTGACTTGTCATACTGTCTAATAAGCCATGCTTCTGAATAATTGCTTCTTATCCTGATTAGTTTCTTGGAAACATTTGAAAATGTCTAATGATCATCTTTATAATAATCTCAGGACAACCAGTCTATGAACCTCGGTGTTCTAATTTGGTTTCTGTTGCTGCGGTAGACATTGACCAATACCCACTTGAGGTGCAGAGGGATTATTTGGCTTAGTCCATTGTCACAGAAGCCAGGCAGGAACTCTGTTAACTTTATCTCCGTAATGAGGATGTTACCGGTGGAACGTCTTCCCATCCCGGGGTGTTTACTGCACTGCATTTCAAGGGAGCACTGGGACTCTTGGCTCCGAGAGCAGGACTCACTTGTTCTATTGCTTTCTTTTTGATGTATCTGGTGACTAAGTAGATACAGGTCCTGCTCTACTTTCTTTTTTCAAATGTGGCATCTATTTCTCTTTATATTTAATAATGAGCTGACAGAGATAGTAGTAAGAATTTACATTTGAATAAATGCTCTAGGGCAATGGTTCTCAACCTTCCCGATTCTGGGACCCTTTAATACGGTTTCTCATCTCATGTTATGGTGACCTCCAACCAGAAAATGACTTTCATTGCTACTTCATAACTGTAATTTTGCTACTGTTATGAATCACAATATAAATATCTGTGATATGTGACCCCTGTGAAAGGGTTGGCTGACCTCCCAAAGGGGTCCTGACCCACACATTGAGAACCACTGCTCAGGGGATGGGGAGTAACCCTCAGACTTGGCATCAATGCGATTTTGCCTTTGAGAGTGTCCTATGAACTAAAAACGAGATAGGTACTTCTTTGGTTTTGTCTCAGCTTCTTGTTCCTATGTGTTTTCCCTTTAGAGCTCATAATTGTTAGCAATGAGTGCTTGGTCCTTGCTAGGCATGGTTTTCTGTAGTGAACATAGATTATTGCTCTTATAATGTTCATATGAGGTAGTCCCAAACATTCTGAATTTTACAGATGAGGAAAATGAGAAATAAGATTATAATAACTTCTTCAAAGTTAGAGAGGTAAAGACTGAACCTCAGAAATCATCTAGTCAGTAGCAGAACTGAATTCTGCCAAGGTTAGAGTATTGGGTATAGGTGCAATCCATTGTGTCAGCTTCCCATCCCATTCCAGAGAGGGGTCCACAGAGCTCATGTGTCCATTTTCCAGAGTCCTCCTCTTTGCTCAGGGTTCATTGTGAGCTCCTGCCTTGACTTCACTCTGTTCCCTGATGCCCACCATCTCTACATTAGGTCATCTAAACTTCCCCCACTCGCCTAGCAGCCACTCGGAAAGGCACTGGAAGGACTCCAACCTCTGTGGAAACTTCTTGGAAACATTCACCTTATCCTGGTATTTCCTTGTCTAGTGGTTCTTCAGTCTTGGATTTCTTCCTCTTGTCTTTTACTCCCTGCAAGTCATTATTCAGGATCAGTCCTTAGCCCTTCCTGAGATTGTAGTCTGTGCCCATCATGACGTCTCAATATTTTCAGATTTCCTAGAGTAAAATCTCTTCGTTCCCTGTGAACTTTGAGCTTTTGGTTCTCAGATCAACCTTGACTGACTGTCTGCACACAGAAGTTTAAACTGTCTTCCCAACTGGACTGTCATCTCTAAAGCTAGAACTCTTCCAGATTCCAGCCAGTAGGAACTTGGCCTCACCTCTCAGACTTTCACCCCCTGGTACGCAGCAGTCCCCCCACAGCCTGGGTTCAGGTCCTGAGATGGCATTGGCATGAGGAAATGAGGTATGTCCGACCACTGGAAGAGCTTCACACAAGTGGCTGCACCCTTGTAGCTAGAATCATATTTATTTATACTTCAAAAACAAGCAAGGTTTTCCCATTCTTCAGCACTAACCTTCAGAAACAACAAATGTTTTTGTTTCCCCAACTTTGACATTAAAACAATTTTTAAACCACAAACAATTCTGAGCAATTTGCTAGCTTGGCTAAATATCGATCTAGGTATACCCTGTCCTTACAATGCTAAAAGTGATAAAACATAGGCACACATTCTCAAGAACAATAATATCATTCAAAACGTAGCAAAACATATTTGCAGAAAGAGGGGTGATTTGCCATAAACTGCCTGCTTATAGTTAGCTTGTCTTTCTTTAACTGTTCCCTTGCCCCACAAAAGGATCCTGTATACCTAAGCCTCTCTATAAGAAACCTAAGAAGCCTCAGTTCCCAAAGACTTTTAGGGGGAAACTATTGAAGAAAAAGTGGGATTTAAAGCAATGATTACTACTGACTGACAAAGGAAAATGAAAAATCACCAAGAGAATCATCAGCATTATGAGAGAGAAGAGAGTGTGCAGGCTGCACAGTTTCAGCAGCATTTTGTGCTGCCCTGAGGTCCCCTAGTTCTTGCCAAGTAAGAGACTGTGTTTAGAGCTTAGCCTTGTGGAGACCCATTGGACAAGTGATCGTGTGTTGCTTTTATCGGTTAATGAATAAAGCCGTTTCAGCCAGTGGCTCAGCAGAATAGAGCAAAGCAGGAATTCCAAGCAAATAGAGGAGGAAAGAAGGTGGAGTCAGGGAGACGCCAGGTAGCCACCAGAGAAGACAGATGTGAGCCGCCAGCTGGAACCTTACCAGTAAACTACGAACCTCATGGTAAAATATAAAATAATGGACATAGATTAATTTAAGATATAAGAGCTAGCTAGCAATACATTTAAGTGTTTGGCCAAGCAGCATTTTAATTAATATAGTTTCTATATAATTATTTCAGGTCTGGATAGCTGGGAACCAATAAGCAGCCTCTATCAACCATGTGCTGATCCAAAACTAGGCACCATGGCTCCCAACATTGGTGCTGTCTCATCCAGGCAGCAATCACTTGGAATCACAATTACACCCCGTGGCGCACAGATTCATTTACTACTTATACTTCTGTTCTTTGGCCTCAGTCCCATTTGAAACATTTTGAAGTTGATCCAAATCTAGGCCCCTTTGGTGGTCTGCTTACTACTTTCCTTAAGGCTGGGTCTACAGAAAAATTAGGGTCCTCTAGACTTAATAATAATTGTTTGTCCCTTCTCCCCATTTATCTACAATGGTGTGATCTAATAGTCTTCATTCTTGAATTCACATGAATTAATATATGGCTCATAATGGCCCAGTGAAAAGCTTTCTTGAACTTTAGCAAACCACAATGGAGGCTGTTGTGGCTTCTTGGAATTTAGCATTTATTGCTGAATACTGTATATTTTCAGATCTCAGAGGGCTGAGTTCTTTGTAGTTTTTCTCTCATTTCCAAAAACTGAAAACATTTTGGTACCATCTTAGAGGAACATTGTAAGAATAATATCCACATCAATATCCAGGGTATCTGATACCCTCTTCTGGCACTCCATGGGCTCCTGCATGTATGTGTTATATGCATACTGGCACACACACATAAATAAAAAATAAAAAGTAAAATTATAAATAATATTTTAAAAACACATTTGAAAGTATTGAAGAATCAGATAAGGAACTGTAGAGAGTATTTGGTTGTGGGGGACAAAAGTGTATGTGTTTGTCACACCAGGCAGAATGGGAGAAAGCCATGGATTTGTGGGATTGGAGCATCAGAGGGCAGAGTGGGAACTATTAAAAAGGCTGAAGAGTTAAAGAGAGAAAAATATTCAAACGGATGGAGCTGAACTCAAAGCATGTGAATCTGAACTCTTCTAAATACTGAGTCATCTCAAATGCACCTGCTCAAGGCAAGCCCCAGTCCTCTGCATCAACAACCAGAGGAACATAAAGAACTGAGATGGCTTAGCTTCTTGTATCACAGGTCAGACCTTTGGAAAGTTTTGAATTCATAGTTTTTACCACACGATAACAGAACCCAGAAACTCTGACGTATATTGCTATGAGGTCCAGTTTTCAATAAAGTAATTACTAGCTAAATGAAGAAACAGAAATGAGAACTAGAGGAAAATGTCATTCAATTGGATGGATTTCAGACTTGATGACAAGTGTCTTTACCTGCGGAGCCATCTCCTAGGCTGCTACTTCAAGCTTTTAACCACTGTTCACAACTGTCCCTGTGGTGGGGAAGACCTGACTACTGTCTGAAGCCCTGAAGCTGGGCTCTGACTCCTCCCAGTTAAAGTGACTCTATTTGAAGGCCATTTATCCTACATATTCGTTTGCAAGTGAAAAAGGAACAAGCTTTAGCTGGTGACACCTGCCAAATAAATGCAACCTTGCCAGGGTTGAGTCCTTGGACCAATTTGGCTGCAGTATATGCTTTCACACGACTCCTAAGAAAAATTTTCAAGCGAGGTCAAAGGAAGAAAAAGGCAGAAGGATGCCACCTACAACAAGCATGCACTGACTGTAAATCGCAGGTCACATGTGTCTCGGGATAGTTGTGAATGTGGCCATTTACATTTGTAGATCACAGTATAATGCCACTGTGTCAAAAGGTTGAGCAACCTCTGTTCTAGCATAACAATAAGAAATAACATCTGGAGAAACAAATATGTTTATCAATTGGTGACAGTTTTTAAGAAAACAAATTCTGTGACAGTAGAATTTGTACAAAAGACAAGCAGGCCTAGGTTCCCTTTACTAGAACCATAAAACCAAAGACAACCAAAAGCAACTAGAACAACCAAAGAGGAAAATCTATGTCTGGACATCCAGCTTACAACAATTATAGGCTGAAAGGTGGAAAAGGGGTAAAAGAGTTTAGGCATCATGGAAACCCTTCTGGTTGTAAAGAAAAGCCTAGTGATGTCACAGGATAAAGGTCTGGACCAAGGAAGGTAAGGAGTTCTGTTGATATGGAAGTGTGTGTGACAGCAGCAACCCTACTAAGGTCTCACTCACAGATAGCATTGAAGAGGAGGAAACATCCGAGAGTTAAAGGAGACTCAGATTCTAGGAGAGCCAGAGATGACTTGACAAGAGCCAGCCATGACTGTGGGCTTCAGAGAATACATAGTCACATAGAGGGAGAAAGTTTTGAAGCTTAAGATGGCAGATTTAGCCTAAAGCAGAGAGACTGAGCAATAAGGTGGATAAGAGCATGAACTTCGGTGGTTTGAGCTAATGAGTCAAAAGGTTGGCTGTGAACAGAAGGAATGGCCTAGGCTGTTCTGTTCAGTAGGGAAGACATCAGGCTTCTGAATAATTGAGTGAGAAATACACAACACACACACACACACACACACACAATCTACTTAACTCAGGGCAGTCTGGTGTATTTTTTCCTTTAAACATCATAGTTACTAGCATTAAATGAATTATTGGTTTTTTTCTAGGCATGGTTTTTTATTTAAGCATGTGTGCCAGTGTGTGTATAACACATACATGCAGGAGAACATGGAGGGCCAGAAGAGGGTATCAGATACCCTGGAGTTGGAGTAAAGGTGCAGGGGAACTGAGTTCAGGTCTTCTAGAAGATGATGAAATACTCTTAACCACCGAGCCATCTCTCCAGCCCACATTGCTGTTATTTCAATTGCTATGTGTACAGAAAGTGGTTCAATAAATTTGTTCTACTATTAAAAGAAACAAAAAAAAACAAAAAAAAATTTTAAAAAAAGAAACAAAAATTAGTCTTGAGCCGGGCAGTGTTGGCGCACGCCTTTAATCCCAGCACTTGGGAGGCAGAGGCAGGTGGATCTCTGTGCATTCGAGGCCAGCCTGGTCTACAAGAGCTAGTTCCAGGACAGGCTCCAAAACTACAGAGAAACCTTGTCTCAAAAGAAAAAAAAATAGTCTTGATAAATCAACTAAACATTCTTGTGAGAATCCTGGGTAGGCAGTTCAATGCACATAAGTGGTATTCAGAGGCGGAATCCACGGAAGATCTGACACCAGTGCCTAGATGCCGTCGAGAGAGGAGATCACCCTGGGAGTGAGCACGGGCAAGGAAAGAATCATGCGATGCCTGGTACTTGGAGGAGAGTGGGTGGTCTCTGATGTTCTGAAGACTTGGAGCAGAGTTGAGAGAGGAGACTCGCATGGTGTGAGCAGCATGGCTGAACAAAACCCACCAGCTTCCTGGCAGGCAAGATTCCAAGTGGGCAAAAAACGTCTAACTAGAAGGAAGGGTGTGATCGATCGTGTCAAATTCTGCTGACCCAGCAGGTGAGGGGACGACTTGACTTACTTATTGGATTGAAGAACGTAGAGGTGACTGATGACCTTGGTAAGAGCCATTGAGTTAAGCGCTTAGGGGAAGTCTGCAGAATGTGAATCATAAAAGCAATTGTCTACCTTAGAGAATGGCTGCAAAGATTTACACAGCAAACTATAAATTATCCTAATATATAAAAATTTTATAAAACTAATAAGGAAATGAGAAGTTAGTGTTTAATGGGTATAGAGTTTCCACTTGGAGGGAAGATGGCTGCGGCTGCCAAGAGGACACAGAAGAGAAATGTACATGGCTGATGACTTGGACATTTAAAGTTGGTTAAAACAGAAATTTGTTGCTTGTAGAGGATTCTGGTTGAATCTCCAGTGCCCACATTAGGATGCTTATAACCACCTAACTCCAGATCCTGGGGATCCAACTTCCTCTTTTGGCCTCTGCAGGCCATATATGAATGTGGTATACATATATACAGTCAGGCACACACCATATACATACATCTAAAAATAAATTAATTAATTTTTAAAAATTAAAAATATAAACAAGTAGTAACAGACAAAAACAGATGAGAACATACATTAAAGTAAACACAATGGAATTAAACACACAGAATGAGTTCTACCTGATAATTAAATCAATTAAGTACTTAATATAGATTAAATTAACAGAAGCTACTTTTCACGTGTCATATTAGCCACAATGAAAAGGGCTGAGAATATATCCTGCAAGTAATATGGGGGAAAACATGGAAAAGCAGAACTTTCATTTATTATTGATATGAGACAAGAAGACAAATTGTGTTAATAGATGAACGTGTCAACACATATCAAAGTCAGTGACCAGTTTAGCAGCGGCTTGAATAATGTCACGGGTTGATACAAAAATATACTGATCCATGTATAACCTTTATATACTAGGTTCGTAGTATATGCAGTAACTTATACAGGTACTTCTCGATGCATTGCTTTGAGTAACTCTGAGCTATATAAATCAATTAAGGTTTGAACATGTAGCAGAATGCATTATTTCTATTGCTTCTTAGAAAATTACAGAGAGCAGCAACCAGGGTTCACTATAGTGCTTACGAGCACTTCCTGTTTTTCCAGAGGATCTGAGTTTGGTTTCCAGCACCCACATTGGGAGAATCACAATTTCCAGTTCACGACAGTCCCAGGAGACCACAGGTCCTCTTTCTGTATCTGAGGGTCTCTGCACTGCACTCATACACACACACACACACACACACACACACACACACACACACACACACACAGAGAGAGAGAGAGAGAGAGAGACAGAGAGAGAGAGAGAGAGAGAGAGAGAGAGACAGAGAGACAGAGAGAGGGAGGAGGGAGAGAGGGAGAGAGAAAGAGACTGAGACAGACAGAGAAAAACAGAGAAAGAGATATATAAGTATTTGGGAAAAATGCACCAACCCCTTCAATCAATTTTAAAATGAAGGTAAAACACACGGCACTATGCAAAATGTAGAAAAATACTGAAAACAGAAACAAGGGGAAATGTTTATACTGATGCATGTGTTGTGGTGTGAATGAGGTGTTCTCCCACAGGCTCGTGTATTTGAACACTTGGTTTTTCTGCTAGTGGTGCTCTTTGGGGAGGTTCTGGAACTTTCAGGGACC
Organism: Arvicola amphibius; assembly: GCF_903992535.2. Taxonomy (NCBI): domain Eukaryota; kingdom Metazoa; phylum Chordata; class Mammalia; order Rodentia; family Cricetidae; genus Arvicola; species Arvicola amphibius. Next base: position 137,035,180 of record NC_052049.1, on the reverse strand, counting down.
TGGAGCCTTGCTGGAGAAAGGACGTTACTAGGCACTGGCTTGGAGAGTGTACAGCCTCTCCCATTCTCAGGGCTTGCTTTGCTTCCATGTGCAGCTGTAGGGCAAGCAGCTGGCTTCTGGCTTCTGCCACCATGCCGTCCCGCCATCATGGATTCTAGCCGTCTGGAACCATCAGGTAAAATCAGCTTTCTCCCTGAGGCTGCTCCTGGTTGTGGTGTTTACTGCATGTGCACACACTGCTCTTTTCACAAAGTGTTAGAACTTTAGACTAGAAAAGCCCACATAGTACAAACATCTAACTTGGTGAGTTTCCACACACTTGAGCACTTCTGGTGGCTTCACTAGAACCATGGACAACACCAGCATGTCTGAAACTCTTTGGACCCAACCAACTCTCACCTGTCCTTCCGTCCTCCCTTCCCCCTCCTTTGTTCCTTCCATCCTTCTCATAAGTGACATCGTCTGTGAAGCTCCCTGGTACAGACCAGACACCCACTCCCTGAGGGCAGGCTGAAGCCCTGGCTCAGCTGCATCTCTGGAGGAGGAAGGGGAGGTCTAGGAGTTGAATCTAGTACAGGCTGAGCTTGGGAAAGTGCTTCAGGCAACAGCAAGGTTTTTCTTTCAGTTCTGTACTGGGAAAAACCCAAAGCATACTTTGCCCAACATTCTGAGCCCTGAGGCACTTGGAGCAGAATGTAATCCGCGTGCTTCTGACTCATTTCCCTCACCTCAGAGGCTCTTCAGAGGGAAGTTTCTCTGCTAAGAAGTCTATGAACTTCAACTTTGCTCTCTACGATAAGGAGAACTCATTCACTGAAACTATTTCCCCAAAGAGAGCTCGGCACAGAATTCATATTTGTGAGGGTTCTGGGCGCAGCAGCATAGATTCCAATCCCCAAAAAACTGTCCTCTGCTTGACAATAGGGGCACTTTAACATCCTGATGGAACTTGCAGAAAAAAGAAGAAAAATAATACTAATAAGTGATTATTTTTTTTAAAAAAGAAAGGGTTCTTTGGGTTAGGAGGAAATTGAAATTCTATAATTTGATTTGGCTCAATTTCTACTTACTTTATAATGAAATATAAAACAAGTTTTTTTTCATTTGATTTTATAAGTGATGATTTATGTAATTTTTTCCCTGATATGCAAAGCATTTATCCTTCTCTCTTTTTTCTCCCTCTCTCCCACCTGTTCTTCCTCTGCCGGTGACACAAAAACTTAAAATATACATTCCAGGCAAAAAGTCATTTGGTGCATCATCAGGCACCGTCCAGGTAATCTGATGCCCCTTATCCCACATTGCAAAACACTGTTCTTGGAGAAATAAGCAAGATGTCAGGGCATGGACAGAAAGAGGGCATCTTAGACCCATTTATGCTGCACAAGGCTATGGACAGAAACAACACAGGAGAAGCCAGGAAGCAATGGGGTGGGTTTGAATTTGAAGTGGAATCTGGTGAACACATCTGTGTGAGATGCCTGGGTGCTAATCCTGGGGTAGGAACTAGTTTCTTTCTTATTGCCTTGCACAAAGCTCTTTACACATCTCAGTCTCTTTGATAAAGAATAGCCAGGCAAAGTCTCATGAGATGCTTCACTGGGAGGAGGAGCGTCCAGCCAAGCCTGACAACCTGAGTTCATTCCCTGGAATCCACATTATGGAAGAAGAAGCCAACTTTGCAGGTTGTCCTCTGACCTACACACACACACACACACACACACACACACACACACACACAAACACACACAAGAATAAATAAATAGGAGAAAAGAACAACAAAGTGAAATGTCCTGCTGTCCACTGTTCCATCTACATATACAACCACTTAGGACATTTGATTCAACAGACTGGTCATTTCACATTGAGAGTTAATCAAAATATAATCAAAATATAGTTAAAATCTATTGGAATACTTCAGGTTTCCCTTCCTTCCTTCCTTCCTTCCTTCCTTCCTTCCTTCCTTCCTTCCTTCCTTCCTTCCTTCCTGACAACTTTGGCTGTTTTGGAACTCACTATGTAGACCAGGCTGGCCTTGAACTCACAGAAATCCACCTGCCTCTGCCTCCAGAGTGCTGGGATTAAAGGCATGTACCAGCATTTCCTTTATCAACTGAACTGAATTCATCATGTCTGGCAAACTAAGCAAACCAGTCGTAACTTAAGTAAAATAATCTACTGAACATCATCTTTGAATTTTGGTGTTTGTGCATGGTGACTGTGCGCACATACCATGCAGTACACTGTGCAGTCATATGTGGAGGCCAGCAGTCAATGGTGAGTGTCTTCCTCAACTTGCTATCCACCTTATTTATTGAGACAGGATCTCTCATGCACTCTAGAGATTACTTTTTCTCAGCTCGGACTGGCTGGCCACTGAGACGCAGGGATCCTCTAAGTCTCTGCACTCCAGGGTACACCACCATGCCTGGATTTTATATGTGAGCTTTGGGAATCTGAGCTCAGGACCTCACGCTTGCATAGTGAGTGCTCTACCCACAGAGTCTACCCCCTGCAGATGGAGCATTTTGAATTAAAGCAGTTTACATCACCATCCTGGATCTTCAAGTTACTTGGGTCTAACAGTTCCCTGTTCTGTCGAGAGCCATTAAGGCATACAGTAAATGAAATGCAATTTCCCAAGTAGCGTGTTTAGCAAGAGAACTTAAAATAGCATTTACCTCGCTGTGAAACTTTCCTCCCTCTTTTCCCTTATAAAGGGAACCGGGTCAATAAAGCTGTGCAGAGAGGTGATGGAGAGGAAAGGTCAGAAACAAATGCCTCTGGCAGTCTTCTCTTCTCTTCTCTTTTTTCATATATGTGTATGTGGTATATGTGCACATGTACATGCACGTCCACTTTCTATGGGTACATATATGTGCACATGAGTGTGAAGCTCTGAGTCTAACTTCAGGTGTCTTCCTCAATAGCTGTCTGTCTTTTTCTTGTTTAGAGGTGGTGTCTCTCATCAAACTCAGAGATCCTGGATACAGTGAGTCTGTAACCCTCTGGCTCCAGGGATCCCGTCTCTGTCTTTTAAGGCTAGAATTATAGGTGGGTTGTCACACTATACTGTAGTTCTGGGAATTCAAACTCCAATCATCTTGTTTACATCACATGTACTTTAAACTCTGCTGCAGCTCCCCCGTCCCACTGAGCATCTTTTAAATTGTACCCCAAACCACTTACTGCCAAGTATCCTGAAGAGTAGGTGTCATTGTCCCCAGAAACAGAACTACACAAGAGTACATGGCACTTAGAGACTATTTCCAATGAAGCAGAAGAAACTCTGTTGAGGTAAACTATTTCCTACTTCACATTGTTTTTCTGTATAAAATCTACTTATTTATTTTGATAATATCTAATTAGAAAGGTTAAACAAAAATGCCTTTGATGTTCTTGAAAGAATAAAGAGCCTTCATGTGCGCTGCTTTATGTTGGTGGGTATTTGTCACACAAAGTGATGGGTTTTATCATGCCATTTTCATTTGACCAAAGAGAAGGCAAGAATAGACATGCAAGGTAACCTCTGACCTCCACCCATGCTGTGTCATGTAAACACCTGTACTCACACATACCAAGAACACACACATGTAACATGAGGGCCTGCTGATTGGGGTTTGTACTCATTGCCACCGCGAGCAAGCCCCAAAGAAAATCACACAGAGATTTCCATAAGTTATAAAACTGATTGGCCCATTAGCTCAGGCTACTTATTAGCTCTTGTAGCTTATATTAAACCATTATTCTGATCTATGTTAGCCACATGGCTCAGTACCTTCCACAGTGGGGCAGATCACATGTTGCTTCTTCGGAGTCTGGGCAGGAGTCGGGAGGAATGGGCTTCCTCCTTCCTAGCATTCTCCTGTTCACATCGCCCCTCCTCTACTTCCTGTCTGGTTGACCCACCTATATTTCCTGCCTGGCCAATCAGCGTTTATTTAAAACATGATTGACAAAATACAGACAATTCTCCCAACACACACACACACACACACACACACACACAGAGAGAGAGAGAGAGAGAGAGAGAGAGAGAGAGAGAGAGAGAAATAAGCAAAAGTAAATGAATGAGGAGTGTGAATATATTACTAAAGCACTGACCAAATACATATTTTAATTTGATATACATACAATGTATTTTGACCACATTTATCCCTGATTTGTTCCTTCCCCCCTCCTGCTATCTTCTTTCTCCTTCCTAAATTGCCCACTTTCTATTTGTGCATGGTTTTTGTGTGTGTGTGTGTGTGTGTGTGCATCACATCAATGAAATTTGCCCACTTTCCTATAGTACCTTGCATCCTCTGTAGCCTACTTCCATGTAGCCTACTTCTGTATCAATACGCTTAGCTTACTGAGAAATATTTCTCACTGAGGAACCAATGGCCTTTGGTGCACCTCCCTGCTCCTTCTGCTTACTACCTGACCCCAGCCCAGCTACCAGGGTAGGTTCTCTGGGTGTTAGCATATCAAACCTCTATGTCTCACTGCTGGCTGCCACTGTTATCCCTCCCCTCCACCTGGCCCCTCCTTCCTTCGCTCTTATTCACAGTGCTCCTAATGTATTAATAAAGCCCTCATTTTTGTCTATAACAGAGGTGGAAGATTATTCTACTCTGTCGATCCACAAGACTCTTCCCTCCCTAAAACAACTGAGTGCATTCTGTGTGTGTTTCATGCGAGGCAAAGACAGAAAATGCAGTAAAATGAACTTGAATGTATTAATAATTGTATTAGCTGTAAATGTGGTAAATACTTAAACAGAAAGGCAGAGATTGTGAGATTGGAGAAAATAGAAGCTGTCTGAGACTACATGAGGAAATAAGCTTTAAAGTTGGAGTTTAAAGTAAAAGATGCCAAAGGGATAGTAAGTAATTCTGTGTCGTTTCTTTTCTCCTTGGTTTCAATTCTCTTTGTTTTTCAGCCAAGCAGTTTGTTAAAGGAGCAAAAGCATTCTAAATTAAATCTGGCCTTGATGTCTTATTATTAACTGACAAAGTTATTAACAAAGCTAATGATGAACAGACTCAACCTCTGTGGTTTTTGAATCAACTTGACAGATGTAACTTTTCTTCTAGGGAAACAAAAAACAAAATTTATGTGTGTTTGCTTTGTTTTAAATTTAAACAAAATACTTTAATGATGACATGAAGCCCTGCTCATCAGTTAAGAACATGTAGTGCTCTTGCAGAGGACCCTAGTTCCATCCCCAGTATCCCATCAAGTAGCTTACTGCCACCTGTCATTCCAGAGCCAGGAAATCTAATGTCCTCTTTTGGCCTCTGAGGTCACTGGCACTTGCATGCATACACCCACACATAGATACTCATATACATCAATTATTTTTTGGTTCTTTTGAAACAGGGTTTCTCTGTCCTAGAACTCGCTCTGTAGACCAGGCTGGCCTTGAACTCAAAGAGATCTGACTGTCCCTGTCTCCCAAGTGCTAGGATTAAAGGCATGCAACACCATTGCCAGGCTTAATTTCTTTAAATTAAAGAAATAACTTAGTATGGACTTACAAACACAACAAAGAAACTTAAATTTCTAATATCATAATACTCATAAAGAAATACATCTAATATTTCAGATAATTCTGTTACCAAAACTGAACTACATTTTATTTAAAGAAAAAAAACAGGGAGGGATCATACTTTATATTGATTCTACTTTGCACTACATTGTGTGTTTTTTCACATTAATGCAATGTCTACAAAATCTAATGATCACAGTCTCCCCCCACTACATTAACTCACAGATATTCACAATAATAACTATAGCTAGGTTAACACTGACTGCATGTCACACATCACTGAGAGCTTTTCATGTATCCTATGTTCCCTCTTCATATCATTGACTGTGACCATATACTTTTGAATCACCAAGAGTTGTAATTTTGAATCACCGAGTTGTAATATTTAGCATTGAGTTTTTCTTTGGCATTGATTTGACATATACACACTTTCCCTGTATATTTTGTATCTTCCTGCTCTTATTTTAGAGGCCCATTTAATGTGACATCCTACCTGTTGAATGTGCCTAGGGCAATGTGTGACCACAGCAAAACAGAGCTTCATGCATTGCTTCAAGGCTGGCCACACTCTGTGGTGAGTGATGTGAGTCCGTTGACACATGCCGTTGTGACTGCAATCGTTCACTGCAGGTCACTAAACTGTGACATGTGTTTACATGTTGAGCAGTGATGAATACCCTTGCATGCACATTAGTCGCCTACATCCCGAGCATCTGATGACTTGCCTGGTTGCAGATGTGCTCTGTAAACTAACTCTCATACGTGCTCTAAGTATGAGGTTGTTCAGTGGTTGGCGGGAATAGGCTTCTGATAGCTGAAAGCTGATAACCACATCTCTCATTACAGCTAGACATTAAGTTACGTCTCACTACAGAGGGAGCATGGATGCTACAAAAATCAGTGGACATGATATATAAATCTGCAAGATGTCCCATTCCAAACTCCGGGGCCCTTTGTTCAGATTTACCAGCACATCCCTGTCCTCACTGATGAGTTAATACAGGACTCTTTATGCAGTACCCTGCAGTGACTCAGTTGGCATCATTCCTAATCAATATAGAGCTGTCTACCGGCCAAGCTGTCTACAACCGAGCAACACTGAATCTGTAGTGTGGCCCAAGGTCATGCAGCCAGTCAGCGGCAGAGTCGGGGTTCTAACCCTTTGATGTTCTCTGTCTCCAAGGTCTATGGTCCTCTGTTCCATATTTACTGTGGCAAGAAAAGCCAGGCTCTGGAGACAGACAGTCTGGAATTGAGTTAATTGTCACCTTCTTCCTCTGAACTTTCCTCACTTAAGAAGGAGTTGAAACAGTATCTACCTCACCTGGGGATCATGGGAGTCAAGGGAAGGGACAAATCCAAAGAACAAAGCCTGGTAGATACAAAAGAACTCAATGAATTCATTAATTACTATCTCAGAGTATAAGTTGTGGAGAGATGATTACGTGGTTAAGAATGCTTACTGCTCTTCCAGAGGATGTGAGGTCAGTTCTCAGACTCTCAATGGACAGCTCACAACCACCTGTAACTCCAGTTCCAGGGGATAAAACACCCTCTTCTACCTCCCCAGATACCCTCTCCATCACATACAGACACACACACACACACACACACACACACACACACACACACTACTTTTCATCACAATGTTGTTAGTATTATAAAAACATTGTGATAAACTTGTATAGTTTACATATTTTTTATTTCTCTTTTCTCTCACAGTTGTTTAAGGCTCAAAATACTAGACACTTTTGCTTTTTGAACAAGGATTAAAATTTAATTGTGCACAGAAATTCCTTTTTGTTTAAAAGGATGCTAATTTATGTTTCAATGTAAACTTTTAGTCCCATCCATTAAAGAACAGCAATCAGTTCATTTGAGTTGATGAAGTTCCTTAGAAAGCAATGAAGAAAGGAAGAAAGGAAAGAAGAAAGAAAGGAAAGAAGAAAGAAAGGAAGGGAGGAATGGAGGGAGGGAGGGAAGGAGGGAGAGAGGGAGAGAGGGAAGGAGGGAGAGAGGGAGGGAGGTAAGTGACTTCACAGGAAACACTGGGTATCACCACAGCATGTACTGAACACCTGAATTTTGGCAATCACCAGGAATTGAATCGTTGCCACACAAATAGATATAGTTCCCTTAGATTTTTCTTTGCATGGAAGCCTGTGCTTTGGACATAACGATCTTGTCATTCACAGGACAGCTCTTGATAAATGAGAACATTAACTCTCAGGAAAGAATCTTCTTATACAGTTTATGTAAAAAAAAGCTTAGGGGATGAAGAGATGGCTCAGTAGTTAAGAGCACTTACTGCTCTTCCAGAGGACCACAGTTCGGTTCCTAGCACCTATTTCAGGTGACTCACAACCACTGGTTACTTCAGCTCCAAGAGATAATATTGCATCTTCTGCCCTTTGATGACACTGTACTTATGTACACAGACACATATACACAGACAGGCACACACACATAGACATACACACCGGCACATACATACCTAGGTACACACACAGGCACATACATACATAGACATACACACAGGCACACACACACACATGCACACAGAGACACACAGACATATGCACACACACACATAGTCACACACAGACACACACATACACATGCACACTGAGGCACACACACCTGCAAACAACAAGTAGAAGCTGTACACACAAAACACTTACAGGGGTAACAATTGCAACTGATGCCAGGCATCAAATCAAATCTAAATACAGGCCAAAAGCTAGAGCGTCCCTGCATTTCATGATGTCCTTGGAAACAAGGTTTTGACAACAGGTATATATCAAGTGCCTAGTGTATATCTTGAGGTTACCTGGCAGCTTGACACTAAAAGTAAATAAAGGGGGCATGGGCCTAAAGGGCCTTCATGAGGAGGCAGCACTAGCAGGTTACGGGGGTCCCATTGCAGTTCAGTCCAATGGCGGGGCTTGTCTTTGCAGTCATCAGCTCAGCTGTCACAAAGATCTTATTGAGAAAATTTGAAACCCACATTCAGCATTTGAAAAATTTTCATAACTTTGGTTTGTTTTCTGGAATTTGTTATCAGTGATACTCCCTGGACTACTCTGATAAACATTGCAGTAGCATCCAGTGTTCTGTAGTTTTGATCCAGAAGCCCATTTTGTTCCAGGCAAGCCCATCTTACCTCTTGGCTTTGTCCGAGGCTGGAAGCATCAGTCTTCCTCAGGGATTTCCTGGACCCTGAAGACCAGAGGACAACCAGAAAGAGGCTTCCTGTCTCCCAAAGCTTTGCTAAGTCATGTTAACAGCCTTGTTTTCTACCAGTATGACACAATGACACATGGGCAACATGAAGTCATTAAGGAGAAGTCCCACAAAGCATAGCCAGTGACCCATCTGACCCAGTCACCTGCCAATGCCACCAGGAACTCTCACATCTGACTGTCTGACTCCTCTCACCCTCCAGCATCTGTTTTTCTCCGCACAGATGAACTAGTAAGGAAAGGAAACTGTGGAATTCACACCATGTCAGTTCTCAACCTGTGGGCTACAACCCCCAAAGGGGTTGCATATCAGATATTTGCATTACTATTCATAACAGTAAAATTACAGTGATGAAGTAGCAATGAAATAATTTTATGGTTGGGGTCACCACCACATGAGAAACCCTATTAATGGTCACAGCATTAGGAAGGTTGAGTACTGCTGAGCAAAGGTCTCACCCTGCTTCTGCCATCAATGGTCAGAAAAGAGCGGTGGTTTTATTCTAGCTGTGTTGTCCTCGGTGTTTTCAGCTATCCAAAAGGTAACAAGACACATAATCATGAAGATTTCCTAAACACAATACTTTGGCATTTAAAATTCTTATGCTAAGTGCTGCCTAGATGGCTCAGTTAGCAAAATGCCTGACACAACAGTGAAGACCCAACTTCACTACTCAGAAGTCATGTGTCTTAGCTACTTCGCTATGACATTGAAGAGATACCATGACCAAAGCAACTTCTCAAATGAATCATTTAACTGGGGCTTGCTTACCGTTTCACAGGGATAGTCTGTGAACATCATGGAGAAAGCATAGCAGCAGGCAGGCAACCATGGTTCTGGAGCACTAGTTGAGGCAACAAGCTCAAGTCACAGATGACTAGGAATGGTGTGGGCTTTTGAAACCTCAAAGCACACTCCCAGCAGCATGCTTCCTTTGATAAGGCCACACCTCCTAATCCTTCCCAGACAGTTCTACCTACTGGGGACTGAACATTCGAACACATGAGCCAATGGCGCCTATTCACATTCAAACCACTGCACCATGTTTTGTTTCTTTCTAAAAGTTACAGATTCATCTGTAATCCCAGTGCTAGGGAAGTAGTCAGGACAGAGAATCCCTGGGTTCCTTCACTAGAGAGTGGAGCTGTATCAGAGAGCTTTGGGTTCTATGAGATGCAGAGCATTCTAGGAAGTCACCCGATGTGGAGCACTAGACTCCACATGCATAGACATACATGTGAACATGTATGTTCACACCCATGTACCTATGCTCGTGCAAATAAACATGTACATGTATACATTCACAAATCCTATAGTGTATTGGTGTGGGAGGTCCTTCCGTCTATGTGTTATTTTTGTTGGTTAATGAATAAAGAACTCTCTAGGCCTATAGCAAGGGAGGAGGAAGGCAGAGTCAGAGAAAAGCCATGGAGTCACCAGAGATAGACGCTGGGAACTTTAGCTGGTAAGCCACAACCATGTGGTGATATACAGATTAATGGAGATGGGTTAAATTAAAAGGTAAGAGTTAGTCAATAAGAAGCTAGAGCTAATGGACCAAGCAGTGCTTTAATGAATACAGTTTCTGTATGGTTATTTCGGTGCTAAGCAGCCGGGAACAAACGAGTGGCCCCCTGCAACATTGTATGATTTGTTTAATGTGTGGGAACTTCATTTGAGTGACAGTATCTCATTTCACCACAGCCTGATCTATTGAGCTTGTTCCTGTTTGACTAGTAAGAAAACTCAAGTGACGATCATAGAAGGGAGGCACTGTGGTTTCCCTTGTGGGCCACAATGGAATGAGTACTTTGAACTCTGTCTCAGCAGCATTTGATCTTAAAGGAAGTCACACCTACCTCAGGAAACCCTCTAAAGACACCTCTAAAGGTCCTTTCTACAACCTTCTCTGTTCCTGTCCATCAGCATTCCACACCCCGTCCTACAGGGATGATGGCAAGCATCCACACAACACAAAGAACACAGGGTTTCATCTGGGCAGCACATTGCGAAGGCAAGGATCTACGGAGTCCAGGCATCTGTGACTCACCCATCAGCTCTGGAATCTCTTTCAAAATTTACCGATCTCCTGACAGGAATGGGCAATTGCTTCAGAGAAAATGCAAAACTCTGAACCTTTGCCAGACTCTCAAACCCAAGTGAAGCCCAACTGCTTGCACTGAGGATGGGCAGGAACTTCGCTCTTCTGGCTCCTGCAAAGTCAAAAATGTCTTGCCTTCTATCCCTCCAAGCTTAATGAATGATGAATTAAAGTTAGCCAAACATGGACCTACTAAGGAAAGGCTGCTGGAGACAGATTTCTGATCTAATAGTCTTGAGATTTTTATCTGACATGGTTAAGCCTGAGACAGTCCATTTAGAGAAAAGGCAGGAAGGGAGATCTGATAAAAACCTGTCTTCCATTTCTGCTAAGGCAGAGGTTTGGGGAGGCAGAGTAGTAGTGAGGAAGGAGGGTGAATATAAGAATGGGGTTTGGTGGCAGTCTGGCTGGCCTCTTCATTCTTCCCCTTATTAAATGTGTGATCAGAGGAAGGTTGCTTAGCTTCTCTGAGCCCTGGTTTCTTCATCCACAAATGAGGATAATATTTTTTACCATCTAAGCTCATTGTGAGGACTAAGTGAGTTAATTAGGAATATATCTAGGCACACATAGTGAGGACATAATATATTGGTCATCCCCACATTCCAGCAATTTGGGGAATTTATAGTCAAAAGAGACTTAAAATTTGAGTTCAGACATCTGATACTTTATCTTAAAGGTGAGGCTCAGGAAATTAAAACCTAAAATTATATAATTAGATAATGAATGAATTTCATTCTACTCCGTTCTGTATGTAACCACTTGGGCTCTGTGGAAATCTGTCACTCAAAGACGCACGTGCATATTCACCAGTTGGCACAAAGCATATGCAGAGTCCTGTGTCCACATAAGATCCTGTCAAGAACTGCCAAGGACTGCACTGGGGAGATGGCTCAGTCATCAAGGAGCTTGTTTAGTAAACATGAAACTCTGAGCTATTTGCACAGCACCCATTACAAAGTCAGGTGTAGTGGTGCACACATGGGATCCTAGCACGGGGAAGGCTGAGAGAGACAGGAGGATCTCAAGGGTTCTCTGGGCAGACAGACTAACCAAACCAGCTAGTCCCAAGCCAGTGGGAGACTCTGTCTCAAAAAGCACTAACAGTCGTGACTATGGAACAACAGACAAGGCCTCCACCTGTATGTGCATGCACACACATATGAACATAGGTATCCATACACATGCATGCACACATACAATCACAGAATTATGGAGGAGTTTTTTTTAAAGCCTCGGGCATCAACAGCAGGCATTAGGGCCTTGTGTGTGTAGTGTTTGTTGTGGTTAGTGTTGACTAACATAGATGAAGAGTCACCTGAGAACAGAGTCACAAGTGGAAGATTGCCCGGATTGACTTTGGCCTGTGGCCATGTCTGTGGACCATTTCCTTAGTTGCTAACTAGTATAGGAGGGGTAACCCCACTGTGATCAGTATTATCTCTAGATAGGTGGGCCTGGGCCCTCCAAGAGTCAGCTGAGAATAGACCTGGGAGCAATCAGTCAACAAGAGGGCTTCTACTTTCAAATTCTTAGTCGTGTTCTTGCCCTGACTTCCCTCTCTCATGGACTATAATGTGTAAGGTGACACAAATCCTCCCTCCAGTTGGTCAGTGGGTTTTATTGCAACAACAGAGAGTAACTAGATAGAACAATGTTCTAAGTTTACAGTCAGCAAAAGATGGGCATGGGATGATGTGTCATCAAGAGAAGCATCCAATTAGCAACATTAGTTTACACGGAACAGAAATTCATGAATGGCAGCTTGTATGGATGCTGGTAGCATGGTTTAGGTATGGAAGTGGGAAGTGAAAATGAGCGAGCACAAAGGGTTCATTAAAAGTTTCCTGGAGTTGCCAACCTGTGGGAGTCTACTTTCAGGAGACTAGGAAGGGAGAGGAGACATGGTCAGCCATACCTTGGTAGGAAGTGAAGTCCTGGTGGCTTCATATCTGTGGAGTGGAAGTGACTTAGTTCCCACACAACAGGCTAATGGGAGAATACAGTACTAGATACATGGTGATCCCTGAGTACACATTGGCAATGACTTAGCCCCTGAATCATGGGCTGTTGGGAGAATCCAGTGCTTGTACACGGTAAGGGCTGAGCACTGAACTCAGTGACACTCTGTGTTCTGTGCTCAAAATCCCTGCAAGGGAGTGGCGGTGGTTCTCTTCATTTTACAGTGAGGTACACAGAGAAATGCCATACCTGTTACACAGCAAGAACCTGTCCAGGCAGGGACTTGATGCCAGGTGTCTGCAGCTCCAATTCATTTGTCACTGTCACCACATAATCAGCCATCTACCATAGCCGCTATTTCATATAATCCTTGGTAGGACATGCGGATAGTTTCCTTACCTAGCCATTATTTACTGAGCACTTGTTAGAGGTGCAGCACTCCTCCCGGTGCTGCAGGAGAGGGGGGAAACAGGAACTGTAGTCCCTGGCATTAAGAGTCAAGAAGACTAGTGGGCTGAATGATAGCTCAGTGGATACATGGCTTCTCTTTCAAAAGAACCGGGGTTCAATTCCCAGCACCCACATGGTGACTAACAACCATCTATAGTTCCAGACCAAGAGGATCCATTGCCCTCTTCTGGCCTCTACAGGCACCAGGTACACACAAGGCACAGAGACTTAGATGCAGGCAAACTACCCATAGACATAAAATAAAAATAAACCTTTTAAAAAGAGTGTGTTGAAAGACTCAAAGAGCTCTCTCTGTCCACAGAGGTGACCCATTTCCTCTGCTCCATTCATCTCCTGCTCACTCATCTTCCCGTGCTACTGCAATCCAGCAGCCTGCCCAACACACCATCCCCTAGGCTGAAGCTGTAAACTAAGCTCATCACCTTTCTCCCAAGGGACAACTGCAATCATCCTGAAGAGCACCATGTCTCCTGGCTTAGAATTTTTAGGGTAGTACTCAGATGGACCATTTGGACCCTTACTTAAATCTGTTCTGTGGACCCAAGTCTGGCCCGAACAAGAGCTCTCAGCTGCATCTTTGAGTGACCTGTCTACTTTGGTGCTGATGTCTGGCTCTTCTCCCATAGAGGCCCCTACTAGTTGTAGGCTCTTCCTTTCTATCCATAGATTGCTTGGTCTTATGGTGTGTAAGGATCTACCTAGCTCACTGGTTCTTCTTTCAGCGACCACACAACTAAACACAAAATTGTTATTTTCTTTTCAGTTCTAAACCACAGAAATCTATTACTTCCAAATTATTTTGCTAGGCATTGTGGTCCACACCTTTAATCCTAACACTTGGGAGGAAGAGGCAGATGGATTTCTTTGAATTAGTGTCCAGATTGGTCCAGTTATTTCCAAACTATCAGGTCCACACAGTGAGACCCTGCTCAAAACAACCACAGTTAAGTAATTCTAACTGATAAGAATTATATATGGTCTGTATTATAAGGTTTTAAAGTATGTACATATAATGGAATGACTAAAGCAAGCCAATTAACATGTTTAATCTTATATACTGTATATTTTTGCAGTGAGCATAATTAAAATCTACTGTCAGCAATTTCCCAGAATATAGCACATGACTATTAACTATAATCATCGTGTTGCAGAAAGGTTCTCTTCAACTTATTAGATGTGGTGTCCTTTGGTCAACATCACCTATCCATTCCCTGTCCACCTCGGATCCTGTCACCACATTTCTCCTCTTCTTTCCTGAGTTCATTCCTTAGATTCCACCTATAGATGAGATCATGGTATTGTAAACTGTATACCGTATGGCACTGGAGAGATAGCTCGCTGGTTTAGAGAAAGTGCTGCACTTCCAGAGGACATGTGTTTGGTTCCCAGCACTTACCTCAAGCAGCACAACTGCCTGGTATCTCCAGATCTAGGGGATATGATACCCTCTTCTGGTCTCTGTGGTACCTTCACAGACACACGCACACAAACATACATACATACATACACACATACACATATACACATACACAGATACATTTACACACATATACACATACATATATACATACACACAAAAATACAACCTTTTAAAGGAACTCTGTTTATGTCCTCAGATGGAAACACACACCATAACTTATTTGCAGTTTCTTCCTGCCTGAGCCCCAGGCTTATCAGGTTTCTCCCTTCTGCCATTCAGTAAGCATCATTAGATATTGGTGACCTCAAAATCTGTTTTCTGCCCCATCTCCTTTTGGAAACCTCTTTCTATGGTCAAATCCTAGACCTGATCATTGCCAATAGCATCCACGCCCAGGCCCCTTCCACTCTCTTCTCAGCTTAGCTCCCCTGTGGTACCCACTAGAAGCAGTGCCTAGGACTGTGATTCTCTGGCCTTTTGAACGGTTTCGTTGTGTCTTTAATATCCTCACCATCTTTGATGCGATGGCCTGTGTCACTTTTGCAAATATCCTCACCTACTTCTCACCCATCTCTCCTGTCACGGGCTCACTTTGAGAATCCTTATCTCTTTAACTTCAGCCTCCCCTCTCAATGTCTGCACTTGAGAAATTGAGCAGGGACGGGGCAAGAACTGGCTGACTCATTTCATTTTTAATGTTTGTCTGCAAATATTACACATTTTCTTAATCAGTCCACTCTTTCATTCTGTTATCTTATGCCTACTTGCCCCAGCCCTTCCTTGGTGTCAACCAAAGATACCCCCTTCAAATATCCACACTGTAAGTACCCCAAGGACCAGACACATGTCTGCTCATCACGCAAAAACACTGCTTCTATGCCTGCCCCTGTTGCCCTTAACATTTGACTTGCTTTGCGTTTGAAATTACTTAGACAAGCAAATGAAAGTTATTCCACGTTTCCAGTCTTAAAACAAAAATCCCTTTCGGCACAAAACTCTCTCTTCACAACATATATTGTGGCAGAACTCTGTAGCCATGATTGGCGATTATTATTTCTTCTTCATCAGCCGCTGTTCTTCCTTACCTAGTAGCCTCTGACCTACTCTTGCCAAGGCCTTGACACTGTTCAAACCTACTGACTAATGATCAATGCTCTCATTGTTTTCTTCCAAAGTTAGGAAATTTCTTTGTTGAAATATTTGGAATGTCCTCCTACCTTATTAGCTATCTGGTAAAACGTTGTTATCTTAATTCTCCCTTTCTTGCTTCTGTATGAAAATGCAATGTACCTACCCATCTTCAGCAGATTGCCTAATAGACATTACAGCCTAATCTTCATAAATTGCTTTCTTCCTCTGTTCTTCTGAGCTCTCGCCTTCTTCCTTTTCAACCCAGTCATTGGTGCCACCAGTCACCCAGTTGCTCAGGATAAAAGCCCCCGAAATACCCTTAATATTCTCTCATGCTTTCTCTCCTCCCCACAGAACACAAATCCAGGTTGTGGCGGCTATTCCTGGTCATCAACTTGACTATATCTGGAATGAGCTACAATGCAGAAATGGAGAACCCACTTTTGATCCAGTTCTTTGAGGCAGGAAAACCCAATGCCTTTGATCTGGACCTTGAGGCAGATAACACAAGCCTTTAATCCAGATCTGGAGCTGGAAGGCACACCATTAAGATGGGCTATCCATTCTGCCAGAGGTCTATATAAATACAATAGAATAGGAAGGGTTTCGTTTTCCCCTGCTTGCTCTCGCCTTGCCAGTACATTCATTCCTTCACTGGCATTGGGGGGGTCTACATTTTTGAGATTCCAGTATATACAGAAGACCAGCTGAGACACCCAGCCTCATGGGACTGGGGTGAGTAGGCATAAGATAGCAGAAAGACAGAGATAACTGATCACCTTCCTAGATCTGGATGGAGCGGGGAGGACCTTAGACTTCCCACAGGGCAGGGAACCATGACTGCTCTTTGGACTGGAGAGAAAGGGGGAGAAGGGATGGGGGGAGGGGGAGGAAAATGGGAGGAGGTGAACATTTGTTATAATAAATAATAATAATAATAAATAATAATAAAGGTGAAAAAAGAAAATGTGTAATAGTTGCAGACATACAAATGCTGACTTACACATTTACCTTTACAACTCTTCTAAGAGCGCTTCAAACAAGGGCAAAATCTAAAATAGGGTAAGAATCCATACAGACATATAACACTGAGAACCCTCTAGCCCGGAAGTATGTATGACCTAAAGAACTCAAGTTAAGGTTTTAATAGCCCACTCTCTATGTGAAGAGATTAATGATATGCCTACATAAATCTAAGGCCATCGAAAGTCACATCTTTAATGAGGGGAATACGTAAAAGTAAACCCAACCTAGCCACACTATTGGTGAGGGAACGGAAGTTGCAGAACAATGAAGGAGTCCTCTATGATGTGTATTTACAGTCCAACAATACTGCAAAGATGGCTAAACCCTGCTAAGCCCTGGGCTTTATTTAAAAGGCACTTAGGCTCTCTGTAGCTAAGAACAGGTTCCCTGGGGCTGGATGGATTTTTGTGTTTAGCCTCAAAGGAGTCTCACAAATATTTTTTTTCCTGTAAAAACAAAAACAGAAACAATCAAACCCAAGATTAACAAAATCACAAGGCAACAAAGTTCTGTGGCAGAATGAGCAGAAATACAGAGAGACTGAATCCTGGAACTGTCACAAGCAACCACGCTGAAATTTATGTGTTTATATAACACAAAAACTAGACAGAAGTTTAGAAACACACCAAGTGAGATAACTTTTAGCAAATGCAAATACAAAAACAATCAGGAAGAATAAAGAAATTTTGACCAATCAAATTTTGATCAATAATCAAAATAGAGATTTAAAAAGTTCACCTTATGACAATTATTGCACGTAGCAGACAACAGCTGCATGAAATGTCCTTTTAGATACAGCTAACCATTAAACAATTTATTCTATGTGGAAATGAAAATGTGAATCACAATAAATTTCACATTAAAACCATTCAGAGTCAAAGAAAAGAAATAATATATGTATAAAATGAAATAAAAATAAATATAATGGAAATGGGACACAGATCATCATAACTAATGTAAGTTTTATTTTTTAAGAAGTTATTAGAGTATTAAAGAACTTTAAAACTTTACAAGACTGTTAAAATTTATTAAAAAGATTTTTTTTGCTAGGTGGTGGTGGCTCATGCCTTTAATCCTAGCACTTGGGAGGCAGAGACAGGCAGATCCGTTTAAGTTTGAGGGCAGCGTGGTCTACAAAGCAAGTTCCAGAAAAGCTAGAGCTATTATACAGAGAAACCCTGGAGAGATAGATAGATAGATAGATAGATAGATAGATAGATAGATAGATAGATAGATAGATTTCAAGACTTGTTTTGAAGACAATTTTCAATTATATATATATATATGTGTGTATATATATATATATATATATATATATATATATATATATATGTGAAGTGTCTGTGTATCAGAACCTGAAGTCATGAGCCCAAAGAGGGTGGTTACGAGTCACCTAATGTTGGTGCTGGGAACTGAACTTGGGTCCTCTATAAGAGCACTGAGTGTTCTTTCCTGCTGAGAGATTATTGCAGGCTCTCCGTGACATTATTTATAAAAATAGAAAGATAGTATTGTCTAAGTCAGTGTTCTATTGCTATGAAGAGACACCATGGCCAATGCAACTCTTATAAAAGAAGGCACTTAATTGGGTCACGCTTACAGTTTCAGAGGTTTAGTCCATTATCGAACGGGGCAGAGCAGCATGACAGTATGCAGGCAGACATGGTACTGGAGAGGTAACCGAGAGTTCTAGTCTGGGTCCACAGACAGCAGGAAGAGGGAGACACTGGCCCGGCTTGAGCATTTGAAACCCCAAAGCCCACACCCAGTGATACTCTTCCTCAAGGCCACACCCTCCCCAACAAGGCCACAATCCCTAATCCCTGTCAAGTAGCTCCACTCTCTAATGACAACACGCTTAAATATATGAACTTATGGGGGCCATTCCTGTTCAAAACACCACAAGGTGGTTTGAACAGGGCCCATATGTGGAACTGGGCAAACTGGATACTCACACACCAAGAAGACAAATGGATTATATACAAGGGGAAAGTGCAAAATGGATTAAAAGATTGAACTATTAAACCTAACCCCCCCCCCCCAAAGAAACTTCTATGAAAGAACATAGCAGAAGTTCCATGTCATGGGCCTTGAAACTTTAGGGTGGGGACTGGGGGAGGGTAATGCCCAAATCTCAGTCAATGAAAGCTAAACTAGAAAAATGGGACCATAGCAGACTAAGAAGCTGTTGTGTAGCAAAAGAAACATCACAGCAAAAAGACAACTCACAGACTTGCTGAAAGTTCTTGTAAAGTACATATCTCAGAAGGGGTTAATTACCCACATCTTATAAAGAAATCATACAATTAAACAGCAAAACAATTAAAAATCAAAATGTATTTGATCAATGAAAAAGAAACCTGGACAGAGAATAGATGAGAACGTGTTCAACATTGCTAATCACCAGGCATGTGGAAACCGTCCTGAGATGACGTCACAGCCAACAACTATAAGCACATACATGCATTGACAGACACTTAGAGAAGAGAGCAGAAATATAGATTTGTGCAGCCATCATGGGAAATAGTACAGGTATTCCTAAAGAAAATAGAAATACGGTATCCACATGGCACAGACATCCCTCCTCTTTATTAGATTACCCAACACTGAAATCCTTGGCAATAGACAAGATGTAAACACAGCCTTAACATTCATTCAGAGATGAATGGGTATGGGGAATGTGGTCCAGGTATATAATGGAGTAATATTCAGTCCTAAACATGAAGGACATCTTGCAATCTGCCACAATTTAGAAGACATTTTGCAATGTGAGATAAGCCAGAGACAGAAAGGAAAATATTGCATGAACTTAGGCATAGGTAAAATCTAAAGAAAAAACAAAAACAGGGGCACATATTTAGAGAGGGGTTAGGGCTATTGCACAGTCCTGGTGTGCTTGCCCTAAATAGGACATTTATACCACCCACTTTAAGGCTCAGGGAACATTTCAGTAGAGCAATCTGGGGAGAATGTAAGAGTCAGAACATAGGAGAAGCACTGTGAAATGCTCTTCTGGTCATGGCACAACCAACACAGCCAAGATCTAATGGTAACAGGTGTTGCCTACTATGGACCGATACAAGACTGGCCTTGTCAACTGTCAATCATGGATTGGCCCAATTTTTCCCTGATTAACTACTGGCTATCAGCGAATTCTAGGGTAGGGGCAGATACTGTGTTCAGTTGTGTACCCACTTACAAACCCACCATGTTCCAATAGAGAGTTCCAAATCCCTGGCTACCCAGATGACCTTAGGTAGATTCAGTGGGTCACAAAACAGACATGAATATGGGAGAGGGATTAGTAGGGGTGGCAGAGAACAGATGAGTGAGCAGGAGATACAAGAGTTGGGTGACAACCATCAGAATACCTTGTATAGATGCATAAAACTGTCAAGAATGAATTTAATAAAAGGTATAAGAAACAAAAAGAGACAGCCTTAACCTTGCTACCAAGCCCAACAAGGGCAACTCCACAGAAGGAAATCCCATGGTATCTCATTCATAAACATTGACGCACTGAGCAAAAGTTCTAAAGAAAATCAGCCAACCAAATCAAGAAATCCATCGAAACCAGAACACTTCATGACTGAATAAAGTCCCTTTCATCAAGGCAAGACTGACTTACACTAAAGAAAGCACCAACTTTATGTAATCACAGATTAATCGAGATAAACTTATGCTTGTCCCCACAGTGGAAGAAGAGGCAGCATTCCATGTGACTTAACATTTATTCACGAATGAAGACATCTAGACATTAGGGCTCCTGGTGAATTATTGATAACCTAGTGTAATTTAGCAAAATAGCAAATCTGATGGTGGTGTACTGACATACACTGGCTTCACTTAGGTTTGTTTTTAAGTTATAGGTCAGATTTAAGACTGCACATATTTGGAAAATGAGGCTATTCTAGGCATGTTCTCCTGGAGGCTGCAGAAGCAACAGAAAGGACAGTAGAAGCTAGGGGCCATTGCCTATTGCCAAAGCGTGGACCTGGCATATAGTCGCTCCATGGGCACCATTTACCATTGAGTATCGTTTCCAACTAAATTCAGTGTTGATGAGGTGGGGGAACTTGGCATGGCAAGAGTGAAGGGTTGCATGGGACAAAAGACATAATTATAGAACAGGTGAGAAGTTAGGGGTGAACCACAGTGTATCCATTAGAAACTGATGCAGGGGGATGATGAGAAGCCTGCGAAGAGCTACAGCAAGTAGAATGAGAAATAAGACACCATACGAGAATGGCTTATGCTTATGGCTCTGGAGAAATTAAAGGTGTCTCCACTGCCACTCAGGTTTTAAATTTACTTCTTTAAAATGTATATTTAAATATCTAAAAATAGACCATTCCCAAACTGGGCTTGTTAGTTCATGGGATCTCTCAGAATATAAGGCATTGTGACATTTTGTGCATACATCTATTACTTTGCTCATTATACCTTCACTCCCTTCCCCTGCCTCCTCAACCCTCCATTCCCCTCCCCTGCAACCTTTACCTCTCCTCTCCCCTCCCTGCCTCCTCTATCCCTCTACTCCCCCATACCTCCTTTACTTCTCTAATCCCTCCTCTGCCTCCTTTACCTCTCCCCTCCCCTCTCCTGCCTCCTCTACCCCTCCTTTCCCTCTCCTGTCTCTACCTTTCCCTTTCTTGCTTGTCTCTTTTCTCCCTAGGCATAATCTTGTCTTCTACTTTCATGCCACATACATCCCATTACCCTCACTATCAGCCCATATGTTTAATTTTGATTGGGCATCAATGATCTTAGTTAATCCTGTAAGAAAGCAGAATCAAAAGCATGGCAATGGGTAAAGAAAAAATAAAGATTTTAGAATTCATATTTGAAAGCCCCAAAGAATGAACAGAGGTTTTATTTGAATAAATAAGAAATTATAGCCGGGCGGCGGTGGCGCACGCCTTTAATCCCAGCACTCGGGAGGCAGAGGCAGGCGGATCTCTGTGAGTTCGAGACCAGCCTGGTCTACAAGAGCTAGTTCCAGGACAGGCTCCAAAGCTACAGAGAAACCCTGTCTTGAAAAACCAAAAAAAAAAAAAAAAAAAAAAGAAATTATAGCAAACTTAATAAGAAAAATCAATATACAAATTCATATATTTATAGTCTACATATTAGGAACAAATATGTTCCTCAAAAATATATCTAATGTATACATTGAGAAAAGGTCAAGACCTTTCAGAAAAAAGTCTAAAACTTTACTAATTTCAAAGACATAGAAAGAAGAAGTATATAATCTTAGTGGATTGGAACATTTTCTTTGTCAAACACATCATTTTTCCCCTCAATTTGTCTATAAAGTCCATGTATCCCAAACAAAGTCAAACAGGATTTGGGGTTAAACTTGAAACTTAGGGAGGCATGGAGATATCTGACTCAGTAAATACTTAACATGCAAGTGTGAGGACCTGAACTTGGTCCCCAAATCCAGGTGTGATGGGGTGCACTTATAATCCTAATGCTGGGAAGATAGAAGAATCCTTGGGGCTCACTGGACAGGCAACCTAATCTACTTAGTGAGCTATAGGCCAGTGAAAGAGCCTGTTTGTTTGTTTGTTTGTTTGTTTGTTTGTTTTAAGGTAGATAGTATCAGAGGAAACATCAGAGACTGTTTTCTACCTCATCCCCACATGGGTTATTAGCAAAGTGTATTGAGCTTGGACCTGGATAGCTGCCTGCAGGAAGAGGGCCCTGAGGAGTGAAAGTAGCTGAGCTTCCTATGTTCACCTAGAGGCCCAGTTAAGAACTCTATAGTCCGCTCTAAATAGCTCTATAATCCATACAGATTGCTCTATAACAGCTCTGTGATTTGTATGGCATAGAGGCAGCAGGCTCCTCATGGTTAAAGGAAAATGGGGGTGGGGTAGAGAAAAGAGTTGAGAATAAATTTCCAGAGACTGTTCACAACAATGGAATCATGACTCATTTCAGTTGGAGTCAGAAGAGTGATTTAAGATGAGAAAGAAGCAATTCATTTAAGTCTGAGGTTGTAGTTGGGACTGGGATGTCAGCAATAGGTCAGGGTGTTTGAGTTATCAGAGGCAGTTTTATAAATGCTCTCGAACAGGCATTGGGCATTGAACATTACAGAAGTAATGCTGGGCAGCTTTCCATTTGAACTTGACTGTTAACTAGTAGTTGGGCTTTTGTGAGAGAAGACTCAAGTACTTATTTTGCTAAGTCACTGATTCTCTGGCTGACACTGAAAACACGTAGTAGAATTAAAAGAGGCTAATGTCCTATGACCACTACACCCACCAGCCTAGATGCCCATCAATGAGTGACTACATTGTGAAAACCTGGTATGGATACACATTGGAATTTCATTCATCTGTAAAGAAAAGTGCAATTATGAAATCTGCAGGAAAATGGATGAATATGGAAGTTATCATTTTAATCAAGATCACCCATGATCAGAAAGACATATTCTCTCTTATATATAGATATCAGTTTTAAAATATATGGATATATATTTATATACATGGATACATGCATGGGTATAGATCATGAAACTCAAAAGAGGACCATAAGAGAGGGAAAGAAAGGCTAGGGAAAGCAACAGTGGTTTGTGGGGGTGGAGGGAAGACAGGACACATTAGACATAAGAACAAGAGGCTACCAGGGCTAAAAGGATTAAATGAACTGGATAAAAGGGAGGTCTTGGCATAGAGTGGGGAACCCTGATGGCTCCTTGGCCTTGAGAGGGAGGGAGGGGAGGTATGGGTGGAGGGGAGGGGAGGGAAGGGGGAGGAGGAGGGGAGGGAAGGGGGAGGAGGAGGGGAGGGAGGGGGGAGGAGGAGGGAAGGAGATGGAAATTTTTAAATATAAAAAAATAAACCATGAGAAAAAAAAACAAAAAATGAAAAAAAAAAAACAAAAAAAAATAAAAAAAAGGGAGAGGATAAAGGAGGGAGGATTGACAAAAAGAAATTTTAATTAAAAATGGCATTCTGAAACCCCTCTATATGATAATTGCAAAATAAAATGTATTTAAAAATAAAATAAAAGATCTTAATCCTCAAGTCACCCTGGGTCAACCAGTCTGAAGCCTTGGGGTTGAGACTGGGATCATGGGGTAGATTCTAAGGTTTTTCCATGGGACTATAAAGTGACCAATGTGGAGGAACTCCATTGTAGAATCCTGCAGTATCAGAGGATCATGACAGGCCAGTTATAAGAGTCCCCTTTAGATAATTAAACCAGAATATGTGAGGAGGGAACCTGCAGATTCTTCAATGCTCCACATTCTCCAGAGAACCAACTGTGGCCTGGAAACCTCTGGTTTTAAGCATTCCCACCTGACATCAGCCAATACTACCAATGCCTGCTGGAGTTTTCCTATAACAGGAACTCAGTTTCCAAGACAGTTAAAAAGGTTCTTTGACTGATGCATGACAAATACCTAGGAAAAAAAACAAAACTGTACAGTTGTTATTTAACACCTACAGAAGACAAAAAAATAAAAAAATATTGTTTTTAGGTGAAAAAATAACCCCACAAAAATACATATTCCAGGTTTGGTTAATGGTGGGTGGTCCCAATACCACCAAGTTCTTCAAAAGTCCCTTACCACAGTGAGGAAAGCTGATGAAGATGCAAAGCATGTCTCTACCTTTTCTGCAGACCCTCAAATACAGCCCAGTCATATGAACCGTATAACACCTCTCCTGTTCTCACAGCTTGGGGAAGAGGAGAGGGCAAGGTGGTGATAGCAGGAGACAACATCACACCAAATATTATAATAGTCCTGCCAGCCCCGCCGTACCTGAGAAGTGGAGTTCACACTCACAACAGCGTGTAGCAAGTTCTGCATCTCTGGCACCTCCTTGGCAGGCATGTAACTCCTAAATGACTTAGCAAAATTGGGATCTCAGAAGGCCAGGACACTCTTCAGTAGCTGGAAAGGGCAAGAGTCATCTGAGGACCCCAGGGGCATGGTGACTTTGAGTGGTCTTTCTCCGTCTGTCCTTTGAACAGATGCAAATCACTGCACAAAGGAAGGGAAATTCGAGCCCTGGCTGCATATGTACCAAGGACCTCAGTGAAAAAAGCCTTTGTCTGAAATACATCCTCATGCTCCTGTATTATAACACTAATTTTATGGATTATGTCATGCTACATAGATATAATCATCCTGTTACTAGAAAGGCACAACAGTAACTTAGGGTTATATACCACCAAGGCCAGAGCTGAGATTTGCAATGGAATCCTTCTTTCCAATACATGCTCTCCCCTCTGCGTTACTGGAGCCCTTGACCTTGCTAGGGTATCTTGTGATCTGTAAAACACACTCTCTATTACTACTGAAGAAAATGTAAACAAAGTAAAAGCAACATGCCAAGTACACAGTAGGCACATACTACAAGAACACACGTCTACCCCTTTTATCTATAGATTGTTTTCTAACCCTGAAGCAAATAAAAAAAAAACCTTAACAACAGGGTCTGATGACATCATGGCTGGTGGCCATATCGGGGGAGGGGTGTGTGCCCACCACAGACCCCTTGATCAAAATGCCAGAACATAGGGCTGTGTCGTTTATTACTTTGAGCTTCACATGTCAAAGAGAGCACAATGAATAATCATGTGCACCAGAAAGGGCCATAGCCTCTAACCCAAGTCAGAAAGCCTTGACCAGTCAGCTCTGGTCAAGTTCCTACAATGGTGCTCATGTCTCCTTTCTATAGCTAATGCAGACTGATGCAGGGTTTAGGCTGCTGTGATGCTAGTTTGACCAGAGACTCAGAAATAGTTGTATCCTCCCAGTCATCATTGTATCAGTTCCTGTTTATGGAGCTGTGATATCTGACAAACGGAAATTTAAGGAAAGAAGTGTTTATTCTGGCTTACAGTTCAAAGGGATTCAGTCCACCATACTGGGGAAGTCATGGCGGCAAGAGGAGGCCACCTCATCACTGTACTGCAGCCAAGAAGCAGAGGAGCAGGGCTGGGTTATAAAGCATGGAGACCCACCCTCAATGACCTACTTCCTCTAGCAAGGTTCCACCTCCTAAAGCTTCCACACCTTTCCCAAACAGCATCGCCACCTGGGATCAAGTGTTCAAACACATGACCCCCAAGAAGGACATTTCATATTCAAACTGCAGCATCCTTTTCTTCATCCTCCACTCTCCCTCCTCATCCCTGAGAGTGTTGCACACACAAGTGCAATGGCAAAAGGCAAAGGAACTAACAGTTGATGAACCCAAATTCTGATTTTAAAAGCCTGTGGCTTCAGCTCAAGGCTAAAATAGACAACTACCCTTTTCTGTCCCTATGCCTATCTACTCAGATCTAAACTATGGGGCACTGAGCATCCTATGAGCTTATAAACAAGGAGAAAAAAAAGGCAAGTATAGGACCACTCACCTAGCCAGGCATAGGGAGATAAAGGAAAGAGAAACAGCTTAGGTGGGGCTGGGCACTGCCTGACCTCAGTCAATTAACTACTGGAAGGAGAGGCTTGAGAGAGCAAAAAAGAGTTCTGCCTTCACCATTTAAAGCACAACAGCCCAAGAAATGTTCTGCACCATGATATGACCTGGAGAAAACACAAAATCTCAGCAGGCACAAAGGGGGTAGGGGAGACTAAGCCCAGTGGCTGGGAAGATGGATGGGAGCTACCTTATCATACACAACACTTGTGTTCATTTTTTCCTTTCCTTTCTTTCTTTTGTTCTAAGCTACTATGTTTGCAGATTCAGGAAGACTTAAGTTTCGACCAAAAACAAGAAAACGAAAAACCCACCCATTATGCTTTGCAGTCTTCGTTGTCAACATGATTAGGTTTAGATTCCCTCAGGAAATGCATTCCAGTCTCATGCTTCTGCTGCCATGCCGTCGCCACCGTGACAGACTGTCCCCTCAAACTGTGAGCCAGAGCAAACCCTTTCTTCCTTAAAATGCTTCTTGTAAGACATTTGGTCACAGCAATGAGCAAAGTAACTCATCAGTCTGTCAATAGAATCACGGCCCTATAACCAGGCACTGAGAAGTGAGTAGCCCCAGAGCACAAACTCAGTGTCCACACTTTCTTTCCTCTGTTGTTTCCAGGAGGAAGTTCCCCTTGGGTTTCTGGTATCCACATGGAGAAGGCTGCTCTCATTCCTTCAGGTATGCTGAGCTCGTGGTTGACAAGCGCTAAAGGAAGTCTTGCAGTACCTTCTCAGGAGAGCTTACCTGATGTCTCAGTCACCTGCAGGAAGTAGCACTCAGAGCCCTTTTACAAGAGTTCAGAAGAAGGTTGACCTTTGTCACCAGCCCCTTGTCCATCTTCTGTTAACCAGGCATTCCCTGTTGGATCCCCTGAATAGCAGGTCAGGCCCCTCTTGTTCACCCCACCTATAGCAAGGCTTCCTCAAACTCAGTTTCCTTCCAGTCCTTGATCTTTCCAGTCCCAGATTCTATAAAACTGGATTCTGATCATAATGCCCTCCCTGCTCACCATCCTTTGGTGACTGCCTGTTGCCTATGGTTGGAATTAGTATCTAACATAGAATTCAGGGCTTTTTAATGACCAACTCCTTTATAACCTCATATCCTTTCTTAACATGATGGCCCTAGTGGTTCCTGGCATATGCATGTATGTTCTGTCCTGTCTTCCCTGAACCCTACCTGCTAGGTATATCAACTTACCTCTATGATGTAGGACAAGACAGTCTTTGTGCTAGAGAAGGATGATAGGGTTAAAAAGAAGGGAAGGAAAGGAAGGGAGATGAAGGGAGGGGGTGAGGGGAGAAGAAAACACAAAGATAGGGAAGAAGTGGGAAAGGAAGGCAATGAGGGGAGGGATAAATGGGGAAGTGGAGGTTGCTGTGGGAAGTCCTTCTGTCTGTGTGGTGCTTCTACTGGTTAATAAATAAAGCTCTTTTGACCAGTGGCTTAGCAGAATAAAGCAAGGCAGGAATTCCAAGCAGATAAAGGAGGAAAGAAGGCAGAGCCAGAGAGATGCCATGTAGCCACAGCAGAAGACAGAAACTTACCAGTAGGTTTGTCCACGTGGCAATACGCAAATTAATAGAAATTGGTTTATTTAACATATAAGAGATAGTCAGGAATATGCCTAAGCTATTGGCCAAGTAGTGTTGGAATTAATATAGTTTCTGTGTGATTCTTTCGGGTCTGGGCAGTTGGGAAACAAATACACAGACTCTCCCTACAGAAAGTGACTGACTTATTGGAGGCTAGGAATTATGAGACGCCTGCAGATAAGGTCTACTGAAAATTCTTTAGGTTGTGTGGCTGGGTGACAGCAAGACGTAGAGTATGATCTGGAGGTGCCTAAAAAGAAACCCTCTTCCCCCGTTTTGATAGGCTGCCCTGTCCTGCTTCCTTCTGAGGATACCTGATAGGAATCAGCCACTGTCTCTTCCCGGATGCTTGTCCCAAGGACTCTCCACGCCCCACTCTCAAATGCATGACATTGAGCAGGCTAAGCCATGCCATCTGTCTACTCTGACCCAATCCTCTTTGCTCAAGTAGGCCTGGCTGCCACAAGAAATAATGGGGCATGTGTCAGTAAACTGAGGCGAAAGAACAGAGTAGATTGTAACCACCTACCAATATTGTATTATGAAAACAAGACAAGAGATAGCCATTAAAAAGGAGGAGGGGTATTCCTAGGCTATGGAGATGGCTCAGTTGGAAAATGCTAGTCTTGCAAGCATAAAGACCTGCGTTCAATCCCAGCACCCACCTTAAAACAAAACAAAACAAAACAACAACAACAACAACAACAACAAAACCCTGCCTGGTACCATTCACTTGCAATCCCAGCACAGGGAAGGTGGAGTCAGAAGGATTTCTGACTCCGGGTCAGTGAGGTCCAGATTTAGTGAGACTTTCATTTCAAAAAATAAGGTGAAGAGAAATTGATGGCATCTAATATCAACCTCTAGTTTTTACATGCATGCACAACACATGCACACTCACACAAACACATTGTAAATACATGCAAATAGTTTTCAGTAAAAAGGCGTTTCTCCATTAATGGGTGCATCTTCCTCTTTGGATATTTGAGAGCCATGTTTGAGACTTGACTTTAAACAACCTTTTGCAAAGAGATCAATCACAATCAATTGCTTATTGTCTTTTGTTCTGCATATTCTTCTGTCTCATGTTTGTCTGTTTCTTCTGTTCTATTTTCAGACAAAGAGGGTTTAAATAAAAAAATTTTTAAAAGAAAAAGAACCTTCCTGAATGTATTCATGACTATTTTAGCATGTATTTTGCATACACATTTAATATTCTCTCTGGGGCACATTGAGCAAAGAAGCAAGAAAAGGAAGGCAGACTACAGTTTAGTACCTGCTGCCCAACAACTGATCTTGGGAGTAATGGGTAGATTCCTACCAAAGCCTGTCTGGCTGGTCCATTATGGCCGGACATGGAAGCATTCCCACTCAAATGTGGAGGGGCTGGAGCACGTGAGGACACAGGGGAGAGGGGGAGCAAGGAGGCAGGAATGCACTGCTGCTGCATATCACTCACTCATTCCGAAACAGCTAAATATTCCCTGCTTCCCTCGGTCCTGGATCTGTGTCATTTGGGGAAGTTTAGTAAAAGCGCAGCCGCAATGTCCCTCCATCACGAGAGATGCTAGCACAGAAGTGAGGAGCTCTGGTGCAGTGTCTCGGATGCCACTGGACAAGGCACAGGGGTGATGGGCTTATCTAGAAAGAATTCTTGATGGAGTCAGTGACAGGTTTGAGAGGGAGAAAGAGCTAGCTTTATAAAGAAGACCTCCACCCTGGAAACTGCATGTGTGAAGATCCATAGGCATAAATGTCTGGCTCAAAGTCAACATCCACAATGGTTCTGCATGGCTGCCTAGCAGGGACAGAGAGGAGGGGATGAGAACAAAGGCTGGCCCTCACCAAGCAGAGCTCTCTTGCAGAAAAGTGGTGTGTGTGTGCTCAGGAAACAAGCTTTCACTGAGCACCACACACCACTGAGAGGTTATGGAGCTGGTGTTTTAACTGGGGCATGGGATTGTCTATACTATTAAGTCAGGGTTAGAATCTGCCCCGTCAAAACAAACATGAAGGACAGAAAGGGCTGAAGAGATGGGCACTCAGACACAGCTGGAGAGCCAGAGCTCAAACTCGTCATGTCCCCACAGTGCCATGTCTTTGTCAAGGCTATTTCTGGTGTTGATTTGGGCTTCCTTCTGCTCTGTTTCCTCTCTTACCCACCACTCCCACCCCCACCCAGTCACTGGATTTTCAACAAAGTAACTTGTGGAAAATTATATCATTTTCTTGGCTCAATTAAAGAGAGAAGGAAATGTGCCCACTTGGAGGCTTAACCCCGGAGTAAGCCTTGACGCCCATCTCCGTATCCCAGTCAGCTTGGGTCAGAGTTCCTTCAAAGAGTCAGATGCAGTCAGAGAGAGACAGACTAAGAGGAATAGGCTAACCTAACCCCAAAGATAACTCTTCAGAGAGTCAATACAGTTCTTCTTTAGGGAGTCTTGGTCTCCTAAGTGATAACAAGTCAATAAACCTGTGTTGACATTCCAGACTGGGCCAGGCTTCAGAGGAAATACCTTGAAAAGTTCTTTCTGAGCCTCTTCATCATTCCATTCATTGAGTTTTCAGCTAAAGCCAAGAAAGTGTGACCGTCAAAGAACCTTAGCTGGAAGTACCGTTCTCAGGGTCCTTGGGTCTCCTGCTGTTGCACGTCATTCCTGCCTGGAAGGACAGCCAGTGCTG
The DNA here is from genome assembly GCF_903992535.2 of Arvicola amphibius. Classification (NCBI taxonomy): domain Eukaryota; kingdom Metazoa; phylum Chordata; class Mammalia; order Rodentia; family Cricetidae; genus Arvicola; species Arvicola amphibius. Next base: position 137,004,563 of record NC_052049.1, on the reverse strand, counting down.
CCTCTGCTTCTAGGGCACTTAATATGTGTCCCCACATCACACTAAAACAGAACCAGTGTGTGAGACTCTCATCAGAACCCACATCTTATGCAGCCAAATGTGTCCTTAGCTGCTAGGGGTTCTTCATGGGCTTAATTAGTTGGCATAGCAGCTCAACAAACATATTTCTGTTTCCTGTGCAAGTTCCATCAATACGGAGATAACCCAGCTAACTGGCAGGCATGTGGGACTTGACGGGAAGACCTCTCAAAGAGGCAGCAGGTCAAAAGGAAGAGTGGACTCTGGAAACTGGGGACTCTAGGTAGGAAGACGACAGCAGGCAGACACAAGCAAGGGAAGTTGAGGAAACTGACATTCATGGTTCCAGGGTAGGCCTGCATATTGCAGAAGCTGTTTAGCACACAGCCATGATGACCTAATGTCGTCAAAGGAGATGATGAGCCGTAGTAATAAACCTAAGAAGAGGGCAAAGTGCTGTCCTCAAGCTCTACCCTCGAAGTGTCTGCCAGAGGATGTTGGTGGGGGCTGGCTTCCACAGTGATAGATCTGGAACAAGAAAGGACATGCACGTCTCTAAACATCCAGAACAAGTTGAAGGACATACCTGTGTCTGGGGATTTGGCTGCATGGGGCTGGGGAATTGCCAGCTTCCCAATCTAGCTCCTGTCTTAATAGTGTTTTATAGTGTTTTATGTTAATTAAATGTCGGCTGTAGGCATGTGCCAAGAGGCCCTGTAAAATCTGGTGCGTAGGGACAAGGGGACAATTGTACTTACTGCAGCAGCTGTCCCTAGATGCCCACAGACCAAAGTGCGAGAGGAAGAAAAGCCCCCATCTGGGCCTTCTACAGAGCTCGTTGGAGGTAAATAGCTGCAGAAGGGTTGGGGAATGAGTCTAGAGCTCCTGCTTAAACAGATAACATCAGCACTGGATTTCTATCTGGTCCCTATGCCTCATGCCTTATCCCTCACCTCCTTGCTTCCATTAGAAGCCGTGTCTACTGGTACATTAAAATAGTAGCACATAAGAGGAAGAGGAGACTGGTGGTTCCAGCAGAGGCATATCTGACAAGGGTTTTGATCATGGAGGCACAGACAGGTTTACTTGCTTTATAGCCTTAAGCTGCACAAGTCACATGTTAAGAGTCTTTACTGTGGACCAGGCCTTGTGCTGAGGCTGCACATGGCTCCACACAGTCATTCATGGAGTACGAGTCCACTATTAAGAGAAAATGGGAGAGGGAAGATGTTAGGTGACCCTCGGAAATGATGCTGACAGTGCTGGGGGGACCGCTCAGGAACGGAGGTACTTGTTTTGCAACATAAGGTTCTGAGTTCGGTGCCCAGCACTGGTGTAAAAGGTTTGGGTGTGGCAGTAATTGCTTATAATCCACCACAGAGGTGACAAAGTCAAGTCCCTGGGGTGTGATCAGTAATCCCCAGGTCAAAGTGAGAGAGCCTTAAAAAACAGTCCAGATGAATGGAGTCCCAAGGAACATCATTGAGGCTGTCCTCTGTCCTCTCCACACATGTGTGTCCACACATCCACACACACACACACACACACACACACACACACACACACACACACAAGAAGCTGTGCTCCAAGAAAAGGCAGGGTAGAAATTTGAGGCAGCTATGCACAAGACCTCCTGTGGCCTGACCGTTGCCCTGACTGGCTGCCTGCCTTCCGGCCTGTGAGTCTCCACAGCAAGAAAGTCCAGTTACAGGCCTTCCTGAAGAAAGCGAGCCTCAGACTATCCCCCTCCTCACTCCCCTGCTGCTCCTTCTCCTCCCTGCCTTCTGTGAATTTTCAGGCTCCATGTCTACTCCCTGGGAGAGAGGGGAGCATTATCTAGCAGCTTCTTGAAGCATCTTTTCAGGGCTCCGCCTCAGCAGCCCAAAGTTGCAGCCTTGTCCAAACTGTCAGAGCCATCTGCCTGCAGTCCGCGTGGCAGGAAGACCATCTGTCAGCCTCTGACCCATGCCTGCGCATCTCACAGACCACTTGGGCCAGCTCCATACTTGCGGAGAGCCTCTGAGGTGCTGGCCTCTACAGTCTTTCTCCCCAACCTGACTGACAACTGCCAGGCAGCTAGAAGAGGGGTGCAGAGGGCGAGATGAGTTGAGAAACCATGTTCTCCCTGAGAACACACACACACACACACACACACACACACACACACACACACACACACACAGAAGGCTTGGAGAGAATGTACTTTTTTGTATGCAATATTTTTGGTCATTCTTTACTGTAAGCCTTGGCTCATCACAAATACTCTCTTTATGGTATGGGGAATGTACAGCAGAAATGAGCACCATCTTAATCCCTCCTCATCAAGTTAAGCCTTATAGAGACAAGAAAAACATCAGCATTATAGGATTATCTCAAATTATTGTTCACGGTTCCTCACCTTTAACCACACAGCTTAGGAACTCTCAGTCTGAGCTGCATGATAGAATCCACTGGCATGCTTGAAATACAATGCCAATGCATGGGGACCGTTACAGACCAATCAAGTTTGAATCCATGACACAAAGACTGGACATGGTACTTTGGGAACGCTGCCTCGATGACTCAAATGCAAAGGGTGAAGTGAGATTGAGCATCCGTAGAGCTGCAGAGACAAGGATTGGTTGGGAAGGAGGAGAGCAGAGGACAGGAAGCCCTGGACCACTCTTCATTTTATGTGGACAACGATGGTTTCCATCAGAGAACAAAGTGAGTAGCGGGGACCTAGAGAGTAAGCTTAGTGTGTGGACAGGAAAAGGGAAAGCACCCTAGTGGAACATGAGAGAGGATGAGATGAATAGTAGTCTTGATAGATGATGGGGAGACTGGCTGGCTCTGCGGACACAGGAAGCCTGTGAGTACAACCTGGATTTTCTCCTAACTCTACTAGGGGGCCACAGAAGGATTTGGAATAACAGAAAAAGAGTATCTGGTTTTCTATTCTAAAGAGATTACCTTGGCTCTATGTGGAAGGTAGATTACAAAGGTGTTGTCAAGGAATCAGAGGGCTGGGGATAGATCAGTGTGCTAAGTCCCACACAAGCACAAGAACCTGAGTTTTTATCCTACATGAAGAAACCAGTCATGCTGATGCACACTCACAACCCCAGTGCTAGAGAAGCAGAAATGGGCAGAGTCCTGGGATGACCTGGTCATCCTGACTCACCAATAGCTCCAGGCCAATGGGAGATGCTGTCTCCACAAAGCAAGGTGGTTGGTGTTCCTGGGAGCAAAACTGACCTCTGACCTCTGCATGCACACACAGATGCTGTCCAGACACATGCCCAAAATAAAAGACCTGGAACAGAGAGATGGATTGGAAGCTTCAGGGTGTGAGGAGGGGACGAGGGTGGATTTGGATTGGCAGTGTGCTTTGTGAGGCCAGGAATTATGATTGGCAAAATTATGAAGACAAAATGCTAGCATGCAATAGAGAGAAAAAAAATAGGATCTCCCAGTGGCAGGGTAGCAGCTGAACCAATACTGGCAGATGTCTATCCTTGAACTGTTCAACAGATGAAAAAAGCATCCCCATATTTGTGATAGCAATGGTATTCTTGTTTACACTACGGAAAGTACGGGAGTTACATGCTAAACGATCCACTATTGTGTCAGGCATTACTCCTTAGAATATATAAACATCAGTAATGTTGCTGGGGTGTGGCTCAGTTGACAGTGCTTTGCATAGCAAGCATGAAGCTGGGTTTGATCCCCAGAACTACAAAACCACGTGCTATCCCTGTTTGCAACCTTAGCTTCTGAGAAGTGGAGGTTGGAGAATCAGAAGTTCAAGGTCATCCTCAGCTACATAGGAATTCAAAGCTAGCCTGGGATATATAAGACCTGTTTGTTCATTCATACCCATTAATTCTGTCATGCGAGGGAATGTGCATGCATGCATGGGAGTGTGTGCGTGTGTGTGTGTGTGTGTGTGTGTGTGTGTGTGTACCTGATTTATACCTAAATTTGAGATAGTCTGAAGAGTTTGCTTCCAAAAGTTGAGGAAGCCAAAACTATCTCTGTGCTGTGATGAAGGCCTGGTCTGGCTGATCTCACTTAGACTGGCCTCATTATCAAAAGAAGCAAGATGGAGTCGTTAAAATTTGATGCTTCCAAATACGACAGTCCGGGGCCAACAAAAACAAGCTGGGGAAGTGAACTTTCACAGGAGGGATTTATCGTTCAAAGAGCCATTGGAGAGATCAGAAGCATCTTGTTCAGACACAAGGCTGATTCAGAGATGGTGCTGAGAACCTGGCCACGGCCATGGCAGTGGGAACGGGAGATCAGGAGCAGGTGACACTGGCCTCCTACCCCGTCTCCACTGCCATTCTCAGGACCATGTTCTCCCAGTTGTTTGTTCACAGTTAGAACAAGCAGCAGGACCACAGGAAGAAGAAGGGCATCATGGCTGGAGCCAGGGCAGGAGGATGATTCCCTAGCAGGGAGCCCAAGGTCCTAGAAATACACAAACCCTGCAGTCTCTCTGTGGTCAAACACTAGCAGCTAGCAGTGAGCAGGAAGACAGGTGTCTGACATCCCAGGTGGAAATACTAAGTATAATTTATCTCAGCACATCCTTTGCCAGTGATTAGATGGTACAGTAGTATATTCTTAATGTGCTTGCATTAAGTAGATCATCTAAAACTAACCTAAGGTTTCACTGTTTTTCTTAATTACCACCCAAGGGTATAGGTGCTTCAAAACCGACTTATACAAGAACTTTGCATTGCTATTTAAGAGACAGTGAAACAGAAGTTTGGGGGGGGGGTTGGGGTGCAGTTCAGCAGTGGAGCACTTGCCTCATATCCATAGCCCTGAGTTCTAACCCCCAGAACTGGGAAACAGATAAGTTAAATGAAGGAAGGAAGGAAAAGTTGATGGACAGATAATTGCTCATATTTATGGGATTTCAATAAATGTATACCTGGTGCCGTGATAAAAATCAGGACAGTTAGAGTGGCAGCCATTCTCAACATTTATAAATTTTTATGAGAACATTCAAAATCCTCTTTTAGGCAGTTGGGAGTATGCAAGACCCCACTGCTAAGCACAGTGACCCTACTGTGCTGCAGAACACTGAAGCCTATTTTTGAGTCTGGGAGTCGAGGCTTGCGTGCAACACCTGCACATTGTAATACAGAACATGCATATTCAATGGAACATATTTTGGGTCACTAGGTGCTGTGACATGTCCTGATGTTTAATGCTTTGGACGTCTCATTTTGACTCACTGGTTGAAAAAGAAAATATTTTTTTAATTGAAGGCTGTGCTTTGGGGGGTTAAAAACATTCTCATTTCAGCATGAAAATATCACCTAGAAATATGCATGTTTTTCATGCAGAAGACTGCTTTTAAAAGTTAGAAAGCTATATCCAAATGGAGATGGATAACCCTTTTTATTTTAAATCCTCCAGTTTTATCAAATAGAAAAATGATATTTGTAAGAAATGTTCTGAGCCGTAACCAACATCACCTTAGGTATTCAGAACACATTATACAAAATTATTAAGGGATTTATTTTGTTTGACTTTTATTTGGTGTGTGTGTGTGTGTGTGTGTGTGTGTGTGTATGTGTATGTGTGTGTGTGTGTGTGTGTGTGTGTGTGTGTGTAATATGTAAGGTTTAAGTCCATGGCTCACATGTCAAGGTCAGAGGACAACTTGCAAGAGCCAGCCACATTACCTGTGGTCAAGGTCGAGGTCAGAGGTTCCCATGCTCTGGGTCTCTTCTCTAAAGGACTGGAAATAAGGGCTCACAGATTTTGCAGAGAAACAAGGTCATGTTATTTAGAGGTAAATGATATTGCAGGTTAAAGAGGAATGCACTGTCAAGAATGACAACTGACCCCATGAGTGAGACTCTGCTACGGGCCAAGGATATATGCTGGAAACCCTTTCTATGGATTTAAAGGGTTCCTTCACTGTATAGTTTGGGTGGTTCTCTGCTTTAATAAATTCTGTAATCATTACAGCAAATGTCTAATTTTATTTATATGCATGCCCAATTATTCATTAGAAGGTAAATAGGACTTCTCCCTACAGGTTACTAAAGGACAGCTTCTCTTTTGTATGCATGCAGTCAAAACTAGTTCAGGTCACAACAGCCCTTCTAACTTTCATGCCTGGATATAGTTGAATCTATACTTAAATGGAATTTGATTGTTACCAGAGGTGGGAAAAGTCAGAATATTGTTCAGGGATGGGAGTACATTAGCCAAGATGTAGGTGAGGACTGAGAGGGGTTCGGACGTTGTGAGGTACACGGGTTAAAGATAAACTCAGAGGTACCAAACTGTGTCAGTACCATATTAAAGACTGGATTTCAGCACTACATCTGGGACTCATTTAACCAAGGGAGAGGCCAAGTTTGAAGTCCCCCCTTCTCTCACTATGTCTCCCATCTGTCTACAGTTTGGGGTTTCTCGCCTTTCTGTGGTCTATCTTATGTATAATCTGTTCCTATTGCCTATGTGTATTATGTCCCTAACAAGTTGATTTGCTCCATATTTATTGAGAAACACAAAATTTATCAGGTGGAAAAGGAATGATGGATTTTTATAGAAAGCTTTAGAAGAGTTTAACAAGGGATTAAGCTATTTATTCCAACTAACCCCAAAGCACTCAGTACTACAAACATATTATTATCAATAAAATTTATGCTAAGTTCAATATTTATGGTGGGTATCTATTGTATAGGATGGCTTTTTGACCTGTTTATTCATTTCAACAAATTATCACCATGAGACATTTACACAGACACATACATGTATTCCTGTTTGGGTCAGGGCCATGGAGGAATACGTAACGAGATTAAAACTACGCATTAGTTTAGGTTGTAAAGGGTGAATACATGGAAAATCCAAGGCAAGTAAGGTTGGTTGTTATACTGTTCCCAAAGAAGGTAGGTCAAATAAACAGGCTGAGCACACAGCAGAATAGCAGGCTAAGTCTTAAGTGACCTCAAGGTGCATTATTAACTTGACTGTGAGGTTCAGCAAAATTTCCAGTTTCTTAAAACATAAGAGATCTTTTGACAAACTGTATCACCAGAGCTAGGGACATTGTTTGAAGAAGCAAGCATATGCAAAGTACATGCAAGTAAAGGGTCTAGGTGACAAAGAACATTATTATAATAGGTGTTCATAACCAAAACCAAATATGGTTTTATAGTACTAAACTATTCCCATTCTTGCCTGCCTCCGTTCTTGGACACTGAACTCAGGTGGTCAGTCTTGGCAAGTGTCTATCTAATGAGTCCTCTCACTGGCCTGTCAAAGGCATTTTTGAAGGAGGACATAACACCATTGATAAACGGCCTGATAACCAATATTCAGTTATCACTTAAGACACATGTAAGTTGCATGCTTTTATTAAAAGATAGGTTACAGCACAATGGCCAAAGTGTTAAGAAGTCAGGCTATGAGATAAGGAGTGTCTTGAATTTCTGAATACAGGTGTGATGGCTAAGGAGAATCAGGTCACCATTCAGTGAGAGCAAAGTCATAAACTACCAGTTCCATAATTCCATGGCAGACACAGTGCATTTATACCAATGAAAAAATAGGCATCCCAACCAGACCACAAGGCACATCTCAGCCTATCTCAGGAATTCATTAATATAAGGAGCATATCTTTGCACCAAAGTGTAATAAAATTATAAACTAATAATAAAATGATCTCTGTTCTTCTTTAGAAATTTTAAAAATAACCTACAGATTGCTAACTTATTCATGGGCAGAAGAAGAAATCATGAAGGAATAAAACTAAATAACATCAGAAGTGAGAAGTAACAGCCCACACCCTCAAATACAAGCTCTCAGGCTCATACTAGAGGAGCACCCCAACACTGCTTTTCCTCAATACTTATATTAAAAAGTATAGATTGCTTTTTTTTTTAAAAAAAATAATGATCAGAGGATCCCATGAAATTAGAATCAAAAAAACAAGTAGGAAAGCACACTGAAAAGTTAAGAACCCAGGGCAACTAACATACAGCAGAAGTTAATGGGCCCCAAACCAGCTATGACAGAGGCTGACACACTCAGTAAGTATTGTATCAACAGGCACTACTAGTTGACATGGGCGTGGAAGATTCCGCAGGATCCCATAGGATAAAACAAACAAACAAACAAACAAACAAAAAACTGCTCTTGGGGGAATTTTATGCCACTTGGGAGACAAATAATAAAACAAGATTAACAAGTAAATACAATACATGGCGTGCCACAAGGTGATCTATAGATACAAAGAAAACAAACCAAACCATGAACTCTGAATACAGAAATTTCCCAGGCATTAGGAGGTCAAATCTCAGAGGAGCTGATGGCAAGGTGTAGGCTCAAAATGTGACTTTCTGCTCTTTTAAAATTGCACACAACTCATGTTGGGGAGAGCACGGTGGGGAGACCTTATGGGTATAGCTTTTGACATTCCTAGGAGACACAATCTCAGAGCAAACTCCCTATTCCTCTAGCTCTTACAATCTTCCTACTCCCCCTTTCAAAACGCACCAAGCCTTCAGTGCAGGGGGTGTTTGGTAGATGGATCCACCGGGAAAGGACTCCACAACTCAGAATTCTTATTGAAAGAGCCGGAGAGTCAGTCAGTAAACAGCATTCAGTTTCTGCTCCACCTTCCCTCAATGACCAACTGTGACCTGAAAGAATAAACTGAAATAAACCCTTTCCTCCCCTAAGTTGCTTTTGCTTTTGGCATTTATCATGGCATTAGAAAGCAGACTAGAACACACCTACACACATGTACACAGATGAACAATGTTAAGAATTTTCTAGATCATGCAAACATTTCCACAACATACTGTGATCAGAACTCAAACCATAACTTCAAATCAGTACAGTCTAAAATGTCCACATAACAACTCATTTTAATTGAGTTTGTAGTAACATTTTAATCTTAAGCCTATTTCCAGGAGCAAACAAATTCTACTAAGCATGAAAAAGAGATTGTATTGTTCTGAATATGTCCACATCTGTGAGCGTTGCCCTGCCTGGGCCAAGAACTTTTTTGGGTGTGATGGTGTTAATAAGCTTTAGACCATGGGCTAGACATATGGCTCCATGGTTAAGATTTCTTATTGCTCTTGTAGAGGACCTAAGTTCAGTTCCCAGAACCCATGTAGTGGTTTACAGCCGTCTGTAACTCCAGTTTCAGGTACTGATGCAATCCCATTATTTGAAAACAAAAGACAGGAGAATCAGAAGTTCAGGGTCATCCTTGATTACATTTTGAGTTTAAGAGCAGCCTGGGGTGAGGTGGTACATGCTTTTAATCCCAACACTCAAGAGGCAGAGGCAGGGGAATCTCTTTGAGTTCCATACCAGTCACAGCTATATAGGAAGATCTTGTTTCAAAATGAAACAAAATAAAAAACAAACAAACAAATGACCAGATTAAGCTACATGAGCCTCCATCTTCAAATATAAATAAGAAAACAAAATTTTAAATAGCAAATTGATTAATGAATTAAAAATAAAACTAGGAACAAAATGAAAATACTATGATTTCTTTGTGAAAGTACTGAAAAAGTCACCTGTAGCAGTACCTCTAACCCCACTGTGGCCTTGAAAGGATTGGGGCATGACTGGAGGAGGGCAGTCAAGACAGGCAAATTCCTCAAGCTCATTGGCCAGCCAGCCTTGCCAAATTGATGAGTACTAAGTTGATGAAAGGCCCTGTCTCAAAAACCAAAGGTGACGAATAGTCCAGAAAGAGACAAAATGTAAACCTTGGACCTACCACATGCACAGGCTCACATGCACACCCATCAAAAACACATACACACACTCGAACAAGCACATAGAACACATGCACACAGCTACCAACCTGACGACTCTATTCTAGTTTCGATGTCCAAAGCTTTGTGTAACATAGTATTATAGAATTAGAGCATTTAATAGCTAGAAGAGAGGTTAGAGGTCAGATTGTGTGTCAGGGAATGTCAAAGAAGATGGTTAAGCAAAGACAAAGTGACAAAAGGTTGGTAACTCTGGAAAAGACCACTATGCCGCAGAATGCCTGTGTTATTTTCACTAGATCCCAGCTATCAGATCAAAGCACACTGGTGGCAGTGTGATCAGAAATGGTTGTTTTACTGTCATATTGCAGTGGCAGGGAATGCTTTCTTTTAGGAATACTCTAGCCTGGAAGCCAGATATGGGAATATCCCCAGCCTCCTGGGGTGACCTGCATAAAGGGAGAGCTGAGTGGTGGTTTCTTGTGCAATTTGCTGATGGAGTCTCACCTGAGACTCTGAAGGCAGGGAGATGATCAGGAGACAGAAATGAGGGGAACTAGACACAGATACGGAACAGAAAACCCTAAAGCCCCCATCCAGTTGGCCATTGTCACACGTGCCTGTATTTTCGGCATTGGGGGCAGGCAGAGGAAGTTCACTGACCAGCCCCCCACCCCAGCCCAAAACCCAGCCAGCTTCCTGTTTAGTGAGAGACTCTGTCTCAAGGCAATAATGAGGAGAGAAATGGAGAAAGACACCTGACACCCTCCTCGGGCCTCTGCAAATTAGCGAGCGCGCGCGCGCACACACACACACACACATCTATGTAGCACATACATGTACACCATGTGGTCACTCAAAAATAAAATAATAAAATAAAATAGAGCACTGAGTCAGACATTTTGACAATTCAAACAGAATGCCTATGGGATTAATAATCACACAGTCTGTATTAACTTTGGCTTAGGTAGATGATACATCTCAGCCCTGTGATGGGGATTTCCTTCGTCCTCATCTTTATGCTGAGTTCAATTCACCCAAAGGATCTTAGTCACTCAACTTATGTAACTCCAATCCTTCACAGCAGGTCTGATGACTATTCAAACTCAAGTTTCCTTAAAAATTAGCTGGAGCTTTAGCTTAAAACATAATATCTTGGTGTCTACTTTTAGTGTTGTACGTTTGTTGACCTACACTAGGATCCAGAAAGGTTATGAGGTGGCAGTGTGATCTGTGTGTCTGTGGTCCTGCTAGTGCACCGTGAAGAAAGCTGATTATTGCCCCCGCCTTAGTTATCTGAGCTCTAAGTACTTTCATTAGTGGAGAACAGAGAAAGCAATGAACCCAAGAGGACTCACTAGCCATTCTCTTCGCTGCCCAGTGAATATATATACATACATGTTCATGTAGATGTATGCACATATGTATGTTGGTGCCTAGGTATGTATGTGTGCATATGGAAGACAGAAGTCAACCTCAGGTGTTATTCTGAGAGGACTGGCATCTGCTTTTTCTTGTAAGACATGTTTTTTTTTTTCTTGAGCCCTAAGGCTCACTGATCAGGTTAGGCAGGCTGGCCAGTGGGTCCCAGGGGTATTCCCCCAGCAAGTAGCATGCACCAGCACACTGGCTTTTTATATGGGCTCCCAGGATCAAACTCAGGTCCTTATCCTTCCAAGGTAAGCACTTTAAGACCTTAGCAGTCCTGCAGCTTAACTTTGAATTCATCAGTTAACTTTTATTGTAAATGTCTTTAGCCAAACATTCAGGATTAACAATGATTTTTGAGGATGCTTCCAATTTACTAAAGTTATTACAACTATATACACACAGAAAGTAACATTCTTCCAAAGCTGGTTGGATACTAGCCATATAGTTCAACTTCACTGTCTTCCTTGACCGTAACACACCATTTTGTGTGAAGCAAAAGGTCTCCCTCTCAACTTTCAATTCTCTGTTTTAATAGTAGGTGGCTCTTTAAAATCTTTTTGTTCATGGCTATAACATACTTCTAAAGGAGATAAAGACAGGCTAGTCCAGTCTAACAACTGGGATGCTCATAGTCATCGGGTGACGTTCTGAAGGCAGAAAGGTCTTGAGTTTAAGACCCTCAGTAGAACTTAGTGCAAGGGAATTCAGGTGTTCAGGCCAGCAGGAAGTCATGACAAGGACACAAGGAATGTCTACCAGCAAGCTTTGCTGAGCAACCACGATTTGAAAGCAATGACCAAGCAAAGTTAAACTTGGCTCTGCTCAGAAGCTGTTCTGAGAACCTCCTAAGTTGATCTACGTCTGTGAGACAACACCAAAGCACCAATGGTGAATGAACGCACCCTATCTCCAAGAGCCAACTGCTGTCCGTGGTGCAGGCAGGGCAGGAGGAGTGGGGGTAAATCGGAGGACTTACACGGTGACAGGCCAGCTACCCAGGGACAGATTACTAGGAAATTTATGATACGGAAAATTTAATTCTCAGTCACGCTAGTGATTTAGATTTAAAGTTTCTGTGTACTCCAGACATTTCAAATATCGTAAAATATTTCAGCACACGTAACATTCATGAAAAGACTGTAAGACAAGAGTGTCAATGAGTACAAAATAAGGAAGTCTAATATTTTTTTCATATCATCTTTTAATTCCATGAGCTCCCTGGTCTTTTCAGAGAATAGTACTGTTTACGCTAGGAACCCAACAGGGAGACCGGCCTGGACCTAAGGTTCTAGACGTGCCTTGGTCTGATTCCAATGGGTAAAATTTCTCACTTGAGGGTTCAGTCATTGGAGTGGACCCTGAAGCCTGAATCCAGATAGTTTCTCTCTTAGATCCAGATATTGTCGATGCTCATGTTCCAGCTCGAAGATAATGAGGCTGCAGAATGACATGTCAGATCCTATCTGTGTTCTCTGAAGATGCATGGGGGAGGGCACCTTAGTGAAGTCAGCTCAACTCTCCTCTACCACCCTGCCCTCAAGGCATCCCCACCTTGTTCAACTTCCCTCTACCACCCTGCCCTCAATGCTCGCCCATCTAGTTCTGAAACCACTCAAAACACTGGCCGTCCTTCTCCCCCTTCCCTCTGTGCCCCAGAGCTCAGATGGCTAGACTAATATTCATTTCCACTTCCGCTTTGCCTCCACAACCACACAACAGTACAGTTCCTAGAAGACAAACTCACTGTGTCATGGCTGAAGATGCCCTTGAGTTAGAGCCTCGACATACCGACCTATTATATTCTAGGCAAGGTGTTGTCCAACTCTACAGTGTGAGCCAGATGTGACCCACTTGCTTATCTTATGAGTAAACTTTTATTGGAATGCAAGCATACCCATTCACTTATATATTGTCTACAATTGCTTTCCAAGTCTCCCAAAAGTTAGAAATACTTACTGTCTCTACAGAGAAAATTGACTAATTCTGATCCAGGCCTCCATCTACTTTTCAGTCTGAATTTTCTGTCAGTTCTAAATGTAAATTCACCATTTCCTTAAATCGGGTAAACTATTTCTTACACTTATCATTGTGTTGCTTCTCAGGGCTGGAGAGATGGCCTGTAAGCACGAGGACCTAAGTTTGAACCCCAGCAACCATGTAAAAGGTGGGTGTAACGGTGCGTGCCTACAATTCCACTACTGTGGCGGCAGAGACAAGAGGATCATGGGAGTCTAGCTGAATTAGCAAACTCCAGGTTCAGAGAGTGGTTATAAGTTCTGAAAAAGTAAGTTGGAGATTGACTGGATAGCTGACGTCTGTGTTAAGCCTCCATGAGCAGAGAGAGATTAGTTACTTTTAAACACACACTTTTCCTTGAACACCATATCATAATGCTAAAACTAGCCACTTCCCTTTCTTTCTTAAGACTCGACAGACAGAGAGATAATCTTCTCTGGCAACAGCTCCCTGACTCCCACAAGCAGACTGGCCTCTCTCTCTGGTCTCCATATATGCTCTGTGATAGTGCCTACCATGCCATAGCTCATTCATCAAGGCCCCTCATTAGCCCGTAAGCTCTTGGAGGCCACTTGCCTGCACGTCTGTCTTCCAAATGTCTCGCAGAACATCAGACTTACCTAAGAACTCACTATGAATCCACTAGACAAATTCATGATATGCAGACAGAGCATAATACTTTCCAGGGGTGTTCAGCTACATCTTACTAGTTAAGGAAAATGTGCTTTACTCATGGGAAGTGTGAATGAGATAGTGTGTAAAACAATTTTCAATTCACCTCTATCAGAAACAAAAGTGATCTAAGTAAGGGTAACCCATCTGTGTTAGTATGTCACGATCAGTATTCTCATGAACAAGCTATTCAAACACAAAATTGATTAAAGAATCTTCCTGTTTAATTATTCCCCTCTTCTATTAAGATTTAGTTCATTATTTTTATTGTTTAATATGTATTTTTATTACTTATAACTGTGTATATGTGTAAGCTTGAGTTTGGGTGTATACTTGTGAGTGCAGGGACCTATGAGGATCAGAAGAGGGTGCTAGATCCTTCATAGCTGGAATAATAAGTGGTTGTGAGCCACCTGACCTGAGTTCTGGGAACCAAATTTAGGTCCTCTGGAAGATCAGAGCATACTCTTAACCACGGAGTCATCTCTCTAGCTCTCCAGCCCCTGTCCCTGTTTTTATTATTATTATTATTATTATTATTATGATGATGATGATGATGATGATGATGCATGTGTGTATGTGCATGTATGTGTGTGTATGTGTGTGTGTGTGTGTGTGTGTGTAGGTAGGTAGATAGGTACATGCATATAAATGCAGATATCTATACAGCCTAGAAGAGAATATTGGATTTCCTGGAGCCATGGTTATAGGTATCTGAGAGCCATCTGACATGGGAGCTGGAAAGCAAACCTTGACCCTCAGCAGGATCAGTATGTGGTCTAACCAACAAGCCTCCACTTCTTCTCTCTTTTCAAAGAAGAAGGAAAAATCACCAGTACTGAGTTTTAATTAAGGCTGTTCACAGGCATCCCTCATCTTGATGAGAATCCAATATATCAAATAAGGATTTATTGACTAGAACCTTAAATTCCATTTTGTACAGAATATTCATAAATTCCTCCTCAGTCCCTTTGCAAACCTTTCTATTGACAAATCAACATATTTGACTCTGAATCAATCTTAGGCCAAACACATTTGTGAACACCCACACCTCGGTGTTACAGAACGAGGATGGAAAAAGCAGAAGCAAGCATATGGCACCACCCTGTCTATTGCTCCAGGTCTATTTCCTGACAGTTCCTAACCTTGAAACAAGCACATTACTGAAAGCTCAAAATACTTATTTTTTATTTAATAGACTGGAACAAACACTAAGATTCACAGTGTTCATTTCATACCAGAGATTGATCCATTCCTTTGGTACCTCCTACATATGGAAATGGTTCTTCAGCTATTTTTGAAAGAGTCATTTTATCATTAATGAATAACTAAGGTGTATAGAAAGATAGAAGCAAAAGAATAGAAGATTCCATGGTAATGTGTCTGCTGAAGTTTGAACACAATGATGGTGTCACACGGACCTTTGGGCAGATCACAGCTTGCTGCCCTGGCTTGGATGGGTGGGAGGAGACAAGTCAAACTTGTCCCATAGCCTAGTTCTTAGGATGGCATGACTTTAATGAAGCTGACAAAATTGAAAATCAAATTCACATCTTGGGGGTTAACTGGTTTAGATTCAGGAGACCTGACCTTGTGCCGAGTCTTAAAATCATTCCTCAAGGGA
The DNA here is from genome assembly GCF_903992535.2 of Arvicola amphibius. Taxonomy (NCBI): domain Eukaryota; kingdom Metazoa; phylum Chordata; class Mammalia; order Rodentia; family Cricetidae; genus Arvicola; species Arvicola amphibius. The sequence goes on along the minus strand of NC_052049.1, from coordinate 136,989,047 downwards.
CTTGGAGAAAAGGCTCAGGGTTAAGAGCATTTGCTGCTCTCGTAAAGCACACAGGTTCAGTTCTCAGGACCTACATGACAGCTACCAACGGCCTTTAACTTCAAATCTAGAGGACCCGACGCCCTCTTCTGGCTGCCACAGGCACTTTATGAACATGGTACACATTCATATGGGCAGGTAAATGCTCATAGATGAAACCAAAACAATAAAAAAAACTTAAAAATAAACAATAAAATAAAATCATCCCGAGCTTCTGAGTCACTCCCTGAAGTAAGGGGAGGTTTGAAAGTACGCCAATTCAAATATAGAGCATTGGGCAAAAGGTAAAAAATCACCTTGGGAAGCTACAAGAAGTAGAGATCAATTTTTGAAATGATCTTTGGCTTGAGCAGCTTTGGGAAACATAAACACAAAGAAGGAATCAAAGGGGAAACGATCACACATTTCCCTCTCAGGCCCTGAAAAGAATGTTCTGAAAACTGCATAAGCAATGGGCAACCATGGCCTTGCAGGAATTCCTGCGGCCCCTTCCATATTCTACTGGAGAGTCAATGCTTCCTCAACCTGGAGTGGCCTGCAAAAGCCACGTGTGCTTGTTGATTTGGGGATTTTTCTAATTACTTTAGAATATTCCTACCTGTACAGTATTTTCCTGCTTCCTATGCATGCTGCTTTTGGCTACTCCATAAGGTATGTGGTTTTCCTAATGTATGCATACCAGGCACTGGGGGAAGTCATGAAATTATTTAAAAATACTATATGGGCTCAGAGAATCCAGAACGGTTAAAATCCACAATTACAACAGGAAGGGAAAGACATTTTAAGCCTGTGAAAAAGCAAATGATATACCATGAGAAATGCACTCCACTCCACTTCTGAAACTCTGCTAACCAGTGCTTCAGATACTCTGAAAATTCACATTTTCAAAGTAGTGAGAAACATCACCATAGTCTTAAATAAAAATGTTGCCAAACCCATGAACAGATGATTTACAAAAAGAGACAAAAGCAAACAAGCAACAACAAAAGAAAACCAAAAAACAAAAAACAACCAGCCAGCCAAACAAACAAACAAACAAACAAAAAACCCAACAGCTAAAAGTTAAAAGCACACAAATTCCACCTTGCCATTGACCCAAGAGGCAAATTTAAGCAAAGCTACTGTTGGACTGGAAGATGTCTTCTGTGCAAGCATGGGGGCCTGAGCTTGTATCCCCAGAAGCCATGTAAATCTAGGTGCTGTAGTATGTGTCTGTAATCCCAGCTCTCCTCCTGCAAGATGGAAGGCAGACACAGGGAGTCCCCACAAGTTCACAGGCTAGATAGCCTCACATAGCCAGTAGTGAAAACCAAAAGACCTTACCTTAATCATGAAGGACATGGGGACTGAATCTCAAGGTCATCCTCTGACCCCCACACACATATGCACATACCATATATGCCTGCACAAGCATGCACACACATCCACAAAGACAAAAAGGGAAAGAGATGAGAATATGATGTTCATTTTCCACAGCGAGTCTCAGCCCTGCTGTGTGTCACACACAGTCCCTTGAGAGTTCTCAGGTGACAAAGACGTCTAAGCTGAGTCAGGAGATCAGAAACGGGAGAAGGAACCTGTCTGACAGTTTCAACAGGGACTCATGTTGAGAACACACCATGCCTTTATCTCTCTGTGGTTTCTGTACCTGGTACTCCTCTTCTTCTGGAACTCCCCAATCCTTGCGTTGTCTAATTTTGGCAAGAGTGGTAGACTTGATGTTGTCTTGGTGTCTGCAGAGCTTGTGGTTGTTGCCTTCACCTACAAGAGAGTTCTGGGGGCTGGGAAGGTGGCTCAATGGGTGACAGTATGTTCTGCTCTACGGACCAGAGTTTGGTTCCTGGCATTAGTGCAATAGCTCACACCACTGGTAAATTAGCTCCAGGGTATCTTATCTTATGCCCTCTTCTGGCTGCCTCAGGAATCTGTACCCGTGTATGCACACACACACACACACACACACACACACACACACACACAAATCTTTAAAAATTAAGATATTTGGGCTTAGAAATGTACAAAACATTGTTTTTTTTTACTATTTTATAATTACTACTATGCTGTTATCTATCTCTTTCATGTGTATGTAAGAGAGAGTGGGAGAGAGAGGAAGGGGAGAGAGGGGTAATATACATTTTGTGGGGCACACATGTCATCCACACTCAGAGAATTGGAAGAAGGGTGTCTGTTCTATCCCTTTCTACCTCTTCCCCTTGGGAAGGCTCTCTGAATCTGGACCTGTGGTCCTCTTGCCTGCCCTGCTCCAGCTTTGGGGCTACAGGTACATACACTGCCACACCTAGCTTCTCATGCGAGTGCTAGGGATTTCAACTTGGATCCTCATCCTTGTATAGCAGGCGCCATCTCCTCTGCCCCCATTGGGATATTTGTTGGATCTTGTTTTTCTTTATGGCCAGTTCCTCTTGTTTCCTAGAAGCCTTGAATTCTTTGTTGAAGAAAACAAGGAACATTGCATTGTAAGATTTGAATTTGATATTTCAGAAAAGCATCTTTATGCCTAAGCTCTTCCTTTAAGCCACCAGACAATGTATTTCTTCAATACATGGCCCAAGACAATTTTTCTTCTCCAATATGGCCCAGAGACACCCTGTTTCATGCTTTACTCTCTGTGCTAAACCCAGCTTTGTGCACACACAGACCGTTTTGCATCTCCATGCTATGGTATCCACGCATTGCCTCTCGGCCTCCCTCCCTTCTTCCTTCCCTTTTCTGCTGTTTATTCATTCTTAAATCAGGAAAAATTCCCCCAGGGCTAGTGTCTCAGCAACAGAAAAAGCAGGGGCACCCTTCGACCTCTTGCCATCCAGCCGGGTGCCAGCAGCTCCCACTTCTTAGATCACTTTGATAGGCAGTTCCCCTGCTCAGCTCCTCGCTGACAGCCTTTCTCTATCTGGTGTGTTTGGCTGAGCCTCAATCTGGTCTGATAATTTGCTTTTCTGACATGACTTGAAGAATCAGACACAGTTAGAAACAACACCCGCCGTTCATAAATCTCTGTCTCTCCTCCTGTCTGTGAGATTTTCCTATGGACAAGTATAAGCTATTGTTTGTGTCATAATGAGAGTCTAAAAGACAGTGGCTAAACACATGTTTTTTTTCTTAAAGGTACTGGGGGATAGGGTGGGGAGGGCAGGGAATGTGTGCTTGGATGTCATTGTTTAATTGGGGTGAACCTTCCTCTCTTCCTGAGTAAGGCAGTGCTCCATCCACCAGAGCAGGGCATGTGGATATCACCAGTCTTCTTCCCTGGGAATGCTGCGGTTCAGCGCGAGAGAAATAGATTGAAGATAGGTAAAGCTACAATCAGTGATTCGGTTAAAGCCAATTTGCCAGCCATGGCAAATTTAGTTGATAATTCTGTCTTCGGTTTCTATCTTTATGTGCATTTTAAAAAGGGACGTTTCACAGGGACACCCGGAGCTGGCTTCCTGGGTACATCTAATTCACCACTAGGATCATTCAGAAGCTCAGATCCTAAGTAGATTTTCAAACTCCTTCCACTCAGATAGCCACGGATCAGAGTGGAAAAAGTCTGTAATGAATAAAGACAGAAAATGGGCTAATTGAAGGTGGTACAAGGGAATTAAAAACCCTAATTTTACATAAATGTAGGCACTTTATTTTATTGCACCCCCTGAAGGTAAGCAGAATGTAATTGGGGAATAACTTCTGTTAACAAATGGTGAGACTGAGACACTTTAAATTGGGTTAGGAATCCGGAAATGCTCTACAAAATCGACCGGGTAAACAGAAGATCCTCACCCTTGCCTGATTTACATCTATGCCACTTAAACACAGGTATACGGTGCACATGGTACGGCATACACTAGGCTCTTGAAGGCCATGCACTTCCAGACACTGTCAGCAGGGGAGAAACTCAAGCCTTGCTGGGTCTCATCCTGCACAGCAGAACGGTCACTGTCCTGAGGAAAACACAAACACTTTGGCAAAGGCTGGAAAGAAAGTTTGAAGTTACTGAGGCACAGTCGGTGTAAGCCAGGCACTTTTCCGAGGGGGTGCGGTGGCAGGGGAAGAGACTAAGATTAAAGACTATATAGTGATTTTTTTTAAAGATGTCATTGTGTACAAAGTCTGAGGAGGCCAGGTGTCCAATTCCCTGGAACTGGAGTTACAAGTGACTGTGAGCCCTCACCGTGTGTCCTGGAGACTGAACTGGGGTGCTCTGTAAGACCCGTCTCTCTAGTCCCTCACATCGTGATTCTGGGCAGTACAACAGTCTCTTTTTCTGTGTGCAATCTGTCCCTCACTTTTCCCTCCCTTTCCACACACACTTTACCAGGAAGTTTGTTTATTTATTTATATTTGTTTCTTTTGAGACAGAGATTCACATGGCTTAGGCTAGCCTTGAACTCACTATATAACCAAGGATCTTTTTGATTATCCCAAATCCACCTTCCAAAGGCTAGGATTAAGGGCACGTGCTACCAAATTTGGTTTACACAGTGCAAAGGTCAGGTAGATTATGGGACTTTGGGCAGCCCAGGCAAGCACTCTACCAACTGAGCCCCAGCCCCAGAACCTCAATATCTTTCCTTGAATCAACTTCTCCCTCTATATCTTGTACTCTACCAATTAACCTACGAGGTTGCTAAAGGACACCAAGCTGTTAGAGGCAGACCTAAACCATCAACAGTGAGTTGGGGAAGGACAACTTTGGGTGCTGGGAACAAAATTCTGAAGTGCCTGAACAAGGGATGTTCGCTGACTGCGCGGGGCATGATAAGCCATCTCTTCATTTCCTGTCTCTTGTGCTTTCAAATGTGGATATGGAATTGGCTGTGGAATGCCTCCTCTCCCTTGCAATGCTCTCCTGAGGTGATGATTCTCAGCACTGACTTCAGCAGAATAGAAAAAAGAAGAAACTTAATAAGGAAATCCGAGAAACCAGGGCATGGAGAGAAAGAACAGCCCTCTTCTGAATCATCCAGATGTTGCTCCAAAGAGAACCTGTGCTAAAATTTCAATGACAGAGCATTCTCTCCTAAAATTCGAGACCAATGTCTTTACCGGGCACATTGCAAGAGCCTAAAGGATTCCCGAGAAGCAGAGCCTGTGCCTGTGCCATGTGCGCCATCTCCTCATTTCTTATTTTTTCTTTGCTTTTCTTGGAGAAAACTACGTAAGTAGCATAGGTCAAAGGATGGGACCCAGTGGAAGGTACCCAACACCATTGTGTTTGTTCATCATAGCAACAGGGGAATTGTGGAGACAGCTTGGTTAGGAAGGTACTCACTGTATACGCACAGGGACCCAAATTTGATTCTAGCAGTACCCATGTTAAAAAATGCAAATAATAGTAATAAGACAGGTATGGTGGCATGTGCTTGAGATCCTAGAACTGGAGGAGCAGAGGCAGGAAGATTCTGGAGCCCATCAGCCAGACTAGCCAAATTGGAGAGCTTCATGTCTGTGAGAGACCCTGACCAGATAGAGAGACAGATAGGCAGGCAGGCAGGCAGGCAGGCAGGCAGACAGACAGACAGACAGAGACAGGTAGGTAGGTAGAAAGATAAATAGATGGATAGATAGATAGATAATAGATAGAGAGGTAGAGAGATAGAGAGATAGAGAGATAGAGAGATAGAGAGATAGATAGAGAGAGATAGAGATAGATAGATAGATAGAGAGAGATAGATAGAGAGATAGAGAGAGATAGAGATAGATAGATAGATAGATAGATAGATAGATAGATAGATAGATAGATAGATAGATAGATAGAGGAGTGGAGGTGCTAGGGAGGTAGAGATGCATTGCTGGGAGGAACTTCCCTGTAAGGCCAGTGAAAGATGGGATGTTCTGCCTCAGGCAGCAGTCATAATTTTAGTTGATGAAGGGATTTGAATATAATATAGTAGACATAGATCTGTATCTACGTAATGACACAGCACCAAAAGTTGCCAGAAGCACAGTGGCGTGCAGCATTTGTGTTTCTCTGCCACCAACATAATGTGTCTGTCATGATTTGGCCATATCTCCCTTCCTCATCCTCTGTGTCTTCCCCCAAGAGATCCAGGAAGACAGAAGCAGTCCTTGGATGGCAAGTGCACATGAGTCTCATGTCCAAGCAAAAAGAGGGGCATAACAAAATTAATAGGGAGGGATGGGAGAGAGAGAGAGAGAGAGAGAGAGAGAGAGAGAGAGAGAGAGAGAGAGAGACAGAGAGAGAGAGACAGAGACAGAGACAGAGACAGAGACAGAGAGAATGGGCATCTTCATACAGGTGCATATGAATGCATAAGGGCAGACACATAAAGGGCAGAGGTCAACACTGATGCCATTCTTCAGGTGATGACCACCTTGGGTTATTTTTTTCCTTTTTGTTTGTGTTTTGAGACAGTCTCCCACTTGGCCTGGAACTTTCCATTTATGCTAAGCTGGCTGGCCAATGCTGAGATTTTTTGTGTGCACAACAATATCCAGATTCTTCTGGGAGTTTTAGTCACCAAACTCCTGTTCTTATACCCAGAAGGCAAGTGCTTGATCACCTGAGGGAATCATATTGTATATAGACATCCCTGAAGGGATGAGGGCAATACTAGTTTTGGGCCATAAATGCAGATACTGCTGGGGGGTCTGTGTAGTGCAAAGGATGCCAGATTTCAAACTCAATAGAAATTAGTCACACTAACAAGGCCAATAAAAGGCAGTGGTAATAGTCATTTTAACCATGTTTGTGGTCCAATATAATTAAATTGTTAACATTTCAACGTTAAATAAACGTAAATTTATTAATATAATTTTATGTCATTGTGCAAGACTAAATAAATCTCTTGAGTATGATTTTACCTTTTTGAGTACATCATTGCATGGAGTGGTCATCATATAACTCTGGCCTCTGACAGGTATGAATTTGTGGTCTTAGGACATATGTGAGGAGGGCCTTTGGTTGCTGCTACTGGGGGGAGACAGAGAGAGAACAATTATAACAGGAAGATCTCATATATACCACTATTGTGGCTGGGACATGGTAAGTGATTGACTGCGTCTAGACAAACGGGCTTTGAAGCCAGCTGTGCCTCCTACATGTGGCCTTAGGTAAAACACTTTATTTCTTTTTACAAGTTTCCCTTTCAGTTAAAAAGAGGAGAGTTTTTGCCTCCCATGAATGATGTATGTAAGCAGTGCTGATAGCTTATATGTGTCACCTGGCATATGATAAACTCATAATAAATAAGTACTTATAACGATAAAATTGTGTTATTATTTTATAAAGGTAGAAGGATATAGGACAGGCATGGGAGATTGCTCAGTGGTTCAAGTACTTGCCACACAACTATGAGAGCTGGACTTCAGATCCTCTGAACTCACTCAAATGCCAGTGGACATGATAGTTCCCTGTAGTTATAGAATTAGAGGGTGAAGAAAGAGGATCCCCAGAACAAGCTTGCTACTGAGACAATACTAGGAGTTCTGGGTTTAACTGAGAGACTCTGCACCAGCGAATGAGGCGGAAGAGCACTAGAGGATAATTCTGAACAACCTGGGGCCTCCTCATGCACATGCACACACATATACCGCCATACATGTGTACCTCCCCACACACAAACAGTCATGTCTATAAACATGTTCACCATACATACATGAAAAAAGAGGGCTACAGGAAATAAGGAAAATTATTACAGAGAGGAAAAGTACAAGTGGTAATGGCCGAGAAGATTAAGGTTAGTGACCAGGGAGTGGATACCAGTTACCCAGGTAGCAGACCCTGGTCCGTGTTGCTTTTCATTGCTGTTTGCCTCTAGTTTGTCTGACTGAGCATCTTGCTAGAGCCATTCCACTCAACTCCTATATATCCGACTCTCTGCTTCAATAATTCAGACGGAAAGGTGTTGGACTTTCAATTCCAAAGGATTTGGGGAAATAGCTCACAAATGACAACTGGGTTTTATGGACTCAAGGTGGATGCAATAGATCAGCTGGTACTTCTAACAGCTTACTATGGAGTGCCATCTTGATATGAATGGCCAGTTTGCTCTGACTAAATCCAATATACGACCATCATCGAAACTGAAGAGATCCTACCCTTAGGTCGGATATAATTTTCAATCTTATTGAATTTTCAGCTTATACTCAGGGATCCAGCACATAACCCAAGACACTTCTCAGGGCAGGGAAAGTCATTTCAGCTGGAAAATAAAGAAACACACCCAGAAGCGCTGGGCATGTAGCTCAGATATAGAGTGTTTTTCTAGCCTTCCACAAAGCTCTGGGTTCAGTTCCCAGCACCACATAAAACTAGGTGTGGTGGCCCAGTCCCATAATCCCAGGATTTGGAAGATGTAGGCAGGAGGACCAGAAATTCAAGCTTGGTCACACAGCAGGTACAAGGCCAGTATGACTACAAACACACACACACACACACACACACATGCACACGCACACGTGAATATTGTGAATTTTGTGAATATTGAGAGTGAGCGCTACTCACTCTACTGTTAGCAGCAATATCCCTAAGTTAAAAGAATTCCAAATAATAGGGATTCTGTTGGAATTTTTTGTTGGAAGCTCACAACGCACTCCTTTCTCAGGACAGTGAGTGTTTCAAAGTTGATTCTTGACTCCATAGCAAAGCAGAGAATGAGCCATGTCCACTGGCTAGCCAAAAGGCCCTGTTTTCTTAGCAACTGGCATCCTCGGCCTCAGAAGGGAAGAGGCAACCTTTGTTATTTCCAATGGCCAATTTCCCAGGACTGCTTCCTTCTCTGCTGAGACCAGCAAAGCCCAGGTGGCTTACATGGGGTACCTGAGGTGATCTCACGGCACCCGGTAAGGCGGTAGAAAATATAGCCTAGATAGTTCATAGTGAAGATTATTTGTAACTTCAGTTTTCTATATATCCTTAGCAACTTTTACACTGGGGGATATATATATATTTTCCCCTCTCAGCAAACATTACTAGGGTAACTCTCTTAGAAAGACAGAGGAGTGTGCACAGCTGAGACAAAGCAGAGAGACATTGGCTTCACTCTGTTTGATCTTGTTACTGTACATGAATAAGAAAACAAATGAATCTTTTATGAACTTCACTTTCATCATGAATAATGTTATATTTGACATTTAAACATACTCTTAATTATTTACTGCATTTCTTGTTAATTTCTGGGCAGTTAAAAATAGGGATTTAAAAAATACTTTGGAAAGGAGTCGATTTTGCATAAACATACCTTTCAGCATTCTATGCGATCTATTCATTTCAAGGACATTCTCCATATAGGGTCCAAATTCTGCATTTCTTTTGTTGCAGTTTAATGAAACCCCAGCATTTTTCTTGCTCCAAAAATGCCAAATGTAGTTAAGAATGCCTTGATAATGTGCTGTTGCTAAAAACTATTTATATTCATAGATTCCTGACAGGTTTCTGCTTTGTAACCTGGTATCTCTCATTGTAAGGCTTTGGCCAACATATGGGTTTGTGTGTATATGTATATATTTGTATATATAACAGATAAATATGTATCTTGTGTTAATTTAAATAATTAACATATATGTTATAAAAATTTTACTGCACTTGGTTTCCAACTACTACTAAACATCTCATATTTCTGAGAAATACAAATACATAAAGCACTCATTATCAGGATAGAATTCTATACATCTATAAATCATCTTTAAATGGTTATGAATATTTTAGAAGCTAGGAATAATGTATAGGGAAGCAAGATGCCCTAAATTTCAAACACTGTCAGCTTCACATTTTGCTGCTTCTATTTGAAATATCTCACAACCATTAAGGGTAAAATTAAAAGGCAATACTAGTGGATTCTGTGAAGTTGTATGTATGTGCGTGTGTAAGCACACACATGCACATGTGTTGTTATAAGTGAAGAAAAGGTACAGAAAGGGTTGAAACCATTTCAACAAAAGAATTTGATACCTTCTTCTAGCTGATGGGTGTACATGCAGTGTCCTTTGAACCTTGGGAGTGTGTGTGTGCACACATATACCTGTATGAGAATCAACAGCAAGTATCTTCCTCAACCACTCTCCTCATTGATTCTTGAGACAGACTCTCTCACCAAAACTCAAGTCCAAGGTTATACCAGTTGTTGGCAAGCTCTAGGATCCTGCCACTTCTTCCTTCCTAGCATCGGGGTCCTAGGAGTTTGCAACCACATATGAGGGCTGGAGATTTGAACTCAAGTTCCTATACTTGCATAGTGAGTGGTTTTACCAACTGAACCATCTCTTCCCAGTCCTGGAAACATGTTTTTTTTTTTGCATCATTAAAAACTGTGCCAGAGATGCTGGAGTCATTTGGATCTGTCATTAAGAGTACTAGCATCAGGGGTCCACTCTCCCAGGGGTACAAGGTTTGGTTCCCAGCACTCACACCATAGGTCACAACCTTCTGTAACTCCAGCTACAGGGGATCTGATGTCCTTTCCTGGCCTCTGCAGGTACTGCACACACATTACACAAACATGCACGCAGGCACATATATGTACAGATTAAATAAATAAATTGTAAAACTGTTCCAGAGAGACTGAGCATGGATGTCACAGAAGCCACTGAGAGTCAAGATGTGCCTTCAGTAATGAACAGGTTGCAGTGGAGGAGGACAAGCCTACATTCCTGCCTCGACCATGCCCCCTGAGTAACTGTGTAACTTTATCAGTGGGTGGGCTATTGGTGGAATCTTTCCCTGCAGGCCAGATAATAAGTGGGCAATTCTCTGGATAAACATAGCTAAATGCCAGTTTCCGTTTGGGAGCCCAGGCTCATTTTGGGTCTGCTGCACTTCATTGGAACCTTAGAATGCTTTCCTGGACCTGGATTACAACTGAATCCAAGGTTCCACATGGGGACAGCTAGGGTTGAGCATCTTTGACCTCATTTCCAAAAGGTAACAGGCTAGAATACTGTATTCATCTTGCAATAGCAAGAAAGCTAACAGCCTCAAAAGAGAGAATGAATTAAAATGCTGTTAATTATGCTTGAGGCTACAACATTGCTTCCCGAGTAATTATGGGAGGGATAAGCATCCCCAGTGCTTCTGGCTCCTAGGGGTTTTGAATCGTGCTCTTCTCTAGAATGTTCTTGGTCTTCCCAGACCACCTTTAAGTTAGGAAAGCTATTTGTAGGTCAGTAGGGCCAAACCCTCACTATCAAAATGGGGTTGAGCCAAAAGGGTGCCTGCTGTATTGATAAAAAGAAAATAACCTATTTTGGCCTCTTTTGTTGATTATAATAGTGCCAGTTAGAGAGGATGCATCTAGTTTATAGAGAGAGACACTGAGCCTGCAGTTCTCACAGTTGATTGAAGAAATTTCAGTTTTACTACCATCCTCAACTAAGCCTCCTGTCCCTGAGCCACGGTACAGAAAATAAAGAAGGTAGCTAAGACAGGAGTCAGCCATGGGCCCTGGAACTGAAGGGACTGAACAAATCTGTCCCCTTCAGAGTCTCCCTTGGACTATGACCCCTGGTTACCGGAAGGAAAGAAATTCCAGCTACTGTTGAAGTAGGAAATGCAATGTCTGGTACAATGTCTTTGGCAAATGGATTACAGGAAACGCTGATGGCCTCTGATGTCGTCTCAGTGGCGTTTGGGGACAGTCTGGAGAGGAGTGGACCTCTGACGATTACATGTGCATCAGAGGTCAGAGGTTTATTTGTTCTTGTGGAGGTTCCAAATACTCTTGAATGTAGCCCAGAGAATGAATTAAGAGGGAACAGGGCCGCCACAGGTACTTGGAGACGTGAGGAGACTCGATAAGGGCTCTGTTGAGATGAAAAGCCCTCAAATTCTATTAGCTGTATCCTTGGGGGGAAAAAAATACATGTGCAAGCAGAGACATTCTGAAACGGGTGTCAGTGGTACCGTCCATCCCAAAGATATTTCACTTGAATGAAATTAACGAACAGATGAAACTGAGTCCTGGGGACCTCAGACCCGCATGGGCACCACCAGCAGGTCTCAGTGAGGAGCCAGGGAACTTAGCTTCCTAAAGGTGTGGGACAGTGAGAGGAACTTGCTTCAAGAGGACGCTGACACAGATTGTTGGGGACTAAATAAGGATGCTATCAGAACAGTCACTGATGCCATGAACAGACAGAGATGCACCAGCATGGTGGGGGCTCCAAGGAGAGATACCCCCTGGCCCCAAAGACAAACATGGTAGAGGGCAGGTCTCTAAAGAGAAGCAAGCCCAAACAAACCATGTGGCAGAAAGGGGTTTTCTACTTCATACCTTTTTGAGGGTGGGTGTGGTTGCCAAACTCTGGTTACCAAACAGGAAGCAGAGACAGGGTTGGCTTGAGGATGTGTGGCGACCTAGAGCCCCTTTGCTGGGTGAATGACCCTTCCTAGGTGAATGATACTGGTACCCAGAAGTCTATTAGCTGGGGACGGCCTGTAGGAGCCTGACAGTGGCTGTAGCAGAGAGGCTGCTGGTATGGACTGAGCAGGGATGAAGTCCACCCTTACAGTCCTAAAGTTTTCACCTGAATTCTGAAACTTGGTCTCTGTTTCTCCATGTTAGGACATCTTCCTTGGAGAAATAAAACATTTCTAAAAAACGTTTGTATGCCCCTAGTCAGGGACCAACCCAAAGGACAACTTGTCGTGACAAACCTCAGGGTCACCAGTCTAGGGACTATATTTTCAGAACCAAATATTTTGGGGGGGGGAGATACATACATACATTGACAAATACAAGTGATTATTCAGAAGATGCACTGTTTTCTTTCTGTATAGCAAGCAGATATTCATTTAATCATAGAAACTCAGAGTTCCGGAAGCTTTAAAATAAGTCTTCACTGAGGTTGAAATTTTGCTTTGTCTCGTTTTGCATTTTTGGTTTGTTCAAACAAATCCCATTCTTCTAGAAACTGACTCTCAAACTGACAGCACACTGTAATCAGCTGAAATTAAAAATATCACTTGCAGGAACCCAATTTAATTGGCCAGAGAACCACCTATCTAGGAGATTTTAAATACACACAAGTCATTGGCATTATTATCTAAAAGCAAGGCTCATGCAGCCACTCACACAATGCTGGACAAAGGAGATTTGCTTTTATGCTAAAAATGGTTTTATGGAAACACAATTAAGCACTCCAAGGACTGGAAGCACTCTGAGGATTGGAGAGATGGTTCAGTTGGGAAAGAGCACTTGCCTCACAAGGACCTATGTTTGTATATATATGTATATATAAAGCCTGGTACAGAGGCTCACACCTGTAATCCCAGCGATTATGAGGACAGAGGCAGGGACAGAGGATATTTGAAAGTTCTGGCCAGCTATCCCGACCTACATGGTGAAGTTTCAGGCCAATGAGAGAATCTTATCTTAAACAAAATGGTGGAGGGCCACTGAGGACCAGACCCTCCTGTCTCCACACATTCTGAACAGGGGTGTGCCCACACAGACAAGTGCATACACGTGTGCACAGACAGATTACATGCAAGACAAAACAAAGCAAGATTTCTTCTCAGTGCTGTGAATACTTGCCTATTGGGATCATCCAATGAGAACTGTTGACGGAGGACAGGAAGGACATCCTAGGTTAGGACATGTGTGTGGAGGGGGTAGACTCTGCTCTGGCTGACAAAGAAGCACAGACAGCTCAGGTGACATTTTTCTGCTAGTTTTACAGTACAGGCGGCCCCCTCAGAGCCCCTCCATCAAAGAGACTCCCATTGCTCATCAATGCATTGCTTGGAAAAGTAGATAGCAAAATCTCTGCACCGTTTTTCCTTATACACAAAGATGCATGCTCATCCCACGGCCAGCTCTGAATATGTTAGCTGACAGTGGCCTTGAATCTGGTTTAATACAAGATTATATTTCAAAGAAGCCAGAGATAAATGAGAATGAGGCCACAATTATTTGGCTTTTTTGGAAGCAGATGGGAAGGACAGAGGACACACGTGATTAGAAAATGACCCACGGTATCATCCCCCAACCCACCACCCATCAGCCTCACCCAGGCTCTGACATTTCATTTGTAAAATCATGGGTCCTGGAAGCCACACCTGCTATGATTCACAGTGGTCTGGGGTACTGGGGTAAGACCCCCCTGGAGTCCAGGGGATGCTCTTCCAGTTATACTCCCCTTCCCACAGGGAGCTGGAATTACAGGGTGGCGGAGGACAATGTTGCAAATGGGGAATTATTATGCATTTCAAACACATGGTGTGAAGATATATTTTTTTAAAAAAAAAACTGAGGACAATTGATTTAAACCAAGAGTGATTAACATTTTGGCACAAATTAGCTGATCAGATGCTAGCAAAAGCCCTAGGGACAAGGACATGGGAGAGGAGAGATGTGATGGGGAAGTGGGACAGTGAAATTCAAGACTGGGGGGGAGGGATATCAGGGGAGACATTGCCCCAAGGGTCTTTGGCCAAGAGGGAGAACAGAGGAATGGGAGTTTTCCAAAGACAGGAGTGAAGGCAGGACATGAAGGAAAGGCTGAAGGACAAACTGCATGCTTCCCCCGTCTGAAGCCGAGAGGGACTGAGAAAGCTAGCCTTGTTTCTCCTCCCCACACTCTCCTCAAACTAAACGTGTTTGAAACCAAATTTTCTCTCTTTACTACATTAATAGTAGTAGCTTGCAAGTGCTTGCTGGGTCCCAGGCATCGCTCCAATCCCTATGATATGGTGCTCAGTGGCCTCACTTTAAAAATAGAGACCAAAGAGACTAGTGTGCCAGAGGTACACTAGAATTAGAAATGTAGTCAATGAATGTGAGTCTCTGTCTGTCTTAGTATCAGAAGGGTCTGAGCTGAAACTCTGCCCTTGAGTCCTGGTAGAGTGCTCTGCCTGGCTATTTATCCTCTTCTTTCCATATGCAGATGGAAAGGAAGGTGGTAGAGAGAGAGGCTAGTATATATAATCTCTCTTATCTCAGAGGGGGGGAAGAGAAATGATTATGTGGTCTTATTTGAAAGCAAAAGTTAATGGGGTGAGGCCAGAGGTATTTGGGGTTTTGATGATGGATGGAGAGGACATGAGATTTGTATGGTTAGAAAATTATTAATGGTTTCTTCTCCAAACCTAGCACCCAAACACCCAATAAGCTCCAGATCATGTGTGTGTGTGTGTGTGTGTGTGTGTGTGTGTGTGTGTGTGTGTGTGTGTGTGTACTATGCATTCAAATGCCCATTAAGGCTACATATATGTTTATGTGAAAAGAGAGAAAAAACAGGTAATATATGCATGTATTTCATTTGCATGCAATTATCTTTACTGGGTTTGCTGTGAAATTTCAATACATGCACAAATGTGCAATGACCAGATAATGGCATATCTGTCATTCAACATTACCCTTGTCATGACTGCTGCCAGGGAAGGCTAGGAGCTTTGCATCTTTGAGACCTGTGCTTTGTCCTAGAAGATGGTAACCAAGTTGGAACTCTTGTCATTTTGGTCAGCCTTCAAGAGCTGACCCATCCGTTCAGATCCTGGGATGGAATTCTTAAAGAGTATTCTTGCTCATGGCCAGTGAGCAGGAATGAAGGAGATAAGAAATAGAGCTTCTGAGGGTGTGCAGTTGGTAGGGCTTAGAGGAGGACAAGCTTACCTAGAAGAGGAGGGGGAGAAGTGGAAAGTCACAGAGGGTGTAGGAGGCCTTGAGACATTGGGGTTCACTCCAGACAGTGGTCTCAGTTTGCCAGGCTGGCATGAAGGAAGTAGACCTGATGGAGAACTCTCATTGGTTAATAAAGAAACTGCCTTGGCTTTTTGATAGGGCAGGATTTAGATAGGTGGAGTAGACAGAACAGAATTCTGGGAAGTTAGTCAGACGCCATGCCTCTCCTCTCTGAGACAGATGCCATGGAGCCATCCACCAGGTCAGACATGCTAAATCTTTCCCGGTAAGCTACAATTTCATGGTGGCATAGGGATTATTAGATGTGGGTTAGTCAAGATGTGAGAGTTAGCCCATAAGAGGCTAGAACTATGTTGTTTGTAATTTTATATTTATTATTTGTTCCTATTGTATATAGTTGTATTTGGTTTGGTTCTGTCTTATTTAGACAAAAGGGGGAGATGAAGGGGAAGCCCAGCCAATCACCTTGTTTGTAAGGCATGTCCCCCTTAGGCTAAAATTTACTTATAAAATCTTGTGGGTGTGCGGCCCGCCCTCTCTTTGTTTTCCTGTGATCCTCGCTGGAACCTTGGCTTTTGTAAGTTTCCTTTTCTTTCCTTTATTAAAGCTGAATATTATATATTAAAAAGAGGCTAGAACTAATGGGCCAAGCAGTGCTTAAATGAATACAGTTTGTGTATTGTTATTTCAGGTGTAAAGCTAGCTGTGCAGGAGCCGGGTAGGATGAAAAGCAGGCCTGCCCACCTCTGCACTACACAGACCCCCAGCAGTATCTGCGTTTATGGCCCAAAACTAGTGTTGCCCTCATCACTTCAGGGATGTCTATATACAATATGGTTCCCTCTTAAAAACACAGAAGGGCTTATAGCTGGAGCTGGGCATCAGCTGCTTAGGCTTTCATTGCAGATGCCTTTCCAGGTCATGTGCTTGTTTTGTAGAAGGAGCCCCAATCTGCCTTGATTTTAAAAGCAGTTATTTAAAAAGTAAATCCAAAGGGCTAAAGGCATCTGCTTGTGTTGAAAGGTCCCCTCTTAGTCTGATCTGATGGCCCTTGCTAAAAGCTTCCAGGGGGGGCTCAGGTTTTGTTTCTCCCTGGTGCTTCAGTGTATTATTTCAAAGAAAGGCCCAGAATCTCTCTTAAGTTTCCTGTACACCCAGCAGAGAGATGGCAATAGTCCACATGCACTGAGACTGGACAAGAGACACTGTAGGGCAGAGAGCAGCCTGTCTATCTTGCTTGTTATTGTGGACATTGTACTTACCCCAAAGAACAGGACAAAGAAGAGTCTTGGCTAGAAGACTATAGTCCAGAGATGAGCTAACCTTCCTGAGGTGGTTCAGTGACTGTGTTTGTTATCTGTTGAATATGACAAGTTACCATCCACACATTACAAATCCCTGCTAACAGCCTAGCATCATGTTTATTATCCTAGTTTCTGAGGATCATATGTATAGAGGGTTAAAGGTGTAGTTCAATGTAGAGTACGTACTTAGCATGTGCAAGCTTCTGGTTTCAAACCCTTGTATCAAGGAAGGAACGGAGGGAGGATGGAGGAAAGGAGAAAAAGGAGAGAAGGGGGAAGAGTGGGGGAAGCAAGAGAAGAAAGGAGAAGGGAGAAAAAAGAAAGGAATGGAGTGGGGATGAGAGGAGAGAAAGTAGATAAGGAAAGGGGAAAGATAGAAGAGAATAGAAGGAGGAGGGGAAAAAGGAAAGGGGGATGGGAAAGAGGAGAGAAGAAATAAGGGGAGAAAGGAGTGGAGAATGAAAGAGAGGAAGAGAAGGAAGGAAAGAGAAAGAGGGAGTGGGGCATTGCCTCTACCCCAGAGTCCCCTCAGAGCTGCAGAGATGGTGTCAGCCAAGACCATGCCTCCTGTAAGGCCAGATGGGGGCAAGTCCTCACCCATGTTCTTGCTTGACCATCAGCAGAATCTAGCCCTTTGCCAACTATGGGCCAGCAGCCACCCTCACATCCATGCTACAGTTACCCAATCCATGGCAACTTGCTTGGCTGAAGACAGAGTCTGTCAGTCACATAAAGTCACACTCACAACCTGACAATGAATATTGCCTTGCCAGCTCTGCACTCTGCACCAGCAAGACACTCTCCCTCTCCATGCACCAAAGGTAGAGACTTGAATGAGAGCCCTCATTACCAGGGACATCTCAGAATCTGGCTCCTTATTTCATAGTGGCCATAAAACTATAGCAAACAGTGCCACAGTGCCTTGGCTTTTCTTCTTCACCATCCTTCATGGTCACCCAGATTTATGCTGACAACACACAAAACAATTTGTGGACAGTCTGGGTGACTGTGACAGGGACTTGCAGTCTGCTGGGAGAAAGATATATGCACAAATGTGCCACAAGAAATGCTGACCCATTAAGCACATGTAAACATGGACTGCTCATTTGTTTCCAAGCCAATCAGACCTGAATAATCACATAGAAACTATATTAATTGCAACATTGTTTGGTCAATGGCTCAAGCATATTTCTAGCTAGCTCTTATATCTTAAATTAGCCATTCTACTAATCTGTGTATCACTACGAGTTTGTGGATCACCACGAGGTTGTGGCCTACTGGTAAGGTAGGGTTCTAGTGGGCATCTTTTTCCTTTGGCAGCTACATGGCATCTCCTTGATTCTGCTTACTCTTTCTCTCTATCTCTGTTTTGATTTCCCACTTGGCTTTACTCTGCCAAGCCATTGACTAAAACAGCTTTATTCATCAACCAATAAAAGCAACACATATACAGGATATTCCACATCATCTCCCCTAAATAAAAGGTAAGATTTTTAACTTTAATATAGTAACATTACATATACAAAACAGGTATCAAACAAGAATTATAGTTACAATATTTAGTTCATTTACATTTGGCAAATTAATGAAAATATTCTATCATTTATTCCATGTTTTTGTGAGGTTAAAGTTTTATATCTAATTTACCTTTTATCATAACTAAGGAAAACTATAACTACCTGTCTTCAACTCCTCAAAAACTCCAGAAGGATATAATATTACCTAAGTATACATGAAGTACATTGTAAGCAACTTCCAAAACTCTAGAATTGACAGATTCATCTTGCTGCCTGGACAGTAATCTAAAGTTTTCTTTGTAACATTGGGGCATCCATCTTTAGCCTACAGACCTATAGTATCTGGCAGACTTTTCCATGAAACGGGAAATTTAAAAGACTATTTTGCCTTTATTGACAGAGTTCATCAGTTGCTTTCTTCTGTGTCCTGCAGAATTCAGTTTCTTCTGTGAAGTAGGAACCCTCAAAAGACCATCTCATCTTTTGAAAAGTTTAGCAGTTACTTTTCTGTAGGTCCTACATGTCCAGATCATACAGCATATCATAAAGAAGTACAGGCAAGAGCAGCTTCTTGTCCAAATGGTTAACTTTGTCACATTGAAGGTAAATTCCATAACGAGTTTCTTCAATGCCCATCATCCTCTTGAAGTAGATTGGTGCTGCCAGAAGCAGACATGTCTCATTTAGAAAAGTCTAAGTTCTTAAAACATTTTAAATGTCATATTTCATAGGTCTTTGAACTGTTAAGGATATCTAACTGAAATATATCTTTGTATATTTAGAAAACATAACAATCATAATTAAAAGTTTAATTATTATAAATGGCTGAGTCTGTATTTCTTAATTATACATTACATTTTTAGAAGTACTGCATAAATACAATACCTTAAGATATGCACAGTGTAATAAATCATACCCTAAATTTGTATCAACTGACCAAGAGCCATATCAATGCAAAGTATTCATCTTTATATCATATCGCCCTTTTGTTGACAGAGGGTTCTGTCCCACCAGGTCTCACATCTATTTAGTCTCATTATAAATTGATTGGCCTATTATCTCTGGCTTCATATTAACTCTTATAATTTATAATAGCCCATAATTGTTGTCTATGTTAGCCACATGGCTTGGTTCCTTTTTCGGTGAGTCAGTCACATCTTGCTTGCTGTGTCTGGGTGACAACTGCAGACTAAGCTTTGCTCTTCCCAGAATTCTCCTGTTCTCCTAGCCCTGCCTCTACTTCCTGCCTGGTCACCCCACCTATACTTCCTGCCTGGCTACTGGCCAATCAAAACTTTATTAAATAAGTACAAGAAGCACATCTTTACAGGGTAAAATTATTGTCCCACAGCACCCTTTAAATTACAAAAAAAAATATAAACAATCATTTGGGAATTTGGGCATAGTTTTCTCCAAACTTCTTCCTGCTGTTTGTATTTTTACGGTTTACAGAGGCCTTTTGGGGGTGTTCCATCAAACCACATTAATCTGGAAGAAATTCACAGGTTCTCATCTTCTGTGTAAACAAAAACAGAATCTATTTTCCAAAGTAACATATCCTTAGAGACAAATTTTGAAGTTAAGTTACCTTTCAAATATATGTGTTGGTTTATTTTAGCAGCCTGTACAATGAAATTTTTCTCTGTAGTTAGCTCATTGAGAGCCAAAAATTAAAAAAAAAAAAAACACAATAATAACATAATCCAGACTCTGTGCATTTTCCATCTTTATGTGGCTTGTTTTTTATTTCTTTAATCTATGACTGTCTGTACTTTTTTGTATTACTTTTACTGTCTCTTTAAAACGATTTATTTCTTTTTATAACTGTCTATAGTGGTTTGCTTCTCTCTCCCAAGCCTACGTACA
This sequence comes from Arvicola amphibius, assembly GCF_903992535.2. NCBI lineage: Eukaryota > Metazoa > Chordata > Mammalia > Rodentia > Cricetidae > Arvicola > Arvicola amphibius. The sequence continues at coordinate 136,968,716 of NC_052049.1, read as the reverse complement.
TTTATAAACACATTGTATCTTATTTAGAGGTCTTTTTCTCTGAATCTCTTACTGTGTATCTGTAATCATTTTCTGGCCAAGAGCACTTTTAACATGGTAAGCAGTGTGGTTATGGCATCCCTGGATCCTGGCTCTACTTCTCTTGGCCTTTCAATATGGTGGAGGTATGGTTGCTGCCATCTCTGGGACTGCTGGGTAGAAACTGTGCTTTCACCTCAATTCTTGGAAGCACCATGCAGCACATAAACCCTTTTTGTGTGAGTAAAAGTTAAATCTGCCATGCAGTGTGCCCAGTGTATGGCAGTGGGAATCCACCATGCTTTCCTGCCTGTGCACACCTATCAGGCCCAATCCAGCTACTTTCCCAAGTGGGGGTGCTGAGCAGCAGGCTTGTTCTCAGCTACTTTCCTCCTGACCCTGAGCAGGAATACAAGCATCTGGATCTGTAGTGTGTGGCTGGCCATGTGGGTTAGCCCCAAATGTATGGGCACCATTTTGCAAAAGGAGACTGTGCCGTTAGTATCCCAGACCCAAATAATCACACAGAAACTATATTAATTACAACTCTGCTTGGCCAATGACTCGGGGATATTTCTAGCTAGCTCCTACATCTTGAATTAACCCATTTCTATTAATCTATGTATCACCATAAGGCTGTGGCTTACCAGTAAAAGTTCTGAGTGTATGTCTCCTTCGGCAGCTTCATGGCATCTTCCTGACTCTGTCTACTATCTATCTATCTATCTATCTATCTATCTATCTATCTATCTATCTATCTCTGTTCTGATTTTCTACCTGGCTTTACTCTGCTAAGCCACTGGCCAAAAGAGCTTTATTCATTAGCCAATAAAAGCAACACATACAGAAGAACATCCCACTTTCAAACACAGGCTTGGGTGGGATGATTCAAGTCCGGAATCCTAAGGACCAGTGAACTCAATCAGCTTGGAACTGGAGTTGTCCAGAATGTTCACAAGGAAGGTGATATGAGATGAATCTTGAGTATATAACCACCAACATGCATTGACTTTACCTACGTGTCATTGAGGGTTTTACAAAAATAAAATTTCACTTAATATCCAAAGCAATCCCTCAAATTGAACAGAACCTGAGAGATAAGGGATAAGTCACTGAGGTATGCAGCTTCCAGGTGACAAAGAGTAAGTTAAGCACACATGTCATCCAGGGAATACACTCTATACCTATTACCCCTCTGTGCTGATGCTCCTACTTGGCTCTCTGCTGGGTCTGGGAGAACAGGACAAAGGTATTGCTTGAGGAGGAAATGGTACTTCCAGAGGCAAGTAGGGAATCCAAATACCAGCTAGCTCTTCCACCAGGAAACTTCAATTCTCTGTGTCTAGAAAGTTCATTCTTTATCTCTTTCTAGGTCCAGCTCATAGATGGTTTCAGATTTTAGCTCAGACATCATTTTCAGAGAAAGTGCTTAGGACCCCACAACCCATCCCTACCATCAGCCACCTTCTGTCACTGGATCTTGTTTGTTTACTTTCCTAGTGTCACCAATGCATTCATAGAGCTCAGTATAAAGCATATGCCTGATTAAGGCTGAGGTGGCCACAGATGATGAATGTGGCTGAAACGGGGGCAATATGTGGGTACCCTTAGGGAGTTTGATTCGCTCAGCAAATAGTGGTAGAGCCATGGAGACTACACAGGACGGGGACAAGAATGGCAGAGCCTGGTGACCATGATAGTGTGAGGTGTACAATTCTGAGCAATACTAACTGAATGTACTTTCAGGTTCCTAGAAGCTATTTCCCATGTCCTCTGCCTCCTAGTACCCAGAAAATTCCACCACTACCCTGCTCCTCTCAGAGGAGAACTTCTGTGGAAGGATAAAGACATTGGGGACTTACTTCTGATTCTTCAATAAAAATTTACATTCAACAACAACAAAATAAATGCGGAAATAATCACCCAATGCTTGACATCTCAGGATCTCAGGTTCCAGGCCTGGTTTTGACTCTAAATCGCTATGTGATCTCAGATAAGTCTCTCTCTGTCTCTAAGCATACATCTCCTCTTCTAGAAAATGGGGGGTTGGGCTATAAGCCAATTCTATGATCTCATTATACTTGTTTCTAATTTGTAGCTGGGAAAATTTGATATATAATTCAGAACAAACTGCGCTTTACTCTAAGGCTAGGGACATGCCAACATAATCTAATTTCATTGTTTCTTGTCACCTGTTAATAAAGAATGTCAATATTTCTAGCCATTATTCCCTGTTCCCTATTCTCCACATTTCCTGACCAATCATCAAGAAAATATTTGCCCTATGTTGGACAAGTGTATTGGTTTATGTATCTCTTTTTTTTCTATTTTTAGACTGGGTCTCATATGGCCAGTTTTGAACTATGTAGCCAAGGATGACCTTGAATTTCTGATCTTTCTGCTGCCACCCTCTTAATGCTGAGATTACAAGCATGCACCAGCATGTCTTGATTACGCAGTGCTGGGGATGGAACCTTCATGTATGCTAGACAAGAATTCTACCCTCTGAGCTACATCCCAGCCCTTGATGTGCTTCCTTGGACTCTGCATCCTCCTCCATTAAAGGTCTAGAAACATTCTCTCAGTCTCCTGAAAGACACAATTCTGGAGGTAGGTGGGCATTATAAGACTCTGATCTTATGATAACATCATAACACCATGGTCAACTAGACATGGCCACAAGAAGAGTCATTCCAGGAGTTTTGAAGGCAAGAAGAAATGGTAAACAACAGGTTTCAGGACTCCCTCATAATACAAAAGTAATAAAAGACTCATAGAGACCATCATTTTATAACTATGGTCACTGTCTGCCTATCCTCAGTCCCCTGCACTGTACTGTCTGCAGCCAGGAATCTGCCAGCCGTGGGTCTCTGTGGCCTCTGGTAAATACACATTTGGTAGTTATCAGAATTATGTCCGTGAAGGGCTTGGCTGTGGAACACAAATGTGGCATCTGAGCAGGGCCTTTGAGATTTAGCATCTGTGACCCTGCCTCACCCTTCTCTTTTAACCTCAGATGTCTCTCTCCTTCCTCTCACCCCTCCCTCCTCTTCTGCAAGCCATATTCTTTGCCTCTCCTTCCCTCGTGGCATATATGTAGAGGTCCTCTTTCTATCTCTGGAAGGGTAGGTGGTCACCCTTCTTAGATTGCGGAGACTTGTGTCCTACTAAGGTGAAACACTGCTTTTGAGATTGAACAGGATCAGGGAGCATAGCGGTGGCATCTCAGAGTATGTCACAGACTGGCAGGCACCAAGTGTGGCCATGCTCAAGGGCTCCAGTCTGGTGTACCTGGCCCACTGGAACCGCTGTGAAGGGGCTGATGTGTCACATCTTAACCATAGAAACAATGGGATTGATGGTTTAATCTGCACATCTGTATGAACTCGACCATACATGAGTATGCCCCTGACTGTGACAGAGCCATCTGGTTGTTTTTCTTTGCTTTTTGCTTTCTAAAGTCTCCCCTAACCCCAAATCTACCCATCTTTTCTCTTCACAAATCCAGAACCTAAAAATTTCAATTCCAGATTGAAAACACAAAAAATTGTATTTGACTTTCTTCTAATATGATTTCAGAACAAGGCAGAATTCATTAAAAGGAAATTCAGTTTCCAACTTCAAATCTGAAGTCATTTAATGAAAATTAAGGGGGCTTAACCTAAATTATCTCAACAAGAAAGGTATTGCTCTCCCTAGGAGTAGGTGACCGGTGGAGCACAGGGCACTTGTCACCCCAACTTCTGTCTTAATATATATCAGAGAAGCAGTCATGAAATGGAGACCCTGGATAGATCTGAGGGCCCACTTTTTTCTTTACAGCCAGCATATGCGAACATGTACTTAATCCATCCGTAAAACAGGCCCAGCAGAGCTCCCATGTGGTGTGAGGAGAAAAAGGACACCATTGAAAGGGTTCAGTAGTCAAGTGACAGGGTCATTCTAAACACTCCGTGGATACCAGAAGGCCATTCATTGTAAGCAGGTAGGAGTGAGAGCAGGGATTTCCAGAAGTCTTCCAAAGTCACCCATCGGGAGTGAGAAGAGGTTAGCTTCATCAGGGTGGAGATGCAGCTCCATTGGTAAAGCATTTGCCTAGCACACAGGAAGTCCTGGGCTCAACCTTCAGCATCACATAAATCAGGTATGTAATTCCAGCATCAGAGAGCTGGAAGGAGGAGGATCAGAAGGTCATCCTTGGCTACATAAGGATTTCAAAGAGGCTACCTTGAGCTACATGAAACCTTGTCTGAAAAACGAGAAAGAAAATGGATTATAGATTAAGTCATGGCACCCCTCAATGTGTGTCAGTTTGTCTGAGTGACCTAGGACCCAAGCAAGACATCCTTGGAAAAGACTCTGCTCCTGACAATAAGGACCCTCCCAGCAAGTCCTTGCTCAAGTTACATCAGTGTGTTGAGACAAATTAGTGAGTGTGTTCAGTTAGATGAATGGAACAAGGCTTGATCACATAGACCCATGAGTCAACTCCTGCCAGGCCCTCCTGCCATGCAGGGCATAGCCATTAGTCCTCGGAAATCCTTCCACAGCTAGGCTGAGTCACTGATCTGGTTTAGAGACCCCTGAAGCCATCTTCACAACTCTCTGGTGCTGAGACCTCCAGAAGGGCACAAAGGGCTCACCTCTGGCTGATCTTCACAACCAGGGAATGGCCCTAATGCTTGCTGTTGCATCCCTTGGTCAAAAGGTGGGTGTAGTAATCCTCATTTCATTCCCAAGTGCACAGGGTATGGATTTTGAGGTCCTAAAAATCTAGCATTGAATACTAGCTCATCTCTAGATCACAGTGTAACCTTGGATTAATGGCATTGCCTCTCCCCACCTTGACTGCCTCACCTGACTATGTGGGTTAATGATCTTATGAAAGTTATTAGCAGCAAACACATTGTTTGTGCTAAGCACTCCTCACACACTATTTTATTCTTTTCTCAGCTCCTATGTTATGGAGCAGGCAGAACAACTGACAAGATATAAGAATGTTCTTTCTAACCTTGAATCTATTAGATTTATTGTTTTATTGCTATTATCTGGCATTTGCCATTTCTTTATAAAAATTTAGTTGTGTGTGTGCTGTGGGACAATGATCTGTACACTGTCACTTGTATTTTAAATAAATGTTGCTTGGCCAGTAGCCAGGCAGGAAGTATAGGTAAGGCAACCAGGCAGAAAGTGTAGGTGGGATGGCGAGAACAAGAGAATTCTGGGAAGAAAAAAGACTCGGTCTGTAGTCATCACCCAGACACAAAGGAAGCCAGACATAGAGCAAGCAATAGGTGACTGCCTCACCAAAAAAGATACCAAGCCACGTGGCTAACACAGATAAGAATTATGGGCTAATAAAATTATGAGTTAATAAGAAGCCTGAGATACTAGGTCAATCAGTTTATAATTAATGTAAACCTCTGTGTGATTTCTTTGGGACTTAACGACTGTGGGAACTGGGCAGGACAGAAGTCTCAGTCAACAGAATGGCATACCAATGTGGGGCTGACCAAATCCACTTAAAAGCCTGAGAGCTTGGGAAGTTATTCTAGACAGAAAAGAATAGAGTTAAGCAAGGCTTCTTGATAGCAGCACTTTCTCGGGTGGGCTCTGCTTGCTAGAGGCAAGTGTTCTCATTTAAGAGAGGCTTCCTGACTCAGCTTTAGCTGCAAAACCTTGCAGCTCTTTTAAGAGGTCCTGCCATAAAACACTTAAATGGTTTTGATAAAAAGTTGACTGTATACTTTTTGGTGGTGGCAGCGATCTTGAAACATCATAGAGTTGTGGGAATAAACATGGCTCCTGCCAGTACCTCTGCCATGAGGTTAGATTCTCAGAAAGCTAAGGAGTGGGCTGGATCCAGCCATCAAAGCCACGGCTTTAATCCTAGCCATATCACTTAGCAAATTAAAGACTCATGTGGTCAGAAAAAGAGAGATATACAGTAAAGATAGATTCAAAGATGAAGAAAACTTCTAAACAGTTTACTGTGTGTTTTAAAATATGTGTAGGCTTGGGAGAAAGAAAAAAGATAAAGTCCTTAAAAGACAAAAGAAAAAGAGAGAGTAGTTGGGTGTAGTGACACACACCTTTAACCCCAACATGTCGGAGGCAGAGGCAGATGGGTCTTTATGAGTTCAAGGTGTGGTGGCACACCTTTAATCCCAACATTTGGGAGTCAGAGGCAGACAAATCTCTGTGAGTTCAAGGACAACATGGTCTACAGAGAGGATTCCAGGACAGCCAAAGATACACAGAGAAGCCCTGTTTTAAAAAGCCAAAAATTAAAAATGAAAGAAATAGAGGTTAAAGTAAAGTCATGTAAAGATGAAAAATATACAGAGAGGTTTGATACTGTATGTTATTGTGTTGATTTTAAATTGTTTGATGACTGAGGAAGGAGCAAAAGCTTCTAAAAGACATTTGATTATAAATGCTGCTGCATTAATACTATATATATATATATATATATATATATATATATATATATATAAAATCCTTTGACTTTAAAATTTAAGTCAAAAGGTATGTTACTTTGGAGAAGAGGTTTTGCTTTTGTTTCCGCAGGAAGTGAGGGACTGTGGATTCATTCTGCAGTAAGAAAACTCAGATTTGACCAAGGAAGACCTCCCACCCCGGAGAAATCTCTGATAAAAGGAATGGCCCAGATGTCTGAGTTCTACAACAAGAATAGTTCAAAGACTTCTGCCTGAGATGATCAAGCCTCACAGGATACTCCAGTCAGGACTTGATCATAATTCTAAATTTTCTTTAGGTTCCCATAAGATTATCAGTGCCCCAGTCAGCAGGAAGTAGCCTGGAAAACTACACCCACATTCTCAAAAAATGGATTATGGATGTTTGCCTTTCTTTAGAATGTTGTTTCCAAGTTGTTATGGATAATTGTCAGGTGAAAAGCTAACCAAAGGAGATTTGATTCAGAATTCTTGTTTTAAAAAAAGGAGGGGAGAGTATTATGGGACAATGGTCTGTACCCTGTCAATTGTATTTTAATAAAATGCTGATTGGCCAGTAGCCAGGCAAGAAGTAGAAACAGGACAGCCAGGCAGGAAGTAGAGGTGGGGCAATGAGAATAGAAGATTTTGGGAAGAAGACTTAGTCTACAGTTGTCACCCAGACACAGAGCAAGCAAGATGTGACTGCTTCGCCAAAAAAGCTACCAAGCCATGTGGCTAACACAGACAAGTGTTATGGGCAAATATAAGTTATAAAAGTTAATAAGAAGCCTGAGCTAATAAGCCAATCAGTTTATAATTAATATAGACCTCTGTATGATTTCTTTGGAACTTAACAACTGTAGGAACTGGGCAAGATAGAAACCTCAATCAACATGTGTGTATGGTATATATGTGTATCTGTGTGTTTAGAGGCTCATGTGGGTCTATTTGTTTATGCAGGGGCACCTGAACATGTATGCTTGCATGTGGAGGCCAGAGGAACAGCCTTGGGTGTTGTTCTTTAGGCTCAATCCACTTTGGTTTCTAAGACATGATCTCTGACCTGGAATTTATTGATTAAATTAGGGTGTCTGGCCAGTGAGCCCCAGAGATCTTTCTGTCTCTGTCTGCCCAGCATTGGTATTACTGGACCATTGCACGATGCCCAGCATTTTTACATAGGTTCTGGGGATTGAACTCAGGTCTTAATGCTTGTAAGGCAAGTACTAATCTCTCCAGTCTTGGGGAGGACCATTCCTAAGTCATCTGAGATGTGAATTAGTGGTAGAAGGGATTATTAAGCAGGAAATGCTGGCAGCTGAGATGATAAAAAATGTACTTTTGGGGGGCATTTCACATTCAAATCATAACAACCCCATGCATCCTTGCACAACTGATGATTCTGGGTTCTTAAAGCAGAAGCCAAGAAATTCAATGCTCTAGAATTCATCATTGGGTAACTTCCTATGAGGGCAAAAAATGGCAGAATAGGGATAGCACATACAACAGTCACACTACCCTGAAAGCGGGGTCTCTGTGCAGAAGAGGGAGAGAGAGGAGTCAGATAGAAGCCATCAGATTGCCATACAGGGACACAAAAGGTTAGGCAAGGACACTGCAGAATTCTCTAGCCAAGTCAGCTGTCACTGGAGTCCTGTGTCTCCTGGGAATGGGCCTGCCTTGGCATTGCTGCCACAGTCAGTCAGTGGCGGGGGATGCCTGACTGGGAAGGCCTGGCCCAGACACAAGGCAGCAGCCGATATCAAAGCAATGCAGCTGGGGTCTGGCTCAACTGCCGTTTCCATGGAGGCCTGCTGGCTGAGTCAGGTGGCCAGCACAATTTAGTCCCCTCTCTACTCACTTGCCCTCTTTGCGGCAGCTTCAGGGTTGGACATTAGGAGGCGATTTCTTTTCCTGTGATACCTGAAGTGGGCTCAAAAGTATGTCTTGGTGGAGTCACTGAAACATCACTATTTAAGTTATAGCCCCCAAATGGATCTAATGACTCTTTGGAAAGGAATTCGTTCCAGACTTTATGCAGGTGAATATGAGACATAGAGTTGGGGTTGAGGGGTCCTGGAGGGTGGAACTGCTAAGGTTTGAATGTGAAACGTCCCCTCAAGATTCGTGCTTTTGAACACTTGGTTTCCAGCTGGTTGCATGTTTGGGAAGGCTGTGGGACCTATAGGAGGTAGAGCTTCCTTGGAGGCAGTGGGTCACCGGGGACAGGCCTTGAGGCTCTATAGTCCAGCCCTACTTCCTGTTCACTCTCTGCTTCCTGGGTGCAGTTGTCTGAAGAAGCACCTGGAGCAGTGACTTCTCCCATGATGGACTGTACCCTTGACCTATGAACTGCAATGAACCCTTTGCTCGATAAGATCATAGAACAAAATATTTTCTCACAGTAACTGAAGAGTAACTAAGACAGGGGCAAGGCTGTCCTCAAGCTGAGGATGTTCTATTTCAGAAGATGGTTACGCTCTGAAAGGCACCACATCAATCTGAAGAGCTAAGATGTCAGCATTTGACACATCTGACCATCTCGCTGATCTTCACCAGACAAGCCTGAATTAGGAGAGATGTGCCATCAAGACCTAGGACTGTGTCCAGATAACTTCCAGGGAAAGACCTCTCTGTAAGAGTTTATACTTGATTCTGTCTCATTGGACACAGTCTCTGGAAAAGCTGGACACACAGCTTTGAGCTCTGTGACCTCAGTGGAACCTGAAGGACTCGGCTTGTCCTCCATGTCCAGAAGAGAGTTGTGGCTGTTAATACATTCAGGTCTGGAGTACATACCCTCTTTGGCTGGAGCTGTGGACCCGTCAGAGGACAGAACTAACAACCCCCTGGAACCATTCCCAGAGACACATTTCTCTAGGAGCCAAGAAGAAATACAAGTGATCCATTTTGAACTTATTAATAATTGTCACATTCCTGTCGGGGACATGGGAGAGGCAGGTCGGGGAAGGGTTGATGCCTCAAGTTCTCCATGGTAAGTCAGTATGTCAAGATGGTTCGGGGCTATGGGTTTCCCATGCTGCTGCCATTCAGAAGATTAGGAGATGGGGATATCAAACAAATGTGGATTCCAGGAGTCCAGAACCCGACTAACGGGGGCCTAGGAACCTTTACGAGGAAGTCTTTCTCTATCATTCCCATGATCAGCCACGTAGGTGCGAGCCAGAAGCTCCGTCCCCAGAACGGCACATGAAAACACTGAAGATGCTGATTTTCACTTCATCCCCACCTGAATTAGATTTTTCGGAGGGGCCAGAGAACAAACTGAGTGGAACTAATAACCAATACCATAACATAAAGTCAAAAAGATCCACATGCACCAGAGGGTGGTTTCCCCAGGCAGTTGGCTAGCTGGCCCTTAGATGGAGGTTCACATACAGGTTTTATGTTCTCATGTACATAAAGTGCCTTAGATAGCATTATCATGACCATGATGAATATCACAGTCCAGCCTCAAGGGGTTCCTGTGTGCCAGGGTAGGGGCGTGTGGATTAGAAATGTTAGGCAGAATATACAGAGATACAAAAGAAATCCAGAGCCAAAGCACAGTACCAGGAGGGCAATCCGGAGAGCGCTGAATGTACCTGTGTTTATTTCTTAGGATCTTTAGGTACCCCAATCCACAAAAGACCTTTTTATCATGACACAAGGAACAAAGTGATGACCATCTTAATACCCAAAACACCGAGTAACCACACCCTAAGTCGAGATATCTTTGTTAGTAGCCACACCTTATGTTAAATCTCCTGCCTTGAAAGAGCAAGACTAGACCTGAACCCTCTGACCTTTAGTCAAGGTAGAAGGACCCACTCCTGTGGGATCCCACAGAGGAAGCCCCATGACCAAAAGAAAACTGAGGATGAAAGGGTTTATTTGGCTTATGCATATGTATCCGTTCATTATTGAAGGAATACAGGACAGGAACCCATACAGAGCAGGAACCTGGAGGAAGGAGCTGATGCTGAGGGGTTAGAAGGGCACTGCTTACCACCTTACTCCCTATGGCTTGCTCAGCCTGCTTTCTTATAGAATGCAAGACCACCAGCCCAGGGATGGCACCACCCACAATGGGCCGGGTCTTCCCATATCATCTAAGTTAAGAAAATGCCCTGCATGCTTGCATCCACCTGGTCTCGTGGAAGCATTTTCTCAGTCGAGGCCCCCTCCTCTCTGATAACCACAGCCTGTATCAAGTTGACATAAAATTAGCTAGCACATGGGATAAGCATGTCCTTGTGTACACATACATATCGAATTCAGAAGACAACTTTGAGGGGGGTGTGTGTGTGTGTGTGTGTGTGTGTGTGTGTGTGTGTGTCGTGATGTGATATGGTCATGGAGGCTAGATGAGGCCTGAGTCCCCTGAATCTGGAGTTACAAGAGGTTATGGCTGCCCAGTGTGGGTACTGGAAACCAAGCTCAGGGCCTCAGGGAGCAGCAACAAGTGCTCTTAACCTCTGATCCATCTCCTCAGCCCACTCCAGCCCCACCCGTGGTTTCTGAGATATGAATTCATGTCCTCCTGCTTATAATGCAAACACTTCACTGACTGAGCCGTCTTTCCACCCCTAGCATACAGGTCTGGGTCATAGATGATTCTTGGAGCCAGCAACTATGGGAGAGGAAAGAACCAGAACTGTACAGAGGGAGGTGGCTAAGCTGTGATGATGCAGTAGCAGGAATCCAGCCCTTCAAATCACTGGGTCAACTAGTCACTCCTCGTAGTCTTCCTGCGCAAAGAGGTGTGATCTTGAACAGTTTTGCTCAGCCCTAAGAAGGCTGACAGCTGAGGGCACCTGTTAGGAGTACTCATGGCATCTGGAGGGGTGTCCTTTATTTTTGTAGAGGGATCTAGGGGCACAGCCACTGCCAAAGAAGTTCTCAACTTCAGACGTGATTCATGTATATTTAGCATTTCGTCAGCACCTGCTGCTTTGGGAAGCCATCCAGCTTCCTCCTCCACCCTCTGTAACACACTGTCTAGAATGAGCCCCTGATGCCAAAGGCGGGGGGAGTTCAGGATCTATCACTTTTAACCATCTGAGAGACAGTGACTGAGCAATCTATGTGTAGGAGTCGAACAAGACAACAGATCGGAGGCATTTGACTCTTAATGTTGTATAGAAGAACGCTCCCAGTTAAGTCCTGTGATAACGAGACCAAAAGGTGTCACAGAGCACCAGCGTTATGACGAGGGTCATTTTCCTCAGCTCATCATGAACTGGAGGGGGGCATGGACTATCAGTTCTCTAAGGCAGAGATTGTATTAATTCCCTAAACCACACTTTAGGACAAAATACTGAGCATACTATCCCAACAGGACAAGCCCACTCCTGACCCCATGTCCTAGGGATGAAACATGAGGAGGTTTTCTATAGTGGGAAATAACGGTGCCACAGCAGGATAGTCACACTGGGTTTTGTGTGTCTCACGACATTGAGACTCCCTGAATCCCTCAGGAATTATTTGAGTCATCTAGGAAAAAAGACCCCACCCCATCCACTTGACGAGTATGATTGTTTGGCTTCTCTGTTTATTTATTCACTTATGATGAGCGGCAGATACCTGGAGAGTCTACGCAGCTCCTTCATCAGATTCCTTTATGCATACGTTATTTGAGGCTGAGATTTATGCTCAAAGAATAACGAGGGAAACAGGAGTGAAAGAAATAATTTAAAAGCAGTTCACATTAAAGAGGAGATCAGATGTACACCAAAAGCCTGGAGAACCCCAGACTGCTACTTGGCTCTGTTTGAAAATTGTGTCAAGGGACAACTCAGTCCCAGAGATGACTTCTCCGGTGAGACACACCCCACGCTCTCAGATTCCCTTTTTATTTTTAATTATGTGTACATGTACATGTGGGGGCATGGGGACAGCATGTGCACCCAAATGCAATTCCCTGCCTGGGGGCGCTAGAAGAGCAAGTCAGATTCCCTGGAGCTGAAGTTACAGGTGGTTGTGGGGTACTCAATGTGGGTGCTGGAAAATGGTTGCTAGTCCTCTGAAAAATTAGTATGTACTCTTAACTGCTGAACCATTTTCCCAGCCCCTTATATTTAAAAACAAAAACTACATTTGTTTTATGTACATAAAGGCTTAACCTATGTGCACCACATCCACATCTGATGTCCATGGAGGTCAGAAGAGGGAATCAGATTCCCTGGAACTGGAGGTTCTGATGACCATGAGCCACTATGTGGTGCTGGGAACCAAACCCAGGTCCTCGGGAAGAGTTCTCTTAACCACTGAGTGCCTCTCCAGCACAGCCAGCCCCGTACTATTATTTTCTAAACTCAAGAATTCTGCGTGCATGTGTGTTCCCTAAAGGTTACTACCTTGTGGAGGAAGAGTCTCCATCATTAACCTAAACTGTGTTGATTTACCCACATTTTCAAACAATTTACAGAAACTTAAAGGAAGCCTGGCTTGATTTTTAAGTTACAGGTAAAACTTCTTATGCAATCAAAAGGCATTAAGCCGACCTAATAACTTGATGACTAGAATCATAAACGGAAACATAATTTGCTAATGGTTTGTTTCTAAGGCCAGATCTTATTCATTTTACCTGATCATTAATCTGTGACATCAGGAAAGCAAGACAGAAGCAACATATCTGAGTTTCATTTAGAGATTTGTGGGGACTATCAGAATGGATACATTCAAACAAGAGTCTCTGGTTAATTGTGGGGAACCTGAGGGCCGCTCTTCAGTGCCAAGCAGTGCCTTACATCATGCTTCTTGTTTTCCTCGGTGACTGTCTTGTTACTACAACACACTGATAAAATCTATGAATAATAATTTGACCTAGGAAAAACTGCTCTGCATCTTTTAACTAGAACCCACTGGACTCCAAACCTATGTCTCTAGTGTGCTTTCTGAGCTCCCTGCTTGACTCCCAAACAGATCTGCCCACAGATTGCAGGCAAAGCTGGATCTGTCACCTTTTTGCAGCCCCAACTACATTACCCTCTGTGGTTGTTAGAGAAAGAGAGAAAGAGAGAGAGAGAGAGAGAGAGAGAGAGAGAGGGAGAGAGAGGGAGGGAGGTATAGAAGGGGTTCTACATGTGCATAGAGCACACATGGGTGATGATTTTCATCTTCTTAGCTTGTTTGAGACAAGGTCTTATCTTGCTTCATAAGCCAGGCCTTCATGCCTCCTGGACCTGTCCTGTGACTGCCTCCCACCTCATCAAAACAATGCAGAAATTAAAAACAGGGACTCCCCAGGTCATGGGAGTGCACACCTTTAGTCCCAGCAGAGAGAGGGGGATCTCTGTGAGGATCAAGCCCAGTTTTATTTATGTAGTGAGTTCCAGGCCCAACCTTGTCTGCAAAGTGAGTTCCAGGCCACAGCTACACAAGAAGACCTCGTCTCAAATTAACAAACAAAGGAACAACAACAACAACAAAAATCAGGTACTCTCATATCTAGCTTTATAGGGTTTGGGGGATTTGAACTCAGGTCAAACTTGTGTTTTACCCAGTGAGCTATCTTCCTTACCCTCTACCCATTATTTTTAATATATTATAAGCTTCACAAGACTTTACAAGATACATTCACCTGCACGTTAATCATAACAATGCATCTAATTTTATTGGCTCCACACTCTAAACATTTATCCTATGGTAGATGTTGGGGTGACAGCACAAAATACTGAAGAAGTGATAAACAATGTAGCATGGCCTTTAAATCTAAGAGGAGTTAAAGTTTAAAAAAAATCTAACTCTCAAAATGAGGAGATTTGGAAATACTGTAACTGGTTAGTTCATTATGAATCTATACTTTAACTGGCCTCACACAGGTCATGTGACCTGACATCTCACTAACTAAATTACAGTGTTTGCAAATGAAAAGCCCTTTCCCGTGCTCCACACTTTCAGATCATAATTGAGTCCTTGGTGCTACATTTCCATGTGAAAACAGATGCGCCTATATTTAGACGAGAGAAGGACATGCTGACGGGACACAGACCCACTATGCCGTGGTGTCTGCAGGGATTGGGAAGCTTGCCCATGTCGAGAAGGTTTCTGAGGACAAGAGGGGTTCACAGCGTGGATGCCATGGCTGCCTACATTGGGATTGGCTAAAGGATGTCATACAGATCACTGGTCCCAAACTATAGCATTGCCTGAGCTGGACCAGTCAGATACGACTACCCTCGATGACTTCCCAGTCTCGAGTCTCATTCAAGCAAGCCCTGCTATGTTACTTGTAGTCTGAAGGTCCCCTTGCTGATTCTGGCACACAACGTGGAAACCCATGGAAATGAGAATTCAGGATCTATAAACAGGCAGCCAAGAGCCCATGGATAAAGCAAATGTCTGTAGACTATCAACAGATACATTTTAAATCATTCGTTTAGAGAAGTGATTGGCTTCCTTTGGAGAAAGAAGGTATGGCAAGTCACTGGGAAGTAAATGAGGGCTGGAGGGACATTTGTAAGCATGAAATCAAGAACTTTAAATAAAATTGTAGCAGAAGCTACTGGCGTCCTATTCCTTTTTAGAAAGTGCCTGTTCACCAGACTTATCTGAACCTCATTTGTGTGTGTGTGTGTGTGTGTGTGTGTGTGTGTGTGTAGAGTTGTGTACACATAATATGCATGTGTTTGCACACTCATGTGGAGGCCAGAGGACAACCTCCTCAGAGTGTTATTCCTCTTCAGGCACCGTGCACTTTGCCATTTTGAGACAGGGTCTCTCTTGACTGAGAACTCACCAAGTAGAATAGGTTGGCTGGCCAAAGAATACCAGAAGTATAACTTTCTCTGTGTCCCCAGAACTGGGATTACAAGGGTACCCCTACACCAAGAATATCTTTAAAACAAATCCTGGGGACTGAACTGGGGTATTCATACTTTGAAGAAAAGTCTGCTATAGACTGTACTGCCTCTCAAGTTTCTCCCTGCATCTCTTTATCTAAGAACTCTGAGCTCTAGGGTTCCCCCTACCAATACTCAGAGCAGGGCACACATGCAGGGGACTGAGCAGCTTCAGGATCCCAGCACTCTGTCATAAAAGTCCAGCAAGAGTTGGTGTGTAAGTCAACTCCCCAGCCCTCAGGAGGAAGACTCTGAGGACCATGTTTCCATTGATCGTTCCAAGCCTCCACCTGCATCTTAAGTTCAAGTAACCACAGCAGCCTCGCCATCTCTCCTCTCTCCTCCCCTTCTCCTGGGATCACCTCACAATTAAATTACTTATGTTCAATCCTTGTCTTAGGGTCTGTGTCTAGGGGACCCCAAACAACTCACCAACCAATTATTGCCAGTTAGGCAGCAAATAATTACCCACTAACTCAAAGTTTGTGGGAATCAGAATCGAAAGACATCCAATTAAAAAAATTTAAGAAGACTTGGCAATTTGACAGCACTGGGAGTCTGGGGGGATAGTAGTATCTATGGCTGCAGTAGAGGGTCTGGCTGCCCTCAGTGTTCGCTTGATTGCTGAGCCTTGTAGTCTGTTGAACTCAGCTGCTCCAGCTTCTTTCACAGGACTTTCTACACTTGTCCCCCTCGTTATGCATAGCAGTCACTTCTAATTCTCCCCACACACCTTGTTTCAGGCCTCTGAACCTCTGAGTTTTGTCCCATCATTCTGTAATTTTCTATTCATCTTTTGAAACACATTAAAAGCTGGCTCTTCTTCCAGGAACCCTTATGTCTCATTACCTTAGACCAGTGGAGTCAACCGATGCTACGATTGTTTGTGTATCCTGGGGTCAGATGGCACAATTGCATACTCAGGTGCCGATTCTATATCAACATAGAAGTGAGTGAAACTGGAAGACATAGCACACCTCCCCCCGGTTCCTGGTTTTCCCATACCCAACACAGGGGACATCCCATAGCAGGGTGGATTTCAACACCAATACTCATACAGCGTTCCACAGCTAGTTGGGTTAGAATGCAATCAGTAAGTAAATATAACACCTAAATGCAGACATCATCCCCTGGAGATAAATTCAATAATTTAGAACAGTGAGTGAGAGGGTAGAGAGATGGCTTCATAGTTAAGAGAACTTACTGCTTTAACAGAGGACCAGAGTTCAGATCATAGCACCCATATCAGGAGGCACCAGATGCCTGTAACTCTAGCTGTAAGCGATCTAGTGCTCCCTTCTTGCATCTCTGGACGCACACACACACACACACGCACACACACACACACACACACACACACACAGAGAGAGAGAGAGAGAGAGAGAGAGAGAGAGAGAGAGAGAGAGAGTTGAGAATAAAAGCAAAATGCATACATTGCCATCTTCACAGAGAAGATACAGCAAAAGGAACAGGATGGGGTCAGATACAGGACTGGAATACAAACAACATTTAAACTCTATCCACTTGGTTTACATAACTGGAAAAATCTCATTTTTAATAACTGTGAACATACAATGTATCTGAACGCAGCCATTTGAGAGCCATGACACACATAGAGGAAAGCAATATGATTTGGCAGCAGTTATGCAAGATGAGCCGGGTGAGCAAAAAGATGGATGGGCTGATAAAGCCATTGGAGAAACACTTATTAGAGTCCTTAATGCAATCGCAATAAAAACAGTAACAACCCCTTTTCTGCGAAAGGATATGGACTCTGTTGAAACATGGGATGTGAGAGAGTAAAGAGCTTGGAGCTGGACATGGAGAAGACACAGAGAATGTCAGGCCACTCAGATCAGAGACACCCCTTTTCTTTGTTCCTACGATTACACACGGTTTATAATCCCTGTGTGATTGGGAGAAATTGTTATGTTGACACCCCCTCTCACATGTGTGTGTTTGCCTATGCATTTTTCTCCTGTTGCCCTGAAGCTCACCAAGCAGGTCAGGCTGACTGGGAGCCTCCTAACACCCCATACCTAGAGTGGGAATCCAAGCCACTTGGCTTTTTTTTTTGCTTTTTTTTTGTTTAGAACACAGGGTCTTGGGATTGGGCGAAAGCCCTCATGCCCTTGTGTTTACAAAGACAAGCAGTTTTCTAATTGAGCCATCTTCATAGCCCTCTTTATAACAGAAAGTTTGAATGGTTAACTTGTCTTGTTGGATCTTTCATTGTTCCCTCCCAAACAGATTGCAGACTCCTCAAAGTCAAGGATTAGGTTTATGTGTCTGTAGTCAAACATCAGATGTACACTGGTCATCCACAGAGATGTCAGACTACAAAGCCATCCTTAGGTCACTACTATAGGAGACAAAAAAATATCGTTACTCACCGCTGGGGAAGTTAAACTTGGGTGTTAGCAAAACAAAATGACCTTTTTGCCTAAGCTCAGCCCTGCCTGACAGTAGCGTAAGCCTTCTGTCAGCTTGAGCAGTCGGGGCTGCATATTGGCTGAGGCTTCCCCTGCCCCTTTCCTAAAGCGTCCAAGAACGGCTGACAGAGAACCCCGTTCAGCTCACTCACCCATTGATGCTTCTCGCACAATAGGGGTGACTAGTTCAAAGAGATCTGTGTCTGCTTAGTCTCAGCCCACGACCCACAAACCCAAAGGGTTGAATGAATTTCCCCAAAGCTGCAAGCACAAAAATCTTTTCGAAGGCTGCTCTGAGTGGGCCTGGCGGGTTCTCAAGGGAAAGAGACTGCAAATTACTCACTTGATATTTTGAGCATATTTTATGTGCTTACATTTGTTTTAAAAAAGACTCCGTAGAAGTTGAGGAGAAGAGACGGTCAGTTGGAAACAGAAGTATGAAGTCAGTGTGTACAGCTTCCAAGAACAGTGAGTAAGCAAACCCAGTCTTGACTTGAGCTGGGTGTCAGTTTTACGGAAATATATGCAGGGTATTAATGCTATACTTGTGTTTACTTTCACAACCACCAGGCCTGTGTGAAAAGCAGCTTCGCAGCCAAACAGAGTGATAAAAATGACAACCCCAGGAACACAGAAGCCACTTCGCAAGTGCTGCCTTCATTTTTCCGTGCAATCTCCGGAAAGGAAAAAATATCTCCATACATTCATCTATACCATCTACCGGTTTCTGAAGACCCTAATGACTCAGGAGTAGAGAGTCTTACAAAATTCAAGTCCAAGAGAGAAAGAAAGTACGTCCTGCTCTGGAGGAGCTCAGCTTCCATGGGACCAGAAGGAAGCTTGCCTCCTCTGTCACCTTCCCTTCAGGAATTTCTGGCAGGCAACAGCACAAGTGTTCAAGTACTTTAACTGTACTGTAACCAAGCTAAAATATGTCGGCGAAGAAAATTCACAAATCACATGAATTAAAAGGAAATTCAAGATAATAGAAGAAAATCTGTTAGAAGTTCACAACGTGGCCTGGGGCTGCAGTTCAGCTGGTAGAATGCTTGCCTAGCATGCACAAAGCCCTGAGATTTATACACAGCACCAAATAAACCAGGACTGAGAAGGGCAGACAGGAGGCTCCGAAGTTTAGGGTCATCATTGAATGCATAGTGAGTCTGAGGAGACTAGGCTGGGATGGGACCATTTGAAGAGGGTTTAGCCATTTGCTGGGGGCCATTTGCATGTATAATCTGCTTCTCAGTTCCACTCAAAGACACACACACACACACACACACACACACACACACACACACAGAGAGAGAGAGAGAGAGAGAGAGAGAGAGAGAGAGAGAGAGAGAGAGAGAGAGAGAGAGAGCTGTATGTTTCTTGAGACTGTCATGTTGCCCTTTAAAGCCTTGGTTTTCTTGCCTGACAAATGGGTCTAACAGTTCCTACCTCGAGGTCTGAGTCAGGTAATAAAAGCAGAACAGTATCTGGCCCAGAGTAAAGGCTTAATGGGATGTTAATTCCCCTAATGAAAGAATTTGATCCTACCCAGGAGGAAGATGTGGATGACATGGAAGGGAGTGGGGAAGAAGGGGACCTGGAGGGCAGCGACAGTGAGACAGCCCAGTGGGCTGACCAGGAGCAGTGGTTCGGCATGCAGTGAAGACCCAGCGGCAGCTTCTGGGGATTCTTAAACAGGCAGATGCTGTGGGAGGAGTGTGCTTGTGACAGGAGTCCTTGCCCATTTCCTCGCCTTGGAGTCGGGACTTCAGTCTGTCAGGACTTCACTCTGCCCTGCTTTGCTGAGGACTGAGAGCGACCCAAGCTGCAGACTCACCAGGCTCTGAGTGGTTCTGATGTACTAGTGGAGGACGCTTTTTTCTCTCTGTGAATGGGTTCGCAGGACATGCACATGCGTGGTCAGAGGTGCTCTGGTCCTGGGCTCGCCCCACCCCCTGGTAGTAATGGCGCTCTGGCAGTGCAGTAACTGTGTTCTTCACTGATTGCAGAGCGGCGCTGGGCCTCAGCTTGGGCAGGTCTGAGAAGCCGCGTGATGGGAGTGTGGCTGCACACTGGGCAGGTCCACCTAATAAAACTGTTGAGTGGTGTCACAGTGGACACCCTTTCACAGACTCAAAAAAAAAAAGAATTTTATCCTGAAGGAAGGAAGGTGACGGCGGGGTAGGGAGTGCAGTTCTGAGCATGTGAAGAGGAGATACTTAAAGTCTATAATTGAATGTGAGATGTCCCCCGAAGGATCATGTATTTGAATGCTTGGTCACCAGCTGGTTGTACTATTTGGGAAGGCTGTAGAACATGTAAGAGGTGGAGCCTTGCTGAAGGAAGTGGCTCCCTGGGGGAAGGCTTTCAGTTTGTATAACCTGACTCCACTTCCGGTTTATTCTCCACTCCCGGAACGTGAACATGATATGGCCTCCCATTTCTGCCACCATGCCTTCCAGCCAAGATGGGCAAGATGGTTGAACCATAAACCAAGAGTAAACCTTTTTTTTTACTGTAAGTTGCTACTTATGTCACAGTTATAAGAAAAGGTACCTAATACTCTTGCCAAAAGTATTTAATCTTCTTTTTTTTTGGAATCTGGCCGAAAAAAAGAACACATTTTATTTCCTTATTGGTCAGTGAACACCTTTAGTGACCGGCACTGTCGGAAACCCCACCCCAAACAGGCAGGCACTTCAAATCTGAAAGAACAAAATATCGGCAGTACCTGCAAAGAGCTGAATTTTTATGAAAATGGATTTAAGAGTCACTTGACAACTCAAAGAGTTTTCTCCCCAACCCATCCATCAGTAAGAGATTTTCAACTACATGAGAACTAGAAGCAATGGAAATGTTCAGGACGACGTAGACAGCCTCACCAAATGACTCACCCAAGGCACATTCTAGCCAAAGAAAGGACAATAAAGGGGCCATCTCACGACCATCTACAGTGATTCCCAAACTTCACATTTCTACCTCTGATATGACGATTACAGCTACAGATGGAAGATTTTCAAGCAATTCCTGCCATTCCAGGTGCAGGCAGAGCTGTTTAATGGGCGTTCGTAGGCGAGGAGGGAGTTTATGGTATGCCTTCTCTATGGCCTCGCGACACCCAGCTGCAAAATCTGGAGACTTGCAAAACAGTTTCTCACCTAACAATATAGAATCTGAGACCCACTTAGAGGAGCTAAAATCAAGCTGCTGAGTAGCAGGTTTCAGAGGAGGGAGGAAAGGGCCAGTCCCGATGTTCTTTGACTCCATGTTTCTGGAGGACACTTTGGCCATAGCACCAGATTGCCAGTTGACAGAAGCTGAAGATGAGCCTTAGCTTTCTGGGCGAGACCTGCCACACTTTCTCTTCACACGCCGTGGGCTTGGAGGCATGCTAGAGAATCTACAATCAACTTAAAAGTCAATTTTTATAACCGCTTTCTGCACGGGATGGCCCACTTTCCCCCTGGAGCTTGGGGATTTCATCATATTAAGGAGAGGCTGTGAAAGAGGCACGTTCTCCCAGCAACCAGATACGTCTTCAGGCAATGTCTGCAAGAGAAGAGGGGCTCGCAGACCAGCGTGCAACTCCCTAGAAATCACTAGCAAGTCCTTGCAGGTCACCTTCAAGGAGTATATACAAAACAACTGTCTGTCTTGTTAATTGTGGTGGGGGGGTCACCAGCGGAACCAGGGCAAACCTGCCTCTGATTTCTCCACTACAGTGGGCCAGTCCAGTCCGTTCTTATACTCTGCCGGAACAGTGCCCTTCTGTATGTCCTCTTCTGTCTGTCCCTCTGCTTAGCAAGCTCTTGTTACTCAGTTAACCATTCACATCAAGATTAGAATTACCTAAGAGGCTGGTGTGGCATTTGAAACCATGTGGAGAGAGATTCTGGTAGTAGTCCATCCATATGTGACAAAAACCAGAAGGGTTTAGTGGGCAGCAGTTCTACTCCTGCCTCAAACATTTCCTCTCCGCTCATCTCCTCTACTTCAGGAATCCTGCACCTGAGACCCGGGACTCTGCTCTGGGGAGGTTCTGGATCCTTGAACACTTACAGTCGCAAGGGTTGCACTGTCCCCACTTCTGCATAGGAAGATGTCATTTATTTCGGAGAGATCCCACCTCTCTCAAGCTTCTCATGTGACCTCTAGACCTAGATCAGTTTTTTCTTCCCTGGGGTTCTCATACCCATTTCTATGACAACAGCCATAAGATGGATAAGTTCCATAAAGACTAGGGGTGGGCATCTAGATAGGGGCAATTCCTTTGCTTTCCACTGATGCACACCAAACATTCAATAAAAGACCAGTGGAACTCAATGGAGAGCAGCAGCTCTCTCTGGGTGTGGGGTTTCATTTTTCTCACTTTGCACATTCATTGACCTTACTCAATCTCTATTGTATTTACACATTCACATGCCCTCAGCAGAATCATGGAGGCTGACAGCCAGACTCCAAGTGCCATGACCAGTAAATGCCAGCCAGAACTTAGGTGCAAACCCACCTCTCCCACCCCTAAGCCATCTAGAATGGAACTTCACAAGTATGAGGATTTGTATATAAACCACCAACTGATCTGTGCAGCAAGTGCCAGGCAAGTGGGAGGGTGGCGGAACTGGGTGAGGGTCAGCAGCCACCTGGGAGTTACCCATCACACCCTAGCTGGGGTGGAGCTTCTCAACCCAGATAAATAGTTGAGCCAATGGTCCCTTCGCCTCTGAGAAGGTGTTGACGGCTTCTCGGGCCCAAAGAATGACCTTTTCTCTGGAACTATTTACCTTGTGCAGGCAGTTTATTTGCGAGGGCCTCACTGATGCCGTCTCTGTGCCCGTCTGCCCGCAGCAGCTTGATCCTTTTGGCTGTTGTGAAGTTCCTCATGGTCTTGTTTGCCCATCTGGGTAGGTGCCACCTTGAATACATTGTTTTTGTTAGGCTCATAGTGGGCAGCTGTGTGGCACTCACAGCAGGTATCCAAGAGTTCTTGTTCAACCTGGATACTGGAGGCTCCCAAACGTGGAGGGATTAAGTGTGAACGTCTTCACACATGTGTGCTGTGGCAACAGCACCTGAATCACTCTTAAGCTAATCATACCGAGGAGAGTGCCCACTGGGATCATCCAAGAGTGAGCATATGAAGCCTCTAGATTGAAGGTTTGAAGACACGCAGAAGTGGAATATGAGAGCACAGGGAGAAGCCAAGCATCTGGACAGGAGTAGGAGGGCCCACGGGTATGCTTGAGACAGCACTGACAGAGACCGAGAGTGGGGCCCAGAGCCTCTCAGCAGAGCAGGAAGCCTAGGGAGGCAGGTGTAGATGTCAAGTGTTGGTGTGTCTAATACCACAGCTTTGGCTTCCCTTCGTCTGCGTCTGAAGTGTTGGAAGCCTGCCTTCCCGTGGGAGGAATCTGTGTGTGGTCACTCATGGGCAGAAATGGATTAGACAGTGAAGGAGCCCCATTGGCACTATCCTGTGAGTGAGGGACACAGGACAGTGGGCAGAAACAGGAACACAGGACAGAGGTGAGGGGAGAGCAACGAACCACCTTCCCATTCCCCAAGACTCTCCAAAATATGGAGGCTGGAGTTTTATGGTCATAGAATAAAGTTCAAGCAAACTTCTGCCAGCTCTCAAGGAGCAAGGAAATGAAACTGACAGGTGTCTGGAATGGGGGTGAGAGGCCTTTAAGAAGCCAGTTGGCCATAATCAGCATAGGTAAGGACACACAGAAACTCAGACAGGGGAGGTGCCCGGGCCAAGGTCACTTTTGAGGGAGGAGGTGGGGACATCTTAGTCCATCTTCTACTTCACGTTCTGCCTCTGCCTTAGCTTAGCCACGAGATCTGAGATAGTAGGGCCCTATCCAAGACCATGGCATTTGTTGGATTTATAATTGGAGAAATTTAGGTTACTGTGTGTGCCAGCAAGGGCTATTGTTTATCTGAAGGCTGTGATCACATCTGTGCCGATTGGCCATCCAGGAGAGCCATCTGTCATTCGGGGGAATCTTAAGGGATCTGGCATGGGACATGAAGTCCTGGAGTGGGTGGAATTGAGGCTACCTCTAGTAGCCTCCAGGTTTCCGTCCTGAAAATCCCTTCACCTTCCCTCCCCTCACTGTCAGACGACAGTGCAGCCTTTACTTAGATGTGCTGAAGAGCCCAGGAAAGAGCTCCCGGCTTCGGCTACAGCTTCCAATCCATGCTAACCGCATACAAACAGTGATCTCCACCAGACTTAAGACCTGACCCACAAAAGGCAGTGGTATACAAGGTCCTGCCAGGGAAACTGCTTCTTTTTCTCATGCCTTTTAATTCCAGGGTAACAGGGTAGCTAGCCAAGCCTGAGAACTAACCTTCATTTGGTTCTCTCTGCCCATCAGGTTCCCTTGCAGTCACAGGCCTGGCCTTGTAAATTGGGATGGACGTATGGAAGCTGAAGTTTTGCTACAAACTAATAGATGCTGTAAATCAAGGCAGCT
The DNA here is from genome assembly GCF_903992535.2 of Arvicola amphibius. Lineage (NCBI taxonomy): Eukaryota > Metazoa > Chordata > Mammalia > Rodentia > Cricetidae > Arvicola > Arvicola amphibius. The sequence continues at coordinate 136,944,483 of NC_052049.1, read as the reverse complement.
ATGGCTACTTACCCTGTCCCTGAACAGTGAGAGAGCCAGAGGTCTCAGGTGGCTGTCAGGGGTCCAGGAGGGTCCTGGAGAGGAGTGGCTATCCTTGGCTGAGTCTGAGAGCCTCGGTAACTGAGACACGCAGATGTGGCAGCCTGCCTCTGTCTCTCCTTGTGGCTGACTCCAACATCTGATGGCAAGATCAAAAGCACACACTTCTTCCTCTCTGCTAGGGTGTGAAAAAAGAGCAGTTAAGGAGATTGAGTAGTGGTCAGCCATCAAACCAGAAAACTCCCCTAAGGGATCTGTCTCTGCTCTTTCCCCACTGCTACCAGTCCTGTTTCTAATGCTAGTGAACAAACAGAAGACCCCTTAGGTCCTTGCTATGCTGAATATAAACAAATGCTAAGCCCCACTTCCAGTTTTGACACTTCTATTAAGAAAGATGATAGAGAGTTGCCCTGGTAATGCTTCAAAAGGGAGTGTTTCTGAACCGGAAATTCTGCCCAAAGACCTCTCAGTTCTTTAAATGTATCTAGAGGGATGTGGGCTTCTGATTGACCTGGGTATCTCTCAGCCAGTTCAAATTACTCTAAAGAGGTTTAGCCTAAGGATATCACTACAAACACATTGTTTGATAGATTTTAGAAAACTAGGGAGCTAGGACTCTGTCTCAGTCAGTAAAGTGCTTTCGCTACAAAAGACCTAAATTAGATCCCCAGCACTCACAGAAAGGGCATGGTTGTATGTTTATAATCCCAATGCTTGGAATTACAGAAATGGAAGCATCCTAGTGGTTAGCCTAATATGAGAGCCCCAGGTCCCACCCTATAACTCTAGCTCCAGGGGATATAGCGCCCTCTTCTGGGACCAAAAAGGACTGCACTCATATGCACATACCACCACCACCCACCCACCCCCATACACAATTAAAAATTTTGCCTTTCTAAAAGGAACTTGGAAGAAAGGCCATAATTCAGATATAGCCTCTATATCTGAGGGAGTGGAAAAGTCTTAGAAAACTAACTTAGGTAAATTAAAACTTCATCCTCGGGTATGGAAACAGCATTACCAGGATGAAACAATACACTGGACAAGATAAACACAAGGTACATTTCCCTGAGAGGCAATGGTGGAGCAGGGCAGTGGGGCAGATTTTTAGACAGTCCTTCTTTGTAGACTCTGGAACAATATGCATTACCCTGAACCATGTTGTTTGTTTGATATTAATTTGGAGAATAGGAATAATATGGCAGCTCCGGTTTTAGTTTGTGAGGCCCCCTCCATAGTGATTCCAAGGAGATTCTGCTTGTTCACACTCCCAGCAGCAGTGAAGGGGGTTCTGCTTTCCCTACATCCTCATTGGCAGTTGACGTCATGTGGTTTTTCATGGTAGGCCTTCTGGAAGGAAGACCAAGCCTCAAAGCGGCTTTGCCCTGCCCTTGTCCACACTCATGACTCTGCTCCTGGTTGTTAGCATTGCTGTCAGACTCTATGCTAGACTGAGGCAGTAGGGGAGACTGGGGAGCCTGGGTGGCAGTGAGGATGTAGGAAGGACTCCCTGTGGGTGATCTGTTGCTTGCCTGTCTGGAAGCTCACCCCACTGCTGCTGCTTGTCAGCAACAGTTAGAGTCACAGTGGCTGAATCCATTCTGTTCCTTCTCCCAACATTTGTAGAAACAATTTCCTAGTGAGAGAGCTGACAGGCATCCCCTCTTCAGAGGACCAGATCCCAGGCCCTTGAGGTCCCTTTCTTCCTTGAGCTCAAAGTCTAGCACCCAATAAATAGTAGCCGCTCTCCTGAGATCTAGGTTTCAGACTCTCAGCGCTCCCACCGCTAGCTTTTGGAACTGACTAGATCTTTCCCTCGAGGTACCAGCCGCAGGACATGGTAACATGAGCAGGAGGAAAGACCGCCTGTCTGTGTGGTTGCTCCCTTGATAACTTTAGGGATCCTCTGCCTTTTTACTGACTGAGTTGACAATCTTATCCATTTACATTTAGTTCATTTTGTCAAACCACTGGTAGGCCACCATCTCCTTGTCAATCTCCAGGGGGTACAAGTCACTCCCTAAGCTTGTCTGTGTATGAATCTTTCCTTAAAAGGAACAACTTAGAGGACCAGAATTCTACCAAACATGAGAGAGGCAGCTCTGAGCAACACCGTTAAGTTAGAGGGGGTGGGGGAAGAGAAGAAATAAATAAAAACTCAAATAAGCTCTATGCACCTCCCCATACAAACAGGAGAAGGCTTAGCAGAGGCTTGTGCCCCGTGGAATTAACACACAACCATCATTTTTCAGCAGCCAGGTCCACGAAGAAAGCCTTTGAGAAGCAGGGAGACACACACTGAAAAGTTAACCCTCGGGGGCTGTGTTTCAGCCAAGACTTCCGAGTCTTGTGCATTTAATCTTCATTTGTGCTTCATTTTATCATCTTAAAGTCTTTTAGTCGTTGTGGCTCAATCATTTATCACGCTTCCTTTCTTTTAGATTTGTGGATTGGGACACCTTTTCTTTAAAATATAGTGCTCAACCAACAAGCCATGAATATTCCCTCTCCACTTTACAAAGCTAATTAAATTCTCTTTCCCACTATGAGACGGGTTCTTCCTGCCAACCCTCCCTTTAGAATACCCTTCACACTCATCTTCTGCTAGGCACTCCAGCAGGCACCAGTTTTCATTTCTGTTTCTCCTCGCCTGCCTGGCCGGCCTTAAGAACATTCGTCCCATCCCCAACTGCCGGCCTACCCTATTCCTGCTCGCCCTCCGGGTCACTCACACGTTGATGTGCTATATTCGGTTAGTCTTCTGGTCAGAAACTTGAAGGTTTCCCAACTACCTGCAGGGCCCACTTCTGTTTGACAATCTCTGTTCTTGTCTTCTCGAAGCAGACGTGGATTTATTAAAGCTGTTGAAGCAGATACTCCAAAAGGGGTGGGTTGTCTCAAGCCGGGAAGCAACTTGGGTTCTGAGTTACAGGTTTTAGAGGAGGTTTTATGGGTGTTTATGGCGTAAGTTGACCCCCTCCCCCAGTCTGAAATCATGGTGAATCGGATAACCAGACCTCCCACTGTCAAGTATTTTGGCCCATGATCCTCTAAAAAAGCACCCAAAGCGGAGACCTCAAAAGCACAATGTGAGTTATGCTATACCACAGGTCTTCTGACAATGCAGGCCCCTTGCAAATGCACACACAACGTGACTGCGTTTCTGATTTAATGGCAACAGCCTTACCTTAGCTTCAAAGATACTAAACCTCAAAGGAGCAGTCTGCCCATTGGGTAGCATAGCTACCGTAGCACAACCCTGGCTTTCCTTGGTCCCCTCATCTCACTCCTCACCTAAGCAGAATCTTTTCCTCAGCATGACACTCAAGTTGTTTCTCCTCTGACCAGCGCAGCCTGATCTCCAGCAAACTATTTTCCTATTGTTCCAGGCAAGTGAGGGCATTCATGGTTAACTGGAACTGCCTTTTTTCCCCTGTAAGCCCTCATTTACTCCACTCTCTCCATCAAGAATGCCCTCCGGTTCTCACTCTCCGGTGGAATGCGGGAAGGTGAAGACTGAGGAGTCGCCCTTCTCTGAGGAAGCCTTCCTGACTTCCGCGGCAAGCTCACCTCTTCCTTCCTCAAACTGCCATGACTCCTGAAGAGTCTCCTCCTAGGGCTGACAGCCACCATTTCCTGAGCATCTACTCTTTGCAGGTTCTTTAACAGGATCCTTAACAATTATGAATCCTCTCGCTAGCTCTTTCCCTGGTGCAGATGAAGACACTGAGATTTGAGAGCGGCAGTATGCCCCCAGAGCAGGCAGATTGTTAGGAGAGAAAGCCAAGAGTTGTGCTTCATCAGCCACCACGCTACCACTCATTGACCTTCCGGTGAGGTGAGCCCGTGTTAGCAAGCAGCAGTCAGACCTCGCACGGATCAATTTACCACTATGACCCTGGTTTTCCCCCCTTTTAAGACTGTTTCCATCACTGCCATTCTGAGAGTCATTCCGCAGAAGACATGAACCCCGCTTCTGTCCTTCTAGATAACAAGATGACTTCTGGCAGTCCAGACTGGTGTTTCCATTGGGCCTTTAATTCCCAGGGAAGGGGCTGCCCGGTAAGGGTTGGGACACTAGAGTGATTATTTTTGCAAGATGCTTAGAGGCATCTTATCATATTGAATTAAGCATTTGTCTTTGTTTAGGAACTCCAGAAATGTTTCAGGAAGGGGTTGCCAGCAGAGAGTTTAAACTGTCGTCCTGCCATAGAAGTGGAGAAGAACAAGAGCTGTGGACAGTTAGTTCCCTTTGCCCTATGGGAGCAAAGAGGTTGGTCTTTGCATCAGGTGAGCCTCTTTGGAAGAGAAGATTCATGTCTCAATGAAGACAGGAAACTGTATTCAAGCACTGCAGAAGCAATCTGGACCCACCATCATGGACAGAGGCCTGTGGTAGATAGATACGCACAGCTTTTGCCAAAAAAATAAATAAATAAAAAACTATCCTGACCCTTGGACATAACCTAGGAAATGCTAGAGAACAGTACACATTGGAAAAGCCAAGGGACTAGAGATCAAGAGATATAGCTGGACTGGTAGGGTGTTTATGCAGCATGCACAAAGCCCTGGACTGGCCTCCTGCACACCATAAACCAGATGCAGTGGTACAGAGCTATAATTCCAGCATCTGGAAACTAGAGACCTGAGGAGTTAAGTTCAGGGTCATTCCTTGTCTACATACGGAGACCCTGGCTCATAAAAAGGAAAAAGAAGCCAATATCAACACAGGCAGGCTTCAAAGCTCTGGTTAAAATTCGGATTCCTTCCGTGTGTACCCTGATCCTAGATAGAGGATAAGTCTGGACTTAGGACTCAGACGAACAGAATTCATGCCTGAACTCTCAGATGCTTAGAGTGTCTTTCTGATGCTGCAACTCTAAAGTAGACCCTCTGCAAAGGTTAGCTTCGCGTCTGGCCCTGGTCCAAATCCTCAAACAAGCAAAGACCACCTACTAAACAGTACTTCTGACTTTGAATGGTGTGTATGTGGCGGAGAGTTGGGGGGATGATGGCCTCTCTGAGAGAAAGGCTGGGCAAACATTATCTACCCTGCTTTGTGTTTTCTCTCATTTGAATATCCCATTTGTCAATCTTGCAAGACAGCAAAGAAACAACTCATTGTTGAGAGGATTTCACGCTTTCCCTCCATCCTGCTGCTGGAGGTGAACCCTGAAAGAGTCAGCGCAGCATTTCGCAGCACTGCCACCCCCAAGCCTGGGAAGCCGCTCTCCTAACTTGCTTTTAAGTGCTCGCATGACTAATAAAGTGTGACATGGAAGAGATTTGCTAGCCTTCTCTTCAGGGCGTACATTCTAGCTGACAAAATACAGCTAAATTTAGCTGCTTTAGACAACGTGCGTCTTCCAAACGAAATGGTCCTCAAAGGCGAAAATGAACCATGGCATGACTCTGTCCTGACATGGATTTGCCCAGCCTCTCTGGAGCCTCTCATCCAGGCCCAATATGCACAAATATGCATGTATGAGTGGCTAGTGTGTGAACCGTGTGTCCAGGGTGATGCAGCTACCTGCAGGTGAGGCAGGCTCTGAGACAAGAGTCCTTTTCACTGCAGGAGGATAGACACAGACCCCATGGAGATGATACTACAGTACCCGAGGCATCCCTGGCACTAGTTTGTGGACTAGGTCATGTTTAAGTACTGTATTCTCTTGCCACGGATAGTCACAGTGTCAAGACAGGAAGAGAGTGACGTCAGAGGCACAGCAAGTGTAACAGCCACTTCTGTGCTTGGGACAGCAAAGGTCAAGAAAGGTGAAGTCCTATGTTCGGGGCTCCATAGCCAACAGGGACACACTGCTTCTGGCTCTTGATTGATCTAAACGGCTTCACAGGAAAGATACTTGTGGGGAATCTGTTGGGACATATGGGAGACACTCTGTGGAGGAGAATCATATGTTGCTGAAGCAGTCTGAGAGCTAAAACTGTCTCCCTTTCAGCCCAAAGTTTGTGCAGTTGGATCCAAAACATTGTGAATGCATTTGGCACACGGTGTTGAAAGCAGCTGACCTCACTGAGACAGACACCGGCTCTGAGTGTGAGGGGAGACATGGCCTCTACCAGAGACAAACTAACACCAGGAGGGGGCCGCAGAACCATCTCAGTTCTGTTTTCAGGTTCTACACAAGCTCAAAGCAGATGCCCGTTCCCTGGGCGTTTCAACTAGAGAGCCTGGTGTTGATTTCAGTGCTAGATCACAGCCTCTATGTGCTAAGAGCTGCTTGCTGGTAACTCTGTGGTGCCCTCTCAAGACTCAGGGGCAAGAGAGTGGATGTCTGTGCTTCCCAGGTTCATATTTCAGCAGGCTTTCCACACGTTGGCAGTTTTGCCTGTGGGGGCCACTTGCATGAGCGTTGGAAGGGAAGCAGAACCCAGTCTTCCCCTGTGGCCATATGGCTTCAGCTACAAGTTATCAGTTGCCTTTGTGTTGATTGCGGGGCCAATTATGAACATTCGCAATGATGAATTTTCTTAGTTTCTTGACCACCAAGAGAAGGTAGAAATGTTCCAGTTCTTAGAAGCACAGTTACAGTGGCAACACCAGAGCCAGTGACTGTCACCTTGTTCACACATATCTACTTTGTCCCAGACTGGGAAAAAAAGAGGGTTAGGGAGCCAAGATGACCTTCCTGATTTTGCCCATTATGGTAATCTTCACCTTAAAGTTGATAGAATTTAGATTCATTGTGGAAAAAATTTTGGGGCTTGTCTGTGGGAGATTTTCCAAATTAGGTAAATGGAGATGGAAAGACCCACACTAAATGTGGGCCTCCTCATTCCATGGGCTGGGGTCCTGGATTAGCTAACAGTGAGAAAGGGAACAGAGTGCCAGCATGCATTGCTCTGTGGTTTCTGTTGCAGAGTCAATGTGACCAGTTGTCTACAGCTCTGGCAGCCATGCCTTCCCCTCCATGATGGACTATATCCCCTGGAATGGCAAGCTAGTATAAATCCTTCTGTCCTGGAGTTACTCCTGTCAAGCTCTTGGTCACAGTGATTCCTCCTCTTATCAAATAACAAATTAGGGAATAAGCAAGCTATCCGACACCAGAGTCTCAGGCTCGGCTGCTTTGCCAACTCTCTTAATTTCTACAACATCTACCTCAGAGGACCTGTGTTCGGGGTCACCATCCAGGAAAAAGTAACTCACCAAGGAAAGGGAGACATCGGGGTATGTCAAGAGAAAGACTGTGGGATTCATCTGTGGCCTCTTATCATGCCTTTTTCCCATGGCCAGTGAAATTTCACAAACACACGTGGAGGCTCCATGGACCTAGCCCTTTATCTTGGATCATTTCTCCACAATTCCCAACCATTATCTGCATGGTAGGGACCCTGGCCCTCATTTGAATTCATTGAATGTCCCTCTCCCCTTGATCATCCTCTGGCTTCTCCAATCAGAAAGGCTGCTTTCCTCATTCTACTAGTGAAGCAAACTGATGCTCTTTCCTTCTTATCCAAGACAATGGCAGTTGCCCCAGTCCATTCTGCACTGGGATAAGCTGTGTGGATGTTCATGCTGACCGCTAGCCAACTGTTGTCAAGAGATGCCTTCGATGAGCCTCTGCTCTGCAGCAGGAGCTCCAGGAGAACCCTTACTGAGACAACTAAGGTACGCCATCTCTCCAGCCATTTCTTTTTAATTCTTTACAAGAAAACCATCTTTTTCCATTTTCTATACCAATCCCAGTTCCCACTCCTTCCCCTCCTCCCCTTCCCTCCATCTACCCCCCACCTTACCCCCATCCACTCCTCAGAGAGGGTACGGCACATTGCCTTGAGGAAGGTCCAAGGCCCTCCCTACTATATATAGGCTGAGCAAGGTATTCATCCAAAGAGAAGACATTCCCAAAAAGCCAGTACAAGCAGTTGGGATAAATCCTGGTGCCACTGCCAGTGGTCCCGCAGTCTGCCCCAGCCATACAGCTGTCACCCACATTCAGAGGGACTAGTTTGGACCTATGCTCATTCCTTCCCTGTCTGACTGGGGTTGGTGAGCTCACAACCATTATCACAATTATCAGACAAACTGTTTCAGTGGGGGAACCCATCATGGTCTTGACCTCTTTGCTCATATTCTCACTCCTCCCACTCTTCTACTGGACTTTGGGAGCTCAGTCCAGTGCTCTGATTCAGGTCTCTGTCTCTGTTTCCATCAGTTGCTGGATGAAGGTTCTATGGTGACATTTAAGATATTCATCAATCTTACTACAGGGCAAGGCCAGTTTGGGCACAGTCTCCTCTGTTGCTTAGGGTCTGAGCTGGGGTCATCCTTGTGGATACCTGGGAATTTCTCTAGTGTCAGGTTTCTTGCTAGCCCCATAATGGCTCCCTCAAATCAAAACAACTCTTTCATTGCTCTCATCTCTTTATTTCTTTATTTCTCCATCTCAACTATCTCATTCTCTCAAGTTCTCCTCCCCCTTCCCCTTCTCTCCTGTCTTCCCATTTCATCCTCCTAATCCTCCCGCCTTCCAATTTTGTCAGGCAATCTTGTCTGTTTTCCCTTTCCAGGTGGATCTATATATGTTTTTCTTAGGGTTCACCTTGTTACTTAGCTTCTCAAGGATATGACCTATAGGCTGAATATCCTTTGCTTTACAGCTAATATCCTCTTATGAGTGAGTACATGCCATGTTCATCTTTCTGGTTCTGAGTTACCTTACTCGGGATTTTTTTTTTTTAGTTCCATCCTTTTCATGCAATTTTTAAGATGTCATTGTTTTTTACCGCTGAGTAGTACTCTAATGGGCGGATGTGCCACATTTCCTTTATCCATTCTTCAGTTGAGGGACATCTAGGCTGTTTCCAGGTTCTGGATATTACAAATAATGCTGCTATAAAAATAGTAGGACAGATGTCCTTGTAGTATGATAAGCATCTTTTGGGTACCCCAGAGTGGTATTACTGGGTCGTGAGGTATGTTGATTCCCAATTTTCTGAAAAACTGCCATACTGATTTCCAAAGTGGTTGTTCAAGTTTGCATTCCCACCAGCAATGGATGAGTGTTCCCCTTATTCCACATCATCTCCAGCATAAGCTATCATTGGTGTTTTTTATCTTAGCCATTCTAACTGGTGTAAGATCTCAAAGTCGTTTTCATTTGCATTTCCCTGATTGCTAAGGATGTTGAACATTTCCTTAAGTGTCTTTTGGTCATTTGAGATTCTTCTGTTGAGAATTTTGTTTAGTTCTATACCCCATTTTTAATTTAACTAATTTCTTGAGTTCTTTATATGTTTTGGAGATCAGTCCTCTGTCTGATATGGGGTTGGTAAAAACAGACAGGTTGACCAATGGAATTGAATCAAAGAACTGGATATTAATCCACATACCTATGAACACCTGATTTTTGACAAAGAAGCTAAAAATATACAATGGAAAAAAGAAAGTATCTTCAACAAATGGTGCTGACATAAATGGATGTCAACATGTAGAAAAATGAAAATAGATCCATATCTAGCCCCGTGCATAAAACTCAGGTCTAAATGGATTAAGGACCTCAATATAAATCCCACCACACTGAAACTGATAGAAGAGAAAGTGGGATGTAGCCTTCCATGCAAGGGCTCAGGAGACCACTTTCTAACTATAACACCAGTAGCACAGACACTGAGAGCAACAATAAATAAATGGGACCTCTTGAAACTGAGAAGCTTCTGTAAAGCAAAGGACATGGTCAATAAAACACAAAGGCAGACTACTGAATGGAAAAAGATCTTCACCAACATCCAGCTGTTTCTTAAAGCCCCACTTCCCAATACCCCACCTGCCACTGCTAGTTCTTGCTCATAACTCTAATTCATACATTTGATCTGTTAGCTCTGAGAGTCCTTTGAGCTGACATCTGGGAACTACCCAATTAATATTTCCTGAAGCTGGACCTTGCCTGGCAAGTTATTTGAGAAACTCTTAAGAGTCTAGTCTGTCACTTCCCATACACATCTCCACCCCTCCCGCTGTTTGTAACTCCTCAGCCCTGTGCCTCTCTGCATAGGTTTCTCATTGGTGGTCCTGTGACCTACTCACCATAAGAATTCTGAAAATATCCAATGAAATCTAAGAGAATGTTGCTGAAAACTGTCCCTGAAATTGACACATAATCACCTCCCTCCAAAGGAGGGTCATATCGGGGCACTGGGTAGGTCAGTGAGGATGAGGTGGACCAAAAATTGTTTGAGGAGGTATTGGTCATTCTGATTGGAGAATTCAGACAAAGTGGATGAAGGCAGATCCAGAAGAAAGAAGAAAGATGCATGAAAAAAGTTAGAAGTGGAGACCACGTGGGGCTTTATGAAGCTGAAAGGCAGACCCAGGGAAGCCATCATTGGGGGGTAAATGTCAAGAAAATGCTTTGTAAGAAAAGGGAAGATGGGGAGGGGGTGGGGGAAGAGAGAGCAAGCTCTCAGAAGATGGAATATAAAATAGGAAAATAGGTCAAAAGTGTAGGAAACAGATTAAAAGGGAACAGAAAAAAATAAAAGAAAGAAAAAGATGAGAGAAAAGACAGGAAGAAAGACAAGTGGAAATGCCACTAAGAATTAAAAATGGCTCTGGAGATCACTGCAGAAGCCTTCAAACGTTCATACAGACCCATGTGAATGCTGGGAGATTGCTACTCTGGCTCTGTAGTTTTGGGTTCTCAAGAGATACATCTAGTATATCTACGATGCTTTGGTCAGTCCTAGTCACATGAGCATCAACAAATATCTATCATATATGACTGACTTATGACATTAAGGTCTATATCTTTTTCACTATGAGTCCACTGCAGGTTAACTAGCGCTATGCTCTACAGCACCCTTGCTTAGGGACTCAGACTAAGGGAGACCCCAGAAGAGGGAGGGCAAGAGATCATGTAATAGTTTTCACAGGCCACCAGAAAGTCCAGTGACTATGGACAATCCCTAAGGAGAGCCCCTTTAAACCTACTATGTACTTGAAAGTTCTGGGAATACTTGATTGAAGTAATGATCACCATATGATAAATCCACAGGGCCAGTTTCTGGCATACCCCACTAATATTGATATATTTGTTAACAAGCCTTTTGTCTTTCTGTATGTGTGCTCCCATGTGTGTGCATGAATATGTATGCACATGGCAGAAGTCAGAGGTCATAGGTGTCATTCATTATCACTCTCTACATTATTCCCTTGAGTCAGGGCCTCTCACTCACCCTGAAACTCACTGTTTCAGTGAGGCTTGCTTTCCAGGGAGCTTACAGGACTTGCCTCTCCCTGCTCCACTGACTCTAGAGTTTCAGGAACGCATGGCCATGCCTGACTTTTATGTGGCCACTGGGGATTCACACTCAGGTCCTCATGCTTGCATTGCAAGCCTCTTACCCACTGAGCCATCGCCCCAGATGCTAGCCTGGTATCTTCTTAGACAGAAATCATGCAGCTGTAAAATAGTAAAAACAAGAAGGAATCTGACAAAAAGATAAAAAAAAATCCTCGTCTGGCCTTCTCAGCTTTCTGGGAGGGAGACAGAATCTCCGAGAGATAAAGTGACCTATCCAGGCTCACACTGCTGGTGGACCAGCAAGGTCCTAATTCCCACACCCCCATGCCAGTTGTTCCATGCCAGGGTGCTTCTAGTAGTTTAATAAATATCTGCTTATTTGAAGTACCAGATTAATTTCCACTTTGGAACAAGCTTTTAATTACTACTATAAGGGAAGGAAGGGTTTCTTGCCAAACGCCTGGGCGCTGCCAAGTTCCTTGTACCTCCAGTCATGAATTCCAACCACATAAATAAATAGAAGGCAATTAGGAGTTTGAAATAAGAATCTGGGTAGGATTAGAGAGAAATGTTTGATGATACACATTATTGTTTCTGCAAAACATAGACTTACTTTTGGCCATTAGAAGTATATGCATAACAACATATGTATATATGTGTGTATGCATATACACACAGACATATTTTCATCTATATAAAATATTTCCAGAAGCTTTTCCAAAAAACAGGGTAATAGTGGGAGGGGATCTACAAGCAAGAGAGAGAAAGACATGCACTTCCCTGTATGCCCTACTGTATTCTCTGAAAACTTTCTACTACATTAGCATTGCTTTTTCAATAAAACAGTATTAATAGGACAATAAGAGAAGGGTGTTTTTTTTTAAGTAGCAGATGTCAAGAAATGCTTAATGAGACTGCAGCATCTTTTAGGGTAACATGAAATAGAACAAGATGAGGAGAAAGGACTAAATGGAAGCAGCCAGCAGCACTTACCAGCAGGCAGTACTTTTTTTTTTTTAGCAGGTTGCAATATATTTTTATGACAGACAAGCATAATTTAAATATCATTAGCTGGGATAATCGAGATCTAGGTTCGAGACCCCCAGAGGCACTCCCAGCTCTTGCTGCTGCTCTAAGGGGAAGGAGGTCACGGGAGCCTCTGTGGCTTCAGATGACCTCCCTGCGAATATCCTGTGATTTAGATGCCCTCTATCCACGTGCGCTGTGCAGTAGCCGCTTGGGTTTGTCAAAGAACAATCCAGAGGGCATGGATGTAGCTGATAGAGTGCCTAGCATGCACTGAGCTCTGGGTTAAATCCCTAGTACTACATAAAACCATGGTATGGTGGTACATACCTGCAATCTTGGCACTTGTATGTAGAGATGGGAGGATCAGGAGTTCAAGGTCATCGTCAAATACATAGTTAGTTCAAGGCCAGCCTGGGCTACATAGAAATCCTGTCTCAAGAGAAAAGACTGTTTTTTTTTAAAGGAAAGTTCAGGCAGCCAGTAGCAAGATTAAGAGCCTCAGAAACAGAAACATCTGGTTTGTATTCTACACCACCCGTCTATTAGCTGTGAAACCCTGAGCAAATTACTTAATTTCTCTCCATTTTCGATAAGGTTGGGTAATGTCTTGCCTTCATAGCTGCTGTAGAGATTAGCTTAATGGAAATAGAGAAAGTTCCTGGTACTCATTGGGGGCACAGAAAATGTGTCATTCCCTTCTGAAACCATCTCAATGAGCTCACTAAGGAAACTGGCTTCAGAGCAGACCCAAACTTATCCATTTCTGGGATCCATCTCTTCCCCTTAAGTGAGCCCCTTGGGAGGGAAAGAAGGGTGGAGGAGGTCCAAGCACCTGTGACAGCTTACCGCTTGGTCCCAGCCAGTGTGCCTATACATGGTTACCTCAACAAGGAATGGGTACTGTAGCAATGAATGCATCTGCTCATCCATTCCCTCGGGCATCTGTTCAACAGATGTTTATGTGAGCACCTGCTACATGGCAGGCACTGAAGCAGATGCCAGAGGTCACTGATAAACCCAGGAGTGGTAGCTCTTGCCCACAGAAATCTTATCATTCAGGAAGGACGGGGCATGTGGTCATTGACTGAATCACTCAAATAAACGACAAATCAGAGTTGTGCCCTGTGTTTTCTAAGACTGTGTGCAAAAGCCCTGCTGTGGGAGGAAGGAAAAGGGTGGAACTAAGAGAGCAGAGACTGCTGGGAGAGAAGCAAGGTGTGAGATGATGAGGGGGTGACTGGAGAGTTCCTGTGAGGCCAGGCAGAGTTTTCCTTAGGACCTTCAGAGAACTGAGGATCTCTGCCAGGAACTGAAAGCAGAGCGCTGAGCTGACAAGGTGCATTACAGACTCTCAGCTGTGAGCAGGTGGAAGAGAACGGGGTAAGGCTGGCGGCCATGGCTCCGGTCATCTGTGCTTCCTGAATGGAATTCAGATAGCCTAAGGGAGTCCTTGTCCTGTGTGTGTCCCCTAAAGCTGCTCAGGAGAGTGGGGAGGGACGCAGGAAGTGGGCACAGAGTCTGGGAGCTTTATTTCAAAGGCAGCAAGAGTCGAGCTGTAGTGCTTGGGGGAGGGGGTGACACTGGGTCTGTCTTTAAGAAGATAGCCTGGCTTTCAATACTCCCCTTGGCTGCCATGTTTTCTCAACTTTTCCCTATCTCTCAGGCACAGGCTCTTATTATTATCAATGACCTTTAAGAATTCTTACAGATTCTATTAGTTAGAGAGTAAACTGGGGTGGAGGGACTGTGTGTACCCGCAGGGACCTGTAGAACACCCCACAACTCCATGCTACTATAGTCCCTGTTGGCATATTTGTTTGTGTGCCTATGTTGTGCGTATGTGTGTATGTTCATGTGTGTGTTTAGCTGCATGCATGCATATTCACATGTGTCTCTGTGTGTGCATGTATGCATTTGTACATGTGTGTCTGTGAATGTGTACATGTATGTATCTGTGCTTGTGTATGTATGTATCTCTATGTGTATTGGTGTTTGTCTGTGTGTGTATACATGTATATCTGTGTATGTTTCTGTGTCTGTTTCTCTGTGTTTGTGTGTGCATCTATGTGACTACTTATGTGTCTGTATCTGATTCTGTGTGGTGTGTATGTGTGCATGTAAATCTGTTTCTGTGTGTGTGCTTGTGTGTGTACATGTGTGTGTAAAGTTCAGAGGACAATCTTGAGTGACACCCCTCAGGTGCCATTTCTTTTTTTAAACTTATTTGAGAAAAAAATGTGTACTGGCCTAGAACTCACTTACTTGTCTGGGCTGAGTGGTCAATAAGTTCCAAGGTTCCTATTGTCCCATCTTCTCTGGTACTAGTATAAGAAGCATGTGTATCAAGTCTGGAATTATTTTATTTAATTTTGAAATAAGCACTCATTATAATGCCCAGTCTATGCGAGACATGGCCCCACCTCTGCTTCCAGAGTAGCTGGAATTAAAGGCACATGCTGCTACGCATGGCCCCTTCCAGCACTGTGACAGACTGTGAGGAGAAATGGATTCCAAATCTTTCTTTCACGGTTGCCAGGGGATATTTGCATGATGTGTGTATATGTGTGCATGTTTGTATGTATATGAACATGTGTGTATGGGTGCCCCTGGGTACATATGGGTAAGCATTCATGCTTTTGTCTGTATTGCTCCATACCCTATCACCTCTGCCTCACTTCCATTGATGTCAGGGATCTTCCTTAACCTTTCTTCCAATTTATTCTTTGAAGCAAGACCTCTTAATCAAACCCAAAGCTCACAGATACAGCTAGTCTTGCTGGCTCACTTGTTCCTAGGATCCCCTGTTGAGCTCAGCCTTCTGGAACTGAGATAGGATATGAGCTGCAACTCCCTCCCCTGGTATTTACATCGAATGGTTCTGTGGATCCAGACTCCAGTCCTCACACTTGTGAGGCAAGTTCTAGATCCACCGAACCCAGTAACAAGTATTAAAATGGTACCTGAAACAAATGGTTCTCAATCCTGGTTGCACATTATAACTGACTAGTTGTAACTTTTTTTAAAAAGTGGCTGGGTTCTCTCTGAGACCAACAAAGAACTGCTGGACCAAACATCAGGGCTTCTTCAGAGCCCCAGGGGGCTTTGGACCCAAGAGAGGGGTTCCTGCCTCATTTTCAGCCAAGCTCACTAACGGTTATGTGAGCATCGGAAAAGTCACCTCTGTTGTGGACTTCTGTACTCCTGTCTATACATTTGTATCATCGGCCCCTGGAACTCTAGAATAACAATTCCAGCAGAGCGTACATGATGACATTCGTAGTGAATCCTGAGTACTGGACTGTGAGTACCATGGATCCCTCCACCAAGTGCCTTCTCTGAATGGAGGCTGGTGGCATCACAAAAAGAACCCTGATCTTGGAGATCCATATTCTAGGTTTCTAAGAATGGGTGCTCTAGCTGTTTACATTTTTAGTGACTCTCTGATGGCTGTTACAGTGCCTGCTGAGTAGCAGGGGCTTCAGTAAACACCTACTGAATAGATGGCTGAATGAATGGGGGAGGAGAGAACTGCTTGTGCGGGTGATTTTGCAGTCTTCTAGGTAACACACTTCATAAACATTTCAGTTATTGTGGATCCAATGTCATAAGTGAGAACACTAAAAAACATATCTGACCTCTGAAGGTCTCAGAAGGCCTCCTCTAACAGGTGATGCCATTCTCAGATCAGCAGGAAGCCAGACCATATCTCCCTCATGCCCCAAATCCTTCCAGCGCTAATGCTAACGGTCCCCATCAGTGGGTGATATTTAAAGAAATATTTGTGGTTCAGATATGAGATGTTCCCCACAGGTTCATGTGTTGGAAGACTTGGTTCCCCAATGAGTGGCACTGTTTAGGAAAGCTATGGTACCCTTAGGAGATGAATCCTTACTAGAGAAAAAATGTCACTAAGGGACAGGTCTTGATGCTTGATAGCCCAACCTCACTTTCCTGTTTGCTTCTTGACAACCAAAAGTGTGTGTGATGAGCCAGCTGCCTGCCCCTGCAGCTGTCCCTTCCCCATTATGATGGACTGTACCTCTCTGGAACTGTGAGCCATAATACATCCTCCTCCTTAAATTGCTTTTGGTCAGAGTATCATCACAGCAACAAAAGAGAAACTGAAGCAGAAACAAAGATGAGCAAGTAACGCAGCATCCTCTGGAATGCATATTAGATGGGACTTTAAGTTTTATGGTCCCTCCATAGTGCAACCCTCCTTACAACTGCTCTGCTGGGTTTACCTACAGTGAGTCATTCCATTAGCAACATGCCCAGAAACGTTAAAGTAAATTAGGAAGAAATGAAAGCAATGGATGCATAGAAGAAATGAGGATGGGCTATTACCACTGCTGGGAACTGAAAGACCGCTACCAAGAGGGTAGAGATAGAGAAAGACAGATGTCAGTGTTACACATGGTGTGGCCACTCCTGATGTGCATGTTACAACTTAGATGCAGTAGACTCCCAAGTTCTCTTCCTTCTCCTCAGCTCCACAACCAGCAGGCTCGAACCTGTTCTAAAAAAATGCTGTTACCATCCCATGCCATGGAAAATTTGCAGGGACATCCTTCTCTTTCACCGTGTGCACCAAGACCTGCACAATCTCACCTTGAATATCTCCCATACATCTGTCCTGAATACTTGACAGGATGGACAATCACATAGACAAACCTCTAGGAATGGCATGGGGGAGTGACTATATTATGCTAATTGAGGTGGGGGACACCCACTGTAAATGTGGGTGGCACTATTCTATGGTCCCAGTCTGAATCAAAAGGAAGAAGCAGCAAAACACCAATATTCATAGCCCTCTGTTCACCGGCTGCCTAACGCCCCTGCCACCGTGCCTTCCCCACCGCAATGGGCTGCATCCTTGAGTATGAGCCAAAACCAACTCTTCCTTCATTGTTTCTCTCAAATGTCTTATCGCAGCAGCAACAAAAGCAGCCAAATTGTGCACTGATCTCGAAGTCTTTCCCAGTCACCTGCCTCTAAGCATTCTTGACACTTTTCTCCCTCTACTCCAGCTGAATGACTGCACTAGGATACAACTGGCAGGTCACCCTTAACCCCATATTAGAAGAAAATTCCCTAGTCACTCTTTTAAGGACCCTAGTAAATTGCTCCATAGCACCATTCTAGCCCACTGCTATTGACCTGTTTGTTTATCTCCCCATGGTTTGTCCCTCTAGAACATCAGTCCCTGAAGGATAAGGTGCCATTTTATCTTGCTCAGACAAGGCTCCAATATTTATCACAGTTCCTGGCCTGTGGCAGGCTCTCAGTGAACATTTGTTGGGTAAATGAACAAATGAATGTTCATTGGGGTAAGCCCATATTTCATATTCTTACATAGCAGAGACCCTATCATGTATCCCATGCTCCCCCACTTTGCCCCAGTCATAACCTCTACTACATATGCTCTTTAATTTAAAAAAAATCACTTTTCTATAAACTGCAATGGCTTGTGCATGCCTGAGCATTTTTACATGCTGGTCTTCAGACGACGACAGCGCTCTTCCCCTTCTAGCACAGCCTGCATATCTTTGAGGAACACTTTCACACTTCGTGTCTTCTAACAGCTCCCCGTCCTCTGCCAATTTCTCCTCTTCACCCAATTGCCACTCAGATCCCTCTCCTGGGTCTTCCTTTCAATTTCATTGTGTTCATCTGCTTAAATGCCTGCCTCCTGCACTGGGCCATGAGCAATTCAGGAGCAAAGACGCCTTTTGTTCATTGTATTTCCAGCAACACTTGGGATACAGTGGACAGGTTTCTGTGAATCATATCTGACATCCCAGAAAGTGGTCCACACGCACGTTGGTTCCATCAGCAGCTGCAGAAACTAATTACTAGACAAACTGAAGAGTGGGTACTCTTGGAACTCTTGAGCACCCTGAAGGGCTTACCTAGGCATGTTCTTTATCTTTGGGATTAAATTGTGACAATGATGAGCTGATGATAAAGTCAGATGGGTTCCACTAGGTCTTGCTGCGGGAAATGACCTTCTTGTGGCAAACATTGACTGCCTACTATGTTTCAGGCACTGTGAGAAGAACTAGGGCATCCCAAGGCAGACAGCATGCAGCCATGAGCCAAGGAACGAGTGGCTTCCTAAGAGCCAGGAAAAATAGGCATTCCTGTTCTCCAGGCTCCTTCAACCGAATGATGGCTGATCAGTGTTGATAAATGAAGAATGTACCCAAAGTGGTTGCAGGAGGGAGTATTCAAGCAGTTGTCCAAGAAAAGTGGTGATTTCGTGGTATCATCCTAAGCCCCTGACTCACATGTAAGAGTGAGTGGGCACTCAGGAGCCTCTGAAAACTACATTGCTCAGCTGCCTAAGGTATGAGGTATGTATGCATGCAAGCTCTAGGATATCCCCTCCCCCCTAGGATTAATATCAGAGCCCCAACTCAGCTGCACCTATGTTGGAAATAGATCTCTCAGACAAAGACCCATGGCTTTCCTGGATAACTTGTCCTGTTGTTCGAGAACATTCTATTGCCATGTCAGACCATCACAACCAAGGCAACTTATAAAAGAGATAAGTTAATCTGGGTCCCCATTGTTTCAGAGGGCTAGAGTCCATGACTATCATAGGCTCCATTTGCAGACTTAGGATCTTTCTACTTTGGAAAGATGTGTCTCTAAGTTTTCTGTGCACAGAGATGAACCACATCCCAACCACCAGGATGCTCTCCTCTGGCTCAGTACTCACCAGGTAGTGAAGAGGCAGTGCTCTTACACTAAGTGCAGGGTGGGCTCTGGGAAGATGGGCATCTGTGTCCTGTAGAGAGTCTCCACTTCCCTGTCTCCTCCTATGACCAGGAAGCTAACTCAGTGCTTAAAAGAGAGCCTTCTGATGCATAGCCTTTTAGCAGTCTGTGGATTTATCTTTATTTTGGTTTGAAAACCCAGATTATACCTATTGTGTTCATCAACAGAAAGGTTCTGCTGTCTAGAAGGAAATCATAAACTTTATAAACGATCCAAGGAATTGCAACAGCAAACAATTAAGCCGGTGGGTTCAGCCTGCCCTCTCATTTCTTCTTGGAAAGTGTTTTAGGATGCACATAATGCTGTCATTAAATTTATTACTGATGGCCTTTTCAAGGTTACTTAAATTTCACAGCTCCAGACTGGCATCCACTGAACTAATTCACAGTGGCATGAAGCTGCTTTGAAAAACAACACCTTTTTCAGAAAAATCTAAACTATTAAAATATTATTTATTTTACTCCTTAGCTTATAGTTTTTTTGCAATTAGAGGAGATCATATTGACTGATTACATCAAATAGCAGTCAGGTACAGAACCATTTGGAGAACCTGCTAATGCTCCTGAAAGACATCAGCTGACCCTACACCAGACATGCTACTGATGATGTCATCTGCCTGAACAACACCATAAAAAGAAAAACTCTAAGGATAGGAGGCTCAGTGTTCTACAGCCGTAGGCCCAGGCTAGGCTCAACCTTCTGCCGAGATGATGGCTGAAGCATTTGTTGAATGGAAAGAGAAAATGGAATATATAGTGATATAGAACTGCCTTAGCTGCTTTTCTATTACCATGACAGAACGTCATGAGCAAGGCAACTGTGGTGGTTTGAAAGAAAACGGCTCCCAAAAGGAGTGGCACTATTAGGAGGTGTGGCCTTGTTGGAGGAAATGTGTCACTGTGGGAGTAGGCTTTGGTATCGTCTATGCTCAAGCTATGCCAGCTGTCACAGTTCACTTCCTGTTGCCTGTGGATCAAGATGTAAAACTCTCAGCTCCTTCTTCAGCACCATGCCTGCCTGCATGCCACCATGTTTCCCACTGTCTTAGGGTTTTCATTGCTGTATAGAGACACCATGACCATGACAACTCTTATAAATGAAAACACTTAATTGGGATAGTTCATTTACAGTTTCATAGGTTTGGTCCATTATCATTATGGTAGGGATCATGGAGGCATGCCGGCCGACATAGTACTGGAGAGGTAGCTGAGAGCCCTACATCTTGTAGGCAACAGGAAGTGCACTATCATACTGTGGGAGGCTTAAGCAAAAGAGATCTCAAAGGCCATCCCCACAGTGACATACTTCCTCCAACAAGGCCATACCTCCTAATAGTACCACTCCCTTTGGGGGGGGCATTTTCTTTCAAACCACCACACCCAGCATGATGATAATGGTCTAAACCACTGAAACTGTAAACCACCCCAAAATAAATGTTTTCCTTTATAAGAGTGGCTATGGTCATGGAATCTCTTCATAGCAATAGAAATACTAGGACAGTGATATATAGAAGAAAGCCATTAATGTGAGGTCTCATGGTTCTAAAGGGTTAGAGAACATGACTATCATGGTGAGAAGCATGGTAGCAAACAAGAGGGCATTGTGCTGGAGCAGTAGCTGGGAGCTCCCATATTGAGACAATGATCAGGAAGAACTAATTACACTCACTGGGAATAACATGAATTTTTGAAACCTCAAAGCCCACCCTCAGTAACACACCTCCCCCAATAAGGTCATATTTCTTAGTCCTTCCCAAACAGTTCCATGAACTGGGGACCAAGCATTTAAATATATGAGTCTATGGGAGTCATTTTCCTTCAAACCACCAAAATTGTATTTTATTTAGCCATAAAGAAAAGCAAAGCATTGCTTACAGGAAAATGAATGAAACTGGATGTCATATCAAACAAAAATAAGCTAGACTCAGAAAAATATCATGATTTCCCTTCATATGTGGATATATAATCATATATATGTGCTTATGTATGTATATACATATACATATACGGCATAAAATTACAGAGGGCACCATTTGAGGTAAGAATGGGCTAGTGGAAAGGAGACAGGAGAGGGTAAAATGAGATGAACATAATCAAAGTATGAAAAATTCTTGAATGAAATATTTTTATGAAACCTAGCACCATACTATGAATATGTGCTAATAAAATTACTTTAACTTTGGCACTTGCCCACTTTGTTCTGGAGGTGAATCTTAAATTCCTTCATAGTGCTTGGGAAAGGAAAGCAAGGCTATGAGTAACAGTAGGAGAGATAATACTGGTCGCTATTTCTAAAGGAATTTGTCTATGCTGTACATTTTATCGACAGTTTCAGTAACCATCAAAGTCCCCCTTGGTAATCTTACAATGCCTATTTTATAATTACAAAGATTATGCAACTTGTTGCAGTGTGTATCTAATCCAAGAGAATCTGTTTCATGTCTTTCTTTTTCAGCTTTTCCATAGACCCAGAAATGGGATGCTAGACATTTATAAAGATGTACCACACAAAACAGGACAAGAAACTGATTTAAAACTCAGGATGCTTTTTAGAGAAAGGACCCAGAGGATGCATACTGACCTTGGAAAAAAGACTTCTTACCATCTCCTAAGAGTCACATGGAATCAGTGACAATTATTTGAGCATTCTTACTATAGTGTTGACATGATGACCTGGAAGGTGTTGTAGGAGGTCCTTCTGTCTGTGTGTTGCTTTCATTGGTTAATGAACAAAGAAACTGCCTTGGCCTAGTTGATAGGGCAGAACTTAGGTAGGCAGAGAAAACAGAACTGAATGCTGGGAAGAAGAAGGGCAGAGTCGGAGAAGCCATTAGAATCTCTGGTAAGCCACTGCCACATGGTGATACACAGATTAATGGAGATGGGTTAAACTAATATGTAAGAATTAGCCAATAAAAAGTTAGAGCTAATGGCCAAGCAGTGTTTTAATTAATACAGTTTCTGTGTGGTTATTTCGAGGCTAAGCAGCCAAGCAGCCAGGACAAATAAGCAGCCCTCTCCCCTGCAACAGACAATGACCCGACACACTGAAATAGTAGGAGTCTAAAGCTGAGTGTTCTCTGGAAGGATGTCAGCGCCAGCTCTTAGTCTTGGAGCTAATGAGATGGCGATCTAGTAAGAACAGGAGATACTATCAGGTTCCCACAGAGTAACGGCAGTGGAGTCAGGATTGTAACCCAAGGGTCCTACTCCTAGGCTGTTATACTATGTGTGTGTGTGTGTGTGTGTGTGTGTGTGTGTGTGTGTGTCTGTGTGTGTGTGTGTGTGTGTGTGTGTGTGAGAGAGAGAGAGAGAGAGAGAGAGAGAGAGAGAGAGATCAGGAATTAAAACCTAGTGCCTGGAACATGGCAGACAAATGATCTACCACTAACCCCATAACCGAATTTCACTTTTAGCTTTAGTTTTGAGACAGTATCTCACCAAATTATATAGGCTGAACTTGAACTTACTCTGTATTCCAGGCAAGCCTTGATAATGTGAGCCTTCTGCTTCTAACACCTACATAGCTAGTATAGAAGTCTGTTGTGCATACATGATACACATGAATGTGTAGGAGTATGGGTGTTAATCCTTGATTTCTACCTTACTTAAGATGATGTCTCTCTATTTTCCTCTCTTCCATTTTTCTTTTTCTTGTTTTCATTTGGTATTGCATCAGCCAGACTCTCTGGCTCCTGAACCTCTGGGGATTCTCCTGCCTCCACCTCCCATTTTGCCATAGATGTATTAGGGTTGTAGATGTACAGTACTGAGCAATTTTCTTTCAAACCACTCCTGACCTTACATGGACTTCAGAGATTTGGATCCAGGTCCCCATGTTGGCACAATAAACACTACAAGTACTGAACAATACCCTCAACTTATGAAGGATTCTAGTCTTATAATAGATTTCATTAGCCTGACGTCAAGATGGAGAGGTGTATCTAGTCTAGTAGGATATTAGTCAATACTGTACAGGAGAAAGAAGAGTCCACCCTGAGAGTTTGAGAAAGTATCAGCCAGAAGTTGGGAAAGATGGCATTGTGTATAAGACACTTAGAGGCCATAGAAGGGAGTCTGCTGACAGCTGAGTGGGTCAGAATCCTCAAGATGGGAAGCCATCACTGATCTCTGTGGCTGGCTGGCAGCAGAATGAGGACTAGAAGGAAGGTTTCCCAAGTGTTGCTATGATAAAGCTACCTGACAAAAAAGCAACTGATGGAGGAGAGTTATCTGTCTATATTTCTTTCATTGGTTAATTAATAAAGAAAACTGCCTTGGCCCTTTAAGAACAGAAAATTAGGTAGGTGGAGTAGACAGAACAGAATTGTGGGAACAAGGAAGTAGAGTTGGGGAGACGCTTCAGGCAGTCGCCATAGTGAGTCTCCATGCTGCTCCTCTCCGAGATGGAAGCAGGTTAAGATCTCTCCCGGTAAGCCACACCTCGTGGTGCTACCCAGATTACTAAATATGGGTTAAAGAAAGATGTGAGAATTAGCCAATAAGAGGCTGAAACTATGGGCCAGGCAGTGTTTTAAAAGAATACAGTTTCCGTGTAATTATTTCAGGTGTAAAGTTAGCCGGCAGCCGGGTGGCAGGACGCAGCCCCTGCCGCTTCACACTACAAGCAACTCATGAGACAGAGGGGTTTTCAGTTTACAATTCCAGGGGATGGTTCATCAAAGCAGAAACAGCTAGTTGCATCACAGGCAAGAGCAGAGAACAATGAGAAGCTCTCCTTCTCGCTTGGTTGTGCTCAGCTTGATTGCTCTATTCAAATACAATTCAAGACTTCTGCCTAGGGAATGGTGATGCCCACAGTGGCCTGGGTCTCCCACATAAATTAAGTAAGACAATCCCCTACAGACGTGCACATAGCTCAATCTAATGTAGACAGTTCTCATTAAGACTCTCTCCCTAGCTGAGTCTAAGTTGTATCAAATTGAAAATGAAAGCTAGCCATCATACTTAGTTTTAAATTCCTGTTGTTTCCCCTCTACCCTCCTTTTCCCTAAGGTCATACCTTATTCCCATCCATATATCACAAGATACTGTGTGGGGGAACATTCTAGACAAATGTCAGGTGATAAGGACCTCTCAAGAAAAGGAAACTTCTGGTATCTGAAAGAATTAATATTTAATTATAAAAAAGAAATAACAGCATAATGAAGTAATTAAATTCAGACCAACACATTTCCACATTGACTCATTTTAAATATGTATCAACTCTATTCTTGGTAGGCATATAATTGTGCTTATAATTACAACAACTATCACTTATTGGCCACTAATTTTAATGTATTGTTTGACCCTTAAATTTATTTAGTTGGTAAATATTCTTATCCTAGAGACAGAATGCTAGTTGCCTATCTCAATATCTGTTCTAGTTTCCGTTCTGTTGTTATGACAAAACACTCTGAGCAAAAGCATCTTGAAGTGTGTGGAGGGAGGGGCTCGTTTATTTGACCTGTGCTTACAGGTCACATTCCATCATGAAGAGAAGTCAGAAAAGGAACTCGGGCCAGGACTGAAGCAGAAGCATGGAATGTTGCTTCCTGGATTATTGATTAACCACACTCAGCTAACTTTATTCTAGGGATGGTGTCACCCACAGTGGACTGGACCCTCCCACATTAATCATCAGTTGAGACAGTCTCTCACAGGCATGGCTACAGGCCAATCTGATGAAGATAATTTTATTCATGACAACATCCATTCTTCCTTTAATTTGAAAAAAAATAAAAATTTGGATTGCAACTGGATATGTTTTTGTCTTGTCAGCTTAATATATTTCTTTGATACTGTACATGTTGCTATATCACTAAGTTCTGGCCAGTGAAATGTAAGAAAAATGATAATATGATCTTTCTAGAATGTTCCTTTAGGGGGGATGATTAAACCCTCTTTTTTCTTCTCCCTTCCTCTTGCTTCTTAGAACCCAGATGTGATGTTAAAACCCCAGTTACCATTTTAAACCATAAGGTTAATGACTGCATCCTAGGCATGGTTGATTAGAGGGTTTGGAAGATCCAGGGTCCCCGAACATGTGTGCATCTAATGCACAAATGCTAGACAACCTATTCCATAATATCCCATTGTACTGGGATGATTCAATTTTTTAAAGCAACAAGACTTTGGGCTTTTGATCATATGTAATTAAAACAATCTTGACTAAGCCTCTTCTAATTTAAGAATAAATGACACAGAGAGGTTAAGAAACACCAATTTATTTAGCTGGTATGATGCTAAATACATAGTATAAACATATTATTTTTCTTGGGGTCATGGGAAGAATATAATCTTTTAGGTTCTCTCTCTTTTAGATGGGGGACGTCTGGTGAGTTCTGGCTTACCGATTATTGGAGGAAGTGACAAGTTCCACTCTAGGCCAGGGAATGCAATTCCCTGCATTGTCCTCTGAGTTTGCCATTCCCACATGGCAGTGACTGTCCATGCTGAAAATTGGTAGTTGAGGAAAGAGGACTATGAATCCTCAATGACTGCAGGGAGTACGAACCCCTCCTAAGCCCAAACACATCAGACTGTGATGGAGCAGACGACTGAACCCCAGGGAACAGAAAGGCACTGAGACTGAGGGACCATTACTCTTGCTGGTATTCTTGAGGCTTGTTGTCCAATCAGTCTGCCCTAAATAGTGGGTTCCAGGTTTGGTAGGGGACGATGTCTAAAAAGAAAAATGTGTAGAGAACCTAAGAAAGACACCAGTTGTTAAACTTTAGTATCCACATGCTCTTATACACATATGCACACACACACACACACACACACACAAACACACACACAAACACACACACATAGACACATACATATACATATGCATTCGAGCATATACATATATATATATATATACACCATACACATTTAGTAGCATATTCTTCACTACCCAATACCTTACTACCAAATTGTAAAGGGAAAACTACTACAAATGAATAGGAGAAGATGGAGACAGCCTCAGTGAGCCACCGACTGGCAGGCTTTGGAGATGAGAGACAGGCTGAGCAAAACCAGGATTGGATAAGGGAAGCTATAGGAGGATACAGACCCTACACTATACCTGAAGTATAGGGCTAGAAGGAAGCTAAAGAAGTAATTCAAAGGAGAAACGTCACCGCCAAGGGTTCCCATTCACCAAGAGGGATCAAACGGCTACAGTGCTTGGAACTTGATGCATAAAGATAAACCAGGGTTTCTGTTCTGGAAGAGCCTAGGAGAGAGTATGTCTGTGGACAGCTGATCATCATGGAATGCAGAGTGCTTTAGAGGCATGAGCGAGATTTCCTGGGACCCAAAAGAACAGGGGAGGAAAGAAAGGAGGTGCTAGGTGGCAGGGAAGGGGTGTTCAGGAAAAAAGATGGAGACAAAACTCCCGTTTGGAATGAGCTTTATTAAGAGAAAGGGTATTGTGACTGTGTGAGACATGATGGCTCCCCAAGGTGGGAGAACGTTCAAAAAGGACAGCGCATACATCAGAGATGATACAGACAGTAAGACAGGATCCCCTTTTAAGACAGAGAGCAAATCCCTTAAGAGGGATTGCTAATAGTAAGAGTAGAAGAATCATGGGAAGGTTGACGGGAAAGGCCCAGAGAAGAAGGAGCCTTAAAAGGAATTCCAAAAACAGAAAAATGACTTTTATATCCTTTCAGTGGGTGGCAGGAAGATGTATACCCTGTGCTTTTGTCTAGGACCATCTCTGTGACAAGGAACATGGAGGAGTCAGGTAAAGGGTAGGACCATGAATAGGAGGCTGTGAAACCCACACCACACAAGATGTTTCCATTTTTTCTCTTCCTCTTTATATATTCTGTGTGCCTTTTACATCGTGTATCTTGATCCCATTCATTTCCTCATCCCTTGGCATCTGCCCTCCGCCCCTGCAACACCACCTCCAAAAAACAAAATTTAAGAGAAAGGGAAAAGGGAGAAAAAGGGAAACAATTAAAAATCTCATAGTGGAAGCTGCAGTGTGACACAGTGAGTCACACCGTAAACCCCTTTGTGTTTCTTTACTTGCAAGTGTTCATTGCAAAAAGTCATTGGTCTGATTCGAAGCCTCTGGTTTCTATTACATGATTGGTGCTGGGCTCTCACTGGGCCTCTTCTGGGTATCCTGCTGTTGCCCTGTGTTTTGGAGATCCTGCAGCTTTGGGTCCACAACTCAGGTCCCTTCCCATGCTCCAGCAGTCCATATGGGGTGGATATTCAGGCCAAGCCATGCCCTGGTTCTGGGCCTGGGCAGCTGCAGGGTTGGTCCACCCACCGGTTCTCCCCTGTCCTCACCACCAGGGTGAGCTCTCCAGCACTGCCCAGCTAATCTGCCGCTTGGAGCAATGAGGAAGGGGTAGGGCCAGGTCTCCTGCTTTCATGCGCTCAGTGTCTGTTCTCCTACTCCTACACCATCAGGACCAGCTCTATGGTGTTACCCCCGTGAGAAACAAGGACAGCTCTCCTGCTCTCATAACCCCATGGCCAGCTCCTCCACCTGTAACAGGCATTGGTGGGTAGGAGCAGAGGGGACATCTCTCCCGTGCCCATACGGCCAGATGTCAGATGAGTAATGGGAACAGCTCTCCCTTGCTCAGAACATCAGGGCTGGGTCAGCTCTGCCATGCTGCCTAGGCTAGGAACAGGACCTGCTTCCCCGAGTACTGCAACTGGTAAGGGGGACGGGTCCGAATCTCTCATCTGCTGCAGATAGTAAGGGGCAAGGAGTAAGGGGTATCCCTCCCCTGCCCACACTGCCATATGACAAACCAGTAGTGAGAACAACTCTCCCAAGCTTACAGCTTCAGGGCTGGCTCACCACACCTCCACTCACCAGGCTGGGGTGGCTGTATTGTGTTGCCCAGAGAAGGTGTGGGGCCTGATCTCCATTCCCCCAGTGTTGCAGCTGGTGGGGGGGCATAAAGAGCTCTCCAGGCTTGCTCCTTCACCTGCCTCAGGTGTTGACGGGTGGTGTGGGGTGGGGGGAGTTACTCTTTCCCCTGCCCATGCCACCACCAGACAACTGGGTAATGGGGACAGCTCTCCCAGGCTCACAACTAGGCTGGCTCATCCACACCTGTGCTAACAGGGCTGAGGATATTGTGTTGCCCAGGCAAGATGCAGGATCTGCTCTCCCCATCTTGTGACCTCAGGGCCAGCTCTTCCACATGCCTCAGGTGTAGTTTTAGGGAAGAGAATTGCATGGCAATGAGGCCTGATCATGCCAGGCTATGAGATCCAGCCAGCTGGCACGGACCAATCCATCATTTCCCAAGACAGAGCAAAAGAGATAGGCAAGACAGATCATCAAGGCCCTGTGGGAGGATTTACCCAATAGAGCAGGGAAGATGTCATGGGGTCCTGATGAGAACATGGTAATTGACAAGGTGAAGCATGGTAAAGCATCTTCAACAATGGGAAACTCATCTATAGAGGCACAAGGAGGAGGACCGTGTAGCGGTGGGCAGTCTAGCCGAGCAGGTGAAAGAAGGGCATTCACACTAAGATGGAGAGAGGAGAAAGGAACCTAAAGAAAGAGGGGGAGGCAGTGAGGAAGGCTTACAAGTTCTAGAAAGAAAAGCGTATATGAAATACAGTAACTGGAAAATGTCCAATGCATAAACAGGAGCTACCTGGGTGGGAGGCCTTTAGAGGGGTATGGACTAGATGTCACAATTCTTGAATGAGTGGCAAAAGATGCAGTTTTGACTGTAGATTACAAACTTGGAAGGAAGAGGCTGGAGAGATGGCTCAATGGTTAAGAGCACTGGCTGCTCTTGCAGAGAAGCCAGGTTTAGTTCCCAGTGCCCATGAGGTGGCACAAGACCCTCTGCAATTCTAGGTGCAGGGAATTCAGTGCCCTCTTCTGGCCTCTGTGGGTATTGCACATGCTTGGTGCACATCCCTTCATGCAGGCAAACGCCCATACACATGAAATAGAGAGGTGGAAATGTCAGTCAAGCCAGGTACAGAAAGCACTGCTCTCTCAGGTCTCAGGTAGCCTTGGCTGAGGCAGAGGTACACAGGAGTACACAAGAAAGAGGCCTTTAATGGAGATGACTGAAGGTGGGGATCTAAGTAGGGCTTCCAGTACAGGTTATCTCCTCTCCCCAAAATATCAAACCCTGTCCTCTGCCATCTTTTCCCAAGTGCATTTATGAACCAGCTGCAAACCATAAGTTGAAGATTGATAAACTGAATTTTATCACCTTTTTAAATGCCTGATATTGTAAAGATACTTTTAGGAGGGTGAAAAAGTGAATTAAAGACTGGGAGAAAACTCCTCCAATATACAACTCGGAGGGAGAGATTCTACTCACATATGAATAGAAGAGCCACAAATCAATCATTAAAAATCAAATGACTAAACTAAAATAAATAAATAAAAAAACAGATGGTTTGCCACAGAAGAATTATGGACAGCAAATAAGCACGTGGAAGGGTCCTTGACGAGTGGGGGCGATGGTGCTCATCTCTCAGCCCGGCACTTGGGTACCTGTGGCAGAAGGCTGGACCTAGTGGCTAGTCATATGGAAACTGTGTCGAGACAGCACTCTCTGCTTAGTCTAGTTTCTCAGACTGAAAAGACTTAGATTGGCGAGATAGCTCAATAGTCACTGCCATGACTGACAATCTGAGTTCAGCTGATCGGGCTCTCATGGTGGAGAAAATAATCGACTCCCACATGCACATCAGGGCATGTTTACATCCACACAAACACAGTACCAAAGGCTGGTGCGAACGAAGCCAAGGGAGAGCCACCCATTGTTGATGGCATTTGGAAACCAGTTGGCTTATTTAGCTATGGCTTAACTCACATGTAACATGTGATCAACGATTCTTCTCCTAGCTAGCTACCCAATAGAAAAGAGAGCCAAGGCCACATAAACTCTGTCTGCGAGTGTCTGTGGCAACATTATTGAAAATCATCAAAAACTAGAAGGAAACCCAATGTCCAATTGGTGAAAAAGCAATCCAACTGTAGATGGTCCACAGGATAAAATATTATACAACAATGAAAAGGAGTAAGCTACTGAGATATAGAATAACATATATAGGATCCTGCATTTTGCTAAGCCAAAGAAGATAGACTAAAAGTTCTAAACACTTTAGGATTTCGTGTCTATATTCTAGAGTTATTCTAGAACATTTTAGAGTCAAGTCATCAAAACTGTTGGAAGAGAGAATAGATGACTGACTGCCAGGGACTGAGTCTAGGGCGAGGACAGACAAGGACCTGACTACAAAGAAGGAAGGAAGAACTTTGGGGTGTTGGAAACACACACAGTGGCTCTCATAGCTGCATGGCTGCTTGTGCTGCCAAAATTCATAGGCCTGTTCATCTGCAGGTGAGTTACAGGTTGTAACCATGACGCTATGACCTTGACTTAAAGCTCTAGTGCAGATGGGCATTTTTCCCCTAAAAGCCATGCTGCAACTTGCAGCTATATCCCCAGACCAATGGCTGACTCTTCTGAGGTATAGCCTTAAATATGATGCAGTGGAGAACAGTGTTTTGAACAGATTCCTAGAGTGAAGTAACAGGCTGTGGCCAACAAAGAAGAGGAGGTGTCTCAGGGGTGAAATGCATTCTATGTGATGCCCATTGTTCTTATTCAGAGGACACTTCACTGACATATACACAATTAAGAAATTGTCAGTTCAGGCCCCTTGCACACATGCCACTGTGGTTGTCTATGTTTAAGATCTGCATGAGAACAAACTAGTCAAAATTCAAAAATGGATGAAGGATCTGGCTATTACAAATAATGCTGCTATGAACATAGATGAGCATATGCTTTTGTTGTATGATTGGGCATCTCTTGGGTAGATTCCCAATAGTGGAATTGCTGGGTCCTGGGGTAGGTTGATCCCGAATTTCCTGAGAAACCGCCACACTGCTTTCCACAGTGGTTGCACAAGTTTGCATTCCCACCAGCAATGGATGAGTGTACCCCTTACCCCACAACCTCTCCAGCAAAGGTTATTATTGGTGTTTTGGATTTTAGCCAATCTGACAGGTGTAAGATGATATCTCAAAGTTGTTTTGATTTGCATTTCCCTGATAGCTAGGGAGGTTGAGCATGACCTTAAGTGTCTTTTGGCCATTCGAACTTCTTCTGTTGAGAATTCTCTGTTCAGTTCAGCGCCCCATTTTTTAATTGGGTTAATTGGCATTTTACCGTCTAGTCTCTTGAGTTCCTTATATATTTTAGAGATCAGACCTTTGTCAGTTGCAGGGTTGGTGAAGATCTTTGGAAGAATGGATGAAGAAACTGTGGAATATATACATGCTAGAATACTACTCAGTGGTAAAAAACAATGACATCTTGAATTTTGCAGGCAAATGGATGGAAATAGAAAACACTATTCTGAGTGAGGTAACCCAGACCCAAAAAGATGAACATGGGATGTACTCACTCATATTCGGTTTCTAGCCATAATTAAAGGGCATCGAGCCTATAAATTTGGGATCCTTGAGAAGATAATAAGAAGGTGAACTCCCAAAAAAAGATATAGTAATCCTCCTGGATATTGGAAGTAGACACGATCGCCAGGCAAAATTGGGAACTTGAGGGTTGGGCGAGACTGGGCCAAGGGAAGATGGGGAGAGAAAAGTGTGAAGGGGAGAACGGGGGGAGCTCGGAGGAATGGGGTGCTTGGGATATAGGAAGGGTGGATATGGGAGCAGGGAAGCATATATCTTAATTTAAGGAGCTACCTGAGGGTTGTCAAGAGACTTGACCCTAGAGGGGTTCCCAGGTTTCCAGGGAGATGCCCCCAGTTAGTTCCTTGGGCAGCTGAGGAGAGGGAGCCTGAAAAGACCAGTTCCTATAGCCATGCTGATGAATTTCTTGCATATCACCATAGAACCTCCACCTGACGAAAGATGAAGAAAATGACAGAGCCCCACATTGGAGCACCGGACTGAGCTCCCAAGGTCCTGATGAGGAGCAGAAGGAGAGAGAACATGAGAAAGAAAGTCAGGACCGTGAGGGAACCTCCAGCTGGCGACAGATGGGGAAGGTGACTGAGCCCCACATTGGAGCACTGGACTGAGCTCCCAAGGTCCTGATGAGGAGCAGAAGGAGCGAGAACTTGAGGGAGAAAGTCAGGAACGAGAGGGGTGCGTTCAATCATGGAGACGGTGGGACAGAACTAATGGGAGATCACCAACTCCAGTTGGAATGGGACTGATGGATCATGCGACCAAACCCGTCTCTCTGAATGTGGCCAACAGCGGGGGCTGACTGAGAAGCAAAGGACATTGGCGCTGGGCTCTGATTCTTCTGCATGGACGGGCTCTGTGGGAGCCTTCTCAGCTTGGTCGATCACCTTCCTGGACCTGGGGGGAGTTGAGAGGACCTTGGACTTAGCATAGAGTGGGGAACCCTGATGGCTCCTTGGCCTTGAGAGGGAGGGAGGGGAGGTATGGGTGGAGGGAAGGGGAGGGAAGGGGGAGAAGGAGGGGCGGGAAGGGGGAGGAGGAGCGGAGGGAGGGGGAGGAGGAGGGAAGGAGATGGAAATTTTTAAATATAAAAAAAAATTTAAAAAATGGATGAAGGAGGGTCTCACAAAGCCCCACCCCTTGCTAGGGAGCTATTGACAGTTGATCACTGCTGGGATGAGCAGAATCAGGATGCAGCCTCTAGTAGGTTGCTCATGTCCTAGTACGTGATCCTGTACCTATAGACAGACTGAGAGTAAAACTGGACTCATTGGTTTAAAAAAAATGGCACATGAAGCTGGAAGGAACTTGGGTGCTCTTGAGGCTTTTGGAGCTCCTAGGAGTTTCTAGGAGATATTAGTAGAGTCGAACTAGAGGGCGAATCTGGTCAAAACATACTGAATACATATATGAAAATATCCACAAATAAATTAAAAACCATTTTTAATTGCCTATATAAAATTACTTTTATTAAAAACTTGAAGGCAGAGAATGTAGCTCAGCTGAAACCTTGCCTACCTGGCTCCATCCCCAGCACTGCATAAGCTGGATGTGCTCATGTACGCCTGTAATACCAGCGCTCAGGAGGTGGAGGCAGGAGGATCCAATGTCCATCCAGGGTCATTCTCAGCTGAGCTGCACAGTGAGTTCAAGGTCAGCCTGTAATAGGTGACTGAGACCCTTTCTCAACAACAGTGGTGCAGTTAGAGAGAGGTCTCAGCAATTAAAAGTAATTGCTATTCTTGCAGAGAATCCAATATTGGTCCCTACCCCCCACCTCCACCCCCACCAGATGGCTACTTGCAATCCCAGTTACAGGGATCCAGTGTCCTCATCTGGCATTTCTAGGGGTGTGTAGGGATGTGTGTGTATGTGTGTGTGTGTGTGTGTGTGTGTGTGTGTGTGTACAGAAGGGAGGGAGAAGGTGTGGAAGGAGAGGGTGTTCCTCCACAGCCTTGGTTCCGTCAAGCTTCTGTTGTTGTCATGTTCACCTATAGACAAAGCATTTCCAGGAAATGGAATTTGTGGAAGGGAATTCTCTGAGGACAGGCAGCTCTAGGAACTAAGAGCTTTCAAAGGCTCCTGTGCTGAGCCAGCCCTCACTGGGACTCCCAGGGAGGTTGCCTCTAACACCAAGTCTTCAAGGCTACTAGGAGGAGCCTCGGGAGCATTCATTCCCCTTCCTGAGGGCTGAGGGAAACATTTTGCAGGCTGAACTCTGTGTTCCCATAGGGAAGCCATTCCTTCATCTCATTTGGTTATCTATGATATTTTCAGTGCCATGGTTTAAAGGGGTTTCCCTAGGATAAATTTTGAAACAAACGGCTATGAAATCCCAATGGGCCTCCAACTGCTTTACTTTGGTGACACGCCGTGAACCACCGGGATGGAAATGGAACCAGGAAGAGAATCTATGCAAAGATAAAACCAGCTGAAAAGCAAAGACAAATGGAAACAAATCAGCTTCACAGTAGCGTGCCCTCAGCTCCCAGGAAAGTATCAATTAAAAGTATTAGCGGCAAATCCATCCAGAGGCTGCACACCGAAACCCCCTCTGTGCCTGTCTTACTGTTTACCTGGGTGTTTTAATTTGTACCTGAAATGCTTTCCTCCACGGTTTTGGTTTCCCATTGACTTTCTTCCTCTCCAGGCAGAATAATGACTAGATGCTTTTTAACATATGACTGTTTTGACAACATTGAATAAAATACATGAATTACCTCTCTTTATCACTTTATAAGGAGCCATATAACACAGCGAGCTATGCGTTGTGGGTGGAGATGGCTCAGCCAAGACAGCGCCTGCCATAGGGAGTGAGGACCTGAGTTTGTGTAGCCAGTCCTCCAGGAAAAGTCAGATGTGGCTGAGCACACCTGTAATCCTTGCCCTGGAGGAGGGGGTGGAGACAGGGGGATCCCTAGAGCTCAATGGCCAAGCAGTCCAGCCAAATCAGTGAGTTCTCAGTTTAGTTAGACACTCCATCTCAGAAAAACATAGCAGAGAGCAATCCAGAAAGACACCCAATGTTGACCTCTGACCGCCACGCACACACAGGTATACACACACCTGAGCAGCACACACCTGAGTTCAGAGGTGCGCACTCCCTCACAAATACTTACATCTACCACATTATATAAACAATATGCATATATGTGTATTATATATAGTATGCATATGGGTACTATATATACATGCATTGTGCTATGCATGTATATTATTATATGTATTATACATGGTGTATATTATAGTGTTTATATGTATACTACACTGTATATATCATGTATTACTGTATATAGCATATGTGTATAGATGCTATACAGGTATATTATGTTTGTGGTATACATACTGTGTTATACTATTATATGTGTATTATATATAGTATGTATACATATATGCATTTCCTGCATCACCTAGCTAGTCCCAGGGCCCTATGGCCATGTATGTGTTGTCAGTACTCAGGCAAAGAGCCCAGGATCACTACATAATCTATGTGTATGCGTTCTGTGGCTGTGTAAGCCTCTGCATGCATGTATTCACACCCTAAACCCCTTTCAAAGTGAGTTCTGCCTGTTCCTTGCTTTTTATCCATCACTTCCCTTTTTGAAACAGGCCTCCACGAACCCCTCTCTTCACACCTTGTCAATAAACTTCCATTGCGGGTTTGTTCTATGTTGCGGTTCCATCCCCAGCACTGCCTAAGCTGGGTGTGGTCATGTATGCCTGTAATACCAGCCCTTAGGAGGTGGAGGCAGGAAGATCCAATGTTCATCCAGGGTCATTCTCAGCTGAGCTGCACAGTGAGTTCAAGGTCAGCCTGTAATAGGTGACTGAGACCCTTTCTTACCACTGCTAGACTACAATAATACCTCTGTGTACATGTATACATGTACAGATTATAATGTGGTACTCAACTTCTCCCATATGACTTTGGCTTAGCTGAACAGTAGCCATGGTTCATGGTGCCAGAGCAGTTGATGAGAATGGCAAAGAGTAGTCCTGTGTAGGTAGTTCTGGGCTGTCTGAGAAATCTAAGTTAAGCATGAGCCTGAGACACTCAGTAAGCAATGTCCCTGCATGGTTCCTGCTTCAAGTTCTTGCCTTGTGTTCCTGCCCTGACTTATTCTTAATGATGAACCATAACCTGGAAGCTGAAATAAACCCTCTGATTCACCAAGTTGCTTTGGCTCAGTGTTCCATCATAGCAACAGAAGTCACACTAGAACACACCATTTGCCTTCTAAGTTACCTTGCTCTTCTGGATGAGGTAGCATTTGGCTCATGACAGCACAGCTCATCTCCAAGCTGGTGGCTGGGGAAATTGGAAGCTCACTACCAGTCATGGGTTTTGTCCTTTCCAGAACTTTATCTTCTCGTATATGTGCATTTCTTTTTTTACGGCAGTGGGATGAAGCTGATGGGGTGATCCTTGATCCAACACAGAATCCTCCAATTGACTAACAAATCTTGACATGTAAAAAGACTAAGTTAAGTTTATAACTCATCTTGATGTCCAAGGCAATTCAAATTTTGCCTTTCCAACGTTAATACCATCTAGAACAATTTAAGGGGGCAGGCTAAAATTGTTCAAGTGTAGTACAGTCTTAGAGAAGGAAATCCAACCCCCGGTGCTCCCCACTATATGTGGACTTTGAAGACCAAATAAAAATCAGAGATTAGCTACAGGTTGCTCTTTTAAAGTTCCCAGCAAGTAACTCCAATGAGTTGATGCCCTTCTAATTTTTTCTGGGATCCTCCTTTTAGAGTAGGACGTGCAATATTCCAATAATTTCTACATCAGCAACACAAAGACAAGTCATTTTCTTAGTGCTCAGCCTTTGTTTGGTAGCGACTGGTCTGGAGGAGGTGGGGGCCAGCATCTACTAGTTTGCTGGCTAGTTTTTGTCAACACAAACCAGAGTCACCCAGGAAGAGGTATTTCAATTGAAGAACTGTCCTCCATCAAATATATCTGTTAGTTTGTCTGTGAAGCATCTTCCTGAATGATGGTTGATGTAGGTGGGACCAGCCACTGAGGGTTGTACCACCTATAATGGTCTGTCCTGTCCCTTTAAGAGACAAGCCCATCCCACTCCCCCTCCTTCCAGCCTGAGTTCCTTCCTCTTCATCTCTCTCTCAAAGAGGTAGCTGCTCCTCTTCTCTTCCCCCCTCTGTTTTTCTTTCTCTCTCTCTCTCTGCCTCTCTCTGCTCTGCTCTTCTCCCTTCTCCCCTTCCCCCTTCCCTTTCCCCAGTATGCACCCCTTCCTTTCTGTCTCTCTCCCGAAGAGGCAGCTTCTGCCTCTCTTCTTTCTCCCTGCTTCTCCCCTTCCCCTATCTCTACCTCTCTCTCTGCTCTTCTCCCTTCTCCCCTTCCCCCTTCCCTTTCCCCTTCATGACCCACTAAATAAATACCCACTTTCTCTGCTTGGCATGCCTAATAGGTCTCTGTCTCTCACCCACCATATGGCTCCCTGCCTGGGATTCGCTGACCCCCATGGCCCTCAGGCCACTCTAGAAACCATAGCATTTTATTTTTCCCATAACACCACCCCTAGGCAAATGGTCCTGAGTTATATAAGAAAGCAGGCTGAGCAAGCCATGGAGACCAAGCCAGTGAGCAGTGGTCTTCCACGAATTCAGTTTCAGTTTCAGTCCTACCTCCAGATTCCTAACTTGAATTCCTGCTCTGGTTTCCCATCCCAGTGAACTACAACTGCTAGCTGAAATCAACCCTTTCCTCTCCAGGTTGTTTCTGCTAGCAGTGTTTGTCACAGCAACAGAAAGCATAGTAGGACAATTGTGGGCACTTGTGGTTGGCTTTTTAAGGTAACAGGGCAAAAAGTAAAGAAGACCAGGAGTTGGTATGGACCTCAGGTTTGGAAACAACCTAGATGGTGCTCTTCAGGAGGGACCAATACCCAGAAACGGTCAGGACACAACTTTCCACCAGGATTACACCTGGGAACATCTAGCATGACAGAGTGGAGAAGCTATCAAGGAGGCTGAGGACAGTGGTTCATAACAGAGTATTAAGAAAAGTCAGAAAGATGGGGCAAGACTAAGGCTGAATCCTTCAGGAACCGGCCTCAGCAAAGTTAAAGAGTGCATAGCAGTGACATCATCTGTCTTCTCTCTTACTGAAGTCCTGCTCTGCTCCAGATAACAGAAGCTGTGTGACAGCAGCAAGTCCTAAACACTGCTACCCATCCAGGGAACACACTGTATTCTCCCCAGTTGCAAACTGAACTTCAATGCTATCTTATTCCATATTCCTTCCATTCCAGAGATGAGGACATGGGCTTGGAAGGGTTGTGTCTCCTCAGAAACCTGTGGTTAGCAGGCAGGCTTCGAAGTGAAGAGGCTCATCTCCACAGCTGGGCCTTTGCTGGACTAGAAGCAAAGGAGTGGAACGGGTAGCCTAGGCTAGGTGTCACTTTTTTGGGGTACTCCTGGGACTTCCTGACTCTATGCCACTTACCTATCCTACCTTGAAGTGCCAGCCTCTCCCAGACCTTTAACAGTGCTCACAAGAGATACAAGTTCTGGATGTTAGTATCAGTGCAAAAGACGAAGCAAAGGGGAATATGGGCTTTCCTTCATGTTGAACACGTATGGATCCCTGCTTAGCCCCTGGGCAGTAGTAGACTCTGCAGGGAAGGGACCACAGTTTATCCAGAGACGACACTGGCAAAGCTGGATAGAAAACGCAAAACCTAAGTGGAATTGCTTTGTCACCAGGTAGAGAAAACTGAAGAGGCAGGAGGATGCAGATTAGTTAACAGAGTGCTTGCCTAGCATCATGAAGCCCTGGTCTCAGCACCACATAACTGAGTGAGCATCGTGGCTCAGGCCTGTAATCCCAGCACTGTAGAGGTAGAGGCAGGGTGGTCAGAAGTTCAGGGTCAGTCTAGACTACACATTGACATCAAGGCTAACTTGGACTGCATGAGACCCGACCTCAAAAAAAATTTTAAAAAAGAGTAAAAGAAGAAAAAAAAGATTTGTGCAATTTTAGTGAGTATTTCTCTGAAATTTTTTTGTCTAAACTCATTTAAATGAGGAACTTATTTTATTCTAAGTATTCACTTTATCTGCCTATCAAGTGGCTATTTAATTAATTTGCAGGGCTGGGGGTCGAAGATAGAGCCTCCTATGTGCCAAGCAAGCACTCTCCCACTAATCTACAGCCACAGCCCCCGTCTAAGGACTACGGTCAGTGTTAATCTAGCCAGCCATAAAAAAGTCTACCTGCCTGAAGGGGCTGGCCCAGCCCTGGACTTTAAGACTATCTGGTCCCTAAGACATGTATGTTTAATGGATGTGGGAATTACTGATTGGATTTTATTTATGGCATGAGTGGCCACAATGACAGTTTCTTTTTAAATATAAAATTTAAATGATCTTTCCCTTAAAGGGAAGCAGCTGCCCATGAAATCCTGCTGTTGGCTATTTTTAGCATTTCCACTTTGGGCTAGGGGGAGGCCCTGCTTTGGCTAGTCTGAGCTGAGAAGGCGCAGCCGTCCTGCTTCTCCTTGATAACAGTCACCAGTCACAGGCCCTCAAGCTCTTCCAGAAGACAAGAGGCAAGAAGGAAGCCAGCACAGGACAACAACCTCATCCTGCTGCTGCTTTGCAGCCTATAGCCTTCGCTTACCCCAATGAAGCCCTTATTTTCTTGGACACATACGAGATACCACTGATCTCTTCTAATAGACACAAGGGGAGCTTTGTCAGCCGTAAGGAAGAAGGAAGTCATGCCATTTGAAGGAAACTGGATGCGACTGGAGACAGTCACATGAAACTAGTCTCAGAAAGACAATCATTCTATATTCCTTCTCATGTGTGATTCCTAGGCTTTGGATAGATAAATAAAATCATGGAAGTGAAACTGTGTAGGGAACAAAGGAGGCTATAGGAAAGGAAGTGGGGGAGGACAGAGTGGGCACTGTGGGGAGAATATGCCCAGCGTATAATATATCATGCATGAAAATTTCCTTAACACTGTTCCATGTACAATGAGTTTACACGGTGAACTTTTGTAAAGGACAACAGCAGCAACCTTGTCCACATGTGATGCTTAAACATGGGAAACTCACAGGTCCAGGGACACAGTGGGATCCAAGTTCATCTTTAATTAGAAGCACAGATATTTCAACACGCAAAAGCGCTCACCTCCAAGCCTCCTCTAAGTTGCCCTCTGGCCTCCACATGCCTGCTGAGGTGTGCCTGTGACCACGCATGTGCACATAAAATAAATAATGCAATTTAATGTTTGAAAATCATATTAAAGCAGCAGGGAAACACGGTCCCAAGCCCCCAACACACATGGTTCCTTCACCTCCACTCAAGTTCTGTTTGTCTTGCCTCATGCCACAGCAACCCACATGGGAGGGTGCTGGTTCTCAGTCCTGCATGCTGTCTGGTTTCTCTCTGAGAGCAGAAGATAGCGGTCTGAGCATAAAGGGGCAGGTAATAAGAAAGTCCCGATGGGTTTCCTGTGATTACATCAGAGGAATCCAGCACCTTTTCTAGTAAGCTTGTATGCAGTCACAGCTTACAGTGTTGGTCTGCCAAGGGCCACCTCCTGCTAATTCATGTGTGTCCCCTTAGTGTTCTGTAAACTATTCACTACCACAACACGCAGCTGTTAAGAAAGTGGGCCGGGAATCTAATCTACATGGGCAGTAGAAAAAGACAAGGTCTCCTGAGAGTAAGTTGGGAGCACAGAGATCATGGGAGAGGGTTGAAGGGGAAGGGAGAGGCAGGGAGGGAAGCAGAGGGAAATGTAGAGCTCAATAAAATCAATAAAAAAGAAAGGAAGGAAGGAAGGAAGGAAGGAAGGAAGGAAGAAAGAAAGAAAGAAAGAAAGAAAGAAAGAAAGAAAGAAAGAAAGAAAGAGAGAGGGGGGTAGGGGCTGGGAAGATGACTCGGCACCTTTGGAAAGTGCTTGTTGCACAGGTCTTAGGACTCAATTCACATTCCCATCATGCACAAGACTATCCTGGCATGGCTACACATATCTAAAAGCCCAGTTCTAAAAAGGGGCACAGACAGAAGGATCTCGAGGACATGCTGGCCAACAGTCTAACTGAAAAATAGTGAACTCAAAGTTCAGACTTTGTGTCAAGGTGTAAGGTGGAGAGCAGTAGAGGAAGACAACGGATATCCTGCTCTGCCTCCACATGTGTACAGGCATACATGAGCCTATCTATGACGACAATACATACAAGGGCCTCTGACCTCCCTATGTCTGAGTCTCTAATATGGATATTAGATACCTATGAATCTCTAATGCCCTAATGGATTTTCCAGATGTCTAGATTCCAGGAGAGTAGCTGTTGCCATTCTCCCTTATCCAGGGAAGTTGACAGATCTCAAGTTGCTAGACTCTAGGAACATCAGAGAGCTCCCAATGGTTGCACATACACCACACACACACACACACACACACACACACACACACAGAGAGAGAGAGAGAGAGAGAGAGAGAGAGAGAGAGAGAGAGAGAGAGATTAATGTTCAGTCTTCACACAACCATACGTGACATGTCTCCATAGCTTTCATTCTCTGTGACTTAGTTTCTTTAGCTGCATGGGATGTTGATTCTAAAGTCAGTACACACTTCATAGGGAAACTCAGATGACTAATGGATTGAGTGTAACTACCAAGACCTGAGACATCCATGTTGGAATTATTTCACTTGCTGACATTAAGGAGGTGCCAAAATAACTTCTAGGAAATATTTCTAAGAAGATTAAATTATTCAAGGAGGAAAGAGATAGACATACCCACATCTAAAAATCTAGATCCAGAGTGCTAAGGCTTTGGGAGTTTGGTGGAGGAGTAATTTCTTCCAGATTATTACAACAGGAGTTAGGAAAAGCGTGGGGAAAATGACTGTCCTAGAGTGATTCTTGCAGTGATGAAGCACCATGACCAAAGCAATCTGGGGAGGAGCAGGCTCATTTGGGGAGGAGCTGGCCCATTTGGGGAGGAGCAGGCTCATTTGGCTTGCACTTCCACATGGTAGTCATCGCTGAAGGAAGGCAGGAGAGAAACCCAAGCAGGGTAGGAACCTGGAGGCAGGAGCTGATGCAGGGGCCATGGAGGATACTGCTGACAGGCTTGCTTTCTTACAGAAGCCAGGACCACCAGCTCAGGGATGGCAGCACCCACATTGGACTGGGGCCCTCCTTCCCCTGCATCAATCACTAATTAAGAAAATGACCCACAGGTGAACCTTATGGGAGCTCTTTCACAATTGAGCTTCCCTGCTTTCAGATTAGTCTAGCTTGTCCCAAGTTGACACAAAACTAACCTTTACAATGGTAAAGGAATTAGATCTTAAAAAGTAATAGGAAGGGGCTGCTGAGATGACCAAGGGGGTAAGGGCAATTGCTGCACAAGCCTGATGAC
Source organism: Arvicola amphibius (assembly GCF_903992535.2). Classification (NCBI taxonomy): domain Eukaryota; kingdom Metazoa; phylum Chordata; class Mammalia; order Rodentia; family Cricetidae; genus Arvicola; species Arvicola amphibius. The sequence goes on along the minus strand of NC_052049.1, from coordinate 136,902,499 downwards.
TCAAGTTTGATTCCCAGGATCCATGGTTGAAAACTCCTGAAAGCTATTTTCTGATCTACACAATACAACATGACGTGCACATACCTGTACATGCACGTACACACACACACACACACACACACACACACACACACCTCTGCTAGGAATTCTTGAGGTAGTCACAAAAAATAGGGTGCATTCTACAAAAAGGAATTATATACTCAAGATAAAACATAAAAGAAAATTTGAAGTTTGTATTGGGGAAAATAAATGTTTGGCTGGTTAGTAAGGGTAACTTAAAAAGGTCAGCCCTCCTCCATTCTCCAAGATCCTGATTTAATTGATCTTCAGTGGTGTCTGAGTGTGTCTTGGTAAGACAACAGAGAGGATGGGGAGGATGAAGAGGAGTGTCTTGGGAAGCATCCCCAGAATCAAGGGCCAAGAGAGGTATTCAATGAGACACAGGGCAGAAACAGAAACAGCAGAAACCACTGAATTGTGAGAAAGTCTTGGGCCCTCCTCATTATAGGTCAGAGAACTCCCATGTCTACATCAATGGAAGCTATTTGTTGGTGTCAGCTGCCACCAGGAATGAAGAAAACCCTAGCGTGGGACCTGATTTGAGTCACTTGCCTGTTTTTTGTTTCTGGGCCTATGCTCTGCCTCCTCATATGTGGACCTACTGACTCTTCACTCTGCGAGCTCCCAGAATCTTCTGGATGGGTGGATAGACTTTGCTGGACACATCTATGTTTGCCTGAGGCATTCCATTCAGGCACTGTTGGCAACTGATACATTCCTCATTCCCCTAAGCCCTCCTAACGCAGACTTCATTTTCTTTCTCCAGTCAGACGATTGGTCCTAATGTCACTCCTATTATTTCTCTCCCTCTTCTCTGCCCCTCTCACCCCCAAACATCTTTCCCAGCCTATCCTGTCAATCTGCACGTGGGAGGTCCTCAAGTACCATCCTAGTACCCCAAGTATGGATTCTGTGTGGTCCCACACAGGACCTTTATTGGAGTAAATGAAGAGCCAGAAACCTCACGTCATTCTCGCATCTGAATCAGCCCCTCAGAACACACGGGCTCCTCAGCTCAGTTCATTTACTATGTCAGCAGGTTTGTATGTACGAACAATCCACTCCCACGTAAAACTAAGTGTCTGGGTTAGGTTTTCAGCTACTGGCTAATCAGGTCACATCCACCAGCCTTTTTTTTTCCTTAGCGATCACAGCTACAATCAAGAGCATATCTATGAATCCCTAATGCTATAACAGACTTCCCAGATGCCTGGATTCCAGAGAATGACAGGTGCCATTCTCACTTCCCCAGAAAAGTTGATAGATCTGAGGTTGCCAGATCCCAGTGACATTGGAAAGCAACCAAGTTTGCACAACTCTCACCTGAATAATAGACTCACCTTACCTAAATGAATCCCTCCTTCAGGTCCTCAGAGTTGAACATGGACACTCCTTCCCTGGCATTTTCTACACTCCCCATGCTGGGATCCTAGGCAGCTAGCCTGCAAACCCCCGTACAGACTGCTCAAACTGTGTGACATGGAAGCCCCCCTCCTTCTTAGTGCTATGAGAAGGGCCCTCACTCAGCCTCATGGGATGGAACTCTCACAGAGCCCTATTATGCCGTCTCCCCATGGTATTGAGCCTGACCTCCCAAAGCCCCCTGTGCTGCTCTCTGTCTATGTGGTTAATAACACTTCTAGACATTGCAGAGATGGTTCAGTGGCTTACAGGGCTTAGTTCCCAGTACTCAATGTCTACAAGATTACAACCTTCTAACTCCTGCTCCAGGAAACCCAACACCCTCCCCTGGCCTCTGAAGGCACTTTCATTTACATGGACACAGACTCTCCCCCCACCTCTCTCTCTTTCACACATGCACATGATTAAAAATAAAAACAAACCATTAAAAAATAAATCAATGACTAAATCTCTACCTCAAAAGATCATTCAGTCTCAGCAACCCACTTTAAACACCAAACCCAAAACTTTTCAGCCTAGCATTTTCAAAATATCAAAAATGAAATCTTTCAGATTAAAGAGGCTTATTTTGAACCGGCTAGAAGGCTGTCCTGTCTTTAAGACACGAGTCTTTCTTTGATTTCGCTTTCTTGGCTCCCATCTATCTGAAAGCTGCGAGCACTGCCTAGCAAACGGAGCTCATAGATGAGGAGCTGGAATGGCCTCCCTGACATACTCAAAGAACAGGGACATTTTTAGCACAGGCACCGTCACACGTTTCCCGCTGCCTCAACAAAATGACATGCACAGTATAAAAGTGACACCTGCCATCTATTCTTAAGTACATCACAAAATGCAGTGACTTTGTGTGTCTTTAACAGGGGAACAATGAGACGGATCGCAGTGTTCCTTGTTTCTAGACACCTCGTGTGTGATGGCCACAGGTAGGGAAGAGGTCAGTGCCCATCCCCGAAGCCTCAGCTGCAGAGGACACCGGGAGCTTCAAGCTCTTCCCACATGCACCCAAGCCCACTGCTTTTAAACTGTTATTTTTTTCCCCTTATTTCAAAATTATCTAAAGACCAATTGGTTCCAGGCAGCTCTTTCTGTATATTAATTTTTAATTGGAGAAATAGCAATTAGATGGCCGCATTGATTGCCAGTTCCCGTAATCTTTTTTAATTTGAGATAACAATCTATTCAAAAAATGAGTTTGTCCCTAAAATATCTTTTCTTAATGGCAATAATAACTGAAGTTATATACAAAACCAGCAGAGCAGCCCATGGGGAACGGGTTTAAATTATACATGGAATATTCTGCACCTGGCTTGTCAGTGCTAACAAAAATTTTAACGCGGTGCCCTATGGAAACGGTCAATTTCATATGTTTTTCTTATTAATGTTATTTTTAAAGCATCCAATCTCCAAAGAGAAGATGTTCATGGTAGGAAGTCTGCTGGCAAACTTAGAAACTTAGGACATGTTAAAAACTTAGAAATATACACAATAAAGCTTTTATTTAGCTCTTGCTGTGGACAATAACCAAAGGAAGACTATGAAGGAGAAAAAGGAATTAGAGAGGAATAGATACCCTGCTTGGAAGGAACTCCCAGGCTGGGGTTGAGCAGATGGGAAAGGAAATTCAGTGCACAGACCAGCACAACTAAAGTTTTTCCCAAATACCCTAAGCAAGAAAGATCGGTAAGGTCTCCATGGGAACATGCACTAGCCAAATGGAAGCCAAATGTGCCTCTATTGTTCACAGAAGCTAACAAAGAGAAGATTGCTGAGTGTGAGAGCTCAGCAAGCTACCTGGACTTCTGAACTACAAAGGCTTCCCCTTCATCCACCGTGATACAGCAAGACAGCTGCCTACCCACAGGACATCCTTCTCAAGAAAGAACTGTGTTGGAAGGAGCCAGGACCTGACTTGCTCTCCACAAAGAGATAAGGCACTTCTCAGACATAGATGTCTTTGTCCCACTCCCCAAACCTCCCCCCTACACCTGTTGTTATCATAAAATATCTCAGTTAAACCCACTCAAGTGAGAAGGGGTGAGGGAAGCCACAGTGGCAGCGCAGCAGGAACTTGGGGCCGCTGTCACGGTACCACTGCCAACAAGAAGCAGGCAAAGGAGGCCAGGGCTGTTTGTTTACTCTATTTTATAAAGTCCAGGATCCCCACCCAGAGAATGTCCCTACCCACAGGTAAGTTAGGTCTTCTCACACCCATTACCTAATCAAGAAAATCTCTCACACACATTCTTAGAGGCTCATCTCCCAGCAAACCATCAGCTGAGGTCAACCATCACAAAGGACCAAGGGAATGGAAAGTTGAGCATGCTCAGTCACTTCACATTTTCCAAGTAGAAATGTCTACTCTCCTTCCCCAGGTTTGTGTGGGAAAAGAGGGGGGAGGTGAGGAGTGAGTGTGGATAACATAACTCCTCGTGAAAGGCACGTGGAATAATTTGGACCTTCAATGTCTCTTAAGAGTTCATGTGTGAAGGCTTTGTACAAAAAAGTAGCAGGGGTTAGAGTCTTTGAGAGGCAACTGAAGTTCCTGAGGACTCTGGTGTCATCAACGGTTTCATCAGTATGTGGATTTATTATGCAACAGGATGTTGGGGTGTGGGAGAAACTAGGAAGAAGGATCTCATTGGAGGCAATAGATCACCAAAGGTGTGCTGTTGAAGGGTATAGTTTTGTTTCCAGCCCTTTCCCTCCCCCCATCCATCTCTCCCTTTGTGTCCTGGCCACCATAAGGCAAGCAACCTTCTCCCACCGCACGCTACCCACTATTATAGCTTCATTTCTGTTTCTATGATAAAATATGCTGGCATAAAGCTACTTAGGCAAGGAAGGACTTACTTTAACCCACAGTTCCATCACTGCTGGGAAGTCACGGCAGCAGGAGCTTATGCAACAGCTGGTCACAGCATATACACAGCCGACAGTGGAGAAGAAGGAAGGTATGCAGGCTTGCTTGTTCGCTAGTGCTCAGCTCTGTTACTGTACTCCCATACAGTTCAAAATCTTCTATCAGTTCAGAGCCTTCTATATGGGGAGCAGGGCTACACACAGTGGGCTAGTTTTCCAATGCCGTTAACTAGAGACGGTCCCTCACAGAAATGGCCATAGGCCAACCCAATGTAGACAATCTGAAACTGAGACTCTCTTCCATGGCAGTTCTGGGTTATGCTAAGCCCACAAAGTTAATGATCGCATCTACTGAGATGCTTTGTTTCAGTACAGGTCAAGAAACAAGTGAGCCAAACAAGCAACAACTGAAGTCTCCAAGGCAGTGAACCAAAGTATTCTCAAGTTCTTCGTCACAGAAAAGGGGATACCACACACCAATAAGACGAAACCATCTATCCCTCAAAACAAGGTGTTTGAGATCTGGAAATGATACCTGAAAAAGACTTGTTATGTTATATTTATTCTCTCTCATATTTTATGTTAAGAGTTTATGATACTTAGACTGAGCCCCAGAACTGTATAAGCCAGACATGGCGGTACACTATCTAATCTCGGTACTAGAAATAGAGGCAGGAGATTAAAAAGTTCAAAGTTGTCCTTGTCCACACAGTAAACTTGTGGTCAACCTGGACTACCCATGACCCTGTCTTAAATGGAGAGAATCCTTATTATACTTGTGTATTCCATATTCCATTCCCTAAGGTTCATGTGAAAGATTTTGCCCCAGTTATCTGAGGAACATTATACTAGAGAAGTCTCTGAAACCAGGATATTTGGGGTTTGAATTTGACTTCTCAGTTCATCGTAGCTCTTTGTACTTGTTCCCACATCTGGACAAGGGGAGCAATGACTAGCGCAGGGAACACTGACTCCTTGCTGTGTACCAGAGCCTTTGCTCTGAACTATGACCAAAGTTTACAAAACTAAGAAGAAAAACTGCATGCTTGGGTGTTCAATAGAACACACATGCAAATTAATTAACCTTTACATATAATACCACAAATCTCTACATATATTGAGGAACGGTGAGATATCACCCCTAATATGGAAAACTGTTGCTTTAGAAGCATCACCAGAGGAAGTGATGAAGTCGAGGATATAGCTAACAAATGATATAATAGGCACTGTCAAACACAATAAGATAGATTATCTATTCTGCAATTATCAGAGTACCATTGCTTTTTCGAGACAGGGTTTCTCTGTAGCTTTGGAGTTTGTACTAGATAGAACTAGCTCTTGTAGACCAGGCTGGCCTCGAACTCACAAAGATCTGCTTGCCTCTGCCTCCCAAGTGCCGGGATTAAAGGAGTGTGCCACCACTTGTAACATGAGGGGACCCGATTATTGGTGTTTCTGTCCCGCCTGGTACCCCATAGCTGGCAAGTCCCAAAGAAAATCACACAGAGAGTCTGCATTACTTATAAACTGATTGGCCCATTAGCTCAGTCTTCTCATTAGCTCTTGTAGCTTATATTAACCCATTGTTCTTATCTATGCTAGCCACATGGCTCAGTACCTTTCTCAGCTGGGCAGTTTACATGTTGCTTCTTCTTTGGTAATCTGGGCTGGATTGGGAGCAATGGGCTTCCTCCTTTCCAGCATTCTCCTGTTCTCATCGCCCCACCTCTATTTCCTGTCTGGTTGACCCACCTATACTTCCTGCCTGGCCAATCAGCATTTTATTAAAATACATGATTGACAGAATACAGATAATTCTCCTGCACCAACCACTGCCCAGCTTCATTTTATATTTTTTAAAATTACAGATTGACATTAAACTTGGCAGGAAAACCAGGTGTGCCTTGGGTTGAGTTCTGTCAGGGAGGTGGCAAAGTCAGGCTCGTAGTGAGGACTAGCCATACTGGCTCATACTGACAGCAGTATGAACAGGTTAGAAAAAGTGACCAGGGTGAAGTTGAACCACTGTTGTCTAGTTCTTTATTCCCACAACAAAGTATCTGACATAAAGCACTTTTAAAAAGAGAGATTTATTTGGAATCATGATATCAGAGGGTTCATTCCACAGCTTGTTTGGCCCCATGGACTTGAGCAGAGCTTCATGGCAGCAGGTACTTGTGGTGGAAGAGGCTCTTTATATCACAGAGAAAGGGAAGGAGAAGTAGAGGAAGAGGGAGAGGGAAGGAAAGAATGAGGGGATGATGTAGGTGTGTCTTCTATCTATCTGATGATTTCATTGGTTAATTAATAAAGAAACTGCTTGGCCTGATAGGTCAGAACATAGGTGGGTGGAGTAGACAGAACAGGATGCTGGGAGTGAGGCAGACACCTCAGGCAATTGTCATGCCTCTCCTCTCTGGGCAGTCGCCATGCCTCTCCTCTCCGAGATGGACGCAGGTTAAGATCTCTCCTGGTAAGCCACCTCTTGTGGTGCTACACAGATTACTAAATATGGGTTAATCAAAATGTGGGAGTTAGCCAGTAAGAGGCTAGAGATAATGGGCCAAGCAATGTTTAAAAGAATACAATTTGTGTGTTGTTATTCAGCGGGTGACCAGGCGGGAATGCAGCCCGCAGCTCCTCACTACAAGGGGGAGAAAGGGAGGAGATAAAGGGTGGTAGAGTCAGGGGTGGTACCTAGAACAAAATCAAGGACAGACAAGGGGTACCTATTTCTGCATAACTTAGAGTCAACTGAGAAGTGAATCTCAGTTAAGGAGTTATCCATATCATAGTATTGGCCTATTGGCTTGTCTGTTGGAGATTGTCTTAATTGTTAATAGATATGGGGGAAGTCTTATCCCACTGTGGATAGTAGAATCCCTAGGCAAGTAATCCTGAACTGTCTAAAAAGCTTGCTGAATATAAGCAGCCTGTGAAGCAGCTAGCTAGCATCCTCCTCTATGGTGCTCGACCACATTTCTTTTATTGGGAAGTACGTTCCTTGTTTGGTGGAAATGCTTACTGGAATAGCAAGTATAGTGGTTTAAAAGAAAATGGCCCTCAAAGGGAGTGGCATTAATGGGAGGTGTGGCCTTGTTGGAGTAGATGTGGCCTTACTGGACAAAATGTGTCACTGTAGGGTTGGGCTTTGAAGTCTCCTATGCTCAACCTACCCCCAGTGAGATGGACCACTTTCTGTTGCCTGTGAGTCAAGATGTAAGGACCCTCAGCTCCTTCTCCAGCACCATGTCTGCCTGCATGCTACCATGCCACACCATGATGATAATAGACTAAACCTCTGAACTGTAAGCCACCCCAAATAAATGTTCTTTCTTTCTAAGAACATGCCATGTCTCTTCACAGCAATAGAAACCCTAACTGAGACAGTGAACAAGCTGGCCTTGCATTCCAATTTCCTGCTTTGACTTCCCTCTGTGATTAATTGTAACCTCAAGTGTAAGCCAAACATACCCTTTTCTCTCCAAAGCTGCTCTTAGTCATTGTGTCTGACACAACAACATAAAGAAACTAAAAGAGGCCCCTCTGTCCCCCAGATAGGATCTGGGTGGCACCTCAGAGGATCCCCTATAGGGGGAGAAGAATTAAAGTACAATAAATTTATTTATTTTTTTATATCCCAGGCTCTTTGTAAGACACTTTCTCAGTGCCATTCAATTCTACTATGTAGGCATCAGAGGCATATCCTATCCTCCAAATGTCCCCCTTTCTTCTTATAAGTGAATAGGCTTCCACTGGGGTGACTTTATCCTCTAGGGTATGTTCAATAATCTTTATAGGTATCATTGCCTGCCATGAGTGAGGGCTGAGTGATACTAGCCTGGCCTCGTGACTGAGGATGCTACCAAACATCCCACAGTGGATAGAATAACCCCTTCGAGTAAACAGTTATTCAACCCCCAAATGCCCTCAGGACTGGCTAACATCTCCTCAATCCACAGGAGGAGAACTCACAGCTGGGCAAAGAAACTGAAAAAATAATTTTCAATTGTGTGGTCTCTAGACCTTCACTTGTTTCTTTGGAGTCTCTAAGACATTAAAGATTTCTGAGAGGAAGGATTTGACCTATGTGGTTGGTGCCCGGTGATGGACCTGGGAGAAAATAATACCTCATTATAGGCATACTTGCTCATCAGAGCTCCTCTGATTGGAAGGACCAAGGAGACTTCCAGAGATAGGAATCTGGGGAAAATGTGTTGGCTTATCTGGTTCCGGGATGTGGGGAAAGTCCAGATATGGTAGGTTATAACTACCATATAGATGAGATCTTGAATAACATTCCAAAAGCCATGGGCTGAAGCTTGACTTCTGATCTGTAGCATGTTAGGGGGAAAGGATGAAGATTTTAGGAGGTGAGGACCAGTGGAAGGAAGTTAAGTTGCTGGAAGTATGCCCACTGTGCTCGTTAATTTTAACTGTCAACTTGACATAGCCCAGACTCACTTGGAAGAAGGTTCTTAAAACTCTTGAGGAAGAGTTGTCTAAGTCAGGTTGGCCTGTTGGCATGTCTATGGGGATTGTCTTATTTATTCACTAATGTAGGAGGATATGGTTCTCTGCACATGGCAGTATCTCTAGGCTGGACACGAAACTCCACTGAGAGACAAGAAAGCTAGCAAGTAGGCCTGGCTGCATTATTTCTCTCTCGGCTCTTGCCTGGAGAGGTGGCACACCCAGAAGTCTCAAGACTCTGTGTCTGTGTCTTTCCACCAGTGATGGACTATAACATAAACTCTCTTATCCCTTAAGTTGTTTTTGTAAGGGTATTTTCCCATGGCAGTAGAAATGAAAATAAAACCACCTGAATGAGATATTGAGACCATTTCTTTCCCTACTCCCTGGCTGCCCTGAGGTGAGCAATTTTGCTCTACCACATGCGTCCTGCCATGGTGTAATTAATGACTTGTCATTACCAAAAGCAATGATGCCAGCTGACCATAGCCTGAAACTTCTGATACTCTAAGTCAGATCTCTTCTCTAGTAAGCTGTTTATCTCAAATAGTTTGTCACAGAGTGGCAAAGCACATGCCTGTATCTCAGCTCCTGGGGATCTGCTGTCCTCTTCTGTCCTCTGGGTACACACACACACACACACACACACACACACACACACACACACACTAAAAAGGCAACTAACACCCGTCATTTCTACAATTATGCTAGAGATTTTGAAGGGTTAGGAAGATTAGGCAGTCTGAGAAAATCCAGTCACCACGAGGCTGCATTTTATAACCAAGTTTCTCTGCCTACAAAAGCTTGCACTTGTCTATTGGGAAGACACGCCTAGCCTTTGAAACTAACCAAAGGGAATATCCTTGTCTTCCTGTATGTCCCTTGATACCTCAAGACACACACTCGATTGGATGGATGTGGGGCTGGACCCAGACTCATAAGCTTTCTGTTCTTCTCTTATTTGAAGTAGAAGAGCTCTGAGCTTTCCCACTTCTAAGGGAAGGCCAGAAATGAAAGGCAGGCCGGGTGATTAATATGGAGTGATCACGCGAGCCCTACTCCTTGCAGCCATCATTTCAGGCTGCAGTAAAAGTGACGGCTCTGACACCCTCCGCTTCCTGAATATCCAGGAGGCTTAACTGCCTGGACTCTCAGGCATAAAGCTCTCTGCTAATGGACCTGTCAATTTTTCAAAGTTGGTAGTTTTTCATAACACTCTGTAATACCCAAAAATAAAATTAAGTTAAAAAGAACAGAGCATTTAAGGGGAAAATAGAGGCATCCTTTATGCAATATGAGCTAAAAGCAGCGAGGAAAGAAACTAATGGGACAGCAATGGTTGATGGTGAGAGACAGAAGGATCCAGAAAGAATGGGGGCGGGGTATTCCTTACCTATTAAACAGGGCCCTTATATTTAGCAACGTTAAAAAAGCAGACATTCATTAAGTATTAAACTTAAATGTAAAAGCTCTATGTTCCTCTAATAACAATCTAGTACCCTCGTTGTGATAGATTTACTAACCTCAATTTAGACTCTCAGAGATCAGACTTACGTCCCATAAAACATAGAGGGAATACATTAGTGAAAAAATATATAGCAATATATAGTAACAGATTACATAAATATCTATGCCCTATTAAAATTTCAGTTATAAACTGGTTAGGGTTTTTTTGAGTCATTTTAATTCATGAAATTGTTTACAACTTCACAAGCACCGAGGAGCAAACGGGAAATACTGTTATGCAAATGCTTTTCCAACTAGGGAAATCATAAGAATAAAATACATCTAATTATCAGCATATAATTATCAGGAATATTTTAGAGGCACATTAGTGACAGCTGCCCATGAGATACTTGGAAGTTGTCCATGATTCTCTTAATCTTCTACAAATGCAGCTTGTCTATGAAGTTCACTGCTATGCATGGGTTGAATGCCATTTATCCCAAATTTGAACCTATTCAAATATCATTCAGAAGCTATACTCACATATCAAGTAAGATTTGATAATGAAGAAGGTTAACCTTTATATAATAGATGTTATGGCTTAAACGTTAACCATCCCTCTCAGGCTCATGTGGATACTTGGTGCTCAGATGGTAGGATTGCTAAGGGAGGGTGTAGTCACTTTCTGAGGAGGAAGTAGGTCACCGGGGGGAGAGCCTTGAGGCTTCATACCCTGGCCCCATTTCCTGTTCACTCTCTGCTTCCTGAAACAGGATAAATGTGACTAGCTGGCCTCCTGCTCCTGTAGGAAGGGTTCTTCCCCACCATCACTTTTCCTGAAATAACAGAATGGATCCCCTCCATTCTGCTAACAAGAATTAACCCCCTTCCCTCAAATGGCTGCGTGTCAGTATTTGTTTACAGAGACATGAAGAGAAACAACACAATATGTTTGCATGTCTAACAACAAAGCCCAAGGGTTTGAGTCAGTAGAGTTGGAGTTAGGTCACAATCTGCTGCAATCAGAGTAACCTTGGAAAGCTCACTAAATCTCAAAATGCCTGGCTCACCCAATCAGAAGGGATAGAAACCTAACCAGCTTCATTACTATTTTCAGTGTCAATGAGATGCTCTCCAAGAACACGCTTCAACATACTTCAATTTCTCATGAGAATATACTTGCTTATTATCATCCACTGGACAAAGTATTCTCAGGTAATGGTGTGTGTGTGTGTGTGTGTGTGTGTGTGTGTGTGTGTGTGTGTGTGTCACTTGTCATATGCTAAAGTCATCTGGGTAGAGGTAACTTCAATAGAAAATTGGTTTCTATTAGGCTGGCCTGTAGACAAATCTGTGAGGTATTTTCTTGGTTGATGATTGGTGTGAGAGGGCACAGCCCACTGCTGGCAGTGCTACCACCAGTTCTGGAAGGGATAAGAAAACGCTGAGCAAGTCATGGGGAGCAAACAAGGAAGCAGCATTCCTCTACGACCTCTGCTTCAGTTCCTGCCTTCAGGTGCTGCCTTGAGTTCCTGCCTGGACTTCTCTGAGTGATGGACTGTGACAGAGAATGTGTAAGCCAAATAACTTGCTTTCTCACAAGTTAGTATCACCAGGGTTTTATCACAGCAAGAAAACCAAAGGAGCCAGACAAAGGTGCGTTTCAGACCAGCTCTGCGAGAACACGCGCATATGTGTGTACTTACTGTACCTGCAGTAGTTTGAATGAGAATGGTCCCCCAAAGGCTCATGCACTTGAACACTTGGTCCCTAGTTGGTGCTGCTATTTAGATAGTTTATAGGACCTTTCTTGTTGGATGAAGTACATCATGAGGGCAACCTATGAGAGTTTATATAGCATTGCCCCTCTTCCAGTTCACTCTCTCTGCTTTATATCTATAGTTGAAGATGTGATCTCTCAGCTTCCTTCTCCAGACACCTACTATCATGCCCACCCTGTCATTAAGAAGTCTATCTATCTGTCTGTCTGTCTGTCTGTCTGTCTGTCTGTCTCCCCCCCCCCTCCTCTCTCTCTCTGGAACAAAAATTGAAATTCAACTTTGTATTCTATATTCTTCTGGGAAGTTAGGAGACAGAAATGGCCAAGCCAAGGAGGAAAGACTTTATGAACTCTTTTCAACCACAGCCATATGGTCCCTGAGGTTTTCACTTCTTGACCTTCTTGTTTTGATCTTCTTGAATATTAAGGGTCACATGGGGACTATTTCCTCTTCTGGTCACACTCCTGGGTTTTCGATATTGCTCTGACACTACCACATACACCAGAACATTATTATCCTCCAGTATATACAGTGACGAGCTTATCTTTCCCATTAAAACAGTTTACTAACCTAAGGAAGGGGATTATATTCATTTGATAATACACTGCCTGTTTTAATGCCTTACACATAATAGAAATATTGAAAATGTTTTACAAATCAAATATTATTGCTTTCTTCTCATTCTGTGACCTCACGTTGGGAAGCTTTGATTATGTCTGCTATGTCAATGATGAAGGCTAATAGACAAGTCAACAGTTTTGTCTCCCAGATCTGGCCCTTTTCATTGGCATTCAGAAGAAGGCTTCAGGACAGACTTTTGCCTGTCTCCACTTAGCTTCCCATGAGCACTTCAAAAGCAGCACGCCCCACACTCAATGCATCATCTTCTCCACATAGGTCATGCCTTGGCCATAACCTATAACCACTGCCAAAAAGGCAGGGTTCTTCTGAACCACTTTCTGTCCTTCAGACCCTCATCACACAGGCCTTTCAAAAAAAACTTTGCAAAAACTTTTGAAAGGAAAGTTCTGATTTGCTTGGTTTGGCCTGGGGCCAGAGAATGGGTGTTTTTTTTTTTTTTTATAAAAGCTCTCCATTTGATTCAGCAGTATTTATAAACCAATGTCCTTAAAACAGCAAAAGTCTTAGCAACAGCCTCCCTGTATAGGCTTACTATTTCCATCTGAAACATGAAAATACCCCATCTATCTCGTATTCATCATTTGGAGAGCGTATTAGCTTCTGACCTAAAATATTATTCTTCTTTATGGAGAATTTTCCAAAATAGATTTTCTCATTCTTAAGAATGGTTTTAGAATGACCACGTCAACCTTCCCATGCTTCAGAACAGCAAATTTCTCATTATATAATGGAAGTTAATATAATATTTAAGAAGTCAGAAATAATGCTTATTTGTACATTAGCCATCTTTTCTACAAGCTTCCTTGCCTAGACGATAGAGCCATTGTTAATTTTAAACAAAAAGAGGAGAAAATTAAAAGCATTAGGTTGTTCTGAAAGTTCATACATACACAAGTGTGCACACACACATAGCCACATGCACACGAACTTACGTCCATACAATCTGAGGAATTTACACTGCTCTCCACTTATTCGTAATCCTGCTTGCAACAAACCCAGACTCTAGCTTAATTCTACATAGTAAATAAATGTTTCCTATCCACTGCGCTTTTAGCAAGTGGACAATTTACCTCCTATGTCAGTCACATTACACATCAACAGTAACTCTCAAAAAAACTTATAAGCAGTGAGAAGGAATTTTTCTAAACTTTTTAAATAAATGCTTTGCCCAGGGGTAAGACCTTTTATACCATTTTAGCCAAGAGCACATTTCTCTAGACAAATTGGCTGGCTTCTCCTTGAATTCTTCTCAGCTGAAATTAAGGCAGCCTTATTATTGATATTATCTGGCCATTTTTTTATCCACATATTTTGTTTCACTGGGAAGAAAATTAGATTACATTAGGTTGTGTACAACACAGAGCTTCAAACATTCATCCTGTCAAAATAATTTCTTAATTAGCTGTACAACATACTTTTTTCGAGACAGAACTTGTCAGAAAAACATCCCGCAGTGGGGAAAGCTTAACTGAATTCATTCTGGGGATTTTTAATAAGACTGCATTCTGCCTTCTGCATGGAGGAGGAAGGAAGTAATTGTCTGCCAATTCTTGGCTTCCTCAGAGACCCACCTTGGGAGGGAAAGAAAATTCAGGTACTTTTTATAAAGAAATCCCTTACATTTTTGTTAAGGGAAAAAAAAGAATTCATGGGTCATTATGGTGAGTTGGGTTGGTTAGAAGACCTATTGAAAGCTGTCGAAGGCTAAATAAAACCATTGCCCTCAAAATCAAAATCCATCCATGGATCTGTTTAAAATGAACTGTTGAAATACAAGAACCCAATTACGGGACACTCCCTTTTGGACTGCAACACATTTAAAATATTTCCCACTACGCATGTGCTTTAAAGACGTGTCTTGATCCCTTGATATCAAGCATAACAGATCAAAAGGTTTGGGGCTTACAAAGCAGAAGATTGGACTTTTCAGCCTGTTTAGTGATGTTTTGTGAGTGATATCAAGAAAGCCAGCTAACTTTTCCACAGCTATTTTCTTTCTTTTTTTTTTAAATCTGTAAACTGCCCACAGAGCTCTTGCCAGGAGTGAATGCCATTCTGGCTGCCAGTCCTTGAAAAAGCTAAAGCAATGTACGGGTACTCCTGTCAACTCCCTGTGAGCTACTCTAGGGTAGGTTGCTAGACCTGCACATTCAATCTCCACAAGCAGGGAATGAACTAGGAAGTCTTGTTTACAGCTTTGAAGAGATGAAATTTTGTTAAGAGTTGCTGACCAGGGTCCCGAGTCCAGCAGCTAAGAAGGAATGAGGCTGAAATTGGAGCCTGTGCCCATGCCACCCTCCCGCTTTCTTCTCACCTGTCCTAGTTTGCCTCCGTCAAGATGATAAAATGCCGACCAAAAACCAACTTGTTGAGGGAAGGGTTTGTAGAACAAATAATAAAAACCCAGAGGCAGATATTGGGGTTCAAGCTGAAGATCAGAAAAGCAAAGCAGCCAGTCACTGGCTCTTACTTCTACCTCAGTCTTATATGGGAGATCCTGCTTCCATGAATCCTCAGACTGTGGCTAACTGAGACCTGTCTCCTCCCTTCTTCTATTCCTCTCTAGTACTGGGATCAAAGGTGTGTGCCACCACTGCCTGGCCTCTATGGCTAACTAGCGTGGCTGCTTTGCTCTCTGAGATCCAGGTAAGCTTTAATTGTTAAAGCACAAATAATATACCACTATATTCCCCCTTCTGTTCCAAAATAAAAAAAAAGCTATAACTAACATAAGAAAAACTATATACAATAAGTACAATAACTACATACAATACATACAGGCAGTAAATACATCAACAATGTCTCGTCCATTTGACTGACTAGTGTAGCTGCTTTGCCCTCTGATCTTCAGGCAAGCTTTATATATTCAAACACAAATAATACACCACTGTAGCATTTACTCCAGCTTATACTTTTACATATCGGTCTGTCATTAAGAGAAGCCAAAAGAGGAATACAGGGTAGGAATCTGAGTGGAAACCGAGGCAGAGACCATGGAGGGACCCCGCTAACTAGACTGCTTCCTTGAGTTTGTGCAAACATTCTTGTACAACTCAGTACCACCTTCCCGAGGTTAGTACCACTACACTCACAGTAAACTGGGCTCTCCCTCCAAAGCGAGTAGTCAAGAAAATTTCCCACAGACCAGTCAGATAGAGGCCATCCTCAACTGAGGTTCCCTCTTCCAAGGTGACTCTTGTTTTTTTCAAACTGACAAAGAACTAATCATCAGATCCTCTTACTTCCTCACAACTGCACCTGACTGTGCATTGCCAAAAAGCAGAGGAAGAGCCCAGGATGAAGCCCTGGGCTGCCATACAGCTCGGGCGATCAACAGGTCACAATCTTCTAAGGTACGTTATTAGAGTATTGTCACCAGTTATCAGCATGAAGGCTGTCTTAGGGTTTCTTTTGCCTGGATAAAACACCATGACCAAAACAAAAAATCTTTTAAAATAAAGGGCTTATCTCATCTTCCAGCTTGTAGTCCCTTATCCAGGGAGGTCAGGGCAGGAGCTCCAGGCAGAAAGCTGGAGGCAGGACTTACACAGAAGCCCTGGGGGAAGGCTTCTTACTGGCTCACTCTCTAGGACTCACTCAGCTTGATTTCTGATACCATCCAGGGCCAACACAGGGGTGGCACCACCAACAATGGGTTGGCCCTCCCAGGCCAATCATTCATTAAGAAAATGTTCATAGGTGTGTCCACAATCTGGCTGAGGTGTTTTCTCAATCAAGACTCCCACTTCCAAAATGACTGTACCTTGTGTCTACAAACAAACTAAAAACGAACCAGGATAATGATCAGAGGCTCAGCTGCTCAATGTCAATTACAAGAAAAGTAGTCAAACGGGACCCTTGGGATTCATACTTTGAGTTCCACAGCCTGACCTACTGAAAGCACAAGCAGTTTCCTCCTTGCTACAAACCAATATGGTGGTCACATGGTAATAAAGTATCCTACCCAGTCATATCATTTTTGGTATTTCTCTTGTGTGAGGAGCTCTGATAGAAATCCCGAGGGACACTTAGAAAGTGAGGGCATGATCCCTGACCCAGCATAGCACAAGACTCAACATCTTCCATACACCTATCTATACCCTACCTGTCTGTCTATTTACCTGCCTACCTCACATTAAAAAAAATAGATTACGATACACAATAAACTTTTTAAAGACAAATTAAAAAGAAACATAAGGCAGTACATGAGTAGCCATTCGTGTGTTAAAGTTAATAATATGTTCTAAGAAGTATGGATGGAGACCGTCCTGGCTAAGAATGGTAGAACGGTCAGGACATCAAAGTAACCCTTGATAGCATCCCAGCCATTTCCATTTCCTTCCATCTAAAGCAGAGCATCTGTTCTTCACTCCTTGAAATATCTTCTAAAATACATCTATTGCCCGAAGCTCCTTGATGTACAGGTAAAGGAGCCAGAAGATCACATGAGACCACCGGTGGCATCTGATAATTTGATAACATACTGATGTATTCCTGTTTCTTGAGACCCCAAGAGTTCTTTCATCTACGAAATGGAGATAGGAGACCCTCACAGACTATGAAGTCTCTTCACCTCTGATGTCATGTGACAATTTAATTCCAGTATAGTTAAGGGAGTAGCTCCTATTCTTTCCTCTCTCTCTCTCAGAGGTGAGAAAACTTGAGAAACCAAAAGAACAGTTCCTGGCAAAATTCAACTTCAAACTAGTATTGTCCAGGCTCCAATTCAGCCTAGTTTTCTCAGTGACTAAAAACTAAACTTGCAATCCATCTGAACCATGCTGAAATGAGGCCATGTATGTCAGCAAAAGTAGGAAAGCCTATGAAAGATCATTAGTGCGGAAGAAGCTTCCATCTGATGAACATCAGTAGGTGATGCCTTCCAACCCTAGGAAGGTGTCTGTTCAAGACAAAAAAAATGAGGTGTGATGTTTTATTTTTGAAAGAGCCAAGAGTCTCACTGAGAAGACAGACTCGCTTCATGGCACTCCTGCATGCTGTCGGTAGAGATGTCTAGGGAAGAGCCAATGTGTGCTGCAGAACAGAGCAAAGGCAAGCTGTCAAGGCCAGGTGAGAAAGGCAAAGCCAATGACCAGTGGGGATGACAGGAGGCTGGAAAGCCTGGAGTGAGCAGGTGGGATGCCCAGGCCTGGGAGCATAACAGGGGCTCAAAGGAGGGGCATGGCCAGGCATAGGAAACTAGAATAGCCACAGAAGACATCAAATCCCAGCCCAACAACTCCAAACAATGGGTTTTTGAGCAGACTGGCTCCAAAACCAATAAGGATGTAGGGTGCACTCAGTAATATTGAGACCTCGCTTGGGTCAGAGTACCACATTGCTTTTCAAAGACTGCACTTCCGAGCCTCCCACCTCCACATGTCTTCAGAGTACAGTTGCTAATTCCACACAACCCTCCATCCCAGGACCTGCACTATAACATAACAGCACTGCAGAACTGGGTAGAACTGATGATTTGGGGTTAATTTCTACTTCTTGGGTTCACATTCAAGAACCCTGGGTATAACCAGAAAATTGCAGGAAGGTTTATGGAGCCATGGCAGAATAAAAACCCAAAATCTAATACTTTCTTGTAGAACAAAGCCTATTGAGTTAAATATATTTTCAAATATTCTACTAAACTGCAAGGAACAGGAAACCAGGCTGTAGTCATTTCTCTTATCTAGAATTGTTTCTTTCTAGGTAGAGAGACTGATTATCTCTAACTTCATTTTTAAAACAAAATTAATATTTGAAATCATTTTTTAAACAGAAATGCTACAAAGAGTGTCTGTATATCATTTTCTCAGCTTTCTGCAATATTAACATATTATATAACCATCATACAGAACTCACACTTGACATCATTACCGGGACGTAGATTATATTCATATTTCTCCAAATTTCATTTTGACTCTTAAATATCATTGTTTGAGATTTCAAACACCTGGATCTCTAGTGACCAGGAGGATTATGGGTCTAAGCCTAGCCTGAGCTGCACAGAGACCCTGTCTCAAAAACTTAATCAAAAGGTCTATAAGAAAAGTGTTCTGACTGTAGATACCTACACGTAAATGCCAAATAAAGAGGTGGAGACTGGAGAGATAGATCAACACTTAACAGTGTGGACTGCGCTTGCAGAGAATCTAGGTTCAGTACCAGAACCTGTATAGGGAGCGCACAACTGCCTGTAACTCCAGCTCCAGGCGATCTGGCACTTTCTGACCCTGCAGGCACCTTGGCCTATGTGCATACATGGGGTACACACACACATACACACATACACACACACACACACACACACACAAATGAATAAGTCTTTTTTTAAAAAAAACAAGCAACTTTATGGCTTAATTCATTAATGTCATGATAATTACCATTTTTAAAAGGTTAGTAACAGTGTTGAAAACAGCTTTTCCAGAATATTATTTTCTGTTGGCAAATGAATAGAAAATTATAAATACTTATCAGTTCTGCTTTCCACACTTATTCTGAGTAAAAATGTAAGGTCTTTTGTAGTGATATTTCATTTGTATTTAATAAATAAAGTTTGCCTGAAGTTCAGAGACTAAAACAGCCACACTGGTCAGCCTTACAGACCAGGCAGTGGTGACACACACCTGTAATCTTAGTAGCCACACTAGTTTGTCATAGAAACCAGGGCGGTAGTGATGCACGCCCTTAATCCCAGCACTAGAGAGGAATATAAGACAAGGGGAGACAGCTCTCAGTCACAGTCTCATTCTGAGATTCCTGGAGGCAGGATCACCATTTCAGACTGAGGTAGAGGTAAGAGCCAGTGGCTGGCTGTTTTGCTTTTCTGACCTTCAGGTTGAACCCCAATTTCTGTCTCTAGGTTTTTATTAATTATGTTATAGTCTTTTGTTTGCAATTTTAGATGTACATGTCTAATTTTAATAGGAACTTGGTATTGAACCTGGGGCTTACATATGCTAAAGATGTACCCTACCATTGAGCCATCCCTCCTGTGCCTCGTAGAACTTCAAGGGGCCATCTTAGTGCATTTACCCTCAGAAAATATTCAGAAGAGAAAGATGACAGTCAGGACTTTCAGACTGGGGACTAACAGATGGAGTTGTGGCTTCTAATGGGAGATCACCAACTCCAGTTGGAATGGGACTGATGGATCATGCGACCAAACCCGTCTCTCTGAGTGTGGCCAACAGCGGGGGCTGACTGAGAAGCAAAGGACAATGGCTCTGGGCTCTGATTCTTCTTCATGGACGGGCTCTGTGGGAGCCTTCTCAGCTTGGTCGATCACCTTCCTGGACCTGGGGGGAGTTGGGAGGACCTTGGTCTTAGCATAGAGTGGGGAACCCTGATGGCTCCTTGGCCTTGAGAGGGAGGGAGGGGAGGTATGGGTGGAGGGGAGGGGAGGGAAGGGGGAGAAGGAGGGGAGAGAAAGGGGAGAAGGAGGGGAGGGAGGGGGGAGGAGGAGGGAAGGAGATGGAAATTTTTAAATATAAAAAAAAATAAACCATGAGAAAAAAAAAATAAAAAAAAAATAAAAAAAGAAAAGACATCCGATGTTGACCTCTGGCCTCCACACGATGCACACAGCCACATGAACACATACATACCCACCCCTCCTCTCTCACACACATTTGCACAGTTTTCTATCACTCCCCACTTGCTCTACAGGATGCGCATCAAGCCTTCAATACATGGGCCTTGCCTTGCGGGGAGCGGGGCATGCACGATCCAAACTGTAGCAGAGTGAGTGCACGCGCACACGGCCCCGCCCAGCTGTGTGCATCAGCAATCTTTACTTGACTTGCCTGACAGCACCCAGGCTGAGCACCGTCAACGTCTCCCATGTAATTATCCCGCTTAGCTTATGCTTCCCCTTCTAGCTCCTTGGGTAGAAAAATCAAGTTCGGTGTCAATTGTAATAAAGATAAAGGAGATGAAGGCAAGGGGGAAGGAGGAGCCATCACACAGTTTTTAAGAATTTGAACTTTAACATCTAATATTTAGAAGCGGCTCAAAGACCAGAGGATGTTTCCTGGAGTGCAGTGGAGGATGGAGGACAAAGCCAAAAGCCGGAGAAGCCATCCGGGGTTTCCTTTTCAAAGAGGTTCTGGGAACAAATCCTAAACCCTTCCGACCCATCCTGGTTCTTTTTTTCTTCCCTGTAAATATTAAAACAGCAACAACAACAAACCCCCCAAAAACAAAGAACAAAAGCAAATCCATCTGGACAGTTTACAAGGTCCTCCGAGGCCGAGGAGGGGCCTAACAAGCACTAGGCTTGACACATTTCTCTTCAGGCTAAGTTACTTCATTCAAGGCTTTAATGTTTAAATAAACTGCTGCCCAAATCAATAATCTACAAAATCAGTCCCTCAGGGTGAGGTCTTCAATTCTGCTGCCCCATTTCAGGCTGATGCATATGGCAAACGAAGGCATTTTTATAATATCTCAGTCAGCTGCAAGCAGCCCTGAAAGTATAGCAAAAAAAAATTTCAGTGAGGAAAATACAACCAAACTATGAGCATCAAGTCATAATACAATACTTACTGATACATAGCGATACATAGCACGACTGAAGGCCTAGACCTGGTTGGCTGCAGAGACTCCACAGAAACCTCACTCTCAGCAACTGTGCAGCATGCGTAACCCATGGACCCATTTCTTTAACATAAAGAACAACAGAACCTCTGCTTCCACAAGGCTATGCTGTATTTGATACGGGATACAGGAATGGGGCTGATACTATTTATCACAGATTTGCAGTAAACATTTAAATTCTTCTTCTCTGAAGGAAGTCGGATTCTGGACATCCATCCTTGCCCTGGCTAAGTCAGTGTGAGCTGCCTCTGGTTGGAGGGTGTAGCATGCATCTAAAAACATGGCAGCCCCCCTTCCTTCCTGATTCCAGGCCACGCAGAAGGGAATTCTCATGGTAGAGCCCCGCTATCTTCAAGTTAAAAACTGCCTTCCATAACAAAACCAAATAAATCTTCTTGGCTAAGAATCATTATAAAATAACCATCTCGTGAAATTTACACTACCATGGGAAAGGCATAGTTTGAAAAGCTAAGGTTGTGACTCATGGCAGAACATGAGCCAGTATGCACAAGGCACGGAGTTGAATCCCCAACACTGCCACAGAGATGAGAAAGTGAATGGGCAGACCTTCGAAATGACCTGCATGGCAAGGTGCAGTTTCATTCAAAGACAGGGCAGCCTCTCCAACAAGATGATAAGGGACAAAATCAGACAGAAGCAAAATCAAGTTCCAAAGGTTTAAGGAGGGGCTGAGCCTGGTGATGGTGAAGAAAAGGAGGTCAATATGGGGAGGGGAAAGCGATAGAGACAGAAAGAGAGAGCCTGTCCATTTATAAGATATAGGCTGCAGCATGACGTACAATATTGCCATGGGAGCCACATTATTGTGCTGAAAAAAGGGATGGCTTATTTATCTCTGGAAAGGTCACTCTGGTCAGGAAAAGATCACTGGGGCTTCCGGGGAGGAAGTGACTATGATATGTTAGGTAGAATTGTTTGTGTTGTATAATCCCAGGAAGTGTCTGTCACACAATGGGTGTGGAGACCATAGGTTTCTCTGGAGATGTCCCCTTCCTCCATTCCTTTTTCCATTCCTTCCATCTCTCTGCCTGTTCATGCACTGTTGTAAGCAATGCATGGCTCCCCAAACTCTTCATTAGGGTATCAGCCAGACCAAAGCAGCGCTTCCATCAATATCCACCTGGTGAGCCGGTGAATCTATTAGGTTATTCACATGGATGAAGCGTTACTTACAGGTTTCAGGTAAGAAGGGCTGGGGAGGATTCTAAAAAAGAATGCCAAGTGGCCTGATCTCGCCAGACCCTACCAAGTATTCACAACTGCCCTGGTGAGGGTGGCAATGGCTGTTAAACTCAGAAGACAGCATGTCACATATGGTGTGGTGTTCACAGCTGCTTTGGTCACCATAATAGCAGATGTAGAGAGCTTCAATGATCATTTCTCTTGCATCTGAGCCTTGACATACCATGTCATACTGTTCCTAGTTTATGTTTTCCTATTCCTCATACTTGAGAGGAAACAACTCACCCAGGGGGTAAAATGGGGGACACTAGGGAGTGATGAGGACCTGAGGTGATGGCAGGATGAACAAAGGTCAGAGCACACAGTTCCAACCACTGCTGCTGTAGATACAGGAATTCCAGTGTCTATCCCCATGAGGTATACCTTAGTGGCATGAGATTTGATCCGTGTCTGGGTACAATGTAGCTCACTAAAGAGAAAATGGAGTGTCCGGACACAATTAGCCTTCCATTAGTAGTCAGCCCAGAGGCACAACAGCTCTCTGACACAAACGGCCTCTCAATATTTGGCATCCTTCCTACACTCGCAGGCTGCTCGGAGGCCACAGTAGCAGAACAGAGATCCAGGAAACACTAACTTTGAAGATAATTTCGAGAAGTTACTTTTTCCTGGTAACTTTGAAATACATCAGATAGAGGACCTTCCAATGTTAGGAAGGCGCAGAGCTCCTTTTGGAAGGACATCAAGAGAAAGAAAGTACTAGAAGCAGGCAAAATATCTATGGTTCCCAAAAGAGGAAGCACACAGAAATCAGAGCCAATACCTCCCTGTGAAAGTTATTGCAAGGAAAATAATTCAGAAACTTTCCAACATATCCTGAGAGGTCGTTATGTTCCTAAAACTAAATCGGAATCATGAAGAGGGAAGGAAAGCCTGTGCTGAGGCTTAGGTTCCATAGCCAACTGCCACCGGCACCCAAAGCATGAAATGCTCTATGCCAAAGGGACTCTCAGATCCATCTCTCTTTCCATGCCAGGGCAATTGAAGGCACTGGCAAGCAGAGCTGGGGTAAGGAGTGTTTGGAAGTTTGTGGGTCGCCACATCCCATCTGATATTTGGTGTTTGTCTTTGTTTTCTGCCACTGAAGCAGAATTTCACAGACGAGGTAAACTCTGAACAGGAGAACTTAACCTGTTCACAGTTCTGGAGACTGGGAAGTCCGAGAGCATGGTGCTTGCTTCTGGAGAAGGCCTCGGGGCTGCAACCTAATATGGTAGACAGGCAAGCGTGCACACATGAAAGGGAAGGAAATCAGTTAGAACACATTCTATCTGTCATGAAGTCTATCCAGGTAACAATAGCACTAATCATCTAAGACATCCCTCCTCTGCTGTTGGTTTTTATTCCTCAAAATTACTTGAATGATGTGTGTGTATTAGCATGTGTGTGCAGGTGTCCAAAGAGGCCAGAAGGGGGTGCTGTATCCCTTGGAGCTGGAGTCCAGGTATTTGTGAGGCCCTTGATTCAGGCACTAAGATCAGAACTCCAGTTTTGATACAGCAATGCCTAACTGCTGAGCCATCTCTCTGACCCCTCATCCCACCTCTTTTTCAGAAATGACATCTCATCATGGACTTGAGCTTAGGTCACAACCATGCTCATCTGCATTTTGACACCTTGCGTTCCTGACTACTTGCCAAACACGATTCTGAGAAATCCAGTTAGACTTAAGTTCTTATGAGGTCATAGATTCAAAACCTCTCCCTCCAATGCATGCATGTAAGATATACACAAACAGGCATGTCCCCAGATTGATAAAACCCATGGGTCATGTGTGGAGAAGCAGACTGATCAAGGAGCTCAGTAACTCAGGCCCAGCTACACCCCAGTCCAGTGTCTGAAACAGCACCTCCATGGAAACAGCAATAGCAGTACATTGGAACTTGTCAGAACATGACCTATGTACGCCCCCTCCCACTTCCTCCATCCCAACTCCCTTCTACACCTACTCATGGCATATTAAGGCTGAACAAGGCAATCCAGTATGAGGAGCAGGTTCCCAAGAGGCAGCAAGGCATTAGGGCCAGCCCCTGCTCCCATTGTTAGGAATCTCACAAGTAAACCAAGCTATACAACTGTCACATGTATGTAGAGAGCCTAGGTCAGTCTCATGCAGGCATGATGGCTGTTGGTTCAGACTCTATGAGTTCCCCTGAGCTGCTAAATAATTAAAGAAAGAAAAAGAAAATCCAGAGAACATTAAGATTTGTTTTATGGCCTTTTATGTGATCAAATTTTGAAATATTTTTGAACATGTAGCTACATGTTTCTATAGCAGATAGATGTAATGGTCTACATGCAACAATTAAGACAAGATTTTAATGTTGTTTGCAATTATTTTGTCCATACTAATATTTTACATGCACACTTTATTAGTTACCGAGAGAGCTTTCAAAATAGCCACTATGAAGACCTACCAAATGTATAATAGAGAGAAAGAATCTTGATGTAGATGCTTTTTTGTTTCGTTTTGGTTCTGCCTTATTTGTTTTGTTTATTTTGACTATTTTTAGAGAGAGAAAGAGAAATAATATGAAATTGGGTGAGTGGGAGGATCCTGGAAGAGTTGGGGAAGGAGGAATAAAATGATCAAAATATTGTGTATGAATAAATTAAAAATAAAAGAGAGGGAAAAAAGTCCCCATTCTAAAAAGAAAACTCTAAACATTGGAAGAGCTGAGAGCAACCCCACTGAATCCCACCCTCACATTTAGCGCCTGTGTCCTGTCTGTTGCTGCCTTATCCCAAGGAAAGGCTGGAAGGAATAATAAAGGGGAGAAAGCAAAGGTGACAGATGAGCTGCAGGAAAGACTTGGGCTTGTCTGCTAAGTGTGCTTTTCTAAAGCCAAGCCCAATCCAAAAAGGCTCCTGCAAAGAAGATAGGGTACCTGAAGGGGAAAGGAGAACGAGCATGCTAGAGGGGACAGGGAGAGCCCTGCTGAAGACAGAGACCAGGCACTGACAGCAGAAGGGGCTGTGGGTGCCAGTGCAATGAATTTTGATATCTAAACGTCTGGTGACTACATAGTTTGAAATAAAATGTTCATAAAATTTTATAAAATACACTTAAAAAGAAACATAAACTACAGGGTCTACTTTAGACACGCAGGTCCAGACACCCTCATAAGAGACCAAGGTTTTATTTGAAGAAAACCTCTTAGCCGTTACGATGCATGCTAACACCGGAGAGCTATGGCTGTCATCACAGAAGAGGAGGAGGATGCTGAGGTTCTCAATCAACGCTGCAATCAGAATGCTCTGGACAGTGTTGAAGATGTTGTATGTTATCTTTTGTGTTTCCGTTTTGTTTCTATTTCATTTTGCAAAGATGTATTTAACTGTTATGTGTATGAGTGTTTTGCGTGCATGTTTGTATATGCACTATGTGTGTGCCTGGTACTGCAGAGGTCAGAAGAGGGTGTCGGATCACCCCTGGAACTGGCATTACAAATAGTTTGAGGACCATCACATAGGCTCTGAAAATCAAAGCTGCATCCTGTACCAGAGCAGTTAGTACTCCAAACCAATGAGCCATGTTTCCAGCCTTGTGTTTTGCTTTATTCTTAGGATCAATCTTGTTATCAAATACGTCATCACTTTGTGCTTCCTTCAATATCATATTCCTTCTTACAGGTATCAAAACTCACCCAGAACAATGAGTTCTGGTGTACAAGAGAATTTATTTTTGCACATGTCTTATGTTTTTTCCTCCCTTTCCACAAACACAAATATAAGTTCTGTGTCTGGTGCTTTGTTGATTTCAAGAAAAAGTTTAGTCTCTGAGAGAAGGATGTGAGTAGTCCTAAGGAAATCCAAGTCTGAGGAGACTTTTGTAAGACAAACAAAGACACCCTCTTAAGAAAAATAGGGACATTGAACAAGTGGGTGCAGTAAGAAACAAAGCCAAGCCATGAGAAGGGGGGCAGTCCACATGATGCCCAAGGAATAGAGTGCGACCGGGTGGTGGTGGCGCACGCCTTTAATCCCAGCACTCGGGAGGCAGAGGCAGGCGGATCTCAGTATGGTCTACAAGAGCTAGTCCCAGGACAGGCTCCAAAGCAACACAGAGAAACCCTGCCTCGAAAAACCGGAAGAAAAAAAAGAATAGAAGTGCAGGCTTTAGCGTAACTCAGTTACTCAGTTGGTAGAATGCTACCTTAGCAAGTCCCTTAATTACATTTAGGCATGATGGCAAATGCCATTTAGGTATCACTATGGGAGTTGAGTCAGGAGGATCAAGAGTCCAAGGTTATCCTCAGTCAAATAGCAAGTTTGAGGCTAGCCTAGTCTACCTAAGAGCCTGTTTCAATGAAAAGAAATACAAAACCATGGTTATAGACTGAGCCTCCCCTAGAGGAATCTTTAATGCCATGGAAACTTGGCTCATACCTGAAGATGCTCAACAATGAGAGAGGCCACAAAAACACACCCAACAGAGCAACATCTGTAACACAATGTTTCCTGCACAGCAGAATCACCTAAGAAACTTTCCCTACTCAGATGCCTGCCTTTCACCTTCCAAAATGTACAATTCAACTAGACCGTAGGTGACTCAGCACATGGTGGTCTAAAAGATACCCCAGGTAAATCTACCCTGTAAAGAAGTTTGGGAACACCTACTACATATGTGGAATAGACAAGCCAGAAGAGCATGACCAAGCAAATGAAGAACAGAAGTAAGCACTGAAATACAACTGTCCTGAGAGGAAGAAAATCTCCTGCCTCCATAGTAAAGTGACTCACAGATATCTATGTAAAATGGCTTTGGAGAGACCCACTCCCAGATGTAGCCCTATAAATCATTAAAGTTCACGGGCAAAGAACACACCCCAGGAGGAACAAGTCAGGAGAATACACAGCATGAAGAAAACAAATTAAATCCCATTGTATGTGTGCCACACTTTGTGAGGTGCCTGTATTCAAATTCACGGAGACAGGACTGTGAGATAGGGCAGTGGGTGTTTGCATTCAGTGAACATAGGGATTCCGTTCTGCAAGACAGACAGACTTCTGAAGACGTACAGTGGTGATAACTGCATGGAACTGACTCAACTTCACTTTTCAAGATAAATAAAATGATACATTTTGTGTTGCGTAGGTTTTGTCACACTTTAAACATAATTTTCAAAAATGTCATGGCGGAGCTTAAGACCCAGAAGGCATTGTTGGTCAGTGACCCAACCTTTAGACCTACAGATTCTCAAATGTGATTGCATAGGGGAAGCTCAGGGAAGCTTCAAAGAGCACCACGGCTCGATTGCTATGCCCAGATGAACTGATTTAATCGGCCTAGAGTGGAACCCCCCAAAGTGTTTTTAAGTGGTTCCCCAGGTGACTCTAATGTGTAGCTATGGTTGCGAATTGCTGTACTAAAGCACAGTTAATTAAATAATTATCACTAATAACAATTATTGAAAGAAGATGAAAATGAAAAGAACAA
This sequence comes from Arvicola amphibius, assembly GCF_903992535.2. Classification (NCBI taxonomy): domain Eukaryota; kingdom Metazoa; phylum Chordata; class Mammalia; order Rodentia; family Cricetidae; genus Arvicola; species Arvicola amphibius. The sequence goes on along the minus strand of NC_052049.1, from coordinate 136,874,521 downwards.
TTTAATAACAATGACTCTAAACTTCCATATTGTATTTACTTCTCAACCAAATGAAAAACAATTAATTTGGTGTATGATTGAGCATCCCATACAGCTCTGTCTGGGGAGATTCTCAGAGCCCCATGGAACAATCCTGGAGTATGGATACCCAAATCAGTCAGTGGCGGGATTCTTGGAGGTCTGATCTTGGGTGAGGTGCAGAGACCGGCTGAATCAGGGAACAGAGGTCTCCTGGGGTCATCTGGGTGCCCACTTGTGTTGGGCTAGGTGTGAGATGTAAGTACTGCCCCTGTGTGCACACTACTGAGTCACTCTTATAACCAAGTATCCTCATTAGAGTTGGTGTTTGTTTGCTTCTTAGTTTCAACTTGGAACATACTAGAATCAACCGGAAAGAGGAATCCTCAACAAAGAAATTATCTTGCACACTCTCCTACAGGCCAATTTGATGGATGTATTTTTTCTACTCATAATTAATTGGTATGGGAGGGTTCAGCCAACTCTGGGTGGAGTTACACCTGGGCCAGATGTTCTGGGTACTATAAAAAAAAAGCTATAGAAACATTATTCTTCATGGCCTCTGGCTAAGTTCCTGTCTCTAGGTTCCAGCTATGACTTCCTTTGATGGTGGCCTTTAGTCTGTAAGAAGAAATAAACATTTGCCTCCCCACATAGCTTTTGGCCAGTGTTTCAATCACAGCAACAGAAAAGCAGTCTAGGACACCATGCAAAGAAAGTACATAATAGAACACAGATGTGCTACTAGGGGCCCATGCACTTTTCTTATGTTTTAAAAGGTTACATTTGTTTGTGTGGTGGGAGGGTATGTGCCCCTACGCATGCATGGTAGTCAAAGGATAATTTGTGGAGTCAGTTCTTTCTTTCCTGAATGTGTGTCCCAGAGATCGAACTTGGGTCCTTGGCCTTTATCTACTGAGATTCAAGCTTTACTTTAAAATTTAAAAAAAAAATGGCCTTCAGTAAGATGTTTTTAGCCAATGGAAGATTTGTATGTTGAGTATGTTTAAGGTAGGCAAGGCGAAGCGGTGATTCATTAAATGTAGTTTCGAATCGTGGCAGCTCTCTTCACAAGTTGAGGAGCACATGGGTGTGGAAAAAAATAAAGCCAAAAGTAAATGGGCCAGTGATGTTATAAAATAAAGTTGAAGTTAAAGCTAAATGGTTATGGCCTCCTAAATGTTTATTTTAGAATCGATAAAGTTAAAATAGCCATAAACTCAGCAAACAATAGAAAATTAGACATTATTTCCTCATTTGCCACTGTCCTTTCATTCTAAAAAGTATTAATTATGTGTATATGTCTGTGTGTGCATATATGCACATGAGTGGAGTGCCCACTGAGGCCAGAAGAAGGTGACCAATCCCCTGGAACGACAGATAGGTGTTAACCCCCTAACGTGGGTGCTGGGAATAGAACTTGGGTCCTCTGGAGGAGCAGCAAATAGCCCTCCAGCCCGCTCCCTATCATGTCGTGGAACAGCAACAGCTATGCTTTATTTATTGTGTATTCAAGGTGCCACTCTGTCTGCCAAAGCCCATCACCTTCGCTTATAAATGTTGAGTGAAGTTGTTGACACGATCCAGGAACCATGACGGAGTTAAGTGATTCATTGCCATAGTAGCCCTCTATTTCTCCATGTATGACATAAGGTGTCACGCCTCTCCTACTTCTACATGTGATTTTTTTTATCTTCTTTATAAAAAATGTAAGTTGTCTACATTATGCTTCAGAATTACTGTTAAGTTTATAGGACGAACAGGTATGAGGGGTCTCCCGTATGAAACACTTTATACAAGAAGCTATTAATTCAAAGTTCTATAAGACCTATATTCAGCAAAAGTATAAGCTAGTGTTGTTGGAGGGACATTTGTGTCCTATGGGATCACACCCATCTTGCACAGGGGACACTATCTTTACATGGTAAGTGAGTCTATAAGGCTCTCAAAGATCAGAGGCACTGTCCTGGCTGTGGTACAGATGGCAGGGATTAAATAAAGACACCCTCCTCCCACATCTAGGATGGGACTGTCAAAATGCCATTCTTTTCTTCAAATTTCCCTGGTGGTTTGAAAATCATATTTTCTTTTCTCTTTGTTTCTTCTATTGTTTTGAGACAGTGTCTCAGTAGTCTTGCTAGTGTCAAATTCTCAGATTTGATATATAGATGAGGTTGGCCTAGAACTTCTAATCCTCCTGCCTCTACCTCCCAAATTCTAAAATTACAGATGCTGACTGTGGTGGTTTGAAAGAAAATGACCCCCAAAGGGAGTGGCACTATTAAGAGGTGTGGCCTTGTTGGAGGAAATATATCACTGTGGGGGTGGACTTTGAGGTCTCATATATGCTCAAGCCATGCCCAGTGATACAGACAACTTCCTGTTGCCTGCTGGTCAAGATGCAGGACACTCAGCTACTTCTCTAGCATCATGTCTGCCTGCATGCCACCATGTCCCACCATGATGATAATGAACTGAACCTCTGAAAATGTGAGCCACCCCAGTTAAACGTTTTTCCTTTTTAAGAGTTTCCATAGTCATGGCATCTCTTCACAGCAACGGAAGCCCTAAGACAGAATTTAGTACCAAGGACTGGGATATTGCTGTGGCCATGCTTTTGTTTGGAGAAATCTGGACTTTAAGAGTTTGGGACAGGAAAGCAGTGAAGTGCTTTAAGAACTGCTTAATGGGCCATATGAGTAGGGGCATGGATAACAGTGGTGCTAAGCAGAATTTGAGTTGTAGGGAGCTGGCTCAAGAGCTTTCACAGGATTTTAGTATGTGGCCTAGAGATTGCTCTTGTGGTATTTTGGGGAAGACATCCACCACACCACACAGCTTGAAAAGGATATCGTGTGTGTGTTTGTGTGTGTGTATCTATGTATCTGTGTATACATTACATGACACATATGTGGTGGTCAGAACCTCAGGTGCCAGTTCTCAGGCACCTTCCACCTTTTGTCTGAGTCAGGGTCTCTCATTGGCCTCTAACATGGGCCTGACTAGCTGACCCTGGAGCATCCAATCTCCATTGCAAATGGGATTGCAAGTCTGTGCCACTCTGCTCAGATTTTTAATGTGAGTTCTGGGGGGCGGGGGTTTGCTGAACTCAGGTCCTCATACTTCTGAGGCTAATATTTTGCTAACTGAACCATTTCACACACACCCCAAAGAATATTCTAACAATATACCACAGACATAAGTTAAGTGTTTTGGGAGTATATAACACAGTCCTGTCTGATGCCATCTAGTGTCCACAGACATAAGTCAAGTGTTTCAGGAGTGTATGACACAGTCATACCTAATGCCATCTAGCGTGCTCCCACTCCTGCAGGACCACTGCCCAAAGGACACTATGGGAAAGGGCACATAGCTGCGCTAGCAACTGACTGATATACATACCCATTTCCTCTCTCATCTGTCCAGTTCCATGTGCCTCCAAATCAAATCAAACAAAAGAAAAAATATCATCCTAACAAGGTCTTATTTAATGTTCCAGACTGCCTCTGATCCATATTGATCAAGCTTCAATTTGAAGCTGGAGCCTGCAGCTGTAATTGAGATCAATATGAAGTCTTTATTCAGATAGCTCCCCACTCTCTCTCTCAGATAAAAAGTATAAACAAATCAGATCATTAAAAAAATAAAATAAAACTACCTTTAAAAAGTTATCAGCAGGTATTTATGCTTCTGATAGTTTTAAACATTAGAAAGGATAGTTTTTAAGGAAATAAAAGGAAAACTACAACAATCAAACAACCTAAGATGTGCCCACAGCCTTTACTGATTCAATTGTGATTATAAGATTTAACTTTTGAATTTCTGTTGTCTGCTTTGTTTTGGTTTCTGCCTTCATAAATCTCTGAATGCACCCTCCATGGTGGGTGAACATGACTTTTTACACATATTGAGCTGGTAGATGTGCCTTATATACCCAGCACTGTGCAGAGAGGCAAGAAGAGCCAAAAGGAATTAATGCCATTATCATCAGTGTCTAGGAATAGGCAATCCTACAGTCCAGGGTGCAGAATGGAAATGCACACATAATTATGATGTAAAACAAGATATGGCATTAAAAGTCTGAATAAGTTGGGCATGGTAAAGAATGTCTGTAAGCCCAGAACTGGGGACAAAGGGGAATTGAGGCAGGAGGATCATGAGTTCAAATTCAGGCAGAGCTACATAGCAAGATCATGTCTCAAAAGGGCATGGTAGAGTCTACATGTGAACCAAATAAAGACCTCAGAAACATCTTTGGAAATGGAAGAAAGGAAAGGAAACTTTTGGAATTGTTTACATTTAACAAAGATATATAAAGACAGTATCTTCCACTTACTATTTCCTTAAACAAATTTGTAGTTTGCATGTGTGTGCATGTGCGTGGGTGTGCACATATGTGTGTATGTGTGCATTTTCTCATCTGTTTAGATGGCAGAGTTGTGTTTAGTTCTTGCTTCATTTTAGTAAGGGTAGCATGAATTCTAATTGGTCTTAATAAAAACCTGAAGTCAAATATTAGGGGGTGAAAGCCGAAACATAGAAGCAGAGCAGCCACCCACTAGAGTTCTTACCTCTACAAAATCCTCAGACTGAATGGGCTGAGCTCCTGTCTCCTCCTGTCTTATATCCCTCTCTCCACTCAGCCACATAATTTCCTGTCTCCCAACCTCCCAAGTCCTGGGACCAAAGGCATGAGACCCCAAGTGCTGGAATCAAAGGTGTCTGCCACCACCACCTGGCCTCTATGGTTAACTAGCGGCTAGCTCCATTCACTGATCTTCAGGCAAGTTTTATTTGTTAGAGCACAAATAAAATCTCACCACAATTAAGCTCTGAGTTTATCAGATATGGTTGATGGGCATCTGTAACCCCAAAAGTTGGAAGGTAGACACAGGAGGAACAGAACTTCAAAGTCACCTTAGGCTATGAAGTGAGTTCAAGGCCAGTCTGAGTGTCAAGAATTCAGCAGACACTCTCTCAATGAATAAACACACACACACACACACACACACACACAGAGAGAGAGAGAGAGAGAGAGAGAGAGAGAGAGAGAGAGAGAGAGAGAGAGAGAGAAGAAAGTGATGTATCTGCATGAGATAACTGTGAGGGACAGAGCAGGGGACACAGTAGTGACCAAACTAAAGGCGGGAACTATACACACTAAGGGTGAGTCAAGTTTGAAATAAACTATTTTATCTTTTGAAAGGGAAGGATCTATAAGTAGTTAGAGGAGCCAAAAGACCTGGTAGGGGAACCCTGGCCTGGCTGGTAGCAAAACTGGCTAGGTGGAAAGAAAGTGGCCTAGGACATCACACATCTCCTCTGGGTCTGTGTTTTCAGAGTACAACCTGGTCACCCATTACTTTGAAACAACTGGCTTGGAACTCAGCACCTTAACACAACATTCACTTTGCCACTGCTGCAGCTTAGGCAGTATTCAGTGAGAACAGGGATTTCTGCTCCAATGGGCACCTGCTAAGCAGCTTGAAGCCAGGACTAATATCCACTGCAGGGTCCCCCTCTCTGGTGTCTGGTACTCTTGGGCTTTTGGTTGGAATTAGCACCCCAGCCTCTTTCCCTGGTCTTGACACATAAGCTCTATGCTTTCTCAAACATGGTAGCTCAGTCGACAAGGAAAGGACCACAAGGGCCTCTGCATCCTTTTTCTCTGACCTTGCCTCTAGAATCATTTGGTAAGACTTCCACACATTCTATTGGTTGAAGCATAGCTTGGTTCCCAGGGTGGGAAATGACTCTAGTGCTTTATACGTGTTATGTATCTAGACTGACAGGTAGCCCTGTTAATACAGTCTGCCACACCTTGTGTGCTTTCTAAACAGTGTATAGTTGCTAAAGAAAGCTTGATGCAAGGTATGTGCAACAAGCAAAGCGTTTTTGATGGCCCCAAATGCACTGAGGCACTCTTCCCTCTCCAAGAATACACAGTTATAAATACACGAGCCAGTGAGTGCCTAAGAGGCCAGTGAAAGTGACCAGTAGAGACAGATAAATAAGCTGAGCAGAAAGTGGGCTCTGAAGATGTCTGAACTAGAGGATAGAGTGAGACCCAGAGAGCACTGGCAGGGTGGGGGGATACTTCAATCTTCACACTTGATATGCAAGAATGAGGACCTTGGTTCAGACCACCGGGACCCAGGTAAGGGCCAGATGTGGCAATGTGTGTCTGTGATTCAGTGATAGCAGAGCTAGGATGTAGATGAGGAAGATCCCTGGAACCTGCTGACTAACTAGCCTCGTCAGACCAGTAAGCTCCAGGCTCAGTGAGAGATCTTGTCACCCTAAATAAGGTGGAGAGTGGTTGTGATAACCACTACATGCCCATGAACACATATGCCTGAAATGCATCCACTGGAACACACACACACACACACACACACACACACACACACACACACAAAGAGCACTGTCAGACCCAACTGAAAGAAAGGAGCAAAGAACATGGGGCTTTCATAAAGTCAAGGGCTTTAAAACATAAAAAAGGAGAAAGTCAAAGGGTACCCCACATCACTGGAGAGAAGACAATAGTAGAAATACGGGTGTGTTTTGCTTGGCTTGTTTTTTTACAGTCAGAGAGGGGTTCATAGAACTAGAAGGGAATATATACTCTGAGTAGCAGGGGTTCACTGAAAGATTGCAGAAGAACGAAACGATTTGTGTGCAGAAAGTTTTGAACCAGGGTCACTATGGTTACAGCTGAGCACTGAGTAGTCAGCATGTTGTCATTCAGCTTACTGCTCTTACTAAACACAGCTAGAGATGGTGAATCAGAAGCTTTTACAGTGTGAAAATTGGGGAAGATATTTCGGGCATAATTACTATTCTAACTCAAATTTATGACGTCTCTACAAAGTGATAAAACATTTACCATTTCAAGTTAATAAAGCATGTATACATACATGTTACATGCCTGGGTAAATATGTACATAACCTATACATGTATACAAAAATACACAGAGACAGTTTATATATGTATTCCAACTATAGCCATAGTGTCCATGACTGGTTAATGGGTAGTAAATGTTTATTTTGGCTCTTTGTATGTTTTGAGTATTGTGCAAATATTGATTTAGTGACTGAGTAAAAAGTCTCTTCTAAGGTCCACCTCAAATAACACACCCCCAGGAAAACTGATCAGGCATGGGACCTGTGCTCTTCCTCCCAGCATCCCAGATCAGAGGTTATGTTCACTGCTTCAACCCCCTTTGGATCTGCCCACATGCCTCTTGCCTCTTGCCTCTTGCTGTAGAACCTTGCTCAGCATCCCTTAGCCACTTCTCCCTCAAAGAACACAAGCCCCCAGGGTGGGCTGTACCTCTGCTTCAGCTCCATGAGCAGAGTTGGCACTAACTAGTTATTGAATTGAAATGGATTCAGAGTGCACTGGAAACCATGTAGGACATTGTCCTACCTTCATTTCTGTTACTGTGATAAAATGCTCTGACATTACAGTGCAGGAAAGGAAGGGGTTATTTGGGTCACAATTCCAGGTTACAGTCCATTAATTCAGGGCAGGCAAGGCAGGAACTTAAAGAGTCACATCCATAGTCAATGGCAGGGACAGTAAATGAATAGATCCATGCTTGCTTGCTCTTAGCTACCTTTTCCCCCTCTTATATTGTTCAGAACATCTTGCCTAGGGAATGTTGCCGCCCACAATGGGCTGGCTCGATTAACAATCAAGACAATCTATTTCAGGCTAATCATTAAGATTTCCTTTCAAGGTGATTCTAGGTTGTGTCAAGTTGACAATTAAAATTTGACATAATTTTATTATTATGCCCAGACATATTGAACATAATTTTATTATTATGCACAGACATATTATTAATTAGCACAGATATAAATTATTTAGCCAACAAGACTGTTAATGATTCTGCAATAAAGCAGCATGGGCTGTTTTTCAAGGACCTATGATTGTTCATTTTAAATGAAGACAATACAAGAAGTAGTATTTGCAATGCCACTAATCCCTTCCAAGATCCCTGGGAGGACAGCAGTTCCTGTCAGCTGCACCTGGGCTCTGATGTGAGGCAATCTCTACCTTACAGAATTGTTACAAGTCAATGCATGGTGTTTAGGGGCCTAGCACTGGGTAAGGAAACGGCCTTGCTTTATTGTTCTCTGTGATATGTTCAAAGTCTAAGAATTCAACATAGGATTATCTGACCTTTTTGGCCTCGTCTCTTATGTTCTTACCAGGCTATAATTACCAGTGTGGAAAGAAACCATATTTCTTTTTGTCTAAAGATTTTGAGTGCTGGTCCACCCCTAGAGCCAAAAAGAGGTGGACAGCCTCAGGGTCCTCTGTGATTTCAAATCCAGTAATTGAGTCACTTCTCCACTGACCCTGAACACCATTATGGTCCACAAAATACAATTAGACATTTTGAAAACTGAAGATTATTATCACATATTTAGCATCTTTGAGCCCACAACTTTCCAGTAACAGATGCCAGATCTGTATGGCCATTATCCCAATAATAACAGCATCCATTTACCCAATACAGACTCTGAGATCTACCAGGTAACCTACATGAGGTAGTGCTGTTTAGTTATCATAAACCCCCAGAGGTGTACGCTAGGATGTTCATTATTTCTCTGTATTCATTCTTGCTCAGTGGTATCAAATCATGTCCAGTTTTGGAGCTAATACATGTAGAGTAAGTCCTGGCTGGTCACAAATATCTCCCATGTCTTATTGTCCTTGTCCACTTCATGTTTAGTCATATTGAAGAGACTTTACAGGGGTAGCTTCTGACATTCCTAGGAGACACAACCTCTTAGCAAATTTCCTAATCCCCTGGCTCTTATACTCTTTCAGCCCCTTCTTCAGCAATGTTCCCCACGCCTTAGGCACAGAAGTTGCTTTGTAGATGTATCACTGGGACTGAGCTCCACAACTTTGCTTTTAGTTGGTTGTGATTTGATTCTCTGTTAACAGTCTCTGTTGCAAAGAGAACTTTTTTTTTTGGATGAGGGGTGAGGACTAGACTTATCTGTGGGTTTAAAGGCAAATATTTAGAATGTAGCTAGGGATTATGCTGATTTTGCAAGGTAGGTAGTTATTGCTTCTCCTCTAGGATCCATGATATCACTAGCCCTGGGTGCTGGCACCATAGCCTATGAAATACCAACCATACCCTAGTTAGTGTTGGTAGTCAACCTGACACGGCCTAGAGTCATTGAGAAAGGAGTTGTCTAGATCAGATTGTCTGTGAGCATGTCTGTGGAGGCAGGGGTATTTTAATTGTTAATGGATGTAGGAGGGCCCATCCCTAGAAAGGTGGTGCTGAGCTATATAATGAATCTTATACATAGATGAGCTGAAAGATGAGCGTGCGCCTTAGTGAGTCAGTAAACAGCATTGCTCCGTGGATTATGGTTCAACTTCCTGCTCTGACTTCCCCTGGTATTGAACTGTAACCTGGAAGTATAGGACAAATAAACCATTTCCTCCCCCTTGTTGCTTTGTGTCATGACGTTCATCACGACAGACTAAAACTAGAACAACCTATATTTAAAGTAGTAAACTCATATCTTCCCATTCTAGCTAAGAGAACCCAGGACCGCCCTCATAGACATGCCCAGAGTTTTATCCCCCACATGCATCTAGATCCCATCATTTGGCAATTAATATAAACTATTACACAATGGGGCTAAGAACAGGCTGAAAATGATTCTTATACCACTTGGACTGTTTATTCATCTAACTTCTATCAGAATGAAAAGAGCCATCAGGAAGCCAGAAGCCCTGCTCTGGTCTGTATAGTTAATCTTGGCTGTCAACTTCATTGGCTCTGCAATCAACTAAGGGACATATCTATCTCTGGAAGATCTTTGTGGAATTTTCTGGAAGGGTTAACTGAGGAGAGAAGACCCTCTTTGGGGTGGAAAGCACTTTCTACTATCAGCCTGGGACATAAATTTCCATGTAGTTGGGATTGGAGAGCAGGGGGCAGACATCTTGCCTGCCCATTGGTTGAGCTTGTCTGTTCTGTTGCTATAGTCACTGACTGACCTTTGATGATACCAGACCCAAGTTCCTCAACTTTTCAATGTGGACTGAAAACCAAAAGCTCTCCAAGAATCTTCTAGTCCTTCAGTGCCAGACCGAGGCTGCTAAGGAATCCAGCTTTCTGAAGTAAACACCTACCAGGTTCTCAGCTTCTCCAGCATTTAGACAACCATGGCTGGACTACCTAGCACCTACTGTGAAAGCCACTCCAGTAAGTCCCTTTTTGTAGCTCATACTCATTCTACCAGTAGTGGAGTGGTAGGGGTAGGGAAACCAGGGGTCAGTGGAAAGGCCTGACTCAAAAGGAAGTATTTATGGCAAGTTAGAATCTTTCAACCCCAGTAAAAAATACAGTAAGAGGGGGCAGTGGAACACAGGTGTTACAGAATAAGGAAGGGATACCGGCGGGTAAATATATATGTGGGAATTGGGGCAAGACATAGGGAGGATAAAGGCTAGGTTAACCAAAACTAGAATATATAAAGAAGCTTTACGAAATCTTATTAGTTTGTAAAGCTAATACCAAATAATTCAAAAACAAAATAGAAAACAGAAGAGTTTGAATATAGTACCCCACATGGGTGAACAATGTAGTTCCCAGAAGACTCGGGTAATTGAATGAAAATCTCAGTGTCTCTATGATGTCCTAGTCATGGAGGTACCCAAAATGGTATAGCAATGGTTGCCCTTGCTCTTGGTTGCCCACTCTAAATAGATGGTAAGACCCTATCACTAAAGACTCCATGCATGGTGTTGCAGAACACAATGAAATCGATCTTAAACTTGCTGAGCAGGAACCATCCTCTGTGCTGGTGCTGAATAGATTTCCTCATGCCGGACAGTGCTCTGCAGGCTACTGGGGAAAAGAGACATTAATGGTTTTAACCATCGCTGGACTCCGCTTACTGCAATGCCTACCCGCTAGTCTTCCACTCTGCTCTGTTCTAGAGAGCCCTGACTAATCTCCCCATCAGCCTGAACCCTGCTAGCCTAGCCTCAGTTCTTCTGCAGCCTCTAGAGGAGGAGGAAGGTAGGTGCCAGTTTTCCATTCTGAAGACTTGAACCGTGCACTTTTCCTTTGTGTCCCTGGCACCAGAACACCCAGTGTCACCAAAGGCATAGGCGAGAAAACATATTTAGAATGCACGAGGACCTTAGAGGACAAGGTCAAGAGCTTTGTGCCTGTCCCCTCTTCTCTCCCTTGCTGCCCTCAGCCTGCAGAAGAAACAGGAAATGGCAACCATTGGAGAAAAAGCAGTCTGTAGCTAGACTTGGCTGGTGGCTGTGGCAGTCCCTCTTTGAGAAGGCTGTGGCCAGATCTGCACTTTCTCTTGAAAGCTGAAAATTGGGGGTTTCTCTTTTTGTGCAAGCTGCAGGGCTGTTTCTGCCACCTGCCAACGGCCAGCTGCCAGCCCCTCTGGGAGGGGCAGAGCAGGGGTGGAGTGAGGATGGAGCAGCTCTTGCTTTCTCTCTTCTTTTCTTCCAGGAGAGCATTTTGCTCCTTCAGCTGTCAAGGCGCCTTTGTGCAGACAGGTCTCTATTCCCAGGGCAGAGGAAGCAGAAACAAGCAGCAGACACTTGGCAAGCGAGTTTCCGTCGCTTCCTTACCCGTATGCTTTGTTCTCTAGAACCTTGTTTAGATCGTGTCTTTTATCTCTGAAGTGCTGAGTTCTTTTCTCCACATTCATTTTAGTTACAGCTAGGCTACAGAAGAGAAACGGAGAAGAGGAAACACAGGGCAGGGGAGGAAGTGGCAGCCAACAGTTTAAACATAAGAATGAGCATAGCTCCTTTGGTAAGGGCTTAAATAGTGTTTCCTCTCGGGTTCTCGATAAGCAGGGCAGGCACGGAACCCTAAGGTTACCAGCAGTCATTAGAGGCATCAGGAGGAGTTTGATCAATGTCACATGAACATTTAGGGCCTTTGATTTCACATGCTTTAAAATGTTTCAAGCTCTGTTATCATAGCCATGGGGATGAAGGTTAGAGAGAACAGATTTGAAAGCTAGTAGAGTGCTTGCCTAGCATGCACGAGATCCTTGGTTCGATATCCAGTATTTCTGAGAAAAAAAAAATGGAAGTGGATCGTGCATGTTTGATAAAGAGCATGATTGAACTTTGCATTACCCTGTTTCTGCCAACTTTATGAGAATCAACCCAAAAGATTTCTAATCTGCATTCTTGCAAACGCACGACATCTACCATCGACTTGAGCCAGACCACCTGGAACACATAAGCCAAGATGGTTTCAGATGATTCATGGCCAGCTCCAGCCCCATTGTTAACTTGCCTAAATCCTTTGATCAGCCTGTCATCCAGTGTAGGCCTGTCATCCTGCAGGGAGGCACAGTTTAATATAAAACCATCTGGGCTGGAAAGATGGCGCAGGTGTCAGGCACCTGTCTCACACACCTGAGGACCTGAGTTCCATCTTCAGAATCCACCCACGTCCCCACATGCTTTCTGTTGCTGTGACAAAATGCCCTGAGCAAACACAACTTGGGGAACGAGAGGGTGTGTTAGGCTTACCCTAGCAGAGCACAGTCCACCTGACAAGAGATGGTGCTGCCAGCAATGGGGTTGGCCCCTCCCACATGAATCATCAATTAAGGCAATATCTTATACGCATCACCAAGGCCAATCTGATCCGGGCAATTTTCCAGTTAAGGTCCCCTTTTCCCAAGTGACTCTAGGTTGTGTCAAGTTGACAATAAAAGTAAGCCAGCAGCCTACTGACAGGTGAGACTCGGTGTTTGTTGTTTTCAGAGATGGTGAAGACAGGGAAGCCGACAGATCCCTTGGAGGCTCACAGTCCAGCTATCTTGCCCTACATGGTAAATTCCCAGGCCAAGAAGAGACCTTATAGAAGACTCCTGAAGAATAGAAGTGGGCAATGCCTCTGATCTCCACCCATAGGTGCATACATGCACCCACAAACACAATCCACACACAAACACCGTATAACCAACTACACTACAGCTCTCAAGGTGGTCCTCTGCTGAAGAAAAAAAACAAAAACAAACAACAGAAAAAGCTGTTCGTTCTCCTCCTTGGGCCATAGTTTGGTCAAACTGAGATCTGACTGCCCTTGTAGAATCTGCTGTTTGGATAGTTGCAGAGGTAGCTGCGGCCCGAGTAAGACAGGCTATAAATTTTGTCATACTGGTGCTTGAAGGAATATCCTTGTTGTGGTCACTGGAAGATATTCCATGAGATCTGACTTTGCCTCACCTTTTCAATCCATTTTGAATATTTAATTTTGCAACTTAAAAAAAAATTCATGAACCTGTCTAGTTATTTCTAGAACAAGGCAGGCTAAAATAAGTATGCTTATTAAAAGACTAGAGGGAGCCTACTAATTCCTCAAGAGAAGCGCAGAGCTACCCCGGCACTAAGATCTCTGTAAAGCTGATGAGAGTGATATTTAGAGGGCATCTGTGTTATGACAGGAAGGTCATCAAAGATAACTCTCTTAACATGTACAGATGCTGTACTCATTGCCTTTTTCCTTCCTGGAAAAGAAACAAATCTGATAAATTTTAAGGTCCTGGAAAAAAAAAAATGTACAAAGCTCACCCACTGCAAACTAGATAAATAAATCAGGGCATTTCAGATAACTTGCTAGTTTTTCTTATCAAGTTGAGTAGATCTTGAGTTGCTTGGGTACACATCTCTGGGAGTGTCAGGGTTGTTTCCAGAAAGGTTTAACTGAAAAAGGAAGAGTCACCCTGCATGTTGGCAGAGCCATCCAGGGGCTGGGAACTAAAGACTGAACACAAAGGGGGAAAGGAGGCCATGAGCAGAGCACCAGCCTCGCTCCGTCTCTGCTTCCTGGCTGCCCATGCAATGTGACCACCGCTACACACTCCTGAACCATTCCTGCCCCACCATGAGGAATGTGTCATCAAACCACGGGTCAGAAGAAAGCCATCTCCCTTCAGTTGCTTTTGGCCGGGTGCATTGTTACAGCCATGAGAAACAGAAGTAAAGCTATCTACGACTCACACAACAACGCAGAGAAATCCTATAATTGCAAAGCCGGGTGAAACAGACACCCCTAAATGACCACTTGAGAAGCTCTGCTGGCAAAAGGCTGTGTGTGAGCCAAGTCAGGCTGAGCCCCTGTCCTGTCAGAAGTTGGGACAGAGGCTTTCTCTGTTGGTGGCAATGTCTGGACGAGTGGGAGAGATGCGTTGGAGCTGCTGGATTGCTCTGCGTCTGGCACTGGGAATTTGATACTGGGCGTGATGGTTAGCCTTAAGAGTCACCTTGATACAATCTAGACACGCTTGGGAAAAGGTTCTGGATGGGCAACTGTCCAGATTAGGTTGAACTGTGGGACATACCAGTGAGGAACTTCTCTTAATTTGACTAACTAAGAGAGCTTCCTCGAAAGTGGGGTAACTGAGGCAAGAAGACCCCGTCAATGTGGGTGACGCCATCGCAAGGGCTAAGCCCGGGATTGAATGAGGAGGGCCAGCTGGGCACTAGCATGCACGCGCTCATTCTCTGCCCATAACTCTGGATCTAATTAACAACCTCAAGTCCCAAGGCCTTGCCTTCTCCACAGTGATGCAAGTGTGAGCTAAAGCAAACCTTCTCCCCAACCCCCAACCAAAACTGCCTTTGTCATTGTAATTTACCACAGAAACAGAAAAGAAATCAGGATACCTAGACGAATTTACCTTAAAAAAAAAACTAAGCGGCCTGAGCGTTTATCATTTGAGTACTTATGATATGTGGTGGTTCAATAAAACCTTTTCTAAAACCGAAAGTGAGGAATACATTAAAGATGTGGCTCAGTCTTGGTGCTGACCATAAATCTGTTTCAAATGCCAACTTGAGTTTGCAAAAGGCTGGATAGCCAAGCCTATTGATTTATGTATTTAGTTAGTAAGCCGGATATAACTGTAGACAAGAAATCATGTCCTGGGTGGCCGTGAATTTGTTGTATAGCCAAAGATGCCCTTGAACTTCTGACACTTCTGCCTCTGACTCCTAAGTGCTGTGTTTCCAGGTCTAGACAACTATGGCCGGTCTGTTGATACTGGGACTCAAACCTAGGCTTCACACTGCCTAAGCAAGCATCCTAAATGACCGAGCTACATCCTGGGCTCCAAAGCCCACTTTAAACTGAGACTAGAGAGATGGCCCCACAGTTAGAGTTTCATGCTCTTCCAAATGACTCAAGTTTAGTGCCCAGTACCAACATTGGTGGTGGCTCACAACTGAACTGCATACACATGGCATGCACACACACAGGCACATACACAAACACATGGAGAAAAGTAAATGATAAAATCAATTGTGTTTCCCAATACTGCACATCACCAATGATCATAAGAACACTAACAATTGCTCCCAAATATTTCATTGTGAAGACAGTATTGTACATGAGATGTGCTATTCCATTTAATTTCTATTTTTAAATATAGGACTCTCCTTTTTTGCCTCTCCAAAGCCTTTGCACAAAATCTCCTGTACATTCCCATCCTACAAATTATAGATCTATTATTTCCTTAGAAGGGAAAGAACTATTGATTCAAATGTGGCCTTAAGCTATAGACAATGTCACTAAAGACAATTTCCCCAAGACTCACAGATGTCTCCATCTAATGCAGTCACCCCCAGAGGAATTCTTCTGGCCTAGTTATATTCCCCAAGGGTGGGAGGATGGGGAAGGGGTAGGGAGAGTCTGCACAGAATATGCTGACACCGCACTGACTACAGAGCAGGCACCCCATAATAATACCTTTGGCTAACACAGAAAATGATTGTGTTCCAAGGATGGGCCATAATGAGAGAGGAGGGGACTGAGAGCCACAGGAGGCACTGTTTTCAATCTCACAACACATCTGGGGGGCAGGGCCAGGTGTGTGCTTGTTTTCAAAATAACACATATTTCTATGTTGTCTCTGCCCATGGCTTTTGAGGAGAGGATAAAATTGGAAAGGTTGGAAGAGCCAACCAGATTTAATAATCTCTTGTCTCCCTACAAAGAGTGGCCTGGGCAATATAAATGTGTATGGGACATAGTTTGGTCAACAACCAATTGGTCATGAAGGGTTTATCAACATGTCCACTGAAGGTCCATGCTAAATTATGCTATCACCTTGACAGTATCTAGAATCCCTAGGAAAGGGAAACTTTCCTAATAGATTAATTGAGGTGGGAGACTCATCTTAAATGTGAGTTCTACTACCCCATGGGCTAAGGTCCAGAATGAGTAAAAAGGAGAAAGGGAGTTGGCCCCTAGCATTCATCTCCCTCTGCTTCCTGATTGCAAAAGTCATACGACCAGCTGCCTCCTGATCTATCGCCATGCCGGCCCTGTTTGGAGCCACACTCTCTCCACATGATGGGAAGGCAGCGTCCCCATAGTAACCCATTCTTCCCTTCAACTGTTTCTCCTTTTTAGGGTTTAAGAACGTGTGACAGCATGTTAAAGATTGCTTCTTGTTAGGTATTTGATCACAGCAATGAGAAAAATGATATGAGCCCTCGTGTACAGACAAATAACGGGATCCCTTTTGCCTCACTTTCTGTGTCTGTAGAATGGGAATAAGTTATAGCAGTGTTCCTGGCAAACATATGCATACATATGTAAAATTTTAACAGATGTTGATAGGCATGTTTCTGTACATCTGGGTCAGAAACATCCCTCTCCAGCTCCAAGGTTCTCTCTAGCTCTCATAAGAAATGAAAAAGCTCACTCAGCCATCCTGAACAACCATGAAACCCAACCCTTTACACACTTCCTGGAGACAAGAGCCACTCAGTCTAAAGAAAGAGCTCAAAGTCGGAAGGCATCTTTCTGTAATCCCTTACAGAACGGTGACACTTGGCTGATTTGTCAAAACCCTTCTACATACATATCCAACCGCCTGCCTTTAATGAATGTCAGCCTTTTAGAATCAACGACGCTGACATTACTCTGCAGAGCGAAGACTGACGGCCGAGCTTACAAATTCCCTGACGCCTATATTAGCAAGAAGGCAGGATGAGTTTTCTGCTCGCTGGTCTTGTCCTGCTGTCAAATTCTGGGGGACTTGCACTTCAAGTGCAAGACTTGAAGTGCAAGTCCCCCAGAATATATTCGCTTCAAATTAAATTATCTCCCTTTTTGCCAGTCAGGAATAAAATTTTAGAAGAATATTATCAACTAAGTGGATCAGAAAATGTGAGTTTAAGTCTTGCTTCCCGGGTGAAGAGATATTAAAATGAGTGACACTCCCCAGACACACGATGTGTTTCAAAGGGTCATCCGCTACATCTGTGAAGAATGTCGTTACAAGGACCTTCAAGTCCAAAGAGGAGAGAAACGTGCAGAGAGTCGAATTTCCTTCCAGAAAAAAACAGCAGCTGCCCTTTGCTTCTAGCAGAACCTTGGTGGCTTGCCCCACCTTGGTTTGCCTTCTCTTCTCGGATACTTTTCAACCACCAACAATGCTGGTATCATTGCACCATGTCACGTTTTCTTTGATATACAACAAAGCAAAACTCTCAGTTTACTGGTTTGTGCAGAATCTGTTTCCAAATAAATTCCAACTTTAAAAAACATTTCTGTGCCAGTGAGATGGCTCAGTGGTTAAAAGAATTTGTTGTGCCAACTTAAGAACTTGAGGAGACTTGATCCCCAGGTCCTGTGGCAGAAGAAGACAATAAACTTCCAAAATTTGTCTTCTTCCCCACACACATGCGCTGTGACACGTACACACTCAACCTCCACACACAATAAAGAATTTGTTTGAATCCTAACTTTTCCCCTAACGTTTGTACAACACTTATGGTGCCTATCCTTAGCCTATCTTTCCTAGGTGGGGATGATCACATCAACACTCACTTTGAGTTCCTTCCAAACATATGCCTAGATATTAAAAAACACAACACAACAACAACAAAGCCCTTGTACAGTATGGAGGTAGCTCAATTTGTAGAAAGAAAGGTTTCTCAACATAAAAGAAGCCAGCCCTAAATTCAATCCCCAGCACTGCAGAAACCCGAAATAATGGTGCACACCTTTACTCCCAGGACTCTAGGAGGCAGGATGAGCAGTAAAGTTATCATTGACTTACATAGCAAGCATGAGGCCAGCCTGGGCTAGACGAGACACTGTCTCAAAATGAAAAGGAAGTATCTTGTGACTCAAAGCCTGTAGTTGGTGGTAGTGGTAACCTGGAACCTAGTCCCCCGACACCCTTTGCGTTAAGCTGCAGCCACCTGCAGCTGTAATTGCTTCCTTACCATCAGCCTTACTACAGAGCCTGCCTCAAGGAAGCCCAGACCAAGAGTCAGCATGCTTTTTCCATAAAGGTAGAGCTAATAAATATTTTAGGCTGTGTGAGTTATTTTGTCTTTCTAATAAATACCCAGCTCTATAACCTACCATTACCAATGAGCCTACATATTCAGAATATTTGTTTAACTATGCAAAGATGTGTTACATTAGTTTAACTATGTAAAGATGTGGTGTGTTTGTTTAATTATATAAAGATGTATTATTGTTTTGTCTTGCCTGCCTAAGGCACCTAACTGACCAATAATAAACTGAATGGTCAATAGCTAGGCAGGAAGTATAGGTGAGAGTTATAGGTGGGGCAGAGAGAGGTAGGAGGTAGAAGAATCTAGGCTCAACAGATACAGAGGAAGACAAAAAAAAAGAGAAGGCAGGGAGACACCAGGGTCCAGACAGACAGACACAGAGGAAGCAGGAAAGTAGGACACACAGAATGAAAGAAAGGTAAAAATCCCTGAGGCAAAATACAAATAAATAGAAACAGGTAGCCGGGCGGCGGTGGCACACGCCTTTAATCCCAGCACTCGGGAGGCAGAGGCAGGCGGATCTCTGTGAGTTCGAGACCAGCCTGGTCTACAAGAGCTAGTTCCAGGACAGGCTCCAAAGCTACAGAGAAACCCTGTCTCGAAAAACCAAAAAAAAAAAAAAAAAAAAAAAGAAACAGGTTAAATTAAGTTAAAAGAGCTGGTGGGACAAGCCTAAGCTAAGGCCAAGCATTCATAATTAATAATAAGTCTCCATGTCTTTATTTGGAAAATTGTTGGTGGCCCAAGGAAAATTCCAACTACATCTAAAAATGGGTGTATCTGTAATTTTATAAAGCAAGCATTAGGCTAGATTTGGGACGTAAGACACTGTGTTTACCTTTGACCTAGATCCTACTTGCCATTTGTATCTTGGTTACATTCATAAAACCTATATTGGCAACATTTCTTCTTATCTCCTAGATTAAGTGTAGATTTGACAAAGTACAGAGCTGTCCTGCCCCTCATTTTCAGCTATTCTATCATTGCCACAATCCTGACATCAGGTTATGTCTTTAAAACTAACAGAAAGAGGATGGCATGAAGGAGGGAGGGATATCTCATCTTCAGGGAGTACTGGACACTTTGTTTTCTGGGGTAAGAGCAGTCTGGAGGAAGTCTCAGCTCCACAAATGATGACATGTGTGTCTCCAAGTTTAGAGCAAACTCCAAGCTCCGTGTAATGCTTCCCTCATGTCAAACCTACTTAACTCAGTATCCATGTGGACAGGATACTACACTAGGATGCTATTCTAAGAAGTGAAATTCTAGATTAAGATTGCCCAAAGAATTTTTCCTTCCCTGGTTAGGAACTAATAATGAACTTTCCAGTACAAGAAGAATGTGATGGTGTGATTAATCCTAAAAGAGATTTCACCATATTCAAACATGGCCTTGTGGGAAATTCCTAATGGGAAATTCCTGTCTTTAAGCCAATCCAGGGAGGCAGCCCCTTCATTGCATAGAACAGTGCCAGAGGAAACACCTTCCTTTATCCACATATGCTTAAAGAGAGTGTTGGCTTCAGTGCCCAGACATGGAGGTGCTGTTTCAAAAACATGGATACTCGGTTTGCTACAGGCCTAGCAACCGGAACTCCATAGATTCCACACAGTCTGAACACCTGGGAATTACAAGCTGAATGTCATGTTCAGATTCCTATTATCTAATACAGTCAAGACAAGCTCACCATTGAAAATAGGCAGAAGTTTGACCCAGACTACACTAAAAAAAAAAAAAAATCAAATAACCTTGGGAAGACAGAATGTCTTCCTCTATCAGCTAACTCATACATTTGAGATTATGGTGCTCTGTAGGGTAATTACTTCTGATATTATGTAATCTATCATGTGGTAGTCTGTCCCAAGGAGGAGACAAAACTAACCCCTGTACCAGGTCAATAACACAAGAGAAAACTTCAACACAACCAAGGAAAATGTAAATGAGTTCGTAAATCCTCTAACTAGAATTTTATTGGGGGCAGGGATTTCATGTCTTAATAAAGACAACAACCTCCTTTCTTGGAGTCATAACATAAGAAGGCATGGGAGGTATAAAATGATTGGCATCTCTGTAGCCCACAGAGGAACAGTGAAGTGAAATCCTAGAGAAGCCTCAGGAACTCGAGTCTGCATGCAAGTTTTGGATTTGAATGACTGGCATCACCTGTGGGTGTTTATGGAAACCTTAAAAACCTGCACAATTGACTTTAGCGTGGAAGTAGTATAATTGGGGTGTTTGAGAGATTAGGTACCTGGCCCAACCAACCTGTATGTGGGTCCCAGCTCAGTGCAGTTTCAACTGTGTGACCTCCGACAAGACAAACTGCCTGAGCATGTTAAGGCTCATTTCACAGATGAGGTTTTAATCTAAATGGGAGACAGATAATCACAGTGCTCACCTAAAGGGTAATTGTGAGAATACAGGGGATAATGAATTCATCAGAAATGCTTGCCCAGTGCCTGCAGAATGGTGAACACTTACTCCGGACATCTGGTAGACCTTGTGAAATAGCTACAGGCCAGGGTGGAGTACAGTTAACTAATATTCCCACCATACCAAATGTCATCAGGATACCTCTAGATGCTCCATTAAGGCAATGTGACCTGGATGGTTCCTCTTGGTTTTGTCCTGACTGTAGGTTATATATAGTAACTATATATAGTAAATTATATTTATGTACCTGTGTGTGTGTGTGTGTGCATGCATGCATTTGCACCCCAATATAGTATATATGTATTACTATATGTAGTAATCACAGTCTCTGTGATGGTTAAGACTCACAGACAACTGGACTAGATTTGAAATCATCTAGAAAATTGTGTGTCTGTGAGGGCAGTTTTACAGAAGATTAATTCAGCATGGAAAATCCAGGCTAAGTGTGAGCCACACTATCCCATGTGCTGAGTGAATGGGTAAAATAAACAGTTGTGGGAAGAGATTAAAAAAACCAGCTCAGTGTAAGAATTGCTTCTTTTCACTGGCTATTGTCCTCCAAGAAGCTTGATAGGCAACCACCACTGGATGCTCTGCCTCACAGCAGCCCCTACTTGAGAAACAGAAGGTCAAACACCAGGAGTTCAAGGTCATCCTTAGCTATGTAGGGTATTAGAGGACAGCCTGGCCTATATGAGCCTCCATAACAAACAAGCAAGAAGAAAACCAATAAAGAAAAATTTAAGACCTCATCGAAACGATCAACTAGGCAATATAAGAACTGTGAGAGGTCAAAGGAAAATAGACAGAAGACAGGGTGGAGAGTTTCCTCGAAGAAAAATACAGAAACTTTACAAATGTTTCAGGGGAATTAGCATTCAAAGTAATAATACTAATAACAACAACAACAACAACAAAAGCAATGGATATTGACTAGGATACACTAAAAAAAAAAGCCACACTATGGTTAGAGATGGGCTTCATGGTGAAACGCTGTTGCTGCTCAAGCATGAGACGCAGAGGCACAGATTCTAGTGTAAGCTTTCATGTTGACTAGCTCACTATAGCCTGTAATTTCTGTGCCCTCTTCTGGCCTCTGTGAGTATACACACATGTGCAAATGCATGTATGCACACTTACACTCACACACACACACACAGGAACATAAACATAATTTTAAAATAAATGACATAGACACTTTAAATCAAAATTTGTCAAAAGAGACAAAGAAGGATGTCATATAATAATAAAATGGTAATACATTTGTGGGAAGAAATAACAATTATAGATACACATACATTCAATGACAGAGCACCACAGTACGTAACGGAAAAACTGGCAGAGCTGATGGTAAAAATAGACAGCAACACAATCATAGTGAAAGTTTCTAGTGTCCTCACCCCCCCCCCCGTTTCAGTAACAGAACTCTAAAATAGAGAACCAAGAAGATAACAAAGAACTTAACACTAGGTCAAATGGGCTTGATAGATATTTACAAACACTAACTGGACAATATCAAATGCACGTGGAATATTCCTTTGGAATAGAGTACATACTAAGTCAGAAAATAAGTTTTAGCAAATTTAATATTGAAATGATATAAAATAAGAGACTAGAAAGATGGCTCAGTAGTTAAGAGCATTTGCTATTCCTACAGGGGACCTGAGTTTGGCTCCCAGTCCCACTTGAGGTGGACCACACCATCTGTAACTCCAGCTCCAGGGGATCTGATGCCCCCTCTACTGCCTCCATAGGCACCTGCACCCACATGTGTGTGCACATGCCTACAACATTAAAAAATTTTAAATAAATTTTGAAAAAATATAACAAGTATGTTTAGTTACTACACTGGACTTAAACTGAAAATGAACTACAGAAAAAAGTTAAATAAATTCACAGAGATATGGAATTTAAAAAAATAAACATGGACAACTGAAATATCAAAGAACAAATCAAAGGGGAAATTAGAAACTACCTCATGCAAAACCAACAAAATTACAGCATTCCAAAGATGCAGCCAAGCCAGTAATATAAAGTCAATCTGAAGTAGTAAACTCTCTCTTTAGTCCTTTTTGGCTGCTCTAACAAAAATCATAAACTGGGTGGATTATAAGCAACAGGAATTTAAATACCACAGTTCTAGAGAACGGGATGTCCAGGATCAAGGCACCGACACAGAGCTGGTGTCTGGTACTGGCCCACCTCCTGGCCATAAATGGCTAGTTTGTTATAATCCGTTATCCCTCCATGGGATCAGTTAAAAGGTTTTCTCTTCTGTTGTCTTTTTCTTAGTACAGTTAACTACAGCTTATTTCCTTGATCTTTTTTAAGAGTTCAGTTGATTTTAGCTATTAGTTATTTTATTTCTTCTAGATATAATCCAGAATCTTTCATTTATTCTACTAATTTTTGCTTACTGTTTTGTTTTGCTTCTTCTTAGTTTTTTATTTTAGATTTTTCTTCTTTTTTAATGTAAATATTTGCTACAGTTTTAATATTTATGATTTACTTTATGAGATTATCATCATCTTTATAAACAAGCCAGAAAAGAAAACAGAGGGCAAGAAAATCACGGGTCAATAGCCACTATGAAAATTGATGCAAAAATCCTCAGTAAAAAATTAACAAATTAAATATAGCCTATTAAAAGTATTACATTGCATGACCTAGAAGGATTGACCTGTGGCATGCAGGGATGGTTTAACACCTACTTGTTAATGGTATACACCACATTAACAAAACACACAAGGCAACATTATGTCATACTAATCAATGAGAAATGGTGTTTGACACAATTTAACATCATTCTATGATCAAAAAAAGAAGTCTGGAAACTAGAAAGAAAAGAGAATTACCTTAAAATAACAAAGGCCATATATGAAAAGCTTCCAGGAAATACACTCAAAAGTGAAAAGCAGAGGGGCTCTAAGATGGGGAACCCTGTAGGATGGCTACTTCTGCAGCCTCCAGTCGACATGTCACTAAAGTTCCTATCAAGATCAATGGGAAGAAGAGGGAGCTACCTCAGTCAGAAAGGGAGAAATGAAATTATCCTTGTTAGATGACAGGATCTTCCTAGTGGGAAATCCTACCACTAAAATCATCCAATTTTCAGAAAATGTAATCAATAGACGAAATCGCTCATCTTGGTCAGTGAGAGGGTGTGGCGGTTAAAGCTGCCTGCTGCCAAGCCTGATGATCTGGGTTTGATCTCTGGGACACCCATGGGAGAAAACAACCAGCACCTTCAAGTTGTCACCCATTTCACACTCACACCGTGAAACATGTCCACTCACATGTGCGTGCACACACAGTAGATTAAAATGCAAGAAACATTTTTCAAATCACTTATTTTTCTACACACCACCAACAAGCAACCTCTAAAAGATATAAAACACAATCATATGTTTAATGGAATCAAAAGAATAAGATGTCTGAGAGTATAGTGAGAGTTAGGAAAAAATTCTCATACATGGAAAACTGTAAAATATTGAAAATTCATTTATATTAATTTGGTCTTAGGTATTAGAGAATAAATAAATACAAATAGGAAAGAAGAAGCAAATATGTGGAAAGACAGCTCTTCTTTTTCCCAAATGGCTGAGACCCATACTCTCTCCCTGAGCCCTAGAAGGACACTTTAGATCTAGGGACTTGGGATCTATGTGTTGAGGAAATGCTTCTGATACTTAAAGGTATCTACACATTCAACATCATCCACACCAAAAGGCTAACCAATGATATTTTTAAAGGAATAGTAAAAATAATCCCAAATATTGTGCTCATGTCCACAAAGGACATACAGTCATAAAAAACAATCTTAAGAAAAAAAAAACTGTCTCATACATGCTGACCTCAGAACATACTAGAAGCTAAAACCCAAACGGTATGGTACTTGCATAAAAACAAACAGACCAGTAGAACAAGCAAACACCCAGAACTAACCTTTAGCATGTTCAATCAACATATCTTTGACAATGGTGCCAAGAATATTAAAAGCAGAAAGACATTTCTTCAGAGGATAGTGTTGAGAAAGTAGATATTGGCATGGAAAAGAATGATATTGAACCTGAACCCAAACTCCCCTGTAGGATCAGCCTGTGTTCTTAATCATGGAGCCAACACTGCAGTTCCTCTCACTACACCCAGAGCTCACCAATGTGAAGAGAAAGATTGGCCGGTGATACCCTGGGATCCTCCTGTCTCTGCCTTCCCAGCACTGAGATTTCAGGAACACTCCCGGCTTTTTGAGTGGGTGCTGGGATCTGAACTCAGGTCCTCGTCCTTGTGTGGCAAATACTTTACTTACTGAGTCATCTCCCCAGTCTTTTGCTCACTTTTAATCACGACCAAAACAAAGCTGACTTCACCTGATTTATACTCCATTCTAACCCTAAAATAGTATAGATCCTCCTCGGCCACTCCTCTGTGTGTGTGTGTGTGTGTGTGTGTGTGTGTGTGTGTGTGTGTGTGTGTGTGTGCACGTACACACGCATTAGAGCCTTTCAGTGATAGTACCGACAGCTCATTTGCAGCTTTCACAGTTCTGAGCACACTGCTCCAGCCTGCTCCGTTTGTCTCTAAGGCCTCTGTTTACGGGGTATCTTCCTCCATACCACCAAATCTAGTAACCAAATGGTTCCAAGCTTCTGTAACCACCAGAGGTTTGGGGTGAGTCTTCACCTCAAAAAGACAGCTATTTATCCACAGATCCCTCAAGGTCATAGGCAGATAGGTAAAATGCAAGGGAGAATTCTAGCCACCTTGATGAGCCAGAAAAATGGGCATTTGCTGAGAGAAATCTCCCCAGGTGCCCTCAGTCTGCCTGCATTAACCGCTGCGGTTGATCATGGAGTCTGACTACAAACACTGGGTGTCTTCATTCATCAGAAATAAGCCTGGCAATAAGGCTAGTGGGGACCAGGCGGAAACACACGATTGGAGTCCTTTCCGCTTGATTTCTAGTTATCTGCGCAAAGTAACCCTGGGCATCTTCCCACAGCACTCTTACTTTATTTTCTTGCTACAGTCAGTACTCCAAGTCTATAATTTTTTCCCTTTTCTCGATTTGTAAAACGGCTCAGTCACTAGGGGAGGGGGCAAAAAAAACCACAGTGATTACTAATGGGAGATGCCACTAAAGTCTTAGCAGTGAACAGGAGAAAGCCAAGATGACCAGTCATCGAAATGTCACCGCCAACAACACTGCGCCATTCGGAACAAAAAAAGGAGGGGTGCATGCAGACAGCCCGAATATATTACCGACTGCATATTTAACTCCAGAACTCACAAGTCTTTGCAAGGAGATTTAGGGGCTTCTCGCTTGATTAAATAGCCTGCGATGGAGATGCCCTTGTTCCCTCTGTGGCTGCATACAGATGACAGATATTCGCATGGACCAGGGCATCCAGAGCCCTAAGGGGACTGCACATTTTTAAAGTAATTCTGCTGTTGTTTTTGCATAGTAATTGGAAGTGTACGTTCTATTGGATGTGATTCTTATTAGGAGAGAAGATGGTGCTCTTGGCTACTGATTCTGTTCCTTTAGGGTCACGGGACTTAGAAACGAGAAAACTCTGTATGATCAAAAAGGGGATGTGCAGTAAGGCTAGCAAGTTCCCAACCCACGCTGGACTCTGACTCTCAACTGTCATCTCCCTCTCTCCCCAACTTTCTACGATTTATTCAGCCCATTACTGCCACATGAATAAAGGACTCCGTGATGATTAGGGAGTAACAGAAGTTAAGTTAGTCATGCCACAACTGCAGATTAGCAAATGGCACCCCAGTTGCCAGAAGAGGTGGTGTGGTGTTGTTTGGTACGTTCCATGTACTGCTCTCATCCAGAAGCCAGAGGCTGTCCTGCGCACACCAGGGACTCAGTGATCCTGTGTCCAGTGGGCTGTGGACTTAGCCAGGATGGAACATCACAGGGGAGCCTTTCCACATCCCCCCAGCCAGTCTCCCTTGGGTGTTTGTGTGAAAGCTGACACCTGTCAGGAGCACAAGAAGAGTAGATAGCCCCATGGGGAATGGTGAGTGGAAGATATTATAGAACTCCTCTACCATGGATGGGACAAGCAACCAGCCACGTGGGGAAGGACAGGGAATAAGAATCCCTTACCTGTGTGCCATAGGAAGTATAGCCTGTCAACCTTCAGCACTAAGGAAGCCAGTTATAAATCTCTCTGCTCCTCTTCAGACTTTACCAATAGGAAGGGACGTGTGTATAAATGTGTATGTATACACATGGATGCTTGTGGGGGGATGCGCACACGCATGCACATGTGTGTGTGTGCATGCTCATGTGTATGTGTGAGTATATGTGTCTGTATCTGTGAGTGCATAGACTCACACACATATACATACAGAGAGAGAGAGAGAGCGTGCACACAAATGAGACACTGGGTCTCTCCCTCTATCAATCTCTGCCTTATTGCCTTGAGATGGTCTCTCTCACTAAGCCTGAAGTTCATCATTTTGGCTGGTTCCCAGGATCTACCTGTTTCCACTCTGTAATCCTAGGGTAGCAGGCACGTGTGGCCATGCCTGGCTTTTTAATGACTCCTGAGGATTAGAGTGTACACCCTCTTGTTTACACGACCAAATGCTCTCATCTGGTGAGCTATCTCCAAAGCTCCTGGAACCAGCATGTGTATGAGATTCCCAGATGACCTCCATGCCAGCATCCCAGAGACCCCACAAGCTTCTATCAGTGCTACGAGGGCAGTGCCTGGGTCAACCACTGGTACGTAGCTGCCATTCCAAAGTTGGTGCAGTGAACTGAGTGGGAAGGAAAAAAGGAAGCCAAATATCTGCCCAACAGTGGAAAATCATTCTAACAGAATGAAAAAGGACAAAGGGGCAGAAACCCAAAGCAAAACAGCCAGGAAGTCACATGTGGCTGGTGGAGCTGGGCTGTGGCCCCACCTGCTGGCCAGAGTTGCAGGCGGTCCTCCTCCTCTATGACCTTCATGCCCAGTTCTCTGCCCTCTCACTGCACGCGACGCCGGTATCTTGGCCAGCCAGGCTGGTGAGCCCTGGTTATCTCTTGCATACAGAGCCATCAGGACACTTGGAAGCAGGAGCACAAATGGACCAGGGTCAAATTCTTACTGTGTCTTTAAAACACTGACCTGCTTGTGGTGGATAGGAGGTCCAGGGCAACTCCTAATTATCAGCCTTCTGAGGTGGAAAATGCCAAGAACTCAACTTTTCTAGCATGAGAAGAGTCACTCAGACCAAATACCAAGGGAGTAGGAGTCACTTTTTGGAGAGATTAAAAAATGAACTAAAATTATCAACCCCAAACCCTGCTCTGCTCACCAGTGTCCCCAACTCTGGTTGCAGGAAGGAGAACGTGGCAACCATGTAAAACCTGCAAATTATCAGATGGGTATGCAGACAGGAGCATACATCTATGTAGAAATCTCCAGGCCGTCCTTGTTCTAAGAAAAATCACTGGTTATAGAGATGGTCCAGTTTCTGCAGAAGACCCAAGTTCAGTTCCCAGTACCCACATCAAGTAGCTCATAACCAGCTTCAGGGGATCTGCTGCCCTCTTCTGGTCTCCATGGGTACTTGTGCTCATGTAACATAATTAAAGATAAAAATAAAGAAGTAAAGGATACGGCAATCAGATTAGTTCAAAGATCTCCCCGTTTTTAAGCTCAATTGCTTAAAAACTATTTTAAGCTGAGCCACAGTAATGTAGGAAAGTTTTTTTAAACTAATCTCTCCAACGAGATACACTATGCCATCACCTGTTCCTATGAGAGAAAACTAAGACCTGTGAAGTTGAGCAACATGCCAAGGATGACACAGGCAATAAATAATTAAAGAAGATGGTGTAGAAAATACAGAACCTAAGTGTAGGGAGGTGTGGTTACAGGCCAGTGATCTTATTGTTTATACTACATCTCTCTTACGTCTGTGGCGGGGAGAGGAGAGAGAGCTGTGGCTGTCCTAGGACTCATTATGTAGACCAGGCTGGCCTCGAACTCACAGAGAACCCACCTGCTCCAGCCTCTGAAGTGCTGGGATTAAAGACATGCTCCACTTCACCCTGCAAATATTTTAAATTTTAAGAGTTACTTAGCAAATGCATCTCAGTGATACGGGGGAAGAAAATACTCTTTTAAAAAACATTTAAAATTATTTGTTTATTTTTATTTATTTGTATGAGTGTCCTGTATGTCTGTCTATACACTGTGTGTGTGCCTGGTAACCACAGAAGTCAGAAGAGGGCATCAGATCCCCTGAAACTGGAGTTACAGACGGTTGTAAGCTGCCATGTGGGAGCTGGGAATTGGGTTCTCTGGGAGAGCAGCCAGAGTTCTTTGCTTCTGAGCATCTCTCAAGCCCTGAAAATTCTCCCCTTAAAGAGGAAAATGTGTCATTTTCCTCTCATAGTCTACGGAGTGGCCACTGATTGGAGAAGAGAAATCATCTCTAAATTCAGCAAGAGGGCTGGAGAAATGGCTCAGTGTTAAGGGCACTCACTGCCCTGACAGAGAACCGGAATTCAGATGCAAGTACCTACACTGGACAGCTTACAACTGCCTGTAACTCCAGCTCCAGGGGATCAAATCCCCTCTCCTGGCTTCCATGGTTACCTACATTGGTGTGCTCACATGTACACACACACACACACACACACACACACACACATAAATAGATAGAAAATAACTCCTCAAGAAATAAAATAAACCTGAGGAAGATGAGCTAGTCCTTCTCATCTTGCCCTGGGTGTTTGACCCAGACCAGTAAGGAGAATAACACCATGTGAAGTAGAATCCCCAGGCCTTCTGCCAGCCATGGTTGTCAGACCCCTGTGAAAAAAGAGCCTCCATTTAGTGACTTGGTTGAAGAACACACATGCGCATGCACACACAAACGCGTGCGCGCCCACCCACACACACCCACACACACACACACACAGAGATGCATTGTAGCTTCAGAATTAAAATAAAATTTGGGAGGTTAGGGAAATGGTTCAGTAGTTAAGAGCACTGGCTACTCTGCCAGAGGACCGGGGTTCAATTCCCAGCACCCACATGGCAGATCACAACTGTAACTCCATTCTGGGGATCCAACACCTGCTTCTGGCCTCCACAGGCACCAGGCACACTTGAGGTACACAGGTATGTGTAGATGGAAAACACCCACAAACATCCAATAGTACAGTAATAACTACAAACAATATAAAACTTGCAGTACAATTTGCAATGCATAACACTGCATTATGATCCAGGCCCCCAAAATAAGCCATTGCATTTTCTTATTCCTATATACCACCCACTCCAGAGTCCCCCGGGAAAAGAACTGTTGAAATATTAAGATATGTCAGAAGCCAGTTTCCAACCACAACTCACTATCACATAGTTTTTCACAGACACTGCCTCCCCATACCCTGACCTTGACTCTAGACATTGTTTTACAAAGATTTCTGCCTCTGCCCCACCCCAATTTTGAAAAATCCCTTTTGTTATGAGTCTTAAGTGTCCTTCAATGTTACTTGTGTTCAATTCCAACTAGGAAGGCCTAGGCACGTGGTGGGCTAAAACATCAAAAGCAAACTCATATTTATGCAAATATAAATTAAAATCCTCTTTGCTTTATTAGACTTTCCTTCCTAAAAACATATACATAATTCATGATGGGGGATAAGCGGAGATTATTAGCTCCAGGGCTGTGGACCAACTTTTTAATAGTGAAGACAGAGTGTGGTGAAAGCTGATTTTTTTAACTTTTATTTTCTAATAAGTCAAAAGGGATAAGACAAACTCAAAGAGACCATGTTAGTGTGGTCTTTCCTCTTTTTCTCTACCTTTGGAAGCAAAGAGAGACAGTCAAAGCGACGTTTACCTTTTAAGCCTTATGAAATGACCATACGTTTAATGAACTAAAATGTCAAAAATGTGAAACTTTTAAGGAATCTTGATCTTTTGTTAAACACACAAGGTGACAGCAGTTATTTGTGTCCATAACCTTATCTTTCTCCAAGGCAAAAGTAAAAGGTCAGGACCGTAACGGGGTGGCCGGGCTGGGGCTGGCCCGTTCTCCCTTTTTGTCCAAGGACAAGATCAGCCTTCAAGGACTAAGACCTTGACCCAGCCAAAGGGAATGGTCACTGTGAAGCCAAGGCTCTTCTTTCTCCTGGACACTGGTGTATACCTAATGAATTCTCCCCTGCACCGCGGGCCCCAGACGGCGGTCGGAAACCTGACTGCACCTGCCGCATCTCCCTTCAGATCACGTTGCTGTTATGAAAAATAGTTTGCTATTTTGGAACCCCCTGGCAGCCAGAGTGAATCGCCGAGGGCCCCAAGCTCGTTTATCTTGTGTCAGAAGCACAGCCAAATGAACGCCACCTCGCCCAGCACCTGAAGAATGGGAAGACACTTGGTGAGAGTAAAAATAACCGAGGGCTGGGGAAAGGATGCTGAGCGGAGCTAAGTAGGGCTGCTTACAACATACCCCACTTTTTTTGTAGCCCAGGCTGGCCTCCAACTCTTTATGTAGTTAGGATGCCCTTGAACTTAGGATCTGTTTCCACCTCCATCATCCTGGGGATCTATAAGGTTCTACAGGCATGTTCCACTACAACCATCTATGTGCTGCTGGGGACCTTGTACATGTGAGCCACACACTATACCAACTGAGCTACAGCCTCGACCTCTACCCTCCTCTGCTAGTCAGAACAGCACCCCTCACGACAGGCTACCAGGAGCATAACACCCACAAGGGAGAGGATCCTGCCATTTGAGGGATGGAGTGGGGTGGGGGGCTGCTAATAGGGGACTTCCAGGAGCATTAAGGAGGCTCTACCAGAGTCTAGTCACCTAGAGATGGACATCACCAGAGACCTACCTCAGAAGCGTGCCAATTAATCCGTCCAACATCACCCCCTTCTCCCTCAAGACAGAAAAAAAGGCTGAGGCTAAGGTCATGTGACTGAGGATGAACTAAAACTCTCACCTCTACTAGGGGTCAAAAGAGAAAGAAGGAAAAAAAAACTGAAAAACAGAAAAAGATCCCAGAGCCCCCGGAAGTCAGTGAGTGGCAGAGGCAGGACTGCATCAGAGCTCATTTATTTACTGTGTGTGTGTGTGTGTGTGTGTGTATGTGTGTGTGTGAGCGTGTGTACGTGTGTACGTGTGCACACGTGTGCACATGTGTGCCTGTGGAGGACAGAGGACAAACTTGACAAAGTCTGTTCTCTCCGTCTACCATGTGGGTTCTTCAGGTTGTAAGACTTGGAGGCAAGTGCCTTTGCCAGTTGCGCCATCTTGCCAGTCCAGGAATTTTGAAATTGCACATGTACAAATGAACAGGCTCCTTATGAGTCTTTGGGACAGAGATGGTGGTGCTGGACCTTTACTATGGATGGGGCGAGACTGGAGAAGATAAAGATCAGATTGGGTGAGAGCGATCTAGCAGAACTGGGGTGCCAGTGAACACGCTGGACACGCAGGTTCTCAGGCCCCACCGGACCAGAGCCTCTGGGGGCCCACAATTGTGCTTTTCAAATTCCCCAGGAGGTTCCTGTGCATGAAAGATCCAGATGTAGGCTAGAACAACAACAGCAAATCTGTCCAAACAGCCAAAGGGGGTCTACCGACAGGAAACTCTTTGTAGACAGGAAGCTGACTACTCGCCTAATTCCCTATGGAAACTGACCAGACTAACTCCTGGAACCGTAGTGACAGCACCCAGATGATAGCTCCCACACTCTCATGGGAACTATCCTGGC
This sequence comes from Arvicola amphibius, assembly GCF_903992535.2. Classification (NCBI taxonomy): domain Eukaryota; kingdom Metazoa; phylum Chordata; class Mammalia; order Rodentia; family Cricetidae; genus Arvicola; species Arvicola amphibius. The sequence continues at coordinate 136,841,957 of NC_052049.1, read as the reverse complement.
ATTTTCTACTGGAGGGAAGTCCCTTCATATCAGCATTTAATGCGTATTTCTGGCGGGATGCCTACCATATTCAGGACACAGTGTTCTGCCCTGCAGTGGAACACATAATTTCCCGTCCTACTCAACTTCCATGTAGAGCACCAGAGTCACTTACTAGCTTTTGATTTTGATTCTGCCTATCTCTTACAGCCTAGCCCAGTGCCCCATCCTCTTTTCTTTCCAGAATGTTCTATCACACCTTACTTCACCACTTTTTTTTGATAAGTCTGTATATATGCATGTTTGTATATGCATGAGTTCATGTATATTTTGGCATGCATATGCACATATGTGTCTGTGTGTGTGTGCTATTAAAATGAGTATCTTCCCTGGTCGCTCTCCGTTTTTTATTTATTAGGGCAATGTCTTTCAAACATAGGACTTGCCAATTACAGTCAGTCTAGCTAGGGAGTTTTCTCCAGGAATACCCTGTCTCTGTCTCCAGATTTTTTTAAGCAGGCATACAGGCAGCTATCATGTCTGCTTATCACGGATTCTGGGCAACAGAACTCTGGTCCTCATACCTGCAAGGCTAGTGCTTTAACCACTGAGACATCAATTCAGCTCTACTGCCATCTCTCATACTGCATATCACTTTATGTGAAGGGTAGGCTATACCATGCTCCAAGAAGTTTCTAGCAAATGATTGACACTCATAGGAGGTGTAAAATACATTTTCCATCTTTGATGAGGGTGTTGACATAGCTATTTGAAGAGCACCTATTTATTATCAACTTATAACACTTATTATCTACCTCTTTGTATCCCCAGAGCACATCCTGGGACCCAAGAGTTTTTATTTAGTCCGAAGCAATGGTCAACAGGAGTTGTAACGTGGAAGCGTATATGCATTGAATGAGGCATGCCATAAACGCTGGGGGAAAATAAGACTGGATTCCAAATGCAAACACAAGAAGAAAAAAAAAACACAGAACATTGAGGATTTTCTTCCACAACAATAAGTAAGTCAGGATCCCAGACCAAGGATCTCTCGAGGATAGGGAAGAAGTAAACTTGAACTGGCTCCCTAGCAAGGAGCTGGTTTATGCAAAGGTATGTGAGGGTGTATGGAATTCATGGTAGGAAATACAGACAAGATAGACTTGTCGCCTGTGTCTATCATTCTGTGGACTGGGTCTATATAGTCCATCTTCATTGTCAACTTGATTAAATTTCAAATCACCATGGCAGTGTATCTCCGGATGTGTCTGTGAGGCTGTTTCGAGAAGGGTTTAATGGAAGAGAGAAGATCCACCCTGGAAGTGGGCAGTACCATGGCAAGGTGTGATCTTAGACTGAATAGAAAAGAGAAAGTGAGCTAAGCACCAGGATTCACCTAGTTCCGCTCCTTAGCTCCAGATGCAATGTGACCAGCCACTCCCATGTTTATCACCCTCCTTCTCTGCCATGAAGGATGGTATCCTACACATATAGGACAAAATGAACCTTTCTAAACGCCTATGATGCTCAGCATATGACTCAATCGGTAAAGTGCCTGCCCTGCAAGCATAAGGGCTTGTTTCCTATAACATATGTACTAGTAACTAAACTCTGGTCCCCTCCAAGATCAATGTTCAATCAAGATCAATCAAGAATCTTGCATTTGGGTCCCATTCAACCATGGACCAGGCAGATGAAGCAGCGTACATCTGCAACCTCAGCTCTAGGGGAAAGGTGTAGAGAGATCGGTAGATCCGAGGAAATTGCTAGTGAGCCACTCTAGCCAATTAGACCCCCACCTCAAATGTAATGTGGAGAATAATCATTGAAGATATCTAATGCTGATCTTTGGCCTCCACATGTGTACACGTGAACACATGCACCCACATGCAAACACCCAGCACACACAAGTAATATAATATCTAGCGCAAAGTAAGTGTTTCGTAGATGTGTTGACTGGCAAGTAGGACTTGAGGAGGAACACTAACCCCGAGAGGACAAAGTGACACTAGAGAAGAAAGCAGAGGTCATAGGCGACAAAGCACCTCTGGCCCTCAAACGCATTGACCCAGCAGATCTTAACTTCCTTGATAAGCAGTAAGTGGATCTGACAGTTCCAGAATCTTCCAGGGGAAAATAGTTCAATAAAGCAGCACTTACAATGCTTCAACGCTTTGGAGTAGAAAGTCCAACCCCGTACTCAAAATGATGCTGGGTTCATTATCATCAAAATTTAGTAGTTTCCTACAGTCTCAGATCCCTAGTTCAACATTTTCGGTGTCAATCATTTAGAGTAATTAAACGCTGAGATGATGCTAAGATTGCGTAGGCTAGAAATAAATGTGGGCTCTCAGTGACTGACCCAAATCTGTAGTGTTGAAAGGTGCGGAAAAGCCTTGAGATCTTTGGGCAAGCATGAAGCCCCCCCTTCAGCTTGAAGAAAACAATCTGCCCGAGTCAGCAGAACCAGGAAGTTCACCATCTGTTTGTTGGCTTCTGACACGGTTATTTCCGCTCAATTCTAAAAGAAAAGTTGTCTTCAATAAAATTATTTATAGCGTATCTCGAAATTATTCTTATTTGGGGATAAATAAAACAAGAAAAAAATGTTATTCAGCGAAATTGAGCCCATTAGTTTCGAAGACTGTGTCCTATCTTTCTTCAAGGAATATAATCAAGGGACAATAGTGATCCTTGGATTTGGAGAAAAAGGATTTGCAACTAGGCACTCTAACTTTTCTAAATACACTAAAAGACTTCTCCAAGAAACCAAACGCAGAGGACAGGGAGGAACACAGCAAGTTTCCTAGACTGACTCGCTGCTCTTTAGTTCCAGGACATGGCTGACTCAAATGGGTTTAACGAGTCTAAACATTATTGTAATACAAGAGTTGGGTTTTCTTCTTAGTATGTATGGGAGGGGGCAGGGGGTGTCGTACCAAAGCCAGAAAGTGAACCTCAAAAATGTCATGTGTATTATCCAGGCATTCAGATTAGAAGTAGCCATTCAGAGAAGGGCTCATGGTAAACCTCAGTCTCAAAAAAAATCCCTTGTAGTTCTGAAACACTCTCTAACGCAGGACTGAGGATGTCAATCACTAAACTTCCTCTTCTCACTTGGTTTTTCTCCACAATGTCTAATATTTTCTCATTGAAACAGTTTGCCTGAAGAAGATTTTTTTCTAAGCTTCTGGAGTGGTGCTGTTCTTGTTGCAGAGGCTATCTCTTGAGGATAGCCTGTGTTAAACTCTGCTGGTACTTTGGGCTAGTCCTTCGCTGGTGTTTTATCACTAGATCCTAACAAAAGTCAATTATAGCAATAAATCATGGGCCCTGGCCAATGGCACCTCCTCCATCATGGAACCTGAGCTTCATCTCAACCACCAAGGAGAGATTTCCTAAGGGATCTCCAGCCACAACCCATGCATGTCTGACATTCACGTATTTGAATTAGGTGAACACTATGGTTTTATAATTGGTATAAGGCTTTGAGTTTTCACCAATGGTTGTACTCAAACCTTCTGTTCTCAGAAAAAAAATGATCATATACAAATGTAACCTTATTTCCACATATTCTGATTGCTCCTCTGAGACAGTTCCTTGTGCTTGAGTCTTCTTAGTGAGCTGAAAGATTCCTTAGGGACAGGGTATGAGGTCAGTGTTTTCTGAATCTGCTCTAGTTCCAATTCTGGCACTATGATTAAACAGCCTGATAAAAGGCAGCATAAGGAAGAGAAGTTTGACTCACAATTCCAGGTTACAGGGTACTGCTAGGGGAAGCAGCATTAGGAACGTAAAGTGTCATATCCACAGTCAAGAGCAGAGAGAGAATAAACGCATGGATCCTTGCTTGCTTGTTCTCATCCAGCTTTCTCCTGCCTTACGTAGTTCAGGACACCCCTGCCTAGGTGCTACCCGCAATGGGCTGGGTCTTCCTTCATCAAGGAACAATCAAGACAATGCCATGCCTTGTACATACACTCGTATTTACAGGCCAACTTGATCTAGGGAATTCTAGGCTGTGTCACACTGACAGTTAAAACAATCCATTGACTCTTCCTGCACCTCTCTATATAAAACTCATTATTTACATCTCTAAATACTCTAGATACATCTGTGCGTTGCCTTCAGGTTGAAGCAATTTTTTTTGGAAAGATTGATAGCAATCTGATCTCCTTTCTCTCTTGTGAAGATAAACATCACTGTCTGCTTCTCAAAGAAGTGATGGAGGAGTGTTTATGTGTTACTTTCATTATTAATAAAGAAAACTGCCTTGGCCCTTTCGTCTTAAAGCCAGCTTGGCTGCTCTGGCTTATTTGTGTGTGTGGGGGGGGGGGGGGTTCATTGATTTGTAGTTTTTACTATAAACTCTGTTCCACCCACGCATGCATTCATTCATCCTCCTGCCCTCTCTTTGCCATCAGCCGGGAACAAACCCAGGACCTTATGTGTCTGGTAGAGTGGTCTACACTGGGCTCTATCCTCCAGCAAACACACTGCATCTTTTTGATGTGCTTAATCATTTTCATCCTTTTCCAAATTTGGTTTTGATTTGCTCCCTTGCTTCTCCTACAATATTTCCTCCAGGAGCTATCTATGGTACTCATGTTTTCTTGTGCTCCTTCTTAATTACCCTTGTTTCTGACTTATTTTTTTAAATTATTTTATGGGTTTAGACAGATCATTCCTCAAACATCCCTTTTCTCTTTTTTCCAAATACATCATTTTTGACATTTTCTAAGCATACTCATGTTCTCTTGTCTTCCATTATTTCCTTGCTATTTTATTTTATGCTATTACCTAAAATTTTTCATCTGTTCTGCAAGCATATGCTCCTGGTGTCTTTACTATCTGTAAGGATGCCTGGGTCCCCATTTTTTCTCCCTTATGTTGTCTATGAAATTTTCTCATGACTGCACACTGCTGATCATCTTAAATGAAATCTTCTTCTTTGCTAGAAACAGAAGCCAAACCAGGGGAGAACTCTTCTATTTGGTGTTGTCTGGAGGTAAGTATTCAAATCCACATGCTCCCATCACACCTGAGATCATTGGCTCTAACATTTCTCCTTTTTCTTGCTGCCTTTTCCTTGCTCCTACTGTTTCTAAGTGAAGTCATTTTAATTCTGCTCATAGAAATCCAACTTTGTTGGGGTAAGGAGGAACACCCTCCCACATAGTAGATCTGGATTTCAGGCATGAAGAAAACATGGGTTCACAACTTCTCAGACTTCTTTACTCTTAACCTTGATTCTGCATTGGCAAAAGTCCCCTGGGACTTGACAGGTGTTAGCTTAGCCACTGTACAGCTGCACAAAAGTCACGAGGATGCTAGACCCACTTAGGAAAAAAATGCTGGTAGAAGAATTTATTGGTTGCAACTGACAATAGCATATCACGACATTTAGAGAGAGTGATTTGCCTAACTCCCTGACTAATGTGGCACCCAAAAACTAGATTGCCAGTGACCATATATGTTAAATTGAAAGTTGATACTCAGTGCATCCCACGTTCATCCTGAGCATTTCTCAGTCTCTCCACTGTGCTGCCCTGGCTAAAACTTTTTGTCCTTTTTGTGGACATATTTTCCACAAAAATGTTTGTTGTAATTTCTGTAGATGGGCTTTCAGAGTTGTTCTCTTACTTTATTTTTTATGAGTGACTCCAGAGACTCAGAAACTATGTCACTACCAAAGACATCTCCCAGAATCCTGCCAATGCCATTTCATAAAATGTAAAGAAGTAATTCTGGGAATGCAATAATTAATTTTCAAAATAATATTAAACTACTGATATGTAACATTGTGGATTAACCCTCTTTTAAAGGGATTTTTGAAAATGAAGCTAGTGCACAAAAAGTATATACTGTGTGATTTTTGTTGACACAAATTTGGAAAACTAACATAGGCTGGCTGAAGTTAGAATTAGTTATTTATTAAATAAGAACAATGAATAGGGAAGGGGCCCAAGTAAACTATTTGTGATGGGGAGAAGTAAATATATTCTATACCTTGAACCAGTGGTAAGTACATGCATGCATAAATAGAAAAGCGTTACCTAGTTGTGCATTTAATATCTGTGCATTTTGTCATATGTAGGTTACAACTCTACCACAGTACAATGATTAAAAAATAATTATTTTTAAAAACAAAAGTCTGATTGACCCCAAAGCAATTTCCGATCACATTCTACTTCCCTTTAACTTAGCACATTGCCTGGAATATAATGAGAATACAAGGGAGGTCTGTGCTCTGTGTGGAGGGAGAGGCCATCCTCTCAAGACACAAATGACCTCATCTCCTACCAGGAGTCAGCATCTTTTACAAAATCTAATCTCTGTCTCTCATTAGATGACCACAGGAAGCCACAGTCATTCATTTTGTTCAATTTAATTTAGAGACTTTGCATCCTATATCTACCAGATCACCGGCACTCTTTTAGGCACATAAAAATATAAAATCATGATTCTCATCTTCAAGGTCTTCACAAAATGTCTTTTTTAACTTTTTAAAATTTATTTTTATTTATGTGTTTATGGGCTTGTCTGTGTATGCACCAAATGTCTTCAGTGCCTGCAGAGGCCAAAGGAGAACATGAGATTCCAAGGAGCTGAAGTTGGTGGAGGTTGTGAACTTCCATGTGTGTGCTGGGAACTGAACTCTGCTCTTCTGTTAGAGCAGCGTGCTTTTTCCACCACGGAGCTATCTCACCAGCCCATGGTATTGTGTCTTAAATAGGATTGAGGTTATAGATGGGAAGATTATTTCCCCTAAATAGATAACTGAGATCGCAGCCTAAATGATAGGTTTAAAATCAGTTGTTTCCAAAAAAGATACCAACCAAGGTACAATTGATTTAAAATATCATAAACTGCTTGACATCATCAGAAAGCAAACGTCGAGAGAGAAGAAACTGCTCCATTCTCTAACTCAAGACACCAAAGACTAGCAATTCAGGCATCAGTACAAGACAGTATCTCTGGCCTGGTGTTCACACAAAGGCCTGATGCAGCATTTTCCACACCTACCCCCCCCCCCACACACACACAGTCTAACTAAACAGGGCATGCCAGGATAGGCAGGACACGGATTCAACACTAAGAAAGAAAAGACAAGCTCTCTTCATACATACAGGAGTCACATATGAGCTTTCTTGAGTCTAGATAAAAACATGTTCTGGAATGCTACCCTAAGAATTGGCAGTTGGACTGCACAGAGGAAGGCTCTAAAGCATGTTTGGTCCCAATTTCCAGCCTCTTGAGTGACAGCTCCCGTGTGTCCGCAGGGCATAAGGGCTGGCTGTAACACCTGCCTTACCCTGGACTCCAGCTGGTAGTCTGAGTAAACGGAGATGAGAATTTCTCTGAGAATAGGAAGAATAGATAATAACATCCTCCTCGTCAGCTACACAGCAGCATATGAGAAGGGTTATATGGGGGGGGGGGGTACATATCTTTCAACATCTGTCATTCTCCCTGGCACTGAAACCTTCAATATGGGGATAACAGATGAGGAGCACCATCAAAGACTAAGATGTCTATGGTGACTGTTTTTCCCCTAGCTCAGAATGGCAAAGTCACTTGGGGAAATGAGCCAACAGATCAACAAGGTTCTAAATTATTCTTAAGTCAGTACTGCAATTAATTTACTGTCATAAGCCACCAAAATATTTATAGCTATTTTCCAAAGCTTAATGCAGATCGAAAGTAGTTTTCACAAATAGCAATTAAATACATCACTGATGTTAATTATAATAATTTGCATTAATGGAGAGGAAGTGATTTTAAATTTCCTTGCCAAAGATCACAGATTGCTGACTATGCTCTATACTTTAGGTAAAATTATCTCTTCAGCCATGGATCGTGAGGGTCAGGTGGCTGGCAGAATCTGTGATAGTTCAGCTAGTGTGGGGTGTGAGTGTGTGTGTGTGTGTGTGTGTGTGTATGCCTATTGGGGAGTGACCCCTAGATCTTGGGGTTGCTAAGCACAGGCTCTACTCCTGAGCTATATTCCCAGCCAGTTATTAGGATTCTAAGGCTATTAGCTTCGAGAATATTAAACCCACTAGACACAGTTAGACCTACTCTGCTTATACATAGAGAGGAGGGACTTGTTTTAGTCTTGACTCTTGGACTATCTGAACACAATGACTAGAACCTGAACAAGTAAGTACTTTACTTTTGAGAAGCTTCCTACATAAGATGGGAACAGTGAGAATCAGTTTGGGCTTCCTCTGACTTCTTCTGACACAACATTCAGTTTTATATTGCCCTTTGAGTCCAACACAGTAATCCTTAGAAATGAGGTCAGCCATTTTGAAAACTGTGACCACAAAGGATCCCGGGTAAGCTTAGTACAAGAAATGCTTGGCTTCACTGTGAAAGCACTTCAAAGCCATCTTCCTGCACGGTGGCAGCGTTCTGGGCTGGAAGGAATAGTACTTCCCTAATTGAAACAATGGAGTTAATTAGTGGGAAGAAATGCAATTCCCCAAATTAAGTTCTGGCAAGAGCATTTTGATTCAAAATTGCCAAGAAATCCTCAATGGCTGTTTCTATACTAGCAAAGCAGAATGTACCCTGGCATGAGCTCCAGCAAGTAGGGACAATGGAAGTATTCTCCCAAAACATCAAGCCACACAATGGAAAGTTTAAGAAAGAAAAACAAAAACACTACAAACACGTATTAGAATATGTACCTGTCGGAAAAGAAAACTTTACTAAAATAATAAAACTAGCCACAAATAATCCCTTCTACCAAATATGGAATCATTCTGCCATATCAGAGTTCCTGGCATACTCTCACTGGCTTTGGCTTGCACAGGCATCTTGTCTTACACAGAGAAGGGGCTACTGGTGTGTGATTCTCCGCAGGCATGGGCAGGGACACCACCACTCACACCACCCACATAGGAGTCGGCAAGTTGACAGTGGGCATGTCCACAGCTCAAACCAATGAATCCCCTTCTGTTGAACACAGTGGTAAAGCTAAGAGAGATGCAACTTTAACTCTACGGACTTAGTTAATGGTTCCAAAACAAGGCTAACAAGCAGATCCCATTTAATAATTTGGAATAAGCATTAGTTCGCATTCTTCAGATATGAGTCAAAAATTTCTCCAAATGTTTCCCAGGAAAGATCCCTTTGATTTTCGCCCGTCTTATGATTTCAATGCAGGGGAAAGGGAGAGGAAAGATGATGAAAATGTCTCTGACAATACTGCACATTAGACTTGGTTCTCCACCAGATTCCGAAAACCATACCAAGGGGTTGGCAAGCAAGCAATTCATTGGCTAACAGAGGTACTGGTTACTTTTCTGTTGCCATGACAGACAGACAGATAGTTATCTTACAATTCCAAAGGGGATGCAGTTCATCATGGTGAAAAAGGCCTGGCAGCAGAAGCCATGAGGCCAGCCTAGCATGGGAGGGGGGAGGGAGGGAGGGAGAGAGGGAGGGAGGGAGGGAGGGAGAGAGAGAGAGAGAGAGAGAGAGAGAGAGAGAGAGAGAGAGAGAGAGAGAGAGAGAGAGAGAGAGAGAGAGAGAACACAAACAGGAAACAGGAACTGGAACTGGGTCCAGACTGTAAAACTTGCAAACCAGTGATTTCCTCTATCAAGACTGTGCCTCTTAAAGGTTCCACTAGCACTACCAGCTGGGGACCAACTTTTCAAACACAGGAGGACCCCATGGGGAGCATTTCACATTTAAACCACCACAACAAAAAAAAAGCTTGTGGCACATAGGAGAGCTGCAGGAGGAATCATAGAAGACTTAAGACATTCCCATCTCAAGAGACCGGCCTGCATATCTTGTGTCTCTCGCAAGGCCTTCTCACGGGTGCACAGGAGTTTTCGAAGGGCAAGCCAGGTCAGGGGATATTACCCAGCCGCAGCCCAGCAGAGGCCTGCCTAACCAGAGACAGAAAGAGATCAACGGAAAAAGCCAAAAAAAAAGACACAGCAGAGATGTGAAGGTAAACCAGGCTCTGTTCCAAGAGCCCAGATCATGCAAGAAGATGCTGGGGGAGGTCAGAGAGAGATGGGAAGGAAAACTGGAGTGTGGTGATTTGTCAAAACCAAGACGCCAAATACGATCAAGCTCCAGAGGCAGATTCTGACCACACTGATTTCACAGCCTGGGAAGGCGGGTAACATTTCAAAGAGAGAGGAGCCCGAAAGGGCTCAACATAGAAAGTGGGCAAGGAACACAAGCAGAATAAACATCTTAAATTAAATCATTATCAAATGTCATGTGTTTATCTAATAGAACGTTTTGAACTAAAAAAAATTTCATGATCCTAGAAAAATCCTTTTCTAACTCTATGTTAGAATTTGTTGCCAGTCAGCATTTCTATCAAAACATAGTATCCTATCCTACCTTCACCTGCCATCTGCTCAGACAGAAAACCACACCTGGTCTAAAGCCCATAGCTGAGAAGGGCTGGGCATGGGAGCAAACTTCCTGCTGTTGTTTACCTAAGTTGCATCTTGTGCATGCTGGCACATGCGCACATGTGTACGTGTGGAAGCCAGAGGACAATCTTAGGAGTTATTCCTCAATGGCCAAACACTCAGACAGGACTTCTCAATGTCTGGGCCCTTTCCCAGGGCTGGAATTACGAACCCATGCCGCTATACTCAACCTTTCCACGAGTTCCAGGAACCAAACTCAGGTCCTTATGCTTACAAGGAAAGCGCTTGACTGACAGAGCTATCCTCAGACCCACAATAGCCTTTGGAGCCATAGAGTCATGAGTTAGACCCATCTTACAGATGCACCCATGAGAGGCGAGGCAAGCTGGAGTGTGGGAGGCAAAGCAAGAGCGTGAACTACAGTTCAGTCTGTCCTTCTCTGAGTGTCCCTTGGGATGGGAAAGAGTCCCATGAATCCAGCTGTGAGATTACCTTCCTCTGCCAAGACAGATATCGATCTTATGCTCATCCAGCCACTTCCGTTAAGCATCCCTTCCTGCCCTGCATTTTAAATTATTTTTGAAAAAATTAACAGACTCTATAAGATGTAATGTTGCGAATGGCCTTGTGATCCAGGAAGACAGTTACACCTCTGGAGATCTTTAGCAAATACACAGGAACCTCGGCCGTGTGAATTTTCTTTCTGCCATAATTAGCAGCAGATGGGCGACTTTTATGGGCCCACCTGTCAGCAGGAAGCATCTCCTTACACTTTCTACTCTCTAGAAGGAGCCGGATTAAAATAGACCCATGGCATTCGCTTCAAGCGCTCTTAAGGGTCCCCGGTGTAATCAGATCTGCCAGAGACCGACTAGGCTCGAGGGACAGCCACTCCTGGCACTGGCTCACCTGTGAGGTGTGCAAGGCAGGGAGACAGGGCGATATTTCTCAGCGAACTTTGAGGAGCAAGCCAGGAGCCAGGCTGTGCTGAAGTGTTCCATTTTACTAACCTTTTTATCCAATTTGGAAACACAAATAGAGCTCTCAGGGTGTAATTAGCAACAATGACTCTCAATACCTGCTTTCCAAATTTGACCTTAATGGACATTCATTAAAGTGGGCTCTGACTTCATCGCCACGTTAGCAGAAAATGGAAAAAGTCCATCTATCACTGTCGGCTCTCGTTTTCTGCATAATCATTCCTGGAAGAGAAGCCTGCCCGTGAGTGTGTGTGCACAGGGGTGGCAGAGGCATCTAAGCAGGAACTGTAGCGATCCGGGCCGCGGATTGGCGTTCCTGAAGGATCTCTGACACCACTGGGCAGTTGAGGCCCAGAGCACTGGCTTGTCATTCCAGACCTGAGGACTGCATTCTGCTCTCTCATGGCCTTGGTGTTTGAACCCCGGGAAGTCACTGCCTAAATCTGGTTCCATCACTTCTGTCAAACAAGGATAGTAACCCTGTGCCTACTACCCGAGACACTAAAAGAAAGCGTGCCCTGACCGGAAGCACCAGTTCTTATGTGACTGTGGATATTTTGAGTGACAGTCTCAATGGCGGTGGGAAAGGGTCATAAAACATCAGATTTAGATAAGTTCATGAAGAGGAGAGGGATGTACAAAGATCCACAGATCCTACTTTTCTTCACACACCAAATTCGGGTTGTGTGTGTGTGTGTGTGTGAGAGAGAGAGAGAGAGAGAGAGAGAGAGAGAGAGAGAGAGAGAGAGAGAGAGAGAGGGGAGGAGGGAGAGAGAGAGAGAGAGAGAGAGAGAGAGAGAGAGAGTGTATATATTAGAGATGCTGTTGACAAAGCTTCCTGACTAATTCACTTCCACCATAGACTTCCTGATTCTTTTGTCCATTGGGAGATTGTGACCGCAACAATGAAAGGGTACCCTTGGTGGTGGAAAGAAGAAACTAATGGCAGGCTAACAAAAACCCTAAACCAGATCTCTTGGTGCAACTACTTAAGAGGCTGAGGCAGGACATCACAAGTTCAAGGTCAGCCTAAAAGGAAAGTTTAAGGCCAGCCTGGGCAATTTAATGAGACCATATTGCAAAAGAGGGACAAAGTTAACCAAAGGGCTGCAGGTATACGTTAATAGTAGTAGAGCACTTGCCTAGACTGTGTAGGACTTGTATTTAATCCCCAGTACAATATACCACACATACAAATAAACAAGCAATGTGGGAAGCTAAGTAAAGCAACTAAAATACCACAGAGAGGATCTAGGATGTCAGTTCACGTGGAAATCTCCCTGGAGACTTTTCATTCAATTTAATTTGTATGATAGGAGAGCCACCTGTCATAAGCAGGGCTGCCTCATCTGGTTTGGTTTAAGATTTCCTTGAAGCCTCTGGATTTGTCTGCAGCTTCTCCCAATACTTCCAACCTCCAAACACTGAACCCCTGGTGTATATCAGGCCTTGAACTAGAAGATTCCATATAGCATTTTTGGAGCCTGTCCTGAAACGTGCTATGTAGACTAGGCTGGCCTCCAACTCACAGAGATCCTCCTGCCTCTGCCTTTTGAGTGTTAGGATTAAAGGTATGTGCCACCACCACCCGGTTTTTTTTGTTTTGTTTTGTTTTGTTTTGTTTTGTGGTTTTTCAAGATAGGGTTTCTCTGTGTGGCTTTGGAGCCTGATAGCTTTAATTGTCAATGAGACACAACCAAGAATTACTGAGAAGAATCTCAATGAGAAAATGCCTACTTTGGGATGACCTGTGGACATATCTTAATTGGAGGACTGTCTTAATTGAGCTAATGGATATGGAAAGACCCAGCCCCCTGTGGGTGGCACCAACCCCTTTGCTGGGAGTCCTGAACTGCGAATGAGTGCAGAAATAGAGCTTAGCATGAGCAAGCGAGTGGACAGTCGTGCATTTATTCTCTCTCTGCTCTTGGCTGTAGCTGTGCCATAGTCAACTGTCTCAAGCTTCCATTGCTGAACTTCCCCACCATAATGGACTGTAACCTAGAGTTGTGAGCTAAAACAAACCCTTTCTCCTCTACCTAACTTTCTAAACAAAACCACAACTCAAGACTGAAACACAATTTTCCCCAGTCTTACCCAGGGGGTTACTGAAACACAAAACAAACTAACTATTGTCTCTGGACTCCTAAGTCAGGATTTAGACCCATTTGCTCCACAACACGATACAGTTCCATCCTGTGACCACACAGGACAGTTGATTTCCCCTAGAACCTCACAGGGCCAGTTTTTGATGATAGACCCATTTCTGCACATGCAGCAGTTTCTGCTTGTCGCTTTGTTCTTGTATATATTTCAATGTGGTTTTTCTATCATTTCAATGCAAATAAATGTGTTTTGCAGACATGTGCATTATTCAGTGCTGTACTGGTCATTGTCTGATGTAGGTGTGTCTTCTATCTATCTGTTGATTTCATTTGTTAATAAAGAAACTGCCTTGGGCAGCCCTTAGGTGGGTGGAGTAGACAGAACAGAAAGAAGGAAGTGAGGTAGATGGCTCAGTCAGATGTTACGCCTCTCCTAAGTTAGTCAGACCACCGTGCCTCTCCTCAGTGAGACAGATGCGATGAAGCCAGCCACCAGGTCAGACATGCTGAATATTTCCCGGTAAGACACCGCTTGTGGTGTTACATAGATTATTAGATATGGGTTAGTCAAGATGTGAGTAAGAGGCTGAAAATAATGGGCCAGGCAGTATTTAAATGAATACAATTTGTGTGATGTTATTTCGGGGTATAAGCTAGCCGGTGGCTGGGAGCTGGGCAGGATGAAAAGCAGGCCTGCCCACAGAATTGTCAAGCCCCAAGGTTTAGCATGAAAAGGAACTTGCACATAAATGTTTAATGAATGAATGACCCAAAGAAACTTCTGCTAGGAGACTTCTTGGACAGGTGGAGTGGAGACCTTCCAGGAGGCTAGATCTGAAGAACCAGGACTCAGTACGTTTGAAAGCTAGCCACCAGTAAGGTCTGCATAGGTGTTCTTTGGGTTCCTGGTACCCCAATTTGGGTCAGATAAGAACTAACCCCAGTCACATGACCCTTTCAAACTCATGCACACCCCTGGGTTTTGCCTCCTATCTGCTTAGAAACACTCCTTCCCAGCTGGAGATGGGGCTCTGTGCTGAGCCGACAGGCATGTTTCTCCCTGGTATAAAAATAGCTGAAGTTGACACAATGAGTTTGTTCCGGTTAAATGACAACTCAGTTTACAAAAAAAAAAAGTGGTGCCAAGCACAGGCCCAAACACCTCTGCTTCTGTTGTGGCGGCATTCCATGGTGCTAAATAAACCAGAGTCTTGGCCCTCTATTGATTGTATGGGATGTTTGGGAGATAAGAAAAAAAAATGACATTACTGGCAGCTACAATAGGTCAAGACTGTCACATACATGTTCTTATTTAATCCTGCAAGGGATCAGCATTGACCCCGTCATAAAGATGGGAAACCTGGATCCTAGAAGTGTTATCATCTCACTCAACCCAGCTCACTTGTCAGCAAGGGTGGGTGAGACAGTCAAACCCAGCTCAGTCATCTCGCTGGAAAGCCTTTTCCAGGGTCGGATACTTGTTCTAGTTAGCTTTACCTGCCAACCTGACACAGGCTAGAGTCACCTGAGAAGGGAGTCTCCGTGGAGGGATTGCTCAGATCAGTTGGCCAGCGAGCTTGTCTATGGAAGATTGCCGCTGCCGTCACTGTTAATTGATGCAGGAGAGCCAATCCCGTTATGGGCAGCATCATTCCCTGAGCTGTGTGGGAAAGCCTTGTGAGCAGGAGCCTTTGAGAGAGACAGCATGCAGCCGTCCTCCAGGGTTTCTGCTTTAATCCTGCTTATGGTCCTGGGGAACGACCAGCGCTGGAAAAGGGCCACCTGGAGGCCACTACACTGTGGCTTCGTAATGTTCATGAGTCTCACTGCCCTGTCAGAGGTTCAGCTTCAACTCCGCCCCTGTGGGAAGGGGGGGAAGTGACAGTCAGGCTTCTTCTTCAGGCCTAGAACATGTAGGCAAATGAAGGGGAGCAAAGGCTCTCGCTGGACAACTGCCCATTTTCAGCTGCCTGGAGTGTGGTGTTCCTGGACGGGTTTGGTCTCAGCATGATCTCAGGTAGGGGACTGGACAGCTAAGGGAAAGGGCGAGCCCATGGCATAGTGCCTTCTTAGTTCAATGATTTTATTCTAGTAAATGTCTAATTTTAATTTGCTGCCGCCCCCCCCCCATCAATGGAGGGAATGTGGCTGATACCGAGAAGGTGCCCCCTCTGAGTTTCCCCACTTCCTCAGAAGGTCATGGGTGATATTCTGCTAATACAGTTTGAAATAGCATTGTCTTGTATCTGCCACTACAGCTCCCATCAGCTCAGACCTCTGCATTGGAAAATTTCCATTCGGCCTCCAGAAAGCAAAGCAAAGATAAGGTCTTATGAGTCCCTTCCTTTCTTCCACACAGCATCTGAAGGAAGTGGGGATGAGCTGCTACCTTGTCACTAGCCTCTGGCCAAGAGAAGAAAATCAGATGTCACTCTGTACCCCAACCTTCCCTGTTCCCAGTGTCTGCCCGGCCTGCTCTTTCAGGGACAGAAGTCACCCTTCCTTGCCCACCCCAGGGCTTCAGACAATATTCTTCCCAGCAACTGGAGCCGAGCCTTGTCTCAGTGTGAGAAGGGTGTCCCTCCCAGCCCCCGGCACTAATCATGTCCCCATAAAACGTAAGATTTGAGGAGAGTGGGGTAGAGAGGCGGAAGAAGGGCAAGCTGATGCTGGTGAAAGGGAACATAAATAGTTAATTTGATAGTGATTTAGAATGACTGCTTGCTGTTTCAGATTTTTTTTAAAAAAAAAAAAAGGCTGCAGCAAGTGGAGGAAGATGCTGGAATAGGGCTGCACACAGGCATTTCATTTAGATTTAATAAGACCGATTATTAGCAGCATATTTCATGACAATTAAGAATTCTGACAGCCTCCCATCCACCAGCTTTAATGTGCAGCACAAAAATTAAAATACTTATTTATACAGCAAAAGTGCTAATAAGTTCATTTTGAGAGATACTCTGAACTCACACAAGGCTTAACTTTTTACAGGGGAGAGAGAATGACTCAGAGGTGGTTCTAGATGTTCAGAAAAACATGCCGTGATCATCCAGATTATTCCAACCTAGGTTATCAGCCGAGAGGGCCAAGTGCCTCACCCCTTTCTATCCCCCGATGGACGTTCACATGCACATCAATTTTCACACAGAGATCACTTGTGTCCAGCACAGGAGAAAAACAATGAACCTCAGCCTTGGAGTTTCAGTCGCTGGTAGGCTGTTTCTATTGCTTATGGGCCTCTGGGAAAAACTCCCACCATGATAGACAGGTATTGTGTAGGAAAGGGGCTGACCTCAGGGTAGCTAGAGAAACAGCCACCAAGAGGTAGCTGGGGACCAAGGACAAAATGGACTTTTTATGAACTTCTCAGTTATCCAGCAATCTCCTTCTCCCTGCTTGTTTCCGCTGCCTGACACCCACTTAGCTGGGAACCTCTTCGGCACTGGTTAGTTAATTTTGTCAACCTGACAAAAGCAAGGGTCATCTGGCGGAAAGGGTCAACTGAGGAAATGCCTTCACCAGACAGGCCCTATGTGAAAGTTCGCGAGGCTATTGCTTGATGAATGGTTGATATGAGAGGCTCACTAAGGGTGGTCCTACCCCTGGCCAGGTAGTCCTGAGGGTATAAGAAAGGTAGTTGAATATGAGCCCAAGGAGCAAGCCAGCAGGCATCATTTCTCTGCGACCTTTGCTTCAGTTCCTGCCTCCAGGTTCCTACACTGACTTCCTGCCATGATCTCCCTTATATGTTGGACCGTAGGCTGCAAGATAAAATAAACCACTTCTTCCATGAGCTGCTTTTGGTCATGGTATTTATCATAGCAACCAGAAACCAACCAAATCAGGGCAGATTAAGTCATTGACAATGTTAGAGCCCTCATGGTTCCAACGACTTCACAACAGCTTCACACAATGGAGAGCAGACATTCAACACACAAATATTTGGGATGTGGGAAAAAACTTTATCTCCAAATCATAATAGGTTCTAAACTCATAAAACCCAGAATTGAAATAGTAGCCCTATATAATACAGAATTTGAATAGCAGCCTCACTTCAGACAGATTTCAAAACTTGAAGTGAGTTGTTAAACTTGACCCTAAATTATTCTCCAAAGTGTATAGTCTACCTCATGAGCAGTTGTGAATAGTAAACACAATAATGTTAATAAAATCGTGTGGGCCAGCACCTCTAAATAGGCACTCAATTCATGGTGCCTACTAATTACCATGAACGATAGACATTATCACTGAATAAATACATATTTGGCATGTCCTACTAGAGTCCATGTTTCTAGGCTTTGCTGCATTGTGTTTTGGATTTGAAGCCATTTCTCCATCCACCATTCACTCCATCCATCTCCGGCCACTGTCACCAATGTAGTGTTCCCAAGGTCCCAGAATGCTTTGCATTCCAGACTTGCTGTGTTATTTTTAAAGAAGGTTTTTCTGCCTTCGTTATGACCGAGTATTGGCACAGGCATCAGACATGTCTTCTAGGATTTCCCAGAGGACATACTTGATACATGCCTATAGCTGATGACGATTGTAGTCTCCAGAAGGTAATGTCCCCACATCCACTTTCTGCCCCCTCTCCTCACACTATGGTTCTTCCCTGTGTCCCTCTTGCCCCAATCTATGCCATCCAACACTCAATGATTTCTTTAGACCTGGTAGCATCCAGAACTATGAAAAATCAAATAATGGATACAAAATATATGTCCTATCCCACCAACTGTAAATATAACCTTATTTGGAAAATAGTCTTTGCTGAGGTTAAAAGGAAACCAAGATAAAAAATCACCCTATCTTTAGGAACTAAATGCAACAACAACAGGTGTCCTTTTAAGAAACAGGCAAAAAGAGCTGAGTCTCAAATATACAGAGAGAGACAGGGACTAGGTAGGGCCACCCAACCTCAAGGTAGCAGAGACCGAATAAAGCAAGTTAAGACTCTCCCCAAGAGACTTTGGAGGGGGCATGGCTCCACTAACACCTTGATTTTTAGCAATCTAGACTCCACAACTGTAAGAGAATAGATCCCTGCCGCTCAAAGCCACCCACCCAGTTGGGCAAGCACGAGAAACTAATATAAAAGCTAAAGAAACTTGGCCATTAGTGGGAAACTGTAAAGCTCAGGTCCCCAAGCTCACAAAGTCAGATGAAGGCAAGTGTCTGTGGAGCAGGTAAATCACTTAGAGATGGACACCCTGCTGCCTGCCTGGCCTCTGGGAAGCAGTGCATGCTCTGCCTCATCCCCACACTTGTAAAGGAAGCCTCTGTCCAGAAAACAGGACATCAACTGCATGTATTCGGACATACTGGTTTCTGTATCCCTATGCTCCAATACTCTTAAAGGCTAACACTGAGTCTCAGGCCCCATGGATTTCTCCTCCTGCTTTATGTGTTTAGGCATTGGTGGTGGCTTTACATCTCTGAAATCTGTTTTCCTTGTTGTGAAATACAGAAAATCCAATTATTACCTTTTATATCAACTAGAGCTTATAAACAGCAAATCTAGCTCCGGCACCCATGCCAGCAAGGAGAGAATAATTCCGTATTCTGTTATTTTCTTATACCACCAAGACTTTTCCTGAGGAGAGGTTCCTATTTACCCAATAGCACACCTTCTGTGCGTTTACCAGTGTATTTACCCAGCAATACACCTACTGTGTGCTCATCATTATATTTACTCAGAAACACACCTACTGTGCACTCATCAGCATGTTTACCCAGAAACATACCTACTGTGTGCTCATCAGCATATTTACCCAGAAACATGCCTACTGTGGGCTCATCAGCATATTTACCCAGCAACACACCTACTGTGCATTTATCAGAGGCAGAAAGTTGTTGCTAAAACTTCATGAATAGCAAGACTTAGAAATACTTTTGTTCACTTTCCCTTTTCCTTCTAAAGAGAAACAAGAAGCCACTAAAAAAGTAATAAAGTATGAATTTGTATTAATTCTACATGACGCATTTAAGAGGGATCTCTCCATAAACCTCACCTGTGCTCATTATTGCAAGCCACTGCACCACAGAAAATTAATACCTAGAAGAGGCTTTAGCCAACTACTTCAAGTCTTTTGTTGCATAGATGGGGAAACTGAGCATGGAGGGAACAGAGATATTCAAGCCATGCAGAATAGGAACCACTCTGTAGTGATGGGAACGGTGGGCTGCTTCCCGCCACCCGGCTAGTTTTACCCGAAATAATTACACAGGAAACTGTATTCTTTTAAACACTGACTGGCCCATTAGTTTCTGCCTCTTACTGGCTAACTCTCACATCTTGATTAACCCATTTCTATTAATGTGAGTAGCACCATGAGGTGGTGGCTTACCAGGAAGGATCTTAGCTAGCATTCATCTCAAAGAGGAGAGCTATGGCGTCTGCCTGAGGCACCTGCCTCACTGCCTTCTTCCCAGCATTCTGTTCTGTTTACTCCGCCTACCTAATTTTCTGTCCTATCAAAGGGCCAAGGCAGTTTCTTTATTAACCAATGAAAGTAGCACATAGACAGATGACCCTCCTCCATCAACTAGCAATGAATTGGTGTCCACGGCTGGTCCTCATGCTCCATAACCTCATATCAGTCTCTTCCGCTAGCCTGAGGTGGTGCAGCAAGCCCAGCCTCTCCATAGATCTCCTGCCTGTAGGCTGAAGGATGGAACCTCTCTCTGGCTCAGTAAAGGCCATGTGAACTCATGAGTTCAGCTATGCCAGCCTGTGTCCAAAAATTCATTGCAGGTTGGCCACATATCCCAGCAGAAAAGGAATGAAAGATCATCATTTACTTGGAATACCTGCTAGTGTGCATTCATCAGAGGCAGAAAATTGTTGTGGCTTTGTAACTGATACCGAAGATGGCAGGAGAATTAGTTGAGTTGCACTTTTTGAATGTCAGCCTATGTGACCCATATCTGAGTAGGGAGATGACTATAAGGTTACATCAACATTTGGAAGGATCTTGAAGTGTTTTGCCACAGTTAAAGTGTGGCTGTGTGATCAAAACACACCGTTTTGAGAGTCACAATATTTAGCATGTTAATATTAATAATGTCATTCTGAGTAGGGTACCACACAAGAAATCATTCTGCTAGGATTATAAAGATTTCTATACTACAAAAAATGGCTAAAGTATTGGGGGAGGGGAGTATGCCACTAACACTGGATCCAGTTTCTTTTCTTTGCAGATATTTAAGGCAGCCATACATCCCCAAAGATAGGGACATAAATTGACAAAGAAAAGGAGCAACTTATTCATGAGCCATCCCTCCTGTGAGTCTGTAAATGAAACCCACCCCCCAAAGGAACCACACTTTACAGCTTATGGACCGGGAAATTAAGCTTAGTGGAATTCTCACAGGATAGTTAGAACCAAACCTTCTGAATTAGGGACTGGTCAAGAGGAACCATTGATAGCATCTCTAGTGGCTGAGACAATGCTCGTAATCAGGATCTTTATATGCAGGCCAAGATGAATATAATCAGAAACTTCAGCCCAGGGAGCAGTGGTCATGAGAAGGCAGGAGTTTTTTCCTCCCTCCTTCCCTCCCTTCCTCCCTCCCTCCCTTCCCAGGGCCTTGTGCATGCTGTGCATGTGTTCTACCACTGAGCTGAGCCCTACCATGGGCAGCTGGTTAGAAACCACAATGTGGTAAGGGACCTCTTAGCCCACATTTTAAGATAATTTTTTAATTATATGTCTATGTATGTGTATGCATATGCCACCAGCCAGGGGGTACTTTCAGAGGCCATAAGGGGATCCAGATCCCTTAAAGTTGAAGCTGGAGGTGGTTGTCAACTGCCTGAAGTGGGTACTGGGAACAGTATCACTCTTAAGTACTAAGTCCTCCAGCCCAGATGCTGTATCTTAGGGAACAAATTTGAACTACAAAGCTAGAAGGTCCTAGCTATTGGAGATTGGATAATGTACTTTAGCCCTATGCCTCAGTTTCTATTCTATATCATGTGCATAATAAAATGCTTACTTCTATGGTAGTTGTGAGATTTAAATGCTATTAAAGCGGTATTTAGCATCACATGCGACGAGCACCAGGAACTATCCCTCTAACGGTTTACACCTCTTCTTCTAATAGAATCAGAACAATGAAAACAGCCTGGGTTGCACGTGGAAATCAAATTTCAGACCTGCTGCTCAAGCTGGAACTGGCCTGGAAGCTTCCTCCCTATTGACTAGATTTCACAGAGCCAGAAGGTTCTGTGCCTGCTGCTGGGGAAGAAAAACCATCCATGGTCTACTCAGCAGCAGACCCTACCTGCTACTATAAAAAAAAAACCACCTGCCAGGCAAGGTGTGCCCACTGGTGAAACAATCAATGGTGTGCCTGTGACGGGGCGAGCCAAGCACTTTCTGCTTGGATATGAAGCCCACTAGACAGTACTTTTTGACTGGTACTAAGCATTTGTCCATGGCTAAGAGGTCATAGATCTTAAGGGAGAACCCACGGCTATCAGGTTCCCGAGTAGACATGTCAAACTGTCTTAGTCACATTTATACCCACATATTAGTGCTGCTCTCAATCTTGGTCAGAGGAGTTTCCTTTTCAGTGGAAAGCAGTTACTTCAGGGATGCATAACTGGCCCAAGTATTAAGAATAAGTGGTTACCAAATGTTCAGCCCTAAATGGGACATCTATAGCAACCCCTCTAATGGGCCATGGAACATTTAAGAAGAGGAGGAGTTAGAGAGAACATGAGAACTGGAGGCTGGGGAAGAGCACTGTGCAGTACTTTCTTCCATCATATTCTTGAACTCCCAGGAGCTTCATTGACTAGGCCAAGAACAAGCCAGTTTACATTCCGGCATGGAGGAGAGGGGCTCAGCAGCTCCACCCTTAACTGAGGAGCTATTGGCAGTTTGTGACTACTGGGAGAAGGGCAGTCATCTTTCTCCTGGGGTATGACAGTTGTGGGCTGCCCATGCTAGATTCACGGCCCAACATCCATGTGCATGCATGCTGTACTAATTAGACTTGATTGGTTCTGAAGAGAAGAACATGAAGGATGAGAGGGAGACAGGTTTGTATGGGGGTGGGGGAACCTATCAGCAGTGGGAGGGAGGAGCTGAGGATGGACATGATCCAAATACATTGCATGTGTGGGGGACATTGTCAAACATTGAGCTCTCAGATTTGCCATCTTCTTCTGATTCCCTGGAGAGATTGTCTCACATTGGTAGCCAGCGAGCCCCAATCTCTACCCTAAGAGCACTGGGGTTAGAGACATGCATGGCCATGTCAGCCTTTTACAGGGGGACCGGGCATCCGAACTCAGATCCTCATGCTTACACAGCAAGCTCTGATACCCAGCGGTCTATACCCCGAGTCCTGAGAATGCATTTCTATATCGTTTACTTTATCTTATTTTACAAAACAGGGTCTCACTCTAGTTCTGACTGGCCTGGCACTGGCTGTGTAGATCAGGCTGGCTTTGAGCTCACAGACCTCCACTTGTCTCTGACTTCTGAGCACGGCGATTAAAGGTGTGCACCACCCACCACTCCAGGCTTAATATGTTGTTTCCAATTTATTGATTGTATTATAAGTTGCTCCTGTGTCTTGATCAAGGGACAGAAAACCTCTGAAAAGTGGTCCTTGCTTGTTATCGTTTCTCTTCTCTATCATGCCGCCACACCGATGTCCTCAATGCCGGCCACAGGTGTCCACTAAGTGCTGCAAGGCCGATAGCTCAAGTGGCCTGACATGCACACTGCCTGCTCCATCTGTGGAGCTGTGAAAGTCATGTCAGCCTTCTGCAGATAGCCAGGATTTACAGCACCAGGATCTATAGCGCTTCAAGGACTTTGTAGGCCAGAGAGGGGAAGAGGAATCACAGAAAAGCTACAGCCCCCCTGAGTGAGGGACCAAACACCAAACGCAGAGCAGGTCTTGCTGATGAAGCAGCCCAGCCAAGCATCATCAGAGAAGCCCAGGAGGGTCGCAAGAGTGCCTGGACCCCTGCCTCGTTATAAGTTATGCAGAGAACTCTCTCCTGGCTAGGGAGCTTATTCTGGCTATGATCCACAGGACTTCTAAAGCCCAAAACCCATTCTGTGATTTAGGATCATTTCCATAAAAATGCACACACGTACACTGGCACCAAAACCTTGCTTCTGCTTCAGGGGATTTGTGATACAAGGAACACCATTGCCTACAACCTTATCCAAAGGGCAGATGCACCCAGGCTAAGAGGTGCCAGATAAAACCCCAAGATATTCAGAGTGTGCAGGGCCAACTTCTTAGGTGTATATTTAAGTGAGCCAAGGTTTCAGCCACATGTGTGATCCCCGTGGAGAACATCTCCTCCCACGGGCAGCTCCTGCTGAATAGGGTAATCTCCATGCCGACTCTCTGTCTCCAGGCCTGTCGCCTACTCCAGTACCTCTTGCTGCAACTTTAACCTTTCTGAAGCATAGTTTCATTCAGTAATTGAGGAGAGTAGCCAAAGCCTAAGCCTGTCCTTTTTAATTCATCTCATATTTTGCTTTAAGAATTCTAAGTATTTTCTTAAAAGCATGCATTCATTCAAAAGCATTCTCTATTGTTTAGCCACAAGGACTTAGAACATTTCATTACAAATATGTTGGTCCTGGCATGTCCTGAACAATGCAAACAAGGAGGGGCAGCTTCTAAGTCAGTCAGCATAAATGGGATTATTCAATATTGATTCTTCCTTGGGGTAGGGGTCGGGGTTTAAAGTCATGGCTTCACATTTACTAAACATACTCTCACATAGTCACAGAACTACACCCCCAGCCCTGGATAATTCTTTATTGTGAAAAGTTCTAGCTGAGTGGATTTTCTACCTTAATAAATATTCTTCGCACAAAAATATCTCACGTGGAAGTCAAGTTCTTCCACATCTAGTACCTCAATGCTCACATCAACTCATCCAAGGTCATTAGTCTTTTCCTGTTCCACTCACAGGGAAAGCAATATGAACTCAGGACACAGGTGAGCATCAGGACGCTGAACATGAACCCAGGCAAGCCCGACTTTTCACACCCTACTCTTTCTTCTACCCCCATTCCTCAAGACTGTAAAGGCTGTTAACAGAAGAGATTAAGGATCAAACGCACTTTGGGAATTTTGGTGGTCTTTCTGCAGAAGCTTTCTGAGAACATGGGCCACAGTGAGCTCCCACCATCTCAGGAAAGCCCACTCCAGTTCTGCTGGCCACAGGACTCTGGAAGTGGTACTCAGACCCTGTGGTTGAAATCTGCACACAACCTGTCAGGTCACCAGATTTAAAATAGTCTTTCTCCTTAGCATCTTAACTCATCTACAGTAGTAGGATTGAAGCTGGGGCCAATGTGTGGAAGAAGAAAGCTCTTCCTGGGAGAACCGGACTGGGTTGGGTTTGGGGTAAAAGCCTTCAGAAAGTCCTTCTAAACTCTACCAGGCATGGGGGAGGCACCCATCTGCAGTGAGGGTACAGTCAAGGCCAAGGATGGGCAGTTGCTGAGATCATTTACCCATGAACCCGGGAGATAATCAGGACATAGGATCCCAGCTCTGGAAGATTTCACAGTGAAGGTGCCCATGTGAAGGAGGTTGTCACAAGTCACATGGTACCAGGTTCTGCTACTGGTGGAGAAACAGCATGGCTATTCAGCAAGAACTGAAGACAGATGAAAATTAGCTTTCTCTTAAGCTCACATAAGCAACAAAGAGAAAAGGTTTTGCATAGAACTATCGGTCCTGAGGCAAAGGCAGGGCATGTTGTCTGAATAGGAATTTAAACCCCCTCTTTGTTTTTAGCTATCTGAGGCCATCTAGAACTTGGTTCTTTCCCAAAATATCAAGACTTTTAGGGTGTTAGTAGTTTTGAGAGGACAGTGACACAGAATATTTGAAATTAGGGCTGCCCCAGAAAACCCAAACCATGTGATTATCTTCATTAAACTAAATCACTTCAAATCAGGTGGGTATACACCTGGATCGTTCAATGAACTAGTTGATTAAATCTCAACGACTGACAAATTGTGAAGGTAGGTGTGGAGGCAGGGTGAAGAGAACACAGCCAGGGATAGAATAATGTCAGGACTAGGTCAGGGAGAGGCAAATAATACCCATGCCAATGCTGAGTCACACGTAGGATCTCCAGGTCACAGATAAGGGCTGGAGCTGTGAACTGAAGTTTCAGGGTATGGGGCTGCGTCTGTGCTATACATTCTAGGAGATGGATCGATTGATCAGAGATCCTACAATTGTGAGAGCTGCAATGCTTCAGTCAGGAGCTAAATGACCTTGGGCTATATTCAGTCCTCTTAATAGCCACACATTGTCCACCTCTGTGATTGGCCTAATGTCCTTGTAACTGCCAGGTAAAATCCTTTTTGGAATGGATGAGCAGATCCCTAGCTTTCACCAACACAAAGGCTGTGGATGTCATCAAACGGCGTTAGACCAATAGCAGAGGTGTCCCACTTTGTTATAACCCGCCTGCCTGATGTTGCCACCAGCACATGTGACAGGTGTCTTGATTTGTGCCTTTCTTTGTTCTGTTATTAAGAGAAACTTCATGATGCTGTCACTACTGTGTCAACCTAAACCTGTGCTCCCAAGGCCATGGTCAGTCATATTTGGCTCCAATAAATGGTCCCTTATTCCCTATGGAGCGAGAGCTGGATGAGGTCAAGGCAGACCATAGCATCTAAAATAAAGAATGATCAAGAAGTTAAGGATGTGAGAATTGGCAGTGAGTAATACCCAAGGGCCTGAGATGGAGGAAGAGGGAAAGTCTGTCTTCAGGCCTAGTGATCATATCTGTCACAGAGAAGGAAAGGGACAGGACACTCGGCAATGTCTTGCAAATGTCTCTCACAGGAAGCCTGCTCAATGTCGCCTAAGGAATGGCCAGCCCAGACTCCAAGCCAGCAGCAGCAGGTCCAGACTGAGAGGAAGCCCAAAGGGAAGGAAATGATTCAACAGACAACTCCAGTTCCTAAGTAGAAACAAACGCTTAAGCAAAAAGATGAACTTCTAGAACATTCTGTGGATCTGCAGGATTTCACCCCTCAATTTCAATGACATTAAATCACAGGAAAAGATTAGTTTTGATGCCTATTTGACCTCTCACCAGCTGTGTGGTCTTGGGAAAGTCATTGGCATCTGAGTGGCCATGCTGTTCCTCTTGCCTGAGACAGTCCTGGTGTATAGTTGTTGATATCTTTTTAAAATAAAAAATAAAAAGGAGTGTTATCCTTTAAGATTTTTTTATTACATTTTACTTATTAGTTGTGTATGGGGAGGTGCCATAGCCATGCGTGGAGGTCAGAGGACAACTCGTGATTCTTTCCATCCAACATACAGGTCATGGGATCGAACCCAGATCATCGGGTTTGGCAGCAGACACCTTTACCTGCTGAACCAGCTCACTGGCCCAAGAAATGTATTCTGTTTAGCAGAATTACTTCATAAGCCCAAGAATATAATAAAAACCAATTTTCAGATAACAAATACTTCAACTATGTAGGTATATAGATATACATTTATATGTAATTATATTTTTAGTACCCTCTTTTACTTTCTAAGTGATTCTAGGCTGACTTCTTCTCTAAGACCATCTGGAAATAAGAAAATGGATTCTTTGAAAGCCCCCCCCCATGGATCATATATATAGATATATCCAGGGGTATACTTAAGTCTCTTTTTCTCATGTAAATTCCTTTATTAGAAAACTATAGGGAATGTAGATGAGGCAATGTGGTCTCAGCAGGAATTTGGAGCTAGTCCTAAACCCCTCCCTAAGTCCCACACTCCTGGGAGCTCCTGCTGTCCTGACATCAGCTTCCATTCCAGCTTAAGGACATAGAAGAAGCCACAGGGCACATAGATGGGGAAAGGATAGATAGCAGCCACCTTTGTGACTAAGTCACCTAATCCCAAAGGGGTACACTCAGTTCCACACCAGGTCTTCCACATTCCCCCAGTTCCCATCTTGCTCCACATCATACCAGATTGTCTCAGATTGTCTCATTTCTGATGAGTTTCTGCACACTGAACCCCATGTGACCCTCATACAGCAGAGTTCTTCGTTCCCCCGATTGGTAGAATCCCTGCACACTGTACCCCATCTGACCTTTGTACATCAGGGTCTTTGGCTCTGTTCTTGAAAATAACAATGCTAAGCACAGTCCTAGCTGGCCCAGAAGGCACCAGAAGGGAGTTTCAGACTCATTCTCCAGCAAGACCGTGCCTCCTCCTTGTCCCACCCCCAGCATCTAAGGGGCTGTTGCAGCCTGTACCCACCCTCTGCCATGCCAATGGGATAGTAGCCAGCGTGAAGGGGGCACAGGGAAGATGGCGTTAGATGTTACTTTTCTATGGGAACTCCTCAGAGGACATTCTGCTTATCAGCTCTGATGTTTCAAGGTTAAATAGATGATACCATGTTAGCCCTTGACACAGTCTCTGTAGATATAAGACTGTATTGAACTCATTTCCATTCTTCTGTCTGTTTTCTTCTCTTGGGTTGCTGGGAATTGACCCCAGGGCCTTGTGACTCTAGGTGTCTACTCTACCACTGAACTACACACCTAGTCTGCAATCATTCCTTTGCAATGCTGCCAGGACAATTCAATTTAAAACCCATTCAGCATCTCAGAGAGTATCAAGGCAAGACACCCTTCCGTTCCTGGAACACGTCAGCAAAAGTCCCAGGATGTATGGGTACCGCATTAGTAAATGTGAAAAGTCCTCTGTGGCCTGGGCAGATCAGATTATCAGAAAGCTTCTCATATGCAGCCTGAGGCCTGTCCTTAGGTACCTCAGAAAAGAAATCAAAATGAAGTTAGGACAGGATACAGGCTGGCCCCCGTATCACTCAGAAGCAGCACAGCTCACACCAGGCAGAGGGTCCTGTATGGGCCCCAGCATTGTAGCTCAGACCCTTACAGCTGCTATTGGAGCTAGGGGAGTCCTCCAGGCAGTGCTCCCCAGAAGGCTGAAGAGAAAACATTTCCCTGGGTTCAAGCAACAAGAGGCCTCCTTGGCTCAAGCTGGACCATGTTCTGCTTTGATGTCCCCACATCAGTGCCTGCATTCCCGAGTCCCTACCTCTGCAGTTGTGGGCCCTAGTTCACCAGACATGAGTTGCTATACACAGGCCTCTGGAATTTTTCTTCCTCACTGTGTGCGCTTCTCCTACAGCAGCTGGATTCACCCACTGTACACCACTGAGTGGCTTTACCTGAAAGAAATGTCAAAGGTACCTGCCCTTAGGCCTTTTTTTGACCTGCCTTCTCCTACACAGGACTTGACCCTGAGTCCTGTTCCTGATGAGACAGACAGACCAGGGTCTTGATTATTATCCAGATTAGGCCAGCCAGTAGCTAGCTTCAGTTGTCAACCCTACCAAGAAATCTCTATAGGTATTCGTTGCCCTAACCTAGACCCTCTGATCCAGCACAACCCAAATCAAGCCCAATTATACTATGCTACTTTGGATAGCTTATCTTTGACTACCGTGCCCCCCAAGAGTCTAGCCATACCCTGGGTGGTCAGTCCCCTCCTCATTGGTACAAACTCCCTAGCCTGCCTCCCTCGGCCTGATCCACGTCTCCCTGCTCATTTCTAATGGTTCCCTCTCAGCTTCCATCAAACCAAACAACACAGACACTCTCTGCTCCGAAACACTTTACAGTTTTTGTTGACTCATTTGTGAGTTAACTAGGTCATGAGCTCCTAAAGGATATTCATTGGCTTTTTCTCCCTTCCTGACCTCCAGAATAATGTTGGTGCTCCACAGATTCCAGTTGACTTCACAGCTTCACTCCTATTAACTCATTCACAAGTTGAAAACACCATATCAAAAAAAGGAAGAAAGAAAGAAAGAAAGAAAGAAAGAAAGAAAGAAAGAAAGAAAGAAAGAAAGGAGGGAGGGAGGGAGGGAGGGAGGGAGGGAGGGAACGAGCTGAGGAGGTAGCTCTCAACAGATGGAGTGTTTATCTACCATGAATGAAGCCCTGGGTTCAAGCCCAAGATCATACACACCAAGTGTGATGGTACATGCCTATAATTCGGTCAGGAGATAAAGGCAAGAGATATATACACCCATGGGTATATAGCAACTTCAAGCCTATCTTAGGCTATTTTAGATCATATCTTGAGGAAAAAAGTATGCTCACTAAACCTACACTATGAAATACCATAGTTTCTTAGCCCAGCTAGTATGAAGCACACTGAAAACATTTATAGTAGCCTACAGTTGGATCAAATCAGCCAACACATAGGCTATTTTATATGAAAGTGATCAGTATCTCATAATCATTTTATACAGTACACTGTGGGCCATTGACCATTTCCACTCAATACCACATAAGGGTGGGAACTGCAACTCCCTGCTCTGTAGAGCCAGCCTCAGGAAAGAGCACCCTACCATAGGCCATTAGCCCAGGCAAATATCAAAAGTCAGAGCTCAAACCATGGTGCATCCTGGAAGCACACTACTCTTGCTCCACAAAGTTGAGGAATCTCAGATGAGGCAGCATGAATTAGCATGAAACCTACTGACCTTCGTCCCGGTTCACATCTGGGATAGGTGTTTGCGTTAAGGCCAGGCATTCTAAGAGTGGCAAAATTAAGTAGCCTAAGAGGCCATGTCAGGGCCACTCACAGTAAGACATCCTGTGTCGATGGTAAGCCACCTTGTCTGCTCTTGATGGGGACTGTAGCCATTTTTGTGCGTGTTGGTCACAGGCCTGCAAGTCCATCCTCACAGGGCAAATGGAGGTAGAACTGAATGGAAGCTCTATTGTGTCTGCCTCTTGGAGTATGCTACCCATGCCCATGGTTACTGGAGCACTCACGTAATGAGTTCACCGGTAAACTGAGACCAAGCAGGTCTGGGCTCTAGCACTCTTTCTCCAGGTTGCCAAAACAGACACATGAAAGAAAGGCTCAGTTCAAGCCTCTTGAATTCTCATGAGCTCTCCTGGTTTTGCCTTGTTTGCTTGCTCTTGCATAAGAGAAAACTCTGTATTGTCCCATGATAGAGACTGTCACAGACCCAGGGCTACCCCCACACCTTGGAAAATCAAAATCAATTCTAATACATATGTGTGCCATTGTCTAAGAAGAAAGCAGAAGGGTGGTTATTCTTTCTTATCAAGGCTACTATCCCTCTATTAACTGTTTTCCTTAAGCCCTAAGGGTCTCTAGGAAGTGAAGGTTTTGTTTGCTAAAGTCTATGGGCCTTTCTGCCAAGTGGCACACTCACAGCACAGCCCCTGTGAGCTCTGCAGCCCCTCCTTCTGCAGAGACAATGGCACAGCACCCTACCCTTGGCCCTGCCTATTGAACTGCTCCAGGTTAGCCTATTCACCAAAGCCATTCAGAGCCTTGGGCACTTCCAGCATTTCTGAACAATAGCATGTTTCTGGGTCCTCCCCAGCTTCTCCTCTGTTCAGCAGCCTGCTGCCCTGCAGAAGGCACCAGCAGGTAATTTCAGACCTTAAGCTAAAGAGAAGAAAAGCGCCAAGTTCAGGCAAATATTATGATTGTGATTACGGCCAGGTATGTAGGAAAATGGTCCCCAAGCAAGGGTCAGTCCACGTACAGCCTCTCTGTGGTTGCCTTCCTTACACTGAAACGCTGCTTCTCTGATCTCGTGGAGAAAAGAGCTGGAGAATGTGCGGCTGCATTTAAATGGAGAGAAATTAATGAAGTCATCTTCCAAGGCGTGGAAGGCGTATTCATTATTTCCCCTTGGGGACACCCTGCCCAATGCTTCATCCCCTGTGCAAGCCGCAAGGCCCTGTGAGCCACTTACGCCTCTTAGTAGATGATCACAGGAATATTAGCTGTAGATAAACATTATTTTGGAGACATACAGAACACATACTCAGACCCAGCACTTTACAATTTGTTCTTCACCATACGCCTATAGCTGCAACCTCACAAAACTGCGTGTTTGGGGGGCCAGGGCTAGAGTGGGCAAAGCACTCGCCCTGCAGTTATAAAGATCTGGGTTTGGTCCCTCACCATATACAGTTTCAGGAGCTGGCATCGTGATGCACACTTCGTGAGGACATGGAGACAGGCAAACCCCTGGGGCTCACTGGCCAGCTAGAGCAGCCCAGATGACAAGCTCTAGACCAATGAGAGGTTGGGTCTCAAACAAACAAGGTGGTTAGCACAGGAAAAACAGTACTTGGCCTCGGATAAATGCTAATACACATGCTCCCTCACATATGTATTTCTTCATACATGCATGCATGAGTGCATGTGTGTGCGTGCACATGCACGTGCACACACGCACATCTTGTTTCCATCCTAAGGGAAGTAGTCAGGTTTCTATGCAGCCCCTATGAGTCAGATCACTAGAGTTGGAGACCTGAGTAGCTCACAACACCTACCTCTCATGAACTCTCGCCTGCTAATAAGTCACTGCCAGGAACTGCTGCAACTGGCCAGGGAATTTAAAGAGGAGTAGGTTGGATCCTGCCAGGGAAAGCAGGGCAGAATTCACAGAGAAGGCAAGACCTGAGCTCTCTCTTAGAGATGGAAAAAAATGAATTTTTTATTTAGGTTAAAACATGCACTAAGGAATTAAAGGCCACTAAAGGAATATTTAAGATGGGATGGGCTGTGAGGTTATGGAAGAAGCAGGAAATTGAGGTCAAGGCTTAAAATCACCCAACTGTCATTATAAGGCTGATAGCAGAGTGTCGTGCCAACAATCTCTGGCATTATTATCCCAGGACAGCCGCAGCTGTGGGGTGCTGGGCTTAACTCTCAAGGTCCAGGGATGCTACCTATGTTCTTTCAGCTCCCTGCTAAGGACCACTCGTGTATCATTTACTCCTTAAAGTGCTGCCCTCCACCAACATCAAAAGTATTTTTTAAAGGCCAAGAATTTATCCCAGAACAAATCATCGCATTTGTCAAACAAATCCAAGTTTATTAGGACTGATGTTGGAAATAACTTCCCAATTATGTAAATGAATAAAATCTGTTTTTAATTAATCTCTAGGCTTAGCTTGCATCCCAAGAATAAATTCTGTCTTTTTCTTGGTACAGGGTTATTCTTCTCGACAATTAGCCTGCAGGGAACCAGTAAAAATTGTTACATGTGATTGAGCCAGATATATACAACAAGGTCAGTGGTCAAGGGGGCATTTCTAGAAACTCCCTCCCACCCTCCTCCCTCCCTTCCTATGCTGTATATGTTCCTTTCACGATTCCCTTGTATTTCATTACATCTCTTATATAATTTTTAAAGAAATTTCCAGACATCTAGTACTTCTTCAGGTCCATGTTGACATTCTCTTGCTTTCAGTGATAGCTTCATTTCCTTTCTTATTTCTTGAAGTATATAAAACACATAAATTATATGGGATGGGGTCATTGTTTACCATTACTGGTCATCTCCGGGGACTCATTTCTGAGTCTCATCTCCTTGTATACTTTGTGATTTCTGCCCATGAGTTAATGTGCTGATCAAATATGGATTCCTCTAGAGATGCAAGCTCACCTCTGTCTGGTCTGCTCTACATTAACATTCTTAGATTGTGGTTATTCAGATTATGCAAATTCTGTCATCTTGGCCCACAGACCCAAAGGCTGCTGCATTACAAGGTTCTCTGCCCATCACACCATTTGACTCAATAACGGTCTTTCACTGTCTGACTTTGAAGCAAGGCTATTTCTTCCCATTTGCCTTTTCCCCTGGAGACAACTTCCTAGGTACCAGCATCACCTCAGAGGCCCCACCTGATCTCTCTCCCCACACAGACCTTTGATCTGCCACTCTCACATGGAGGAGCAGCTACTGAAGTCAGTGTTCCTAGCATCCTGAGAATTATTGGAAACTAGAAAAAAGTAGTTAGCAAATTTGGTTCTCATCTCACTGAATTCCTGTTCCTCTTGCTTTCTCAAAGTGTAGAACATTCTCCTTGGTTTCTAATTCTGTCACCCGTTTATGTTAACTAGCATACTGTGATGGTTAATGATGGCCGTCAACCTGACAGAGCCTAAAGTCATCTAAGAGACTAAACTCTGGGCATGTCTAAGTTTCTAGATAGGATTAATTGAGGTATGAAGACATGCCTTAACTGGGTCACCCCATCCCATAGGCTACAGGCTTGGACTGAGCAGGAA
This sequence comes from Arvicola amphibius, assembly GCF_903992535.2. Taxonomy (NCBI): domain Eukaryota; kingdom Metazoa; phylum Chordata; class Mammalia; order Rodentia; family Cricetidae; genus Arvicola; species Arvicola amphibius. The sequence goes on along the minus strand of NC_052049.1, from coordinate 136,808,351 downwards.
TCAGATGGTGACCTGAGCACCAGCATTCTTCCCCCGCTTCTTCCTGAGTGCCCCGACACTGACCAGCTGCCTCCTGCTCCTGCCACCATGCCATCCCCACCATGATGATCTGTACACCTGAGTCAGAACAAACCGGGCCATCCTCAAGCTGTTTCTGCTAGGTGTCTAGTCACAGCAATGAGTAGCATCTAATATGCATGTACTTAACGTTTTTATATATATGTATATATGATATATAAGATATATATAAGATATATATCTAATCAAATGCAGTGAGGTGGTTAAGAACTATCTAACTATCTAGTCCACCAGAGTCCATCACAACTCTCTAAGGTTAAGTTTCAGCAATCAGAGAAGATGCCTTCTGGCATTAAAGTACCATCATCTCTCCAGAGTGCCCCTCCCACCTCTAGGCAGTTCTTCTTGATATCATCATACACTATGATTTTAGCCCACAGACCCGCCCCTTTCACTGACTCCCACCAGATTCTGAGCACCCAGCTGTCAGAACCGCGACTTGAACTGACAAAGAACCTGGTAAACGTGGAGCCACACGTACACCTGTTGGAACGAGCAGAACAGACGGTCTAATATCAATAACAAGTGCCTGCAACACGGACTTCTAAAAATTTGAGACCTGCAGTGCAAATTTTCTATGGACAGGGTAAGAAAATCACAGACACAAAGAGAAGTCTCCGGGCAAGGTCTGGGGAATGATGGCTGAGGCGCAGAAGCCGAGATTCCTACTTTGCTGACGCACAGCCCAGCAACAGCCAAGCTCTAAGACAGCAGCAACTCCCTCCCTCCAATGCCGATTACTGCATTCCTGCTCAGAGCCCTAGGTTTCAGGATAGGAGATTATTACCATACTCTTTCTTTCGATATTTATGAAATGGTAGGGAATTTCCCCTGCTTGGTGGGTTTTATTATAATCCTGACATTTATATTGAAATTGCAGGTGGAAAAGAAGCACTGTAAAAATATATCCACCAAGTTTTTTTTATTGTGCTTTCCCAGGACACCCAGCGATGAATAATGAGCTGTAAGGTTATGAGCCTTCAACTTGATACCCAATAGGAAAGTCCTCAGACACTCTGCTGCATTTTCTTTCCTCATGAAACAAAATAGAATGAAGGACACAGTCCAGCAAAAGTTAAATTAGAGAGCCCATTGATTATAGTAACTAGAATGACTGTACGTCCAAAGCTTTATTAGCTATGCTGGCTGGTTTATGTCAATTTGACACAAGCCAGAGTCATTTGGGAAGAGGGAGCCTCAACTGAGAAAATATCCCGACCAGATTAACCTGTGGACAAGCCTGCGGAGCATGTTCTAGATTGATGGCCGATGTGGGAGGGTCCCGCTCACTGTGGGCTGTACCACCTCTGGGGATGGTAGCCCTGGGTTCTATAAGAAAGAGCAACCACGAAGACCAAGCCAGCAAGCGTCTTCCCTTCATGGCCTCTGCATCAGCTCCTGCCTCCAGGTTCCTGACCTGTGAGTTCCTGCCATGGCTTCCCTCAGTGATGGAGTGTTACCTGAAAGTATAAGGTGAAAGAAACCTTTCCTCCCCAAGTGGCTTTTGGTCATGATGTTTTATTTCAGCGATAGGAACTCTGAGACCTCAGGCCAGTGAGTGTGTGGGCTGATACCACCATGAAATGATTTCAGTGGAGACAAGATCGACTTAGTGGGACTGAGAGTGACCAGAGAGAGCAGGGTGTGGCCCCACCGAGGCACTGTGCTATGGGACTATTTTAGAATAGTGGTGTAAGTGTGTGTGTGTGTGTGTGTGTGTGTGTGTGTGTGCATATGTGTGTAGGAGTGAAGACAAGAGGAGATGTTGAAGGAATTGGCTCTCTCCTTTCACCAGGTGGATCCTGGGAATTGAACTCAGATTGTCAGGCTTAGCAGCAAGCACCTTTACCCACGGAGCAATCTCACCACCCATAAGAGCCATAGAATTTCTAATAAATGTAATTGCTATTGCTGTAGGGCTGGGCTTCAAGTAAATAAAATAAAATAGGTATCAACTATATAAATCATAAAGAAACTTATTTTAAAGTAATTCTATAGGGGTTAGGAAGATGTCTCAGTGGTTACGAGCGCTGGCTGCCTTCCCAAGGGATTCAGGTTCAATTCTCAGCACCCATATGGCAGCTCACAATGGCCTGTATCTCTAGTTCTAGGGGATCTAATGTCCTCCTTCTTGCCTCCGTGTGTATCAGGAATACACTGTGGTGCACAGACAAAACATACACATAAAATCATAAAAAATATTTAAGTTCTTTAGTTCACATATAATTTGCCATTTACTAAAGTTGAAAGCAAATTTGCATACTAATGAAATGGCTGAGATTATTTATTTTTACAGAAAGGATGAAATCTTGGCTGAATCTGTGATATTGTATGACAGAGCATCTTCAGGGCTTTTCTGAGTTGATTGACAGTTTGCTTTTGTAATTATCAATGCTGACAAGGCCACTTCAAATAAACATACACTATGAAATAGCACAAGTATGTTTAGGGCCGTTATGGAAATTCTAGCCTAATTCTCAAACAGCAATTTAAAATCAAATATCCTAACACACTGCCATCCGCAGATATGCCAATGTGATACTAACATGCTGAGGAATGACATTCAGGAAAGCATTAAAAGTCTATGTTTTCTGTAATTAAAACACCATGTTGCTATAACAACAGAAAAATCTGTGCAATAAAAACACTGCCGCTGATAAGGCCCAATGGTCTGGAATTCGAACCACAGTATGCATGGTAGTGTGCACCGGTGTCCACTGACATGAGAACGTGGGTAGCACAAAGTGCTTATGTTGTGTTCAGAACCAAGGCAGCAGAAAGGTCATGTGATGTGACAGAGACAGTCGCTGCCAGAGACACCTCAGATGGGCTGTGCTTCTGATTTAATCTGGGGTCATTATACATTCAGAAACCTTTTACTCTTGCTAAATACTCCATAACACCTGCCCCATTCTGTTTAAGAAGAGGGGTTCTGGCTCATGCCAGACTGCAGTCACAGTGCAGAGATGAAAACCAAGCAGTGATCTCAGCTCTTTCCCTGCCAGCAATGAGAACGCTGCCTCTGGCAAAGTCCTCCGCTAAAGTCCTGGCCTAGGAGTGGCTGGGCCTGGAAGGTGGGAAGGAAATAATTTGGAAGTGTGTGGCTCCCGGTGAGTCATGTCACCCTTCTGGTAACATGTAGTGCTGTGGTCACACAAAGAGGATTTGTGATTATTGTTTATTGTTTTCTCTCTCTCTCTCTCTCCCTCTCCCTCTTTCTCCCCCTCCCTCCCTCCCTCTCTCTCTCTCTCTCTCTCTCTCTCTCTCTCTCTCTCTCTCTCTCTCTCTCTCTCTCTCTCTCTCTCTCTCTTCTCACTCTGTGTGTGTGTGTGTGTTTGTGTGTGTGTTTAATGTAGAGGTTAGAGGTCAATGTGGGTATCATTGCCCAACTTCTCCTCTGACACAGTCACTCACTGAATTGATTCAGGTAAACTAAGCTGGCCAGAAGCCCCAAGGGTCTACCTGTCTCCACCTCCACAGCCCTGGGATTATAGGTACAGGCTACCACCCCTAGTGTTCTTTACACTAGTTCTGGGTATTGAACTCAGACCCTCATGCTTGCAAGACCAGCACTGTGCCAAATGAGCTGTCTCCTTAGGACTCCAAATGTTTCACTGCTTCCAAGTCAGCTGGTAGCTGGATTTTTGTAGCAACCTCCTCAGTCTATGACGTCACTATTACTCTGTAGCCACCAAGCCTGACACCAAAGCTTGCCTGCGTATTTTCCTGGCAGCAAACGTTCCGTTTTGATGTCTACTCTCATAACCCCCTTCAGCCCTCACACTGCAAACGTGACCACTGGCTCACTTTAGCCATTGAGACAAGAACAAACAAGAATCCGAAGTCACTTCTAACAGTGCCAACACAGGGAGGCCTTTCTCTCCTCTCTGAGCCCCCAGACCTCTGTTGATACGATAAAAACAAGGCCAGGTTAGCAGCCTATAGAGAAGAAAGGTACGGACGTGAATCCCCTCAGCTGAGCTTCCCAGCTGACCAGTGCGGCTCAGTGGATCCCACAGCTCCAGTTAACCCAGTCAAGACAGAAACAAGAACCTCAGAGCTAGCCCAGGTTCCTGAGCTAAATGAACAGTTACGAGGTTAAGTCACTAAGTATTGAGGGTGATTTCTTAAAGGTAACTTACACCGCCATTCACAAAGATGAGAAAAGTAATGTGTTCTCCAAGGGTGACTAGTAAAAGTGTGAAGAGTCTATAAAGTGAAACCGCAGACCTTAAGTAAGAGCTTATGGACTCGTTAGGGGGCATAAAATCCAAGAGTTTGGTTATCCGTTTTCTCATGTTAATTTGAAGAGGTCGCTACAAAGTCCATTTGATCTAAATATCCTGCTCACCAGTGAACCATGGTGCCGAATCCCTGCTTACAGCAAATCACGGAAATTTCGCAGCTATGTCAAAACTCAAGTACTCTGTAATATGACGTTGAGGTCGGCACTGGGATCCCAAGATTCAGCCATCATGAGTCCTGGCGATAACTGAGCCTCCTTCCGGAGCTGCTGGAAAGATTAAACTAAGAGCTTGTACTATTTGGTAGATGCTAAAAAAAAATGTAAGTGCTCAAAAATATTAATTGACTTACGAGTTTGGAAGCCAGTTCAATCGCTAACTACCGCGCGTTACACATCCTGTGGGAGGCTTTACAGAAATGCCTCCATGTGTGCTACCCTGTTGCATCTTCTGACTATCCTTGAAGTGGCTGCCACATGGTCTTTGTGTGTGGGGGGGGGGGGTCGAAACAGGGTTACTCTGAAGCTTTGGAGCCGACCAGGCTGGCCTCAAACTCACAGCAATCCGCCTGTCTCTGCCTCTTGAGTGTTAGGATTAAAGACGTGCACCGCCACCACCCGACTGCCACATGGTCTTAGAATTGAGAACCTTGAGACGCAGAGAAGCAACTTCCCTAGCATCAGACAGGTGGGAAATAGCCACTAGCAACAGCCATACTGTCCTCATCACATCCGGAGTACTTTCCTTTCTGTCAGACAAAAAGCAGCTTGGGGAAAAAAAGAAATGAATTTTGCTCACAGGTCCACAGGGACAGAGTGCTCATGGCAGGGAAGCAGGAAGGGAAGGGAAGGCAGGGAAGGCTTGGCAGCAGAAGCAGGAAGTCACCTGATCTCATCTCATCAGCACACAGGAAGCCGGGCTGGTGCAGGAAGGAAGTCCAAGGTATAAGCCCACTCCCAGGAATATACTCACTCCAGCAAGGCTTCACCTCCTAAAGGTTCCACAACCTCCCAAGACGGTAACACCAGCTGGGGACCAGGTGTTCCAACTTAGGAGCCTACTGGACATGTCCTATTTAAACCAGGTCATAATGCTTCCTTGACTGGTAGGCAAGAGCAAAACCCAATTTACAGTGCTGAGGGTTAAAGACCCACTCTTGAGAGTGGTAATTATATAAAGGGTCTGCCTGTCTGTTTCCAAAGGTGTAGTGTGAAGCGGCGGGCTGCGTTCCCGCCGCCCAGTCGCCGGCTAGCTTTACACCCGAAATAATTACACGGAAACTGTATTCTTTTAAACACTGCCTGGCCCATTATCTGTAGCCTCTTATTAGTTAATTCTCACATCTTCCTTTAACCCATATTTAGTAATTTGGGTAGCACCACGAGTTGTGGCTTACCAGGAGAGATCTTAACCTGCGTCCATCTCGGAGAGGGGCAGCATGGAGACTCACCACGCGACTGCCTGAAGCGTCTCTCCCACTCTACTTCCTTGTTCCCACAATTCTGTTCTGTCTACTCCACCTACCTAATTTTCTCTTAAAGGGCCAAGGCAGTTTTCTTTATTAATAATGAAAGTAACACATAAACACTCCTCCATCATTTCCCCTTTTTCTGTTTAAACAAAAAAGAAAGGCTTTAACTTTAACATAGTAAAATTACATGTAACAAAACAGTTATCAAGCAAGTATTACAGTTACAATATTTAAATCTATTTTATCTTTTATCATAACTAAGGAAATCTATAACTATCTATTTATTCTTCAACTCCATCAAAGACTCCAGAAGGATATAATGCTACCTAAGTAAATAAGAAATAAGTAACTTATAAAACTCTAGAAATGACAGAGACAACTCGCTGCCTGGACAGTCACCCAAAGTTCCTCTGTACCGTTGAGGCATCCATCTTCAGCCTTCAGGCCCATAGTGTCCAGCAGACTTTTTCATGAAGCAGGAAATTCCAAAGACAGTTCAGTCACTTTCTGCTGTGTCCTGCAGAACGTCTCACAGACTCTTTCATGAATCAGGAACTCCGAAAGACCATCTCACCTTTAGGCAAGTTCAGCAGTCCTCTCTCTGCGGGTTCTTTGTGTCCAGTTTATGGAACAGTCCAGCCAAGAGCAGTTTCTTGCCCAAATGGCTAACAAACTCCATAAGTAGCCTCTTCGATGCCCATCTTCCTCTCGAAGTAGATTGGTGCTGCCAGGAGCAGACGTGTCTCATTGTCATGAAAAACCCTAAGTTATTAAAACATTAAATGCCATATTCTGCAGTCTTTGAAAGATATGAAGAATGCCTATCTGAAATATATCTATGCACATCTAGAAAATGACTAACATGACTACAAGCTTGACTATTAATCGATGATTATCCATTAACAACCTATATTTCCTAATTATACATTACATTCTTTAAAATGAACTACAATCACAATAGCTTAATCAAAATCAGAAATACATATACATATAACAAATTGACCTTAAAATCCATACCAATGCAAATTCATATCTATATCATCTCCCCCTTTAAATGTAAAAGAACATTTATAAGCAATATTTGGGAAAATGGGCGCAGTTTTTTCTCTCCAAACTGCTTCCTGCTGAATGGGGGCGCTGTTATTTAGGTCTTTTATGGTGTAACCTGTGTGCTAGGTTCCTCTCAGTTGGCAGTTGAGTGAAGTAATTTTTTGAAGATGTTCACAGCAACCTTTCAGGAGGGTGTGGTCTATCATACCATATTGGGATAGAAGCAATCCACAGAGTCTCGTCCTCTGTGAAAACAAAAGAAGAAACTCTTTTCCAAAGCATCATGTTCTTAGATCCAAATCCTGAAGTCATACCGTTAAGATGTCCATTCTGGTCTAGCCTGGCAGCCCATATAATGAAATGTCTCTCTGTACTTAGCTCCTTTACAGTCAAAAAAATCAAAGAAAACACAACAAAATACATAATCCAGACTCTCTGTGAATTTTCCATTTTTACGTGGCTTATTTTTACTCTATCACTTTACTTCTTTTAATCTATAACTATCTGTACTCTGTCTCTTTAAAGACTTTACCCTTTTTTTTTAAAGGCATTAACTTTATTTTCTATATTTTTTCTTCTCTTTCGCTCTCAAGCCTACGTACATTTATCCAACATTGTGACCCAGTTAAAGGCCTTCTATGTCTGAATCTTTCCTATTGTGAATCTGTAATTTTTTTACTATCCAGGAGCACTTTTGTTTTGTGCTTTTAAATCGCTACACACTTAAGAATCTAAGCTGTGACATTCCTAGGTCAAAGACAGGTACTGCAGGCTTGCCACGCCCAGTCCAACATAGCTGAGCCGCTTGTGACTCTGAATCGGTTGCAGCTCTGAGCTGCAGAGCTGCGGGCTGCTCTGGATGTTGGCTCCACCTCTCTCCAATTTCAAAATGGAGGATGTACCATTTTCTACTAGCTCTGGGGCCGCCAGGTAGGAGCCGCACTCAGCACTTTAACTCTGAGACTGAGCGTGCAGCACAAAAACTCTCTTAATCCAAGTCACAGCCGAATCTGAAGCGCAGAGCACCGTGCAGTCTGAAAACATCTCTCTCTCTATGGCGGCAGGAATCCGCAAATGCTGTCCCGCTCGCCTAAGCCTGATTCCGCCATCTGCCCAGGTGCAGGCAGGGAGCAGTGAGCCATTGGCATGGTCTCAGAGAACTTTCTTTCCGATCCCAAGCGGGCAAGGTTTTTAAGTGGATTTAGTCACCACGTTGGAGCGCCAATCTGTAGTGTGAAGCGGCGGGCTGCGTTCCCGCCGCCCAGTCGCCGGCTAGCTTTACACCCGAAATAATTACACGGAAACTGTATTCTTTTAAACACTGCCTGGCCCATTATCTGTAGCCTCTTATTAGTTAATTCTCACATCTTTCTTTAACCCATATTTAGTAATCTGGGTAGCACCACGAGTTGTGGCTTACCAGGAGAGATCTTAACCTGTGTCCATCTCGGAGAGGAGCAGCATGGAGACTCACCACGCGACTGCCTGAAGCGTCTCCCCCACTCTACTTCCTTGTTCCCACAATTCTGTTCTGTCTACTCCACCTACCTAATTTTCTGTTCTTAAAGGGCCAAGGCAGTTTTCTTTATTAATTAACCAATGAAAGAAACATAGACAGATAACTCTCCTCCATCAAACACTCCTCCATCACAAAGGTAGCCCTGTTTTGCATTTTAATCAGTGGCGAGCACTAAACCTGTTCAGGGCAGTCAATGTAAAGTGTGCACTCCCAGAATTCTGTCCTATGTTTCATTTTAAAATCCTTGTCATTTTAGCGACTTCCTAGACTGCTCACTGTTATTCCGTCCTCCCTGGACATGTGTGTGTGTGAGCTCTGGGGTCAGATTACAACTGATGGGATCACAAATCAGCACCTACTGACGGTGTGAGCTTGGGCAAAAGGAGACCCCTCAAAACTCTTTGTTTCCTTGTCTGAAGAAGATAGGAAATGATACTGTTTCATGGAGAGTGAAAGAAAGAGGGGATAAAGGATGGAAGAGAGGGGAGAGTAAGGGATGGAGGGGAGAGAGAGAGAGAGAGAGCCAAGTACAGTGTTTTCCATAGATTTGATGTCCATTTTTGTCTATTGATGCTTTTGATCCACAGCTAAGCTGCATGATCTCTCTCTCTCTCTCTCTCTCTCTCTCTCTCTCTCTCTCTCTCTCTCTCTCTCTCTCTTTCTCTCTCTCTTTCTCTCTTTCTCTCTCACACACACAGCACATATACATGCAATGTACTTAATCCTGTGCTTTCTCAGGTTCCTTGTTCGAATACGCCATCCCTGAGATGGGAGTCTTCATTCCTAGGTCTCTCTTCCTAGAACCCCACCATTAGCAGCTGCTCCCTGTTTGGTGAAACCAACTTAATCCAACGGTGAGTCTGGCTTTTAACTTCCCCAATCAGCACTTCTGCTTGCTCAACCATCTCTCATGCTTTCAGTTGTTGGACTACATCAGGAGTTTGCAAAGACCTTTGCTTGATGTTTCCCAATGACATTCTGTTCTCAAACGGATTGAAAGAGGGCACCTGAACAGGAAGGGGATTGCATGCAGAGATGCTCTTGTTGAAGAAAAGGGCTGAGAAATGCAGGTTTTTAGACCGCCCCCCGCCCCTTAAAATGTTTCTGGGGGGCCTCTGATAACACCTTGAGCATCTCCTATCCAGCTGATCACTTAGAGGTTTTCCTTAAAGGCCAAACCCCAGACTCTCCATCCCTCTAGGTGAAACCAGCTTTAAGCATGAACCTCTAGAAGCTCAAGTAATATATTTCTAAAGAGAAAGTACACCTTCCACCCCCATCCCCACCTCCACACACACCTCCCTCTGACCCCAGAAAATTCTGCAGGAAAAAAAAAAAGATGAGTGATACTTCAAAGTCTCAAAGAGTGATAATGGTCACTCACAAGTGCCTAGAATTCCAGCTCTAGGGGATCTGACACCCCCTTCTGGCATTTATAGACACCTGCATTGGCATGCACTACCCACACACAGAAAGACACATAATTAAAAATAACATAAATCTTCTTTTCTTCATCTAAGTAGCAATGTGCAGTCTGAGACACAGAGCCCCTCTGGAACTGAAACGATGATGGGGTTTCAGCCTATCAGGACTCTGATCTGCAGATATATATGTCACTGTTGAATAAACAAATTATGGCTGCATAAACTGATTGTTTCGTGCATAAAACCTTTCTTAAATTCTGCTGCCTTCACTGAAAATCCCCAGTAGGAAATGTTTATCAAGAGTTCACTCTACACCAGATGATATGTATTCATATTTCATCAAGCCCATGAAGTGAGCATTGCTATCTACACAGATAAGGAAGCCAAGGCAGGGGGCCTGGCTTCATTCTTTAGAGTCTGACAGCAAGCAAAACCCATGGCAGGGGTGTGAAGCCGTGCCTTCTTTGTGTCTCACCCCCAGGCTGCTGCTCCAAGAACAGCTTTCTGCCTCTATGCAGAACCATCATGTGAACTCTTTGAAGTAATGAGACTCTTCATTCTTGTGCTGCTTAGCTTTTTGTCAACTTGACACGAACTGGAGTCACCCAGAAGAGGAGATCTCAACTGAGGCACTGCCTCCATCAGATTGACCTGTGGACATGTCCACTATGGGACTAACTGACTCAATGGCTAACTGATTCGGGAGGGCACATTCCACTAGGGGAGGTGCAATTTCTAGGCAGATGAGCCTTGTCTGTAGTAGAGAAGAAGCTATGCGAGCCAGAGAGTGCAAGACAGTAACCAACACCCAGCTGGTCTCAGCCTTGGCTCTGGCATCTAGGCTCTATCAGCTAGAGACTGATGGAGGGGATGTGGAAACAAAAGAGAGCAGAGAGGCATTTCTGGAAGCAGAAGCATCCTTTAGCCAGAATGTCTGAAGGGCCTCAGTCTGTATGCAAGTGAGCCTGTGGACACATAATGTGGAGGCATTGGATTTTATAGGACAGAAAAGGGGGAAACTTGGGGGATGAAGAGTCCCTCTGGGGTCAGTTATCCCTGCAGTCCGGATATGGTAGATATTAGCAGGTCTGGTGTGTGGATCTACTTACCAGAAGCTTCCAAGGGTGCCATCCGTCAAGTCAACTCTCCTACCCAGCGAGTTCTCAGTCTATGTGAGGCTTGTAGGTCGTTAACCCTTCAGGTTTGCAGCTGAGTTTCTGTGTTGGCTTCCCCTGAGGATGGCATGGAAAGTGTGAGATGAAATCCAGCCCTTCCTCCTTGAGTTGCTGTTGGTCACAGTGTTGATCACAGCAACAGAAAGAAAGCTAGAACACCCCGCTTCTGGTGATTCTTGCAAGACAGAGAAATCATCTGGAGGGATGCGTGCGTGTGTGCGTGTGCGTGTGTGTGTGTGTGTGTGTGCGTGTGCGTGTGTGTGAACAATAGTAAAGAAAAAGAGGCTCTCAATATGCCAGTAGTGAAGGGGTCATGAGAGAAACTAGAGGGATGAAAGGGAAGGGCTAGATGGCGTAATTATATTTTAATTAAAGATTTTAAAATGCAGATGGGGCCTTGACTAACAGCTTCTGGTTCGGTAGGGTCTGAAGGGAAGGTTGGGAATCTGCATTTACCTAGGACCAAATATTAACTGGTACAAGAGGACTTTAGCAGCTACCCGGAAAGCATTGTCTCTGGGGCATCATCAAGGGTCTCCTTCAAAGGGGTATCCCTGGGAGTTTTAGGTGCCACTTACATTTTGCTCTCTACAAAGTTTCCAAACAAGAGTTGTGCCTTAACGTTAATAAGGATGGAATGTGGCTGGTATAGAGGGCAATCCTAAATTTGTTCCGGTCCTCTATCACCCCTGCTAGGAAGATGTCACTAATCTTCAGGGCTAGCTGTCCCAAGCCTGGGCTTGAATAGCAAGAGAAAGAAAGGGCAGCCTCCTCTGCTCTCTTTGAAACATAAAAGGTCCAGGCTGCAGGAGAATGCTGATGGTGACAGATGTAAGAAGTTTATTATATATCGCAGAGATCCAGATTAGGAAAAGCCTTCTAAATCCAATTTTTCTGCTTAAAGCAGAAAGCAAATAAGGCCATCCTAGCTTGGCACCAGCCTCATAGAACTCATTGACAGGATGTCTGGAAGCCATTTGGAGACCCCACTGTGGTGCCAAGGAGGCAAGTTTCGGGGCTATTATCATGCACCCCATCTTTCGCTCTTAAAAGCAATGTGGTCAGTGTGAAGTGCGGGAGGAAGCCGCTTTGCTGAGGCAAATTTCAGAGTAAAGTGACCAGAAGACTAGGGAATCAGTATAGGACAAGAAGGAGGGGGTGGCACACAGGACGAAAGTGACCCTGGACTTTGAAGGGCTAACAAATGACACCCATACTCTCTCTCTTCCCAACTTTTTCAACTAATGCAACACTAAATTGTATGCCAGATGTCAAAACAGTTATAAGGGTCAGCTGAGGACTTGAGCAAATACCTTCTGCAAGTTCCATTTCTGAGCCACATATATCATCATGGCAGCTACCCGCCTGGCTGATTCCCTGGCTTTCTCTACCTCTGGGGGTGGGGTGGGATGGAGTCAAGCAAGCTTCTGGAAAGACAGCTAAGCCTGGAGAGTACAAGAAAACTCTTCCCTCAGATTCTGCTTCAGGTATCTGTTAAACATTGTGAATGGCGTGAAGCCATGATGAGAGGTAAGGTACGACAAGGTGCAGGGCCTATTGGGAATCTGTGAGGTGATGGGTCAAGGGTCATGGGTCATGAGTCGGCAGCTCCTTGAGTTCTATGCATTTTATTTTTATCCAGTTTCCTCACACAATGATGTTTCTATCCTCAAAATCCATCCTTCCAGTTCTGGAGTTCTGACGTTTTCTCTCTCTATTTTCTCAAATAAACAAAACCCAAAATCCTCTCAGTCTCACCAGAAGTTCCTCCTATCCCATTAGGAGTCCCTGAAGACCATTAGCTCCCAATTGCCCCCCCCCTTCTCTTCTAGGATCAGAATTACTCTGACAGTGGGGATTTGCTCCTCACCATCTTGATTCTGTCATCAAATATCTGACAATAAACAGTTTTGAGAGAGGAAGTGTCTCCTTTCCTCACAGTCTGGGAGGAAGGCCCATGAGCGTGGGAAGTCCTGACAGAACTGGAGGTTGCTGCCCACACTTCATCCACAGTCAGGAGGAGAGAGCAAGGAGAGCAAGAGCACTGGGGCTCAGCTCACTGCTTCCTGTTTTGATTCAGTCCTTCCCTGGACACCAGGGAGTGATACCACCCACAGTTGGGGTGAATCAGTCCCCTTCGATTGGCCTAATCTAGAAACTCCCCCACAAGCATGCCCAGAAGCTTGTTTCCATGGTGATTTTAAATTCCATCAAATTTAACCATCACGACAGGCCACCAGCTACAAACAGGAGTTCCAATTCAAATTTAATTAAAGTTTAATTTAATTCAAAATTCATATCTCCAGTTATACTAGTTATATTTCAAGTAGTTAAGAGCCCCTGTGTGGCTACTGACTAGTCTATTGGGCAGGGAAGACAGAGTACCATGGTGGAATAGTTCCATCGGAGAGGTTCCTACTACACAGCTCCATCTTGGAGGAAGGGATGAAATGGGTGATACAAATCTTCCCCTCTAGACAAGAACGATCAGTTCTCAGAAAATCATGAAGGGGCTGGTGAACTCTCAACTGTCCCTGTCATTGCCACTACCGAGCTGACATTTCTCCTCTATAAGAAAGGCCTAGCCGGGCGGTGGTGGCGCACGCCTTTAATCCCAGCACTCGGGAGGCAGAGGCAGGCGGATCTCTGTGAGCTCGAGGCCAGCCTGGTCTACAAGAGCTAGTTCCAGGACAGGCTCTAAAAAAGCTGCAGAGAAACCCTGTCTCGAAAAAAACCAAAAAAAGAAAAAAAAAAAGAAAGGCCTAATCTGAAAGAGAACGGAAATTTATGGGAGAAGAGAAAAATTGCAGCCAAAGGTATTCACAGTTAATTCCTATAGTGTCAGAGTAAAATTCTATCTCTGAAGCGGATTTTATCCAAGGCCAGACCAATATCAGAAGGAAACAAGTGTTTCAACTTTTTCATAAGGTAACATTGTCCATGACTCCAAAATAAAACTGTGAAAGTCAAATAATAATTTCCTTTTTATTAATGAAATTGAGGCAAAGTTGAAAAGGTCCTAAAATTCACAGGCCATGAGTGGAGAGATGAAGGAGATGGCTCTGTGGAGAAGCCCACGGGAGTAATACCGAATGTGTCTTCCTCTTGGAATTGGAAATGACAATAGGACCCCCTCCAGCTAGGAGTGAGTGGAGGCAGAATTGTTTAAGAGATGGTGCTTGGTTCACCAATCCAGGACTCAGGAACATAGAAGGTCATCAGCTCAGGGTCCACAGAGATGTAGACGGGCAATTCTGCTAATCCATGCGGCACTCGCAAAGCTAGGAAAATATGTCTCTATTGAGACTCCTCGAGCATGCTCGTATTGCTACTCCATCTCAATGAGTACAGAGATGAGAATAAGTTCAAAGTCTCTTATAGAGCTTGGAGTTGAGCAGCTGGAAAGGTGGCTCATTGGTTAACATGTACCGCTCTTACAGAGGACCTGAGTTTGGCTCCCAGCATGCATGTCTGGTGGCTCACAACTGTCTCTAACTCCAGCATCAGGCGATCCGACTCCCTCCTCTGTGCTCTGCAGTCATTTGCACTCAGATGTGCACACAGGCATGGGGGAGGGAGGGAGGAAAGGAGAGAAGGAGGGAGGGAGGGAGGGAGGGAGGGAGAGAGAAAATGAAGGGGAAATAAGGAAGGGAGAGAGGGAAGAAAAGGCACACATACACAAAACTAACTAACTAAATAAATAAATAAATAAAAGATTTTGGAGTTGATTTGGGCTTGGCTCCATTAGAAAGCTAAAGGAATGAATTAGGGTTACATAGCTTTCTCCAGATTGAAGCATTCCTTCCCAGTGGTTGGAAGGAGACACATAAGGCCACCAGGAAGCTTATGTACAGGACTTAAGAAGCCCCCTCCACAGTTATATAACAGTAAACAATTCCTGAGGAAGAGAAGACACATGTGTTGAAAACCTTGGAAGTTGCACGGAACTCCAGAGCTACTATTTCTGACTTCTCACTGCTATTGGGGTCACTGCAGGGGAATGCAGCTGCCTTTGAGTTACCTCTAGACTTGCAAAAAAAAAAAAAAAAAAAAAAAAAAAAACCTCAAGGGGCTGAAGAGATGGCTCAGCAGTTAAGAGCATTGCCTGCTTCTTCCAAAGGTCCTGAGTTCAATTCCCAGCAACCACATGGTGGCTCACAACCATCTGTAATGAGGTCTGGTGCCCTCTTCTGGCCTTCAGGCATACATGCAGAGAGAATATTGTATACATAATAAATAAATAAATAAATAAATAAATAAATAAATAAATAAATATAAAAAAACCTCAAGAAGGTTGCTGCTTCACCAGGATAAGCTTGTGGGGGGCATCATTTCTTGGATCTGCCATGATGCTGTATCTGGAGTGAACAGGCATTGTTCACACCTCCTGAAGAAAACTTGCACGCCAATAAGATAAGTATTGGCTCAAGAGTAAACAAAATGGTGCCCAAGAATGAAGCAGCTTTTTGATACCCGATGAGTTGGGAACAAATGTCTCATTACAGGCAGGGTTGTACTCCAAACTTACAGACTAATGTATCAAAATACACGTTCTAGTTGGCCTGTAGCTCTATATCTGCCTGAGCCCCTACTCTCCTAAATTCTTCCTGAAGAACCCTTAGGAAAACTTACAACTGAGAACAGAAAAAGAATTAAAGATTAGAAGACTTTTCTATTTTCAAGAGCAGTAACTAAGCTGAAACAGGATTTGGGTTGAAGAATTTACCTATGTGTAAACATAAGAAATACAAACTCCAAGGGTGAAGATGAAATCTTTAGTTCTCCAAGCCAGAATGACTGGGTACTGAGGAGGAGATGGGCACTCACTGCACACAATAACTCCACTGTCTGTTTTCTAAGAGTTGCCTGTGCACCATTCGCAAGTGGTTCTTGGGATTATGAAATAAAACCTTAGCGGCTTTTAGCATTAAAAAGTCAGCACTACAGAAATGTCAAACTATATATAGAATATTGCTTAAATTATAATAAAGTATATGGCACAGAAAATTGGGGAAGACAATTTTTAGTACTAGAATATATGAAATAGATACACAAATTATAAGAATATAAACAGTAGTTATATTTGATTACTTCCATGGAATCATTATTACTTACTAACTGGTATGTTTCTTAAACTGTTAAGAATAGAAAAAGGCTATTTCAAATTTGGCCTGGGTTATGGCTTCGTTCGTAGGGTACTTGCCTAGCTCATGCAAAGCCCCGAGTTCATTTCCCAGTACCATAAAAATTCAGGTAAGGTGGCACACATCTATAATCCTAGCACATGAGAGGTAGAAGTAGGAGGATGAGAAGTTTAAGATCATCTTTGGCCACATAGTGAGTTCAAGGCCAGCCTAGACTGCTTGAGACCCTACTTCAAATAATGTATGCACTTTTTAGGAAAATAAAATAACGTGAAAAACTATACAGTTCTGAGCATGAAATAACACAAAACCCGCACATATAAGAAGAACCCTTGGAGACTGATACAATTAACAACACAAGTAAATTTTCAACACTATCTTAGTAAACAGTATCCCAGGGCTAATTTAATGACACACTCCATCAAGTAAGAATCACTGCTAGAAAGCACAGCAGACTCTAAGCAATGCAGTCATTTCAGCAGTGTGAAGTGTGTGCCAAGCAAGGAAAAGCATATGATCTTCTCTTGAAAAGATAAAAGGATAGTAGATAAATATTCAATATCCAACTCTTATTAATACAGCTCTGAGTAGTGGAGATAGAATACGTGTCTGACAGCCGACACATACACATTTGTATTAAACCAACTAATGATATCATTCACACTTAAAGTTCTACCAAGAGAGGCAACACTATTATAGTAAAATCAGCCACAAAACCAATATATTCACAGCAGGTTCTGATGATACATACATCTATATACACACATATATATACATGTATATATATATACATATATATATGAAACACAAACTCTAAGGATGAAGATTTTTATATTATTTTAATAAAAATTAGACATAATTTTTTGAGGTAGGGTCTCATGTAGCCTAGGTAGCCTTAAACTCGGTATATAGTCAAAGATGACCTTGGATCTTCTGAGCCTCCTACCTCTGCCACCCATGTGCTAGGATT
This sequence comes from Arvicola amphibius, assembly GCF_903992535.2. NCBI lineage: Eukaryota > Metazoa > Chordata > Mammalia > Rodentia > Cricetidae > Arvicola > Arvicola amphibius. The sequence continues at coordinate 136,791,276 of NC_052049.1, read as the reverse complement.
ATAGGTGTGTGACACCTTGCCTGGAATTTAATGGTGTTGGAAAATGAATTGAGAGCTTTGCACATGCTAGGCAAGTACTCTAACACACACACACACACACACAAACACAAATATTTGTGTATATATGCACATATGTGTATATATATGTACACATGTATGTATATATAATCAAAAAACAAGGGAATTATATTACTATTTTTAGAAGTCCATTGAAGAATATCTGAACTGATTTTTTAAAAATCAATATAATTGCTAAAGATGTAGAACATGTCACTGGGGGCAGAAGGAAACCACTCCTAATTGAATTAGAAATATAAACTGCTCAGACAGAGTCTTAATGGGAAATGTGTGACCTAGATTGGGTGGGTGGAGGGGATCTGATGCTCCAGTTCATTGAGAGATATGAAGTGAAACTTGACTAACAGAGGCAGTGTGACCTGCTATCAAAGTCTATTTTAAGGATGTCAGTTCTTCCCAGCTGATAGACAACTTTAAAGCAATTCAGTTTTTTTAAATGGTTGTTTATTTAAATTGGATAGAATTGTAATAAAATTAATCTGGGACAATAATAAATGAAAAAATGAAGATACTTTAAGAATGTGAGGGTGAAAGAGAAAAGCCTTCCAAAAGACCCGAATACACAATACAAATATCAGTTACTAAAGCAATCTGTTGAACACGCATTAATAACAGCTTGCTCAGAGCACAGAATGGGTAGTAACCACAATACGTTTAAGACAGCCAGTCAAGGGGCATGTGAGGATTCCTCGACATATGATGGCTTGTGCTCTAGTTATATTTATGACTTAGCTACTTGTTGCTGCTATGAAAGAATGCCACAGGCTGGGATACACTCAAAACTAGAAAGGTTATCTGACACACGCTTCTGGAGGCTTGGGAGTCCAAGGGCATGGTCCTAATCTAATGAAGGCCTCTGTGCTGTGTCAGAACACAACAGAAGAAACTGAGAGGTGACAATTAGGTTAAGCTCATCCCTTGTATTGGGAATTCTAGCTATAATGGGTATCCACGGAGCCAGAACCTTCATGGCCTGATCACCTCTTGAAGCTACCACCCCACACATCTTTACAAGGCTACCATGGTAACATGCTGCTTAGACTTGACCAAGAGAGGACCGGCTTATAAGCAAAGTCCGCATTTAGATGTACCTGTGAGGTGATTCCAGAGATTTAATCCATACTCAGACTGCAAACTTGCATTTAATAGATGGAGGTAGAATGCCGGAAGGCTGGGCCTTGTCGAGGGATATGTGCCACTAGGGTACATACCTTCCACGGGCTGTCTGCCTTTGGTCCCTTTCTGTTTCTCTGCTTCCTGGATGCCGTGATGTGAACAGTTCTGCTCCACCACACTCCTGCAACCAGGGCATTCTTCCTCATCTCAGGCTCAGAGCCATAGACCCAGCCAACCCTATAGTGAAATCTCTGAGTCATGACCTGAAGAAACTTCTTCTTCCCTTGTTCCATTTTTCTTATTTCCCTGCAGTAGTGAAGTCTGACTAACACAGGTGATTGAGTTTCAGCTGGAGTTCCAGGGAGGACTTTTAAACCACTGTAGCTGGAGCCCATGAGACAGGGACACCTCTTAGTCGTACTTAACTGAGCACGGGGTGTGCTTCCCCCACTGTGTCTGATGGACTCCTCTGGCATACAACTGGTTAAATAGTTTTCATGCCATGACTCAAGATAAAACCTATATACATTACCTGACTGAAAGGTTTTCAGTTTCCTAAAATATTAAAATTAGAGAACAATGGGATTGCTTAACAGGATGCTTACTGCCAAGTTTGACAACCTAAGTTCTATCTACATGGTGGAAGGAAAGAATTAATACTGCTAAGATGTCCCCAGACCTTCACATAGGCATTCCAGCATGCACACACACACACACACACACACACTCTCTCTCTCTCTCTCTCTCTCTCTCTCACTACAAACAAATAAATGTTAAAATTTTAATTTAAATGATTATAAGAATCCATAAGAGTACATGATATAGCAAACCAAAATAATGACTCTATTACAAAGCAAAAGATTCATAAATATGACTGTCTAATAAACTAAAACATTATCTAACTAAATACACTGTAATAAAAATACTATGAAAGGATGATAAACCATTAGAATAATAACTATATTAAAATTAATTGTTTTAAAGGGCTAATATATCAATGAAAATATAGATAAAGGAAGCCCACAGATTTTCATATAACAGAAAATAATACCAGTAAAGAAATATTTAAGGAACTGGAGAAATGGTTCAATGATTAAGAGTATTTGTTGCTCTTGTAGAGGACCCGAGTTTGGTTACCAGTACCCAGGTCAAGCCACTCACAAACACTTTTAATTCCAACTCCAGAGAATCTAATGCCCTCTTCTGGCCTCCACGGTCACTCATGTGTATAAACACAAACACAAACTTACACACGCACACTCAAACATTTTCAATTTAAATAAAATGTATCAAAATGTATTAAAATATTCAATTCAATTGGGGGAAGGTTTATAGCAGGGTAGAATGTCCTCCATATTGCTAGTGACCATAAAAGTTATTGAAATATATTTGTAAATACTGAGGTAGTCTTTATTTAAGCTATAAAGATGTTTTTGAGCCAGTAATTCTATTTCTGGGAATTTAGCCTAGGAAAATAATCCAAAGCCTAGAAGAATACAGACACATGATATGTCTGATTCTCCACTGTAATTGCAAAGACATGAAGCTTCACACAGAGTAAAGAATAATATAACAAATGACAATAAATTCACTGGAATTAAATAATAAGCACCAATCACAAACAGAGTTATGAGGGCCATACAAACAAAAATATGCATAACTGCAGTTGATTACAATTGTGAAAAATTATACACAGCAAAGTACTGGAAGGATATAAATGCTAATGAAAAGATACAGAGTACTGACTGCACATTTTTACATTTACTTATTGTGTCTTTATGCATGTATTCTGTGGAGCATATGCATGCACATAGCACACATATGGTGGTCAGAGGGCAGCTTGTAGGGCTTAGTCTCCTTCTTCCACCTTATGGGGCCCTAGAACTGAACTCAATTCACCAGGCTTGGAGACAAGTGCTTTAACCCACTGAGTTACCTTACTAATCCATTTTAAAAATAACAATCTTCAATTGTATGTGTGTGTGTGTGTGTGTGTGTGTGTGTGTGTGTGCGCGCGCGCGCGCGTGCGTGTGTTGGGGAGGTATTTGCACATGAGCAAAGTGCTGGAGGAGGCCAGAAAGGGCATCAAATTTCCTGGAGGTAGAAGTTATGAGCCAGAGATTGTGAGTTGCTCAACATAGCTAAGAACCTAAGTCAAAGTCCCCTGTAACAAGCATATACTTTTAACAGTTGAGCAGTTTCTCCAGCTATTTTACACACATTTCTTTCTCATACCAGTTCTTTGGGAACTAGAGAAAGATGTTAACAAGGTAACAGACTAGCCAGAGCTACCGACAGCTTCCCGGGAGAACATAAATGTTTCCGATAACACCCTTTACTTATTTATGCAGAGACACATTGACAACCAGGACTTTCAGGAAATGTCCTGAGCTGGAGAAATCAAGGTCACACCTAGTGCCCGCAGTCTGACTATACTATTAATCTCTTCACTGTTGAGTGTAATACCATCCTAAAAAATCAAAATCTTCAGAATCTTGTTCTCATGCCATAAAACTACAGAGACAGACCTAATCAAAACAAACCATGGAATGTAACTTAGCCCTTGGGTTGTGACTACAGTGTCCAGTAGAGCTGGTCAGGAATGATGTTATTCATTTGTTTGTTTTGTTTGAAGACAGGGTCTCATATAGCCCAGGCTATCTTTGAACTCCTTATGTAGCAAAGTCTGACCTTGAACTCCTAATCTTCTTGCCTTTATCACTCAAGAACTGGGAGTTTGGGTATCTAGCTTAGAGAGAATACATTTGTTGGCAAGCCACAATCCTGGGACCGAATCATCCATATCAGGTAGCGCTTGCTGCTTAAGTTTTTATTGTCCTACAAATCAACCTAAGGTGGCATTGAAACCACCTGAGATCACACTTAGAGCAGTTCATCACCCCCGTGTTAGCAGCAGCAGCGGTATGTGTTTGACGGCTTCACAGTCCTGTAGGCAGCCCTAACTATTTCAATGGCTCGTTTTTAAAGCTACAAGTTCCAAACCCAGATGATGTTCAGCCATCAAAGACCACCTACAACTCTGAAACAAAGAGACACCTTGGGGTGAACTCAAATACAATGTAGCCAGGTTTTCATCTTGTTGAATTTCCCTCTGCTTACGTACAGTGACCTGTTGCCAGCTTTGAACGTAAAACGCTTTGAGAAAATACAGTGAGTAGCAGGCGTTTATAGCATTACTGTATGGAAGCAGCGTGGTCAGTGGCCAGTCCTTCAGTCTGAGCTGGACATGGCACTGAAACCATCCTTTGCTGCTCCAGCCTGCTGGAGGCGGGAGCAGGGATGCCCAGCTGTCGGGGGGGGGGGGGGGGGAAGCATCACAGTGGCAACATCTGTCTTCCTAAGTGTCCCAATACCAGGAATTTGAGGTGTAGGGTGTTCTTTGTGTTCGTTCTGTGCAGTGGCTAAAGCATCCGTGCTGGATTCAGAGTGCCAGCGAAACAAGTGTGACAGATTTTAAGGGTGTCAGTGGAGGAAGAGCCTATTCTTAGTCTCCAGAAAAATGGAAACTGGGTCACGGCTTTTATCCAAAACTGTCTTCTACATTCTGTAATTTGAATTAGCACTGTTAGCAGACTTGTAGGATAGTCCATCTTCCCGTGTTTTCTGATGCAAGTCTGAGTAAATGCTGGGTGCTGTCGGGGGCAGAGCAATTACCTAAGAACTCTCCTGTTGGGGTGGTTAAGTGTGATTGTCACCCCGGCAGGATCTAGAAGCATCATGGAAACAAACGTCTGTTTATAAGGAAGTTTCTAGATTGGGTCAACCAAGGTGAAAAGGCACACTCTAAACACGGGCAGCATCATTCCAAAGTCTGGAGTCCAATACTGAATAGAAATGAGAGCTCGGTCTGAGCACCAGCATCTCTCTGCTTCCTGACTGCAGGTACAACATGATCAGTGGCCTCGTGTGGTCGCCACCATGCTGGGCTGTTCCCTTGAACTATATAAGCCAGGACAAATCCTTCCTTCTTAAGTTGCTGTTGTCCGGTATTTTGCCACAGTAACAAGAAAATTAACTAATACAACAGGAAAATGATTTATTTTTTCCTCAGTTCCTCAGTCTGGTTACTTAGAAGCTAATGAACAAAAGAATATATCCTGGCCAGGATATATATATGCGTGTGTGTGTGTGTGTGTGTGTGTGTGTGTAATTTTAAAACACAGCCTAGGCCAACAAGGGGGCTAGAACTTAGGAGATAAAGACAGGACAGTGAGGAATTCAAGGTCATCTTTGGTTATATATACATTTGGGGTTAACCTAGAACACAAAAGATTGCCCCAAAATACCAAAGTGGTAAAAGCTGTACCGAAGAGCTACAGGCCCACTCCCTCAGCGGTCACTCCCTTTTACTTGCTCCTGTGGAGTTTGCTGCCTCAGACATCTTGAAATTTGCAGACAAATGGATGGATCTAGAAAACATCATATTGAGTGAAGTAACCCAGACCTAGAAAGGCAAATATCATATGTACTAACTCATAAGTAGCTTTTAGACATAAAGCAAAGAAAACTAGCCTACAATCCCAGAGAACCTAGACAACAAAGAGAACCTTAAGAGTGACATACATGGATCTGATCTACATGGGAAGTAGAAAAAGACAAGATCTCCTGAGTAAATTGGGAACATGGGGGCCATGGGAGAGAAATGAAAGGGAGGGGAGAGGGAGGGAGAGGAGAGGGGAGCAGAGAAAAATGTATAGCTCAATAAAATCAATAAAAAAAATTAAAAACTAAAAATTAAAATAAGAGCTACAGGCAATCAGTAACTGGTGAGAGGGACAGAATCCATTTTCTTTAGTCTTGAGAGGTCAGCACAAAGCACATGGGCATATGAGTAATTGTGTGTGTGTATGTGTGTGTATGTGTGTGTGTATGTGTGTAAGAGAGAGAGAGAGAGAGAGAGAGAGAGAGAGAGAGAGAGAGAGAGAGAGAAGTGTGAATTTGAGAGGGAATGGGGAGGAGATAGAAGTAGTTGGAAGGGGAGAGGAAAGGATGGAAATGATGGAAATGTAGTACTAATGTATGAAATTCTCAATAAAATTGAAAAATTACAATAAAAAAGAAAATTCAGACTTGAATAACGGTCCAAGTCAACCAAATTTAATTATATGGATCCTTAAAAAGATAGAGTTTTCTGTGAAATGACAGAAAAAGAAGGCCTAAAACGATGAGGGCTGGAGAGATGGGTCAGCAGTTGAGAGCACATTCTGCTCTTGCAGAGGACCAGGTTCAGCTCCCAGCACCCGTGAGTTTGGCTCAGAACCATCTATAGCTCCAGCCCCAGGAGATCTAATATCTCTGGCCTCTACAGGTACCATCACTCACCTGCATATATGCCCCCATAAACATGAGCAACTAAAAGTAATAAAACAAATATTATTAGATATAATAATATTTACAGAGATGTAAGAATAATGGCAAGAATTATATCATTCTTAGTTACAGTTATTATAATAATGACACTGTCCAATTGGAGATAGTGTGTACCATGTGATAAGGCTACAGACAGCTCTGGGGGAGAACGAAGACACTAGTTGCAGGGAGTGGGACTTCCCATGTTCAACAACAACAAACTGCACTTGGCAAAAAACCACAGAGACGAGCTGCCTGGCAGATAATGGGATTCTGGTCTGGAGTCACATGAAGCAGAGACCCCTGAGATATTGGCTGGACTTCCAAGCCACAGAAAGATGTATCCCTGCCATTTGAACCCAATACACTAGTAATTTTTTTACAGAGAAACAGAAAACTAACATGGGAATGAAACACTAAAAACCACATGTTTTTATATTTAATAAGACATAGTTTAAAAACAAAAATTAAAAATGGCTACTCAGCCTTAAGCATATTAAGTACTTACTGATTAAAAACTATAGTAAATACATGTATCTTTTTTAATTTTAGCCAAACAGTTCTTCATGTTTTCATTAGACCACAACTAAGTTTGCTATTGAAACTACATGTATCTTTGCTAATTTTCTTCCTCATTTAACTTATTCATAAACAAAAGAAGCAAGCTGAAGTTTCCCATTTTGGTAAAAGGTGTATCAATTTATTTTTATACTTTCTTCAATCTACTTTTGCTTTATTGATCTTAAATGCATCTCATTAATTGCATGCACATTCAGAATTGTGGCATATCCTTGGAGAACAAAATAAATTTGTTTACTTCTGTGTTTATTTATTTGTAAAGTGAGGTCTTGTTCATCTGGCCTAGAATCCAGTATGTAATTCAGTCTGTCTGGGGCTGTGATTTGCAATCTTTACTCTTCAATCTCTAAGTGCTGGGACTAACAGTGTGCCTCACTATGTCCAGTTTCTTAAAATTGACTATTAAAATATATTAATTGAATAAGATAGTGGTGGTTACTGTGATATTCTATCATTTTATAGTCATTCTTCCAAGTCTTAATGTTACCTCCTAGTTTCAAAGCCTACTTTTTTCTTTTGGTCAATTTGCTTGGTATATCTTTTCCTACCCTCTTGTGTTCAAGTTTTCTATTTAGCAATAGTTGAGTATTGCAAAAAAAAAAATCATGTAAGAGCTAATCAAACAGTTTCTCTAACTTTTAAAAGAAATCTATTTTGTTTTCAAGTGTGTGTGTGTGTGTGTGTGTGTGTGTGTGTGTGTGTGTGTAGATGAGTATGCATTCACCTGAGTGCAATATCCTCAGAGGCCAGAAGAGGGCATCATATCTAGAACTAGAGTTATAGGCAGTTGTAAGCTGCCATGTGGATGCTGGGAACGGAACCTGTGGCTTCTGCCAGAGCAGAAAGCAATATTAACCACTGAGCCATCTCTCTAGCCTTGGTATTTCCAGTATTCCAAGAAGCAAATTTAAGTGCCCAATTTATATTTATAATGAATATTTCTCTTCAAGGATCCAGCACTGCAGTCGGTGTCTACATGGAACATACCAAATGTTTCCTGCTTTCTACTCTTCTTTGTTGCCTTCCTTTCAAACGCTGAAAAGAAGACCACATCCCTCTCCAGACAAGAATCTTATCCTCTTGTCTCCCCCTTTTCTCTGCCCACCCAAATAACTCCTTTCTAAACTACATTCCCCTCTCATTGATTCTGTGTAGAAAATGAAGCAGATTCCCCCTTTCTTCTTTTTTCTCTGTTCTGTTTATTATTAGAGATAACAGCTATCTAATGTTTTGCCAAAATGCTTGCCTTTTGCTGTGATTTGAATATGAAGAGTATCCACAGCTTTGTAAACACTTGGACCCCAGTTGGTGGCTGTTTTGGAAGGTTGGGGAACCTTTGGGACATGAGGCCTGGCCAGCAGAGGGTATTTAGAAACCCTGGAGCACTTCTGGTTCTTTGGGGTTTGGTGCAGGAACAATATGAGGGGCACCACCAGAGGCCTCCTCTTCCATGGAGGGTCTCTTGCGGCATAGCTTCCCTGGGATGATGGACTGGGGAATTCTCCAATCATTTGCCACGACACACTTCCTCCCTGTAGTTGCTTCTGTGAGGTATTATCTTCATCCCATTGCCTGTTACTGTTACATAATTATTTATGAAATGCCCCAAGAAAAGCAACTCAGGAGAGGGATGGCTTATACCAGCTCACAATTCCAGGTCATAGCACAGGAGCCTGGGACAGCCGGTGACAATGAAGACATCCACAGTCCAGCTGCAGAGAGCAAGGAATGTTTGCTGGCACTCAGTCACTCTATCCACACTTTCAGTCCAGAATCCCCTGCCTAGAAAAGGATGCCATCTACAGTGGGGGGATCTTTCCACCTCCATTAATGTGATTGAATACTTGCCCTGCAGACAAGGCTGGCGGCCAATTTGACGCAGGCAACCTCCCACTGAGACTCCCTGGTGATTCTGGATTATGTATTCTATCCTGGCGATGAAGAAGTAATTCTTGTAGCATCTCTGGATTAGTTTCTTAACACTGACTTCAAAAACATTTTTACCGTGGCTTGTTGTGTCTTAGGTCAGCCAGAGCCACGTAGGTCTGAACACGCATTTGTTATGTATCCTTACCTTTGATGACAATGTGTCTGGATACACATTTTTAGATTTGAAGTACAGGGAGTCCTTGAAGGAAGAAGGAGGGGAAGACTGGCAAATAGAAACAGCATAGGGAGGTCATAGGAAGATGGAGGCGGGGGCTGGATTTGAGCTGAGAGATGTCAAGGACCGGAAGAAACTGTCTGAGGTTAGAAAGGCCTAGGAAGGATGCATCTACAGAAGGACACCACACTGCTGACTTGTTCGTTTCAAACTTTTGGCCTTTGAAACTAAAAAAGAATACCTACAGGGTATTTTAAGCCAGGTGATCTGTTATTGCAGTCCTAAAGCCCTAATCGGTAAAGGGTGGCCCTGTTTCTTCTCTTGAGATTAAGTCTCACGATCCTGGCTCTTCATCTATTCAGAAACTAGATTTCATCTTAAGTACGATTGGAAACTGAGTCAGAGAGATGGACCAGCAGTTAAAGATGCCCACTACCAAGGCTGGTAACCTGTGTTTGGTCCCTGGCAGAAGGAGAGCCAGCTTTTACAAGTTGTCCTCTGACTCCCATGTGCATGTCATGGCACCTTCCCAACACATACATACATGCATACACACAGACATGCACACAGACAGACATGTGCACACATAGACATACACACAGAGACACACATAATTAAATACAATCAGTTTGGTAAGAGTCAAACTATAGTCACATCTTGTATGAGGAAAGAGCACAGAGCACAGGAGACCTTTTATTCCTTGAGGCCTTGCTCTATGCACTCATATTGCTCCATGGTTCAGGGATGACATGGAATCTGGGCTGAGTTTGAATAGACTCTGGAGTTCTTTAACATTCCCTGCAGGGCTTTTCCTTCATGTCTGGCAGCTCTAGCTGTCTTCTTCTCTTTTCCCTGACCCCTGCATCTCACAGTTCAGTTTGAGTTTTAGGTGCCACCGAGTCACGTGACTCCCTCTGTCAAAGTGACTTACTTCAAGTCTCACCCAAAGGTTCACCTCACGTTAGTAACTAAAGACCTCAGGAAATGTTTTGGGTATCTCTGTCTGTAATTTTAGTTTGTGTCTTCTTTTCGATACTGTGGGTGGACACAGAGCCTCGGGAATGAGCTGGCAAGTGCTCTACCACTGGGCTGCACTACCCGTCGACTCGGGTTTTCACTTATGGGAGGATTTGCTTGTTAGATGCCCAAACCTCCCAATCAAGAACATCATCATTTTTATAAACCTTTCAAATGAGTCTGAAGGTAGAGAACTGGTATTTTAGGATTTAATTTTCAGTTGATTTCAGAGGCATGAGCTACATTAAGAAGCTAACGAACAAGAATGGAAAGTAGAGCTGGGAAGAAATCCCAGGGGGTAAAGGACTTGCTGTGTGAGGCATAAGGCCCTGAATCTGAGCTCCAGAAGCCATGCAAAAAAAAAGTTTGGCATTGTGACATGCTTGTCATCCCAGAGCTGGGAAGGTAAAGCTAACCCAATGGGGCCCATGCTCAGTGAGAGACCTTCCCTCAAAACACAAGACATTCCTGAGGAATAACACCCGGATTGTCCTATGGCCACTATACACATTTACATACACACGCATGTGTGCCTGCCCACAATAGCACAATGAATGCATGCACACCATAACACACACATACACACACACAGAGAGAGAGCCACATACACAAGGGTAGGAAACCAAGACAGGTTAACAACACGTGCACTCATATTAATATGTCTCCAATTTCAGAACCCAAGCTGTTAAGAGACCCTGACAAATGGTTGAAATCAAAGTCATTTTAATTCCAGAATGATAATTATGTAAATACTTAATCCTTCTTAGAGACCAGAACTCAAGGCTCTGTTTCCTTCTTTTTAAAATTCATAAGACCGGGGAGTGGTGGCACATGACTTTATTTCCAATACTCAGGGGGCAGAGACAGGTGATACCTGGGAAATCTAAGCCAGCCTAGTCTACATAGAGAGTTCCAGGACAACCAAGGCTCCATAGTAAGACTCTATCTAGATAAGTAAATAAATAATTAACTTCTATTTTTGACTTGCTAGTAATTTTCCAGAACAATGTAAAATATATATTTACTCCTTTACAATCTTAGATCCATTACAGCATCCAGTTTAAAAGGGCAGAAATCAATGTAAGTTTTTTGTAAGCAATATGAATATCAGAGATCTGAACTCACAGCCATCCCACTCAGAAAAGCACAGGCATTATAGTGTTTGATAATGTTAAAGCAGTTAATGTTGTACTTATCAAATGGCTGGTAATAATTACTAGCAGCCATGTGAAATGTCACTTTAAAAAAAGAAACATAGCAGAAAGGATCTTCCCCAGGTCCCTAGAGACAACTTAATCAACCGCTGTTTCTTTTGTCACTTAAAAAGGAAACTTGTCAGCCGTGGCGAGCCCCAATTTGAGTTGGCTCCTCTCAGGCCTCTGCCTTGCATCGGAATTGAAAACATAATTTCCAGCCCTTCTGCCCAAATGGAATTGTTGTTATTATTCAGTTTTCCATATGTGAGTAGCTGTCACCTCTGTCAACTTCAGCATATCTCCATTCGAGACTCCAGAACCAGATCCCCGGGTCTGAACACACACTGTGCATTTCAAGTGAGAAGATCATTTCATTCCTGATGTGCTGAGAGCCCAGCAGTTAAGAGCCAAGTCCCTGATTTGAATATTCGTTCCTATCATTTCCTAATAACATATTTATGCATTGGATGTCCTTCGCATACACCAGGTGTCATTTCTCCTTGAACATTTCCTGATGAAGCGTCCAAGATCTCCACGATAACTGAATGGCAGGAGGATAGACACCTCTCAGGACAAGGACAGACTCTACCCTCTTGTCTTCCCCAGTGAAGACTAACCTCTGCCTGCTCCTGCTTAGCCCACACTTTTCCAGCCTCTCTGACCATGACTGTGACCCAGTCCTTTCTTTATGTAGAATAGAGACCATCTCTCTGAAGCTTGTCCCTGGTACCAAAAACTTGACCCACTGGGAATAGAGAAACAAGAGAGCATCAGGACCACCTAAGATGCAAAAGGTAACTTCCGGTTTGTGTAGGAAGGTTGGTATGTACACGTCTCCCGCAGGTCTCTACCCAGTAGTCATTCTAAACATGACTAAGACAAAACACTTCAGTATTTCCGAGTTCTGGGAATGGAGAAATGAATCCCAGATGTGAGGGTATCTTTTGGAGGTTGTGTGCCTTCTTTTTTTCAAAGAAGGAAAAGACTGAAAGAAACTGAGTCTGGCTTCAGTATAAAGCAGGAAGTTGGGAAGAGAACCGATTGCTTCGCTAACTGGGTTTCGATTTCTCTGTGACATCCCTGGAATGTGAGAGAGCCACCCATGTGAGCAGAGTAAAAGTAAACGGAGGTGTGAAGGAGGTCACCCTTCCACCAGTCACCCATTGTGACAGCTTTTAAGTGCCAATAATGCATCTAAAGGAGATCTTCACCGTGCTGACATAGCTCAAGGGGTAGGAGAATGCTTGCCCTATTGACAGAGTTTTTTGTCCCGCCCGGTCTCACAGTCGTTCAGCCCCAAAGAAACACACAGAGGTCTACATTAATTATAAACTGATTGGCCTATTAGCTCAGGCTTTTTATTAACTCTTACGACTTATATTAGCCCATAATTCTTGTCTGTGTTAGCCATGTGGTTTGGTGATTTTTTTTCGGTGAGGCAGTCACATCTTGCTATCTTGCTTCCTCTGTGGCTTGGTCACGACTGCAGACTGAGTCTTTTCCCTTTCCCAGAATTCTCCTTTTCTCATTGCCCCGCCTCTACTTCCTTCCTGGCTACTGGCCAATCAGTGTTTATTTAAAATACAAGTGACAGGATATAGCCCATTGTCCCACAGCAATGCCCAGCATGCCTCAAGCCCTGGGTTTGATCTCCCAGACCACTTAGAGCCAGATGTGGTAGCACATTTCTAAATCTAAGGACTTTGGAGGCAGAGGCAAGATGATCAGAAGTTCAAGGTCATCCCCAGCTTCAGACCCCAAGCTAGGCCAGCTAAGTTACAGGAGACTCTGTCTCAAAAAAAAAAAAAATCAATAAGTAAATAAATAAATGAGGGTGGTGATCTGAGGGTACCAGAAGGCAGCAGAACGGAAGTCTAGGAGGAGGAGAATAGAGACTTCCCTTCTCAGCACTAGACTTGAAAAGCCCTCTGAGATCCTGCTAGTATGTGTCTAGGACACAGACCAGTGTAGGAAACTAAGCTGCGCTGAGTCCTGAGTCCAAGTATATGGTGGAAAGTCAAACATAGGACTAAGAAGCAAAAGTCAGTTATGTGGGGTGGAGCTGAGTGCAGTTCACCACATATCGCATACCGCCATATTTGTATCAACCTAGATTTTGGTAAGTTGGTTCTTGTTCTGTGTTCCTATTAAAAGCTTCCACCTCATGACAGTTGATTCTATGGATACTATATCTTATATTATATATCTTTGTACAGCTTCTCAACCAGAAAAGACATCTAAGGAAAAAACAAAAACAAAACATCCTTCTTCTACATCGCAAGGTCCCTAAGCACCAACTTGATTGAAAGCTTGCGATGCATACAGTCCCCCAGCCACCCTGCAGTTGTTAAAATTCAACCAAAGGAGCCTTGCAAAGCAGTCAGGGTACAGAAACCTTTTGGTTTCTCCTTAAAGAATCCCTAAGCCTAAAGCACGCATAGCAGGACCAGATGTCCTGAGAAGCCACAAGTATTGTCAGAGACAACGGGTCTGCACTCAATCAGAAATGGGAAGAGAGTCAATGTTCACTGGATTCCTCCTTGAGACCAGGCTGCTAAGCATTTCCACATAAGTGTGATCACTATACTTCTTCATATTTAAAAAATGGTCTTTATGTTTCTTTTGAAAAGCAGACAGTACAGCAAGAAGCAGCTCGTGTTTGGCAATGACACTGATGTTAGCTCACACACCAAAACGTGTGATCTTTCTGCCTTTACAGAGTGCCTCAGAAGTACACTGCCAGGCTTGGAATCAGATCTGTGAATGAAGCACTCACTGTACAAACCTAAGGATCCCAGTTCCAACTACCAGAACCCATATAAAGCCAGGCACAGCAGCACGCATCTGTAACTGCAGCTTGCTTATGGTGAGATGGGAAGTGGAGAGACAGGAGAAGGAGAACCCTTGGAAATTAATCCCTGGGCCAGCAAGCTTGGAATGTGCAGAAACAAGCAATAAGAATGTCTGCCTCAAACAAGGTAGGCATAGTCCCTGTACCTGACCTTATGACGTCACAAACAGATAAGAACCAAAGAGCCCCAGGCCAATCCTTATAGTTTCTTAGCTGTGGGTTTTATGGAACAGAAAGGAAAAAAAAACAGATAACTCTCCCCTTTCTCTCTCTGTTGACAGCTAGTGGGAAATACGTTCCTTTAACAGAGGTATTTCGCTCTGTCTGAAGCAGCCAGAAGCACCCATGGGGCTTTGCCACGTCAGCACATTCCAGCCTTGACACACTCTTTAGCAGTGACTGGGGACAAAGATGAGCTTAGGACATATTCTGCCTTTCTCCAATTGCACCACTAATTCTGATTTCACAGGGACTTCTATGCCCTGTTGGAAGCACCCAGAGGTGTTTGCCTTCTCGTCCCTTCTCCAGTCCCATCTTTCAAGCTTTCCCAAGCAAGATTCTTGGCAGCATATAATATCGCCAGAGAAACAGAGGAAATGATCCTTGCTCTTAACAGTGATTCCTCATACTGATATACAACTTTGAAATCAACGAAGCACATTCAACGTCCTATTTCAATTAATCATCTTTTCCAATAGACACTCGCCTCAACACTCAGAAGTCTAACAACCTTGAAAATCACGGGGAGGAAGTGACTTCTCATGTTCACATGGCCTGTGGGTGCTGGGAGAGCAGCTTGACCTCACCACACTCTGAAAGCAGCTGGAGGGCTTGCTTCCAAAGTCTCTCCTGCTGAGTTCTATACAATCTGGAGAATCATTTTTGATAGCCATATCTGAATTTGTTAAATGCACAGACAGACAGGTATAGATAGATGATAGAAGATAGAAGATTGATAGACAGACAGATAGATAGACATGATAGATAGGTGGATAGATAGATGATAGATATAAATAGATGATAGACAGACACAT
Source organism: Arvicola amphibius (assembly GCF_903992535.2). Taxonomy (NCBI): domain Eukaryota; kingdom Metazoa; phylum Chordata; class Mammalia; order Rodentia; family Cricetidae; genus Arvicola; species Arvicola amphibius. Next base: position 136,775,931 of record NC_052049.1, on the reverse strand, counting down.
AAGACAGACAGATAAGAGACAGATATTAGATAGATAGATAGATAGATAGATAGATAGATAGATAGATAGATGATAGATGATGGATATAGATAGATGACAGACAGACAGATAAGACAGGAAGGCAGACAGACAGATAGATGAGAGATAGATATATGATAGATAGATAATAGATAGATGATTGATAGATAACAGATAGATAGATGATAGATAGATAGATAGATAGATAGATAGATAGATAGATGATAGATAGATGATAGATAGATGATAGAGGATAATAAAACACATCATCAAATCATATGCTCACAACACCCAGCAGAAACTGACTGCAGAGGCAGTCAGTTGGAGTTCCCAACAGAGTCTCAAGCAGAGCAGAGCGCCTATTGGATGAAGCTGCCAAGTAAAAGAATAAATAGTAACAGAGATGATATCAGCAAATGAGGTGCTCACAACATCCATCAGAAACCCACTGGAGGAGGCGGAGGCAGTCAGCTGGAGTTGCTAGTTGAGCTTTCTCTCCATAGCTGAGCTTCCTTTGACTGAGCTTCCAGCTTTACTTACCCACTGTAGGCAGTTTTCTATCATGGGATACACAATAGCAGTCTCTATTGGGAATGGTTTATCTGCTCGCTGCTCTCCACAGTACAGCAATTCTACTCTTTTCTCCCCGTCACAGAGTCGGGAAGCAGCTCATCTCCAAACAAGGGACTCTGAAAGACACTTAGAGACAACCATGCTTCGGTCTGAAATGGGGGATGGCCAACCCCGCTGCCAGAGAGAGCGTCTCAGTGAGCACAAACAGCATGTGACAATTTAATAAGATAATGTTCATTGCAGGCTGGGCCCTTGGTAGGAATGATGGCAGTCATGAAAGCAACCAAGAGCCTGAGTTGGACTCAGTGATGAGTGGATCATGTTCTAGACAATATCTAATTTTCTTCAGCATCTTTCTAAGGTAGGGAGTTTAGTTTTACCTGCTTTACTCATGCATTCATGGAAACCAAGAGTTAATAAGCACATTAGTGCCCCTTAACTATTAAGAAGGCATTCTGGGACTTGGACCTAGGTGGATCCACATGTTGTCATCTTCCACTTAACTTCATTTTCTATCATCCAGTAACTCATCAGATTCGCTTTGTATGCCTCTTCATCTTCCACAGACAAGGTAAGGCCTCAGTGGAGATGTGGCCAATTAGAGGGGACATTGTAGCTCAATTATTTTATTTTATTTTCCCCAGAAAATAATAATGAAGAGCCCAGAAACCCAGAGGGACTCTTCTACCTCACACAGTCCATTAGAAACATAGCAACATAGTTCAATCTCTTGAACCCTTATTTCTATGCCAAGGACTTTTTCAGGTTCTACAATGGGGGAAAGTAGTCACGTCTGAGCCATTGGTTTATTTTCCTGGAGCCCCTATGTATTGGTTCACTCTGGCTGTTATAACAAACACTACACATGGGTGCCTTAAATCACAGAGACAATTTTTTTTCATCTCTGTGTAAGGCTGAATATCCCTCATAAGCTGTCAGCATGGCCTTTCCTAAGAGCCTTTCTGGCCTGGAGATGGCCCCTTCATGTTATGATCTCTGTGGCCTTTTCCCTATACACCGGTGCCCTGACATGATCCCTTCTTATTAGAGCATCAGCCATGTTTGATTATGGCTGTGCCTCGTGATCTCATTTAACCTTCATTGCCTCTTTAAAGGTTCTGTCTCCAAATACAGTCACACCAAGGGAGCAAAACTTCATTTTGTGCATTTCGAAAGGGACACGATTCAGTCCATGGCATTCCACTTCCTGACCTCTACAGTGGGAATATATATATGGTTACACCCTTCCAAGACCATGGAAGGATCAGCAGAAATAGCCTTAGACCACACCAGACTCAGCACACCTCCCCATTAACAGTGGCTCCCTTCACACCACACAGACTAGGGTGCAAAGAAGAGAGGACAGAATAAAGCACAGATGCATCCCTGGGAACCCAGAGTCCTGCCTGCAGCAGGGGAATAACAAGCTCCTGAGCGCGGGAAACTCACTGGACATTAGGCTTCCAATTGCTACCTTTGGCATATTCTATTAAAGACACTTAGCATCAGCAAGAAGAGAGCCGCTTTGCAGGCAGAAAGAACTTTAGGGAAGCAGAGACTTTAGCACACTTCGTGCTGATTGACGGGATGTCTTCTCTTCAAGTGAGAAGCTGTCAGGCACCATATTGTTAAAAGCTTATCAAATCTGTATACAGGGTATTCGTTATTATATTAGCCCATCAGATCCTAGCAAAACCTGTGTAACATCAAATGGCGAGTTGTGTACGATACTGAACATCGTGGGCTGAGATCTCTGGGTCTCATATTTTCATGGGTCAATGAACAAATAACCGGAACCACAAAAATGCCACAAAACAATCCAAACAAGGGCCTGTCTTGGGTTTTTATGCTTGTCTAGCTATGGTTACTTTCCATTAAATTAAAAAAAAAGCAAGAACGAGGGAAGGGGCCAGTAACTGTTCTGCTTGCTTCACAGGCATGACAACCTAAGTTCAAATCCAGCCAAATACCCACAGGAGAAAGCCAGGTCTGGCAGCTTGTTCCTATAATCCCAGTATTGGCAAAGTTTCAGCAGGAGGATCTCTGGCCTGGGCCCTAGCCTAGCTGAATCAGTGAGTCCCAGGTCCAGGAACCCTTGGGACCCGAGAGATGGTTCAACAATTAAGAGCACTTGTTGCTCTTGCAGAGGGACAAGTATCAATTCCAAGCACCCACATGGCAGTTCACAACCATTTATAATTCCATCTATAATTCCAGTCCCAATGGATTTGATGTCCTCTTCATGGTTCTTTGGGTATTGCACACACATGGTGGACATACATACATACATACATGTAAGCTGTAGTGCAATGCCTGCTCTATGCGCTAAACACTACAGAACAGTTAGCAAGTCAGGCAAGAGCCTGGAGATTGAAACACACAGACACACACACATACACAGAGAGAAGCCAAGAATGCCCCAGGAATGTCCCAAGAATGCTCTAAGAATGCCCAAGGGTAGCTTTTTCCCTCCTTGACTAATGGCCACACCCTAACTCTCAGCTGCATGCCCTCCTTCAGAAACCACTCCCCTGCCATCAGGAACGCCTGAGGGTCTTGTGCTCAGAGCAGCTGCAAAACAAGTTGTTTGCTCAGATCAGCTGCAAGCATAGGAAAACCAGTTGTTTACTCCGGCAGGCAGGGGGTCCCAGGAAATTCAGAGTCTGGGGCTCCATAGTCCCCAACAGTAGGCAAAATATTCATACACATAAAAGAAGAATCAATAAATCTTTAAATCCAGGAATCCCAATTGTTCCCTTTCCACTATCAAGGGGAATTAATACAGGGATTTGGACAGACAAGGAAGGCAACATGGTTACCCCTAACGTCCCCACCACAGTTAACCATGGATTCCGTCCCTATTGCTCCTATACCTTTCCATTGTTCAGTAAAGAGCGAACCGCGCCGATGAGAACTCAAAGGCTAAAAGAGGATAAAAGAGGGTTTTAGGAAAGAACGAAACACAATTGGAGGAATAATAGTTGAAGGTACCAGGACACTTGCTGCCAGGTGACCACAAATGACATGCTATTTCTGCCTCTGTTAAGGGCATCAATGGATGGGACCAAGCGCAAGCATGTGCTCTCTACAAGAGACACTTTTGGGCACTCAGTCCTTCATTAGTTCTGCTGTATCAGGCGACGTCATATTCCCCTGGGCAGTTTCCTTAGCTCTCACAGCCCTCAAGATCCTTAAACCAGTCGCCATCACATTGATCATTATTAGCACGGCTCAAGAACATATTCTGAAAACTCGTATTTTAAAAAAACGCCCCAATTCATTTCGAACAAAAGAGATTTTTTAGCCCAAGGAACTTGGCACATCTGTTTTAGAAATCAGTCATCTATGAAAGCCTTCTCTCCTCTGTACAATCTGTATGTAGGCAGAGAGCAATACCCCGGCAGGCTTTGCCTTTATCTTTGGAAAAAGGAGTCGAAATTCCATTTATAAAGCAACTCTTAAAATAACTTGGAAAAACATCTGGTTCTAGTGAATGGTCTGGGTCAAAATGTCAGTCATCAATTAGTTAACCACCGGAAACAGATGGGATTTCAAATCCATTTGTCAAGCATTATTTGTGTGAGGTGTCCTTGCCCCAGGTTGAAGAGCATCTCACTGGGAACATGGCAGGGGCTGAAACAAGCAACGTAAGTGACCAAGGATCACGACCATGGCAGAGCAAATCTGTGAGATTTGGACCACAGAGGTAGACTAGGAACTGTAGAGGAAGAGGGATGAAAGAGAACATGAGGGAGGCGAAGACGCAGAACAGGACTATGAGGGCCCAAGGCCACCCAGCCAGCCTATCATGTGCCAGAGTGAACATTTTCAAAAGGACAGAGGCAGATTAGTCCAAATGCCAAGGGCATGTATGGACATAGGATGCTAAAACACTCGCAGAAGATAATCTGACTTTGATCAGTTTACCGATCACGTCACAAACCCAGTTTATCCTCTGTCATCTCTGCCGCCTGAGTGAAAGGCCATTAGAGAGGTGGTAGGCACTTGGGGGAAGCAGCTTTGCAGAAGCTGAGGCGTGAAGATATTTGAGATTAGTGGGCTGTAATTATGTGACGCATGGTGCCACCAAGTTCTCTCTAGACTGGATCACTTCTACAGCCACACCTAATGGAGGCCTTTAAGTCGCACAGAGCTTGAGTTGATGAATCACAAACAAAAGTGAAAGGTCGTACCTGACATTCATACTTCTGAAGGGAAGAACTTTGGTGGGAATTCCTCAAAATTAAAAAAAAAATGGAAAGAAAGGAAGGAGGGAGGAGGGAAGAAGGATGGAAGGAAAGAAAGAAGGAAGGAATGAAGAAAGAAAGAAAGAAAGAAAGAAAGAAAGAAAGAAAGAAAGAAAGAAAAGAAAGAAAGAAAGAGAGGAGGGAGGGAGTAATGTGAGGTAATTATTGACTTAGGGAAGGACTGGACAGCCCTCCCTCCCTCCCGCCCTACCTGCCTGACTTCTCTTCCGGCACCTCCCGCACACGTCCCTCCACTCCCTCCACGCACTAAAGAAAGAAGAAAAACAACGATCCTGACCCGTCCAAATGACGTTTTCTTGACAATTTGGAAAGGTAAATGAAACTACTCCAAGTCACTAATGATTGTAATAAAGTATTTTTAACCACCTATGGGGAAAGAGTGAACTCTTCTATTTTCTTTTGAAGAGAAGTTTACATTATTGTCATAAGAAAACAGGATCAAAGACTGTGAAGCCAAAGTGTAAGATAAAGGAAAGAGGTTTACAACTGATTCAGTGATTAAGACAATAAGCAGTCACCCCCACCCCCACCAAAATCTGGGACTCTTCACAGTATTTGCCAGCTTAAAAAAAAATAAAAGGTATTAGTGAGATGGCTCAGCAGTTAAGAATGCTTGCTGATCTGGCAGGGACTTGGATCTTTGATCTCAGAATCCACATCTGGTGACTCACAACCACCATTAATTCTAACTCTGAGGGATCCAACGACCTCTTCTGGTCTCTATGGGGACTTCAACTAATCCACAAGAAAGCGTGTACTAACACAATGAGTACCCAGAATCACCCAAGGGTCCTAAGTTACCATGAGACGATGAAAAGGAGACCATGTGAAAAGAGAAAAAGAAGTCACCGGTCATCATCAAAGACAACAGGGCCAGTGGGATGGTGGGTAGGGTAACAAGGTTGCTCTCGGTGAAGAGACTCAGTCATCTGAAAGCAGGTGGCTGGGTTCTGTTTCACCCACCAAAGGACCTCGTCCTTTGTTCTCACCTAGCTAAAGACCTCTGCGTCCCAATCTAGGCTTTCATGTTTGGTCATTTTCTTGGTATGTTTCGACTTGCCAAAAATTTAAAAATAAATTTAAGTGACTTCCGTATTAACAGCAGCTCCACAAACACATATGACCCTAGCATTCGCTCCGTGACTGACACTCAGGAAGTGACAGTGCTCTTAGCTCAGCCTAACCTCCCTCTGGACCACCCACAAATCTTCCGTATCTCCTCAAATGGCATCCTGCTTAGTGTTGTCCCTGGCCCTGCACAGGAAGACATACAGACTCTCCCTCCATCTGCCCTAAACCGCCATAACCAACCCTCCCCCCTGCATGAACATGTTGTTTGTGGTTCCACCTATGTTTCCTACAGTATATAAAAAAGTTAATGGGAAATTGCATAGTTATCAGAAACAACTTTATCAGTGACTAAAAGGGAATACTGCATATCCCCAGAGTGCTGCATATTGGGGCTCCCTTTAAGACATTGTCACATCGATTTCATGGGTAAAACTTCTAGAATAGGTATGTCATTATCCTTGGGTAGTTCCTTAACCTATTTGATGTCATCCAACCAGGCAGAAGGGGCTGAGTTACGTAATCTGAAAGTTACACCTGTGTTAGTCTAGCTAACGCCCTTCCCCTCTACCCATGTGCTGCTGGTCAGCTTTCAGTCGACTTGACACGAGGTAGAGTCATCTGGGACCAAGGAACCTCAGTTGAGGAATTACCTCCATCAGACAGGCCTATTGGCAAGTCTGTGGGGAGCACTTTCATGATTAGCAACTGATATGGGAGGGCCTGTCCACTGTGGTTGGTGCCATCCCTAGGTGGGTGGTCCAAGGTTGTGAAAGAAGGCAGGCTAAGCAGGACAGGAGACGAAGCCAAGCGGCAGCTTTCCTCCTGTCTCTCCTCTGAGTTCTTGCTCTGGTTCCCTTCAATATTGGACTGCGGAGGGGACGTAGGAGCCACACAGACAATTTGTCCCCAGAGTCGGTTTGGGTCAGTGTTTGATCTGAGCAATAGAAGCCAAGCCAGAACACCGTGCCTCCCACTGCTCCTTACCCTGGCTGTACGTATTTGAACGTTAAAAGAGGAGAAAATGCCACCAAGGAAAACATTCCCTAAAAGTCAGGGGCCTGATATATTTTTCTTTCTCCTTGGCCTGTCTTTAGGCAGGCCAAGTTTTTGAATTCATCTTCAGTTGGAAATATAGAAGAAAATTTAGTTTTATTCATTCATTGTGTGTGTGTGTGTGTGTGTGTGTGTGTGTGTGCGCGCGCGCGTGTGCGTGTGCGTGTGTGTGTGTGTGTGTGTGTGTGTGTGTGGTATATGCATCTGTGCGTGCACATGCTCCCATATTATGAGGTCAGAACATGACATCATGGTCTTTGTCAATTGTTTTCCACCTTATTGCTTGAGATAGGTTCTCTCACTAAACATGAAACAAACCAGCTGGCTAGACTGGCCAGCCAAACAACCTTGGGTTTCTCCTGTGTAGGCTTTTCAGCATGGGGATAACAAGGTATTCAACCCCACCTGGCTCTCCGCCTGCCCCACCCCCCGGATGCTAAAGACCCAGACTCAGGTCCTCATGCTTTCATGGCAAGCTCCTTACCCACTGAGCCACCTCCCCAGCCCTGGAAACCCTAATTTTAAATCAGCATTTTTACCAAGACTACCTTTGCAAGGCTCACTCAGCCTTCAGTGTTGACAAGCCATCCTTCAAAGAAAACAGGAGCACAGCAAACTTTAGAGCTTCTAAACCAGGCACCACAAAAGCCTCAATTGAAAGGAAGCGCCAGCCGCCATTCACTCCAGGGACCGGCTGTCAGAGGCAGCCAGAGCAGTCCACATTCATCCTTGTCCAAACTCCAGGGAGTCGGGACATTTTATTCAAGGCAGAATATTCAAAGTCTTCCCACATCTGCCTGCTTCTCTCCAGCTCCCTCTAGCCAGGTGGCCAGCAGGTTCTGATTGATCTCCTCCGTGTTTCTCTTCATATCTGGATGTCAGGAGTGTGTGAGGGGTCCTGGGGGTAGATTTCTCCCCTGGAGTGCCTGATAAATCCGACCCATACACTTGAAATAAAGCCAGCATCAAGAGACTCTGTGGCTCTGTGTGCTGCCTCTCGGCAGGGGATCCCCCTCATTGGAGGCTTTCAGAACATCAGTCTAAAATCAGAAGCTTGGAATGACAGTACAGGGTGTGACCCCAGAAGAAATGTGCTTGCCTCGCTGGAAGATGGCAGCCGCTTAGAATTCGGGGTGGACCTTCTCCTAGTGAGGAAATCTTTGCCGGGAGGAATAGGAACTAAGGAAGGCAGGGGCCAAGAGATGTCAGTGTTGATGGCAAGGAGTGTGAGTGTAGGGTCCTGCCTGGGAAGTTCATATATGTCTGGGGAATCTAACAATCAAGCCACTGTGAAGGGAAGCCAGCATGATCAGGGGTAGGGGCTTCTGTACGGTTAGAAAATGTTTAAAGGATACAGTTTCTTCTATCCGAAACGACCGGGACTCAGAAACAATCCGATCCAGGCTGTTGAAGGGAATGATGAAGGGAAGTGAGAAGCTGAGCCTGGCCTTGTTCAGCCAACCCTACACATAAGGACGAGGGAGCAGCCTCCACATCAGAAAGAAGCCATTTGGGGGAAATTGAAAGGAAAGCTGTCACTTTACACAGCAGGTAGGGTCTTACTAACCCTTGAGGCGGGGCAGGCTATTTATAAATAGAATCAAAGCCTGTTTGGAAGAATGTGTGGAATATGGGAGCCATGTTGGACCATTTGAAGGGAACTCAAGAAATTTGGCTAGTAGGGTTTGGCAGGCGCTTTTGAAGTTGAACGAACAGATACGCTGTTCTCACTAGTTATTCTGGAGCCCCCAGGATGCCGCAAACAGCACGCATGCTCCTATGGGTACCACACATGTTGGTCTCTCATAGAGGCATCATAGGAGCTGTGCCTTCAATACTTCATCAGTAACATGGAACATTCCATGGTGGTCCGACTGTGGAATGCTTCTCAGTGACTCCTGCAGTTGAACACTTGGTCCCGAGAAGGTGGTACTGTTCAGGGAGGTGTCAGAACCTGTGGGAGGCGGAGCCCTGCTGGGAGAAATGAGTCACGCCTAGCCCCACTTCCTGTTCTCCTTCAGCTTCCTGTCTGTGGATGCCGTGTGACCACCTACCTCTTAGGCAGCATGAATTCTAATTGGGCTTAATAATAAAAGCCTGGAGTCAGATATCAGGGGGTGAAAGCTGAAAGATCAGAGAAGCCGAGCAGCCAGCCACTTCTTACCTCATCATCTCCTCAGCCTGAAGGGGGCAAGTCCCTATCTCTACCCGCCTTATAGTCCTCTCTCTGCCCAGCCCTATCACTCCAGTCTCCACTCCCTAGTGCTGAGATCAAAGGCATGGGATCCCAAGTGCTGGGATCAAAGGTGTGAGCTCTGTTTCTCTTTTAGACTGGTTAAATCCCACATAGCCCAGTGTGGCCTTGAACTCCCGATCTTTCCGTTTCTTCCTCCCAAGTGCTGGGATTAAGGATGTGTGTCACCACTGCCTGACCTCTATAGTTAACTAGTGGCTAGCTCCACCCTCTAATCTTCAGGCAAGCTTTATTTGTTAGAGCACCAATAATTATCACCAGACTCTTTTTCCTGCTGCTGAGCCTCCCCTGCCTAGGAGGACTGTGTTCCCTGAAACTGTAAGCTAAAATAAACCTTTTCCCCCTTCAAGTTGCTTCTTGTCAGGTATTTGGTGATAGAAATGTAACAAAATAACTAATACAGCCTCTAACTTGAAATTCAGGAGATAATTTTCACATTTCAAGTACTCTCAAGATTTCCATACTGTTTATTTATTTTATCTAGTCCAATAAAACACGGCTATACTGCATCAGTGAAAGGACCTCTAGAACAGGAAGTAACTCTGCCCTGGAGTAAAACTATAATGTTCTAGGAGGGTAGGGGCCATGGTTATAATATTTCACTAATATTAAACCAACACGCTGCATGGTGCCTTACAACATAGTTGCTCATGAATATTAGTTATTAATGAAATACCAACCTATAGCAATGTCCCGTACTGGCCAACCTCACTCACACGCCCTGAAGGTTGTACACATAGTGTTAGTCAGATGACCTAGAGGACCCGAAAAGCTTAGGGCATGATTCAAGCTGAGTCAATTACGGTCAAGTCAGGAGAAGCACAGCACGCATCTGCTAGGTATTCTGCCTCACACAGGATATCCCAGATGGGAGCATGCTCCTAGCTAGACACCAGGACACCGAGGTTAGGATCTTGGCCCCCAGGAAGGAGCTAAAGAAACAGGGCAGGAAAGAAGTAGGATACCAACTAAGTCAACAGATCATTGATCAGACCTCTTGGTGTGATATCGAATTGGAAAAACAACCAGAGCTAAAAATAGTTCCCAATGGCAAGATTCCCATATATCTGGGTCTAACTAGGGTGAGACTGTGCAGAAGTTCTGCCTGAGGAGAATTCCGAATGACTCAACCATCCTGACAGGACCCTGACACACACAAAGTACTTTATCCATGTTCTACAATCATGCACAAATATCTTAGGCTGTCTTGGTTCTCTAAACCCTAAAGACAGAAATATGAACACCATTTTACAGTGTATTCTAGAGGTTATATGATATCTCCTGCAGTCTTTCAAAGTCCCTCACTTATAATAGGGATTCAATAGATGGCGAGTATTAGTCTATGCTTTCTACTAAGCTAAGCGAGGCCACAGAGCTGACACCTTGCCCCAGTAAGCCACACAGCCATGAAACTGGCTCCATAGAAATTGACACAGGCCCTGGCACACAATAAATGTCAAATTTTTCTTACAAGATAAAAAGACTCATATTAAAAACAAACAAACTAAAGCAAGACTTTGAAAGGGAGGCTGAGAGCAACTAATACAGGCAAAGAAACTGATTCCTCCTTTATGAAGTCAGGATTATTCATTCTTGAGGGTTTTTTTAAGGACAATTAATGGAAAATGTTAAAACTCAGAATGCTGCAATCATTAGTGGCTGAGCACTGGAAGCAAGGATGCAGCTTTTACGATTAATGGCTGAATTTTAAGTATTCCAGGCAGATCAAGGAAACCTCCACAACCCTACACCCCACCTCCGTCATCCGTGCTTCCCTGAGAAGCTGTAGAGAAGGCTGTGACATCCCAACAGGCTCTTCCTTGCCTAGAATATTGTATAACTCAAGAAAAGCAGGACAAAGACCCAACCCACTCATTCTGCAGACAGCAACAACCTGAGGTAGCAGAGAGAAACAAGAAAGGCCTTCATAAGCCTTGGAAGGAAAAAAAAATACATTCTGGTCTCTGCCTTGCTTTTTATGCAGTCTTGGGAATATTGTTCAAATACTCTGAGTCTAGATTTTCTCTCATTCACAAAATGGAAGTGAGGATAAAGGCTTCCTTTTCTGATATATGGAATGAATATACGTGCGAAATATTAAATACCATTCGAATGCAAAGTACTGGTTCCTTTCGTGTGTATTATAATTTTTACAGATTTCTTTGTATTATTTTTAGTTATAAGTATACATGTGTGTCTGTGTGTATGTATGCACCTGCAGAGGTCAAAGGAGTCAGACCCCCGGGACTGGAGTTACAGGCAGCTGTGAGGCTCCTAATGCGGGTGCTGAGAACGGGGTCAGGTGCTCTTGAAAAGCACTCTGTGTTCCTATGGCTGAGCTTCTCCCCAGCCTGCTGCTTTGTCACTTTTTGACTCATTCACTCAACATGATCCGAAGAAAGCAAGTGTGGTGGGTTTGAATAAGATGGCCCCCATAGGCTCCTGCATTTAAATGCTTAGTCACCAGGGAACGGAACTCTGATAGGATTAGAGATGTGGCCTTGGTGGAGGAAGTGTGTCACAAGGGGTAGGTTGTCTTTGAGGCTTCAAAAGTTCATGCCAGGCCCAATCTCTTTCTGATCTGTGTTTGCAGATCAGCATGTAGCTCTCAGATACTTTTCCAGTACCACTCCTGCCTGCTGCCATGCTCCCTGACGTGTTGATAATGGACTAAACCTCTGAAACTGTAAGCAAGCCCCCAACTAAATGCTTCCCTTTATAAGAGTTGCCTTGGCCCTGTGTCTCTCCACAGCAATAGAACAGTGACTTGGGCGAGGGGCTGGTTCACAGAAATGGAGAAAGACTCTAAAGAAGCATATGATAGTTGCAGGGTCAGGGCCAATCATGTACCTACTCCTAGGTTCTAAGTCTCTCAGAACAAGTTCTCCAAAGAGAACTATTTGTCTCCCATCAGCTGTGACCAGAGAAGGGAGAAGCTGGGTTGCATATCACAAACAAGGCAAAAAAGAGACCATCTTTCTTCAACTGTACAAGACTACTTTGCCAGAGAAGGTAATATTCCCTGGCAAATACTCCCCCCCCCCCCCATGATAGTCTCCACTATCCACAAACTAACCTTTCTTGTTTTGTTTTGTTTTGTTTTTTGTTTTTTGTTTTTCGAGACAGGGTTTCTCTGTAGCTTTGGAGCCTGTCCTGGAACTAGCTCTTGTAGACCAGGCTGGTTTCGAACTCACAGAGATCCGCCTGCCTCTGCCTCCTGAGTGCTGGGATTAAAGGCGTGCGCCACCACCGCCTGGCCTAACCTTTCTTTTGTAAGTAAGAGACTCAGGAAGTTAAGCTCAGCATCACGCAAGGCAAAAAATAGAGAACAAAATGTCTCATCTAAATACCAACCTAAAGACACCAGACTACAGAGGCAGGAGGAGTGTGAGAGCCAGAGGGGATGATGAACACTAAGGATGCAAAGCCTTCTAAGCACAACAGGACAGATGCACACCATGAACCTGCAGAGACCAAGGCAGCATCCACAGGGCCTAATGTGGTCTTAGAGCTGAAAGACAGACACATGTGCCTCTACCTAACCCAGAAGAGATCTCCAGTTGACAGCCACTTGAAAATGAAAATTTAGTTTCCCACGGGAGTCTCACTGGGCAAACAAACTATTCTTAAGTGTAGGCTGCATGTCCAGTGGTAAATGGGCAACGGAAACAAACTCAATGGCATCTTTAGAAGTTCTTTCAAAATGTTGGTTGGGTTTTTTAAACTTTATTTATTGTTATTTCTATTCTTATTTTTTTCTCTTAACGGCCCTTTGCATATATATTTTAGCTTCCAATTTTGTGTATTTATGGGATTCCTGAGTGTGCAAATGAGTGGGTCTCTATGTCTACATCAGTTTCTTGTGCCTTTCCTTGGGCTTTTTTTCCTTCTGTTTGTTTTGTCCCTATTCAAGTTTTTTATTTTTTTATATTTTTATTTTTTTTGTTTTTTTTCGAGACAGGGTTTCTCTGCAGCTTTTTTAGAGCCTGTCCTGGAGCTAGCTCTTGTAGACCAGGCTGGCCTCGAACTCAGAGATCCGCCTGCCTCTGCCTCCCGAGTGCTGGGATTAAAGGCGTGCGCCACCACCGCCCGGCCCAAGTTTTTTATTTTTGTTTTATCCTTATTATATCCTGTCCTATCCTATCCTATCATGCTATTATCCCTTAGATGTCCGTTTCTTTTCTACTGAGAAATAGAAAGTAACTGGATCCAGACAGAAGGCAAGGTAGGGGAGGAACTGGGAGGAATAGAGAGAGGAAAAACCATATTTGATGTGGGATTTCCCCTCCCTATGCTGTAAATACCATTGGTTAATAAAGTAACTGCCTTGGCCTCTTGATAGGGCAGAACTTAGGTAGGTGGGGAAAACTAAACTGAATCCTGAGAGAAAGGAGGAAGAGTCAGGAAAGAAGCCAGGTAACCCCCTTGGAGACAGACACAAGAACTTTAGCCAGTAAGCCACAGCCACGTGGCGATACACAGATTAATAGAAATGGGTTAAATTAATAAGAGCTAGCCAATAAGAGGCTAGAGCTAATAGGCCAAGCAGTGTTTTAAATAATATAGTTTCTGTGTGATTATTTCAGGGCTGAGCAGATGAGAACCAACAAGCAGCCTCCATACAACACATTGTTAGAATATATTACATGAAAAACATCTAGTTTCAATTTAAAAAAAATCCAAGGCATCATTGGTGAGACTACATGAAATTCCCCTCCCTCACAAGCATTCACTGAAGGCTTATCTGGGACTCACTCCTACTTAGAACTGCAAGGAGATTTCTTACAGCGTTGACAGTGCTGGCTGGGGACAGAACTTAGTAGATGAAGAGCTTGCCACGTTAAGTATGAGGACATGAGCTCTGTGCTCCAGAACCACCTAAAAGAGCTGAGCACAGCGGCATGTATCTGGAACTTCAGGGCTGGGGAAGCCGTGTCAAGAGAACCTGTAGCTAGGTGGGCAAACTCTGGGTTCAATGACAGATCTTGTTTAAAAAAAAGAAAAAAAAAAACAAGTGGAGAAGAAGAGACAGCCCATCCCAACTTCTGGCATCCACATATAAGCACACATACACACACCCTTGTCCCTAAACATACACATACACGCAAACACACACACACCACACACACACACACACTGATCATTTTACCTATATTGATTGCGGAAGATATCAAGTGCTGTCTTTCAATTTACCACTCAAAAATGTGGCAGATGGAAAAGAGGCTTCTCAAAGTGTGGAAAGTTCTTCCTAAAGTTTCTCTAATTAGTTCAGGTACTTAGCGCTGGCATCGAGTTATTTTATTCAGCAATAGTATTTAAGATTAATATATTCTCTCTGGTCTCTATAGTAACTGGTCTTTTGGCATAGTATTAAGATTATGGGTTTATTTACATCCAGGCTCACCCAAGAGGAAGAGTCTTGTATAATTTATTGTTACATTTGGAGAGCATAAAACCTTTAGGCCACAGCATGTAGTTAATATTCAGAATTAAGTCAGTTTCTTATGCATCAACTGGTAGGTCAAATTCAGCTTTGTGTGCTATAATTTTTAATACAGGTTTTTGCCTGGAGCAACATGGAAGCCCTGAAGCGGCGCTGTGAATTATTACAACTGAATGGGGCACTACCTGCCAAAACGTACACAGTGGCTCACGTTTCGGTGGCACAAAGGCTATAAACATGTTTTCTGAGAGCTCTGCACGACAAGGACATCTAAATAAAATATTAGCTCTGTGACCGGTGTCAGCATTCGGACTCAAAGCTGCCTCGGGTCTGAGTTCACAGCCACTCAATTCTTACTGTTACAGAACGGCAGTTTAGGGGTTTGATGACCACATTACACATGTGAACGCATTTCTGTTCTCTCTTTTAATGAATGTGAACAACACCACACGGCAAGTCACGTATTAGCAAAATGATGTCTGAAAAACAACCTTAGCTGTGACCTTTAATAAGCCTAGATAGTTTAATAGATAATTCATATTTAAGCTATATATAGGAACTTTAATCATTGAATACTATTTGTGGTACTTTTGGTTTTTGTTTGTTTGTTTGTTTACCTTTGGAAGGGACGATGAGTATGCATCACGATAGAGATTAGAAGACACCTTGAGACAATCGGTTCTCTCCTTCCACCATCTGGATCCCAGGGATTGAACTCAGGCCGTCAGGCTTGGCATCAAGTGCCTTTACCCACTGAGCCATCTCTCCATCCCCCCATTTGTGTTTTGATGACTACCCATTGTTAAAATTTCTAAATGAAAACATGGACTAGCTTTCTCCTGATGGTGGCTTTCAGGTGTCTTAATTCTGGGAGGTGGAGCAGGGAAAAGTCAGTTTCAGGTATTGTTTCTCAAGTGTTATTCCTTGGGACTCCCCCTACCTTCTTTTTGAAGACAGGCTCTCTCATGGGTCTGGAACTCATCAATTAGCAAGGCTAACTAGCCAGCAAGACTCATGGATCATCTCTGTAGTCCGAGAGCTGGGATTATAGGTGCATGCTACCACACCCATGGCTTTCCTTATATGGGTTTGGGGCACCAGACTCAGGTCTTCATGCTTCCAAGGCTAGTACTTTCTCCTCTGAGCTCTCTCCTTAGCCCCTCTTCAAGGTGTTTTATGCTCTTCTTAAAGGCTAGTAAATACCATCACTGCTTGATTACATATGAGTGAATTTCCTATTTTACAGATCGGCAAAAATTATAGAAAAGAACTTTCATCTAAATATCAGAAAGCAGTAGAAGGTTAGGTAAACTCCAGGACATGTGACATATGTACATATAGCTATTTACATGATGTTTATAAAGAGTACAGAATCCCACTTTGGTAAATTTATGAATTCTGACTGAATATCTTCCTAAGAATGTCAAAGTCCGTAAATAATGTCCAAACTGCCTTCCAAATATTTACGTTTAAGCCATAGATTTGCACTGCCCTCAACCTTGGTCAGCAAGACTTCATATTGCACTGGGTAGTAGGTCATGGGGAGACTCATGACCATGAAAATGCTGAAAATAGACAGTCTGAGTGTCCAGTTGTAAAAGGAGAGCAAAATTGACCTCCCATCCCAAGGCTCAGGAGCATCAAGGAAGGGAGAGTGAGAATATAAAAGTCAGCAATGGGGGGGGGGGAGATGTGGAACGCTGTCCTCTGACAGCTCCCATCACACGCGGGCTCTCACACCAACTGTGGTCACCTGCATAAGATCAAGCCAGTTAAAAGCCCAGCATGGGCAGCGCAAGGGCCCCCAACTTCCCACCCTTAGCCAAGGAGCTGGTGGCAGTTGATGGCTGCTGGGAAAGGAAAAGTTACTTTATGGGGGTCGTGGTTCCTGATCGGCTGCCGCTGGTGGGTGGCCCTATCCCTATGCAACATCTGGGCCTCACCAATGGGACTTGGTGGGCGATAATAATAATTTTTGAAGGACATGAAGTTGGGAAGGAGATGTTCGAGGAGAGCAGCGGGGAGGTTGGACAGAGTTCTGGGTAGATATAATTAGATACATTGTGTACGTGCATGAAAATTTCAAAGGGCAAATATTAAAAAGGAAAAAAAACAATGTTCAAAAAGCAAGTGATAAAAGCTCACGTATATAGGAAACTATACTATACATTCCAGGCATGCAGGAGGGAGGGAGGGAGGATTCAGTCATTCTTGTCTCCGTCTGTGCACTCGAAGAGTTTGCCAGGAGTATGTGCCATTGCTATCAGTAGGGGAAAAGAAGTAGCCAAAGAAGACAACAGGAAACATATTTTCCCTAACAATAACAAGAGTGTATGTATGTATGTGCATATATATACATATAAATATATATAAACACAAAGATAAAAAGAAAGACGAAGAGGGACAGCTTATTCTCATGTAGGCATCATCTTCCCACATGAGATAATAAAGCTGGGATCTTAAATCACACCCTCTTCACTGAGAAACTGGCCAGGAACCAAGCTCTATAGAGCACTAGATACAGCAAGGTCTCCTCCCTGGCTCACTCCTTGTTCTCAATAGGTCTCTATGAGGGCGAGGAGCTGGACAGCCTGGTTCACTAATACTGTTACCCCTGAGAATCTGGGCATGTTCAAATAGAGTATAATCAAGGTTGCCAATGCCAGTTACCTCGTGGGATGCAGCAGAAGGAAGACAAAGAAGCAAAGATGGCCGTCCAAGCCACAGTGACCCCACAGGCGGTCTGAGTGGGGTCTGCCACACTGAGACTACACACCTGCGCCATTTGACTTACCAGGACGCTCTGTTCTCTCATCAAAGATAATGAGAACCTTAATCATGGTACTCTGCTTTCAAAATGGCAATAGGTTGTTTCAAAGCAATGATGGTGTTTATTATATTCTTTTCGCTTGTGTTTTAAAGCACGCAGGTGTGGGGACAGACCATCTTTGCCAGCCACAGGGACCCAGCATAGCTCTGAGGTGCTGCTGCCTTAAGTCACCCAAGACATGGGGACTTTTTGTTTTTTGTCTTTTTTTTTTTTTTGAAGGAAAGATTTGGCTCATGGCGTAGACATATGTTCTTGCCTGACTAAAGAAAACAGGTGTGTAGCCACCTCATGTAAGGGAGCTTGCTGCTTAATGGACCTCGTCATCAGGCAAGCTGGAACAGGTGTACAGCTGGCAGGCCGACCCCTCACCAACTTCTGGAGAGATGCTGGACCACTGCAGCGTACTGGCTGGCTGTCCTCTAGTGCCTGCTTCACAAGTCTATGAGGTGGAGCACACACAGAAGTTCTCCTCTCCCACATCAAAGAACACATTCGGAATCAAAGGCAGGTGATCTCTCGGGCAAGGGACCAATGCATAAGTCTCTGCATTTCAGGAGGGCCCTAAAATTCAACGAGGCTCTATCCTGTCACCCCTCACACATCCAACAAGTATTTATTGAGCACCTGAAAGCGTCAGTTGTTCTAAAACAAACTTAAACCTCTCCCAGCCCTTATCGGGTGCCCCATGTTTCCTAAAACAACACCGCATTCCTTTGGCTTGGCCAGGGATTTTAGAATTTCCTCAACTTTAAGCTGAATGTTTGCTGTTATTTTAAGATGTTTTTTAAAAGTCAGAAATATAACCATTGTTCCTTTAAGGTAGAATATATCAGAAATAAAAGGCAGCATCAAGAAGGACCATGTCAATCCTTATTGATCTTATTGGTTTTGCAAACATGAATCACTAGTTGGGATCCTTTCTCTAAACTGAAGAGAACAAATTACTGACACACAGCACCATGTCAACAGATCTCAAATAGACTGTGCTAAGGGTAGAAGCCAGGCAGAAAAGGACAGGGCATTTTTGAAAAGATAAAACTGAAATGAAGGAGAACAAGTCAGTGGTTGACAGGGGGAATTAGTGCCATCTACAGATTGGGGATGAAAAAATATTTGAGGTGAAAAAATTTGGCAACTCAGTGATGCTGGTGATTGTGTAACTGAATATGTTCCCAAATTTCTTAACATTGTGACAGAAAGGGTGAAATTGTAAGAATGTAAAGAAAAGTGAGGTGCTAGAGAGATGGCTCAGCAGTAAAGGGTACTTCCTGCTCTTTAAGGGCTATCAGTTCACATCCCAGAACCCACAGCACCTGAACTCCAGTTCCAATGGGTCTGGTGTCTTCTTGTGGCTTCCACTGGCACTACGCACACGCGCACACACACACACACACACACACACACACATAAATACATACATACACAGAGAGAGAGAGAGAGAGAGAGAGAGAGAGAGAGACAGAGAGAGAGAGAGAGAGAGAGATGCTGGCATGCATGCAAGCACCCACACATGCATACTAAATAATAATAATAATAATAATAATAATAGTAATAATGGATCTTTTTTAAATTAAGGGGAAATTGAGGGGAGCTAGAGAGTGGGCTCAGCAGTAAAGAGTGTCTTCTACTCTTACAGAAGACCTAGTTCAGTTCCTAACATCCATGTTGGACAGTTTACAACTGCATGTAACTCCAGCTCCAAGGGATATGACGCCATCTTCTGGTCTCCACGGGCACCTGCACATATGTGTCAATCACTCACATAGACACATACATATACACAAGTAACAAAATTAAACTTTTTAAAAAGAAAGGAAAATGAATAAGAAAAAAAGACAATGCTCAAATAAGGAGCCACATTGCAAAACCTGCAAAAGAAAAATCCAAGACAAACTTTACTGTCAAATAAATGCAGTGTGGGAAAGGAAGTCTTTCTAAATGAAAGGGACCTCAGTGGGAAAAATGGGTCTGGAAATCTAAAAACTACAGAGATGAACTAGCATTGATTGTAATCATCCTTGAAGAACCCAACAGGACTCATAGTTTCTGAGCTAATGTTTGTAATACTAGATAAGTCAGGTGTAGAAGGAAGAAAGGAAGGAAGGAAAGAAAAGAAAAAGAAGAGGAAAGAAAAGAAAAGGGAAGAAAAGAAAGGAGCCAGGTACTTTGGCCCTTGAGCACAAAGAAGATGGTTGAAATTTATTAGAAAATAAGCTTCATATGGCAGAGAGACTTAATTATGTCCTAATGCATGCCAGTGCTTGAGAATAGTATAAAGCATACAGAGAGACTACATAAATGTGGCACAGAATGAATAAATGAGCTGTTGCTGAATCATCTGTATTTATTCAACTATGAATATGTGAACATATCAGAAAAAAAAAATCTAGCAAAAAAAATCTCCAGATGCACAGAGAAGAGGAAATCAACCAACATAGGTGACAAAATTCCTGAGAAATCTCACTGTCAGGGTTGTGGATTGGAATTGGAACTAAGCGGTCTGTGGAGTTGTTGATTTGGATCAATGTCCTGGGAGCTACAAGATGGATTTTTGATGTGTGACAAGAGAATAAAGATACCAATGACTCAAGCTTTTGAAATTACAGGACTGACTTTTACAGCACACATAGGGTCTTCTCAGCTCTGAGTCCACCCTAGGAAAGTGTAACTCATTCCAGAGAAGCAGTAAGGAAGCTTAGTACTACCACACATAGGCAGGAAGAGTTATGTGTAAAAATCAGAATGCTCCAGTTTGTGCCATGCCATGGGTCAAGTCAAAACCTCATAGGGGCTTAAAGGATGGATAGCTCAGTGGTTAAGAGCTCTTGATGCTCTTTCAGAGAACCTGAGTTTGGTCCCTAGCCCCATGTGTGATCACTAACAGCTGTCTGTAAATCTTGTTCTAAGGGACCAACTGCCTGACCCTCCCCCCAAGGGCATTCCCACAGATATACCTATACACATCACACATACCTATGCACAGCAATACCCAAAACTACACACAGCAACACACATACCTACACAGAACTCAAAATAAAAGTAAACTTATCAAAACGTTGTACAATATAAGCTATACAGTAGCTGAGACATCAACATAAACATAGGTAAAGATCCAGGAACTCTGTCAAAAGCAATCATTGACCATGATGAGGGAGCCCATGGGAATTCCTCAGAAAACAGGATCTCAAAGATATTGACCCTCTTAATCCAATATTACAGATAATACAAGTTAAAAAAGAAAAATAGAAAAACTAGGGAACTGTCAAGTAATACAACCATTGTGCCTACAGATATTAAAAAGCCATTTGAGCAAGCCCTTGAAATGACCATAAGATCCCAAGCAGCCTCTCACAGCAAAAGGCTCACCCTGCAACCCTGAGAGGGACTCGGCAGTGTTTGTAGAAGTCTATGGGACAAAGCCCTCTCACTTGACCAAGCTCACAGGGACCTTCTTGTGCCTGTCACTCCTCTGTTTGTAGACAGTGGGGACTTGGGTGAAATTAAAACCAGAGGTGCATTTGTTTTAGATCTACTGGAACTTGGTCATGTGTGTCATAGTCATTTCCATGGAGTGGCATAGGGTTCCTGGGCAGAAGTCATGTCCCATCTACACATGGCCAACTCTGCACCATAGTTATAAAGAGAAGGAAAAGCAGATACATCAAGCTAGAGAGGTTCATATGAAGAAAGGCCTTTTAATTCTTCTGTTTCAGACTGTTAGCTACTTTTCTCATCTTTGTGGGCAGATAACTGACATACACAACTTAAGGGAGGAAGGGTTTGTTTGGGGTCACACTTCTGAGGAATCCCATCCTTTGCGGAAGGGAAGACACTGAAGTAGGAGCCCGAGAGCTACAGCGGTAGACTAACTCTGTCCAATACCAAAACACAATGTAAAGCCTTGAAGATTAAAGTGGTGTGGTGTTGGCTCCCGAGTGGGCACACAGACTGCTCAGTGAGTAGAAAAGCAGGAACGGAGTTTGAAGGCGTGTAACTGTGGTACCCAAGGCAGCTGAGTCGGTGATGGGCTGTGGATCAGCGGTGCTCAGTAAACAGGGTAGCCTTTCAGAGGAAGACAAAAAACAGGTCTCTGCCTAAGACCAAACAGTAAAATAAAATTCCACTTGGATCATGGAGCCACACAGGAAAACAACCATCCACAAACTAAAAGAAAACGGAAGCGAATTTTTCTCTAACTTCAGTGTACGGGGAAAGTATTCTAAGTGTGATTAAAAACCTAGAAGTCATGAGAAAAAGACATGGTAAGTTTATCAATAGAACTTGTTTTTTTAAAAAAACTAAACATTAATTGCTAAAACTTTGGTTTTTATAGGAGAGACAAAAAGAAGCAACGCCAAAAGACAAACGACAAAATGAAGAAAATATTTCTACCAGATATTAGAAAATGTTAATATCACTTATATAGAAAAAGACATTATAAAATTAAACAAGAAGTTCCCAAAACTACAGAAAAAATGTAAAAATGAGAAAAGACAATTTGGGCTGACAAGATGACTCAGGGGGTAAAGACACTATCCGCCAAGCCTGATTCCTCAACTTAATTGCTGAGACCCACATAGTAAAAAGAGAGCACTTTTTTCCTGCAAGTTGTCCTCTGACCACACGTGTTGTGTTACACAAACACACATAAATGCGAAGACATTTAAGGAAATAGAGTAGGCAATTTACTATACAGTCCACCTTTAAACATGAAAGAGATGCTAAACTCACCCTTAAGGTGAGAAATACATATTTAAATGGGGTATCACTTCTCATGTATCAGATTCAAGCCAATAAGAACTGCCTGTTGTGTGGACATAGCATGAAGAGGGTGCGATTCTTTGGAAGAAACCCATAGCTAGCAACCTGCACACAGTCTTGTCTTCCAAGGTGTTATGTCAAACTGTGGGGATTTGCTCTGAGACGCACCTCCAGCGGTAGAAAACCTCTCATGCAGGAGGCTGTCCATTGCAGCAGTGTTCCTAATTGCAAAACACTGGGAACAAGCTGGGAAGGGGGCTCAGCAGGGAAGAGCGCTTGCTGAGCAAGCTTCAAGACTTGAGTTCAAAGCACTCCTGCCAGGTGGAAAGCCACCTGTGGTGGCTTGTGCTTGTAATCCCAGGTATATAAAGGGCAGAAACAGAAGGATCATAGAGTTTACTTCAGGCTGCCAGCCTAGCTCCAGGGTTGGTGAGAGACCCTGTCTCATGGGAATCAAGTAGAGAGTGACAGAGCAGGACACCTGACATCTGGCCTCTGCAAGGATGGGGTTGCACACTCTCACCCACATACATAAAAGAGAAAAATAAGTAAATAAGTAAAACTTAAAATTTGGAGACTGACATACTCACACCTGAGCGGGTAGTGATGGAGCTCTGGTGTGCTCACATTAAAGGAGCCTACACAGGTATAGGGAAGAGGGAGGAGTCATGAACTCAGATGGAGCGTAATCTCAGTGCTGTCTGCTAAAGACCTGGAATAAATGCTCATCAGCAACCAAGTCTTTGTCTCACAATCTGGTCTCCTACAAAACAAACTAGAATTCCTGGATAAATGGCAAGTTAGGACACAAAGAGCAGAAAGAGATCCTGAAGACCCTCTGCAGCCACACACACACACACACACACACACACAAGGAAATGCTCACAACATCATGGGTGTGTGTGCAAAGGACACGGTGGGTGGCAACCATATCCAAGTTAGAGACTTTTTCAGTAAATACCATATGTCATGAAGGGTCTCTGTGCCAAAGGAAAAAAAGGCATATAAGTTAACAATTAAATTGAAGTTGGTGAATGTAGGAAAGGATTTTCTCTTCCCCACAGAATGTGTCAATTAATAAATGTAAATGATGGAAATAAAAAGCTAAATAGTTTGCAAACACCACAGCACTACGTGTCCCGGGTAACGGTCATCAGTGAATGCTGCAGGCGGTTCAAGAGCACACTGATGAAAATGAAAATGCTTGTGTATCTCAGACTGTCACCCAGACAGAACTCAACTGAAAAAGAAAAGTTAATGACCACTTTATAGTGGGAAAAATGTGACCTACAACACAATAACCAAGTGACAGATGGTAACACCCCCAGTAATAACACAAACCAATACCACACAGCACCGAGAACCACCCTGCATCATGCTTATGGTATTCTTTTTTGTGAGCATATGTTCTACATGTATGTATGTACACGTATGTATGTGTATATGTGCATGTATGAATTGCATGTATGCATATGCATGTGTGAATATATATGCATGTATGTGCATGAACGCATGTGCATGTGGGGAGATATGTATGTATGTGTATGTATATATGTAGGTATACAAGCATATGTGTGCATGTGTACATGTTCATGTATATGTGTGTGCATATATGTATCTTGCATGTATATGTGTGTGCATGCATGTTCATTTATGTATATGTATATATATCTTTGAATTATTTGTGTATGTGTGCATGTTCTATATGTGTGTATGTATGTGTGTGTGTGTATGTATTTGTGTGTGCATGTGTGTATATGGGTGTATATGTATGTGCCTGGGAGCCCATGAATGTGGAGGCCAGGAGACAGACTTTGACCATCACTTCTTGAGCAAAATCCACCTTTCTCTTTTAAATTTTTATGGTAGCTGGGTCGTTCACCAGCCTGTAGCTCACTTTGTAGGCTAGGCTGGCTTGTCAGTGAGCCCCAGGAATCTACCTGTCTCTGCTTCATTAGCTCTAGAATTACAAGCATCCATACTTGGCTTTTTGTAGTTTTAGATGTAGGTTTTGGAGACCAAATTCTGGCAAGGCAAGTGCATTACCAACTTAGCTATCTCCCCAGCTCTTATGGTTTTCTTGCCAAAATGCATAACTTGAATTTCATCAGGAAGGGACAGGAGACCAACCCAAAGTGAAAATTGTTCTATGAAATTTATTAGACGAACTGTCTTCAAAATGTCAAGGTCACGAAAGACAAAGAAAGAGTGAAGAGCCGCCCCAGATTAAAAGAGACTAAGGAGACCAGGCAGCTAAAGGTCAAGAGTGATGATGAACTGGGCCCTGGTCCCGGAAAGGCACATTAGGAGTGTGGTTGTAAAATGTGAACGAGGTCTAGAGACAAGCTTGCAGAATTGTTAACAGTAATAATTTGTTTAGTTTGGGTCATTTTACTGCATTATGTAAGATGTTCACATCAGGGGCTGAGGAAAGAGTGTATAGTGGAATTCTTGTTACTATTTACAACCTTTAATAAGCCTGAAATTATTACAAAATGAAAATCCAGTAATAAAAACACATTTAAATGGCATATTAAAATTTTAGAAGTAGCACAAAAAATAAATAAGGGCAAAGAAAATACAGAAAAACAAAGCAATTCATCAGGAATTAAGACAGGAAGGAGAAAATAAAAGAAAAATAACTTGCTAAAATGTAACCAAAATGACAGAAACAAAACCAAATAGATCAGTAATCACGATAAATTCAATTCTCCGGTTCATAAACAAAAGCACTCATAGGAAGTTTGGACCCAGTGAGAGCCTGTTTCTATGAAGCGCATTTTTAAATGCCAGACTGTAGAAAGATGTGGAATATAAAAGTCAGTACGTAAATCATGAACGGGGGGGGGGGGGGGGGGGCGGGAGTCCTAGGGACAAAATGGGAAAACAGGAACTACAGGGAAAAGCCAAATGGCAGGAGCCAGCTTCAGGATGAGAGCAGCAGCTATTTCTGACAAGGGCTGAGAGAATGTAACCTTCTGCCCTGCTCTGTAAGGTCTGACTTGGGGAGGCCTTCTCTCCAGCCTAGCTAGGACATTCCTACATAAACCCTGCAAGATCACCACAGCAGGGGGAGGAAGAGTGGTGAAGGGGACACCCAGAAGTGACTTTAGTCACTGTTGCTCAGAGGCCATTCTCTAAATCTGACCCAATGTCCCCAAGTCAGAAGTAGCAGCAGAGCAAGCATCCTCTCCCACACAAAAAGGAAAACCATCATTGCCCAAAGGAAAGCATGTCAAGGCGGTTCACACCAAGGAGGTTCCCAAACGCTGGGTTTCTGCATGTGGGATAGTTTCCATCTAAAATCACTGATGTAGGAAGCATGTATGTGCACGTGAGACGTATGCACACACAAAGGTCAGAGATAGGAGGAGGACATCAGGTGTCCTGCTGTATCATTCTCCATTCCATTCCCTTGAGAGTGAGTCTCCCCCTCCCAGTCAGCAAGCCCCAGATCCTGGTGTCTCTACCTGGCACAGTCCTTGGGTGGCAGGTGCATTATGTGGGTGCTGAACTTGGGTCCTCACGCTTGTGCAGGAAGAGATCTTACCCACCAAGCCATTCAGATCTGCTAGGAAGTTTTTTTTTTTACATTTTTTGTAAGTAACCGACCAAGACAAAGATCAGCAAAACAAAACAAAAGCAAAAAACCTGCTCTGAAGAAACGTAACAGTGATGATCTAGGTCTATTGATGGCACAAAGAATCCACTATGCAGAGAAAATATAGTCTGTTTACACGCCGTGATGAGTTGACTCCAAAATAATTACAGAAAATAAGTAACTGAGCAAGATAAACAACGTGAATTTAGAAAGAAAAAGTCACACTTGGGAGAACAATGAGTTAAGGAAACCCACAGCAGAGGGTTGAAATACTTGGAAGTGAACATCCCTGAAGGCATTATATATCAACTATATGAGATTCAGTGAAAGCAAGGATTAGAGGAAATTTATAGTCTTACATTCCATTCACCTATTAAATATTGAAAATAATTGAGTTAACTATTCATTTTAAGAGCTAAGAGAAAAACAGATTAAAAACAAAAGAGTAGCAACAAATAAATAAGATAGGAATAAAAATGGGAAATATATTAAAGACTTACAAGACTAAAAGCTGGTTATGTAAAGGGCTTGAGACAAACTTCAAGTAATTCTGTCCATTTATTAAAAAGGGGGATGAATTATACCTATGTAAGAGGACATTATGAAAAAGAAAATTTCTTCTAAATTTAAAAAGGTAAATGACATGGAAAATTACAGCTAGAAATTGAGATATGGACAGACATATATAGATGATATGTAGGTAGGTAGGAAGATAGATGATAGATAAATAATTGATAGATGATAGATAGACGTGTACACATGGGCATACTCACACTCAGGGAAACAGACATCCACTCACAGAGACATGTAAACATGAACACACAAACTCAGAACAAAAAGTTAGACCTTCTAAGTGAGACTAGGACCTTCAAATAAACTAATTTCTAGTTAACAGTCCGTTCCCAAAGTAGAAAAATACATAACTGAATCATTGATCCATAGTACATGCAAAGTGAACTGCACATAAAAAATGCCTGCATGTCAGCTTTTAGACACATCATAATAAAATGTTAAAGAATTAGATTTAGAAAAATGGGGTAATACTCTATCTTAAATGAGATGCTCCCAAAGCTAAGATTATGAAAACACAATATGTTAAAATTAATCATGTCAAAGTCAAAACTTTGGAATTGCTAAAGACAGTGAAGCAAACAAACAACCAGAAACAATACTTAGTAGCGACAGGGACTTTAGTTAGGCTATTCAAAGAATATCCCTGATATCATTAGTATCAAGACAAATATATCACAGGGAAAAAACCAATGATAGGCACAAGCAATTCATAAGAAAGGGAGACAATGTCACTACTATGCGTTTAGAGCAAATTTAAGACCTCAGGACATCCCCAGATAGATTTAAGAGCGACCACTTTGGAGAAGAGAATGAGGTAACAACCTCCCGCAGTGGTGGTGGAAAGACAGCTTGTGTCATGCATTTAGGGATGTATTCAATGGTTCTAGTCTTTGTCTGCTTATCTCCATCTGATCCAGCTGTCTTTCCTCTTCAAAAAATAACTCACTGGGCTGGAAAGATGGTGCATTGATTAAGAGTGCTTGCTGCTTCTCCAGAGGACTCAAGTTTGGTTCCCAGCAACCATATTGGGCAGCTCACAGCCACATGTAACTACAGTTACAGGATATCTAACGCCCTCTCCTGGCCTCTTCAGACACTGCATTCATGTGCACACATACCTAGATATAGATACACAGGCTCATAAATGAAACATAAAATAAATCTATTTATAAAGTAATCAGCCAATATTATTTTGAATATCAGTGTGATCAGGCCTCACCTTCACTTCCAAAGAAATGGATTTTATGTTTTGTTAGCTAGAGTTTCAAACAATTGAAAGAAAAAAAATTAAATTACCTTACTTAATGTGGTAACTTGGTTGCCTAAGTTGGCGTTATCCTTTATACCAAAACCAGAAACCGTTCACACACATATTTACAAGGAGAATTTACTGGAATTATTACTAGAAACATCCGATACCCTCAAAATAGAACTGTGTATAGTAAAAAAGTGGGTGCTTTCAGGAATGATGACCGGAGTCTCGAAGGGCAGCGAGAGAGACCAGTGTCAACACAGATCGGCCCCAATAAGTACAGAACACTAAGATAGCCGTGATGTTTTTGTGTAAAGCAATGGGTGGCTAACATGTGCTAGGAACAGAGAGAGACCTACAACTCTAAAGATACCAACCACACTGAAAGAATCTCACTGGAGAGGAAAGTAAGGGGGTTACATTGACGAGAAGTACCACACGACTTCAGCGTGGGGGTGCAGACACCTGCTGCCGACCCTGACAGCTTGTGTTCTATCTCTGGGGCCCACACAGTGGAAGAAGAACAGAACCTTGCCAGTTGCCTCTGACCTCCACACATGCACGATGGCACACATGGGCCCCCACACAGATAAAGCAAAGTAAAATAAAACAAAAATTAAATGGAATACAAATTTAAAAATAAGGACTTCAACTTGGCTAGGATAAAAGTAAAAGACTGAAGGAAAGCCAAGTTCCTTCTAACACCTTCTGCCTGGGGCCAATGCCCCCAGTCGGAGTCTCTCCAGGACACCAGGGTAAGGACAATGCTTTCTTTCACCAAATTTGAACCATTTGTACACATGACACTGTTGCTGCTTCAGCCAGCATCCCATGGTGCAGCCAAAAGAGTTCATTTTCCCACCCTCTCCCTTTCTGAAACCAGAAGACAACAGCTGGTGTCCCTAGCTTCTGGCAGCTAGAAGGATTCTTCCACCATTTCCTGGAACATGGGTAAACAAACATTTCTAGTCTCCCCTTTCATTTCAGACTCTGTTTGCATCTTCTAAAACCTGAGCCCTAAGGCTGACGGGAGTGAGCAGGGCTTGACTGTGCAAGCCTGGTGACCTGAGTTCAATACCTGGAACACTTTCCTAAAGATAGAAGGGAAAAAAAATCAATGTTACAAAGTTGTCCTCTGACTTCCACATGTTTGCCATGGCAAGTACGTGTGCACACGCGTGCACACAGACACACACACACACACACACACACACTCAAAAGAGAAAGAGAAAGAAAGGGAGAGAGAGCAAAGAGAGAGGGGAGATTAAAGGGAATTAATGTGCCCCTCCCTCCCCCATGCACTAAGGGTTCTCCTTCCCTGATAGAAAAGGCCCCATGATCATCACTGCACAGCAGACATTTCCTAGAGTCTTATTCTGTGACTTCAGGCAAGGCACCTAGTACCTCTATGCTTCCATTTCAGCCTCCATAAAAGGGAAATTAAAAAGTCCTCTAAGGAAGTCTAGTAGGAGCCTTGAGGACTGAGTGTCCCTTCCTTGCCTGCACATTCCACATCAATCACCTTCTTAGTGCTTTACCCAGCTCACTAATCTTCTACTCTGAGAGCATGGAAAGAGGCAAGTGTACTTCGCCAGACGGCACACAGCAAGTGTCGTATAGCCATCTCTTCCTAGTTAGAACACTCTTTCCTGGAGGGAGGCTCGGTAAGGCACAGGAAGTCAAAACAACATAAAAGACACAGGAAGTTCCTGAAACCTGATTGGCCAGGCCCGTTCTCCGAGGTTATGTAAACAGTTCCAAGGGAAAGAGACTCTCCCGATTTGCAGAGCTGCCTGCAAGCCCCGCGTCGAAGCTGAAAGACCTGCATCCAGCTTTAGGGAAGTAGCCTTTATGAGTAGCCACACATCCTGCAGTGGGCTTTGGAGATGAAGCATCCCCTAACCCACTCTCCTGAATAGAACCTTAGTGACATCACTGATTCATTGAGCAAGGTTTAGGTGACATTGGTTCATTCCCTTGCCAGTGGTACCTTATCTAGGAGGAGTAGACATTGTGTAGTGTGAAGCGGCGGGGCTGCATCCCGCCACCCGGCTGCCGGCTAACTTTACACCCGAAATAATTACACGGAAACTGTATTCTTTTGGAACACTGCCTGGCCCATAGTTTCAGCCTCTTATTGGTTAATTCTCACATCTTCCTTTAACCCATATTTAGTAATCTGGGTAGCACCACGAGGTGTGGCTTACCAGGAGAGATTTTGTTCTGTCTACTCCACCTACCTAATTTTTTGTCTCTTAAAGGGCCAAGGCAGTTTTCTTTATTAATTAACCAATGAAAGAAACATAGACAGATAACTCTCCTCCATCAACATTGTTCACACCTGCCCTGGAAATGTCCAACAACAGCTAGCAAGCAGTTCGACCCTTTTATCCTTGACTGTTATGACACACTGTCTCCCCTTCAGAGAGTGATGGGGGCTCTTGTACAGCACTTCAGAGTACTGCATGTGCAGGAAGTCTTCAGTGGGTCTTAGGTGTTATAGCTGAGAGCCATCCCAAGCTCCGCTGAACCGAAAGCCTCACTGTGGTAGTTCGAGAATGTCTTCCTATAGGTTCATATATTCGAACTCTTGGTCTCAAGTTGGCAGGAATATATGAGGAGGTCTGGGAAGTTTCTTGCTAAAGGAAGTAGGTCACAGGGGGGTAGGACTCTGAGGTCTCAAGGCCTGACATGCTCTCCTCTTTTGCTTAGATTTCAGGGTGTGAACTGGAACTCCAGATGCTGTCCTGCCTCCCTGCCATGGCAAACTCTTAGCCCTCTGTAACCATAAGCCAAGTAAACCCTTAATTATGTACATTGCCTTGGTTGTGGCTTTTATCAAAGCAATAGCATGTTAGTATGTGTGAGGTGGAGCAAAGACATGTTAGCATGTGTGAAGTGGAGCAATGGCATGTCAGCATGTGTAAAGTGGAGCAATGGCATATTAGTATGTGTGAGGTGGAGCAATGGCATGTTAGCATGTGTGAGGTGGGTTTGATACAGTTCTGTATCTGTAGATCTGTCCACTGCCTCTGCCTGGCAGTGATCACCTTGGCCTAGCAGTGAGTATTGTCTTACATAGCCTGTCCCATGCTCTGGTCTTCTGAGTCTAATACTACTCCAAGCTTCCCAAAGACAGTTACTCTTAGCATGGATTCAGTGTGTGTGTATGTGTGCACACGCACATGTGTGCATGTGTATATGTAAGTGGAGGCTAGTAGTCAAAGTCAGATGTCTTCCTCGGTTCCTCTCCACTTGTTTCTTGATACATAGTTGGTCAGTGAATCTGATTCAGCTAGGCTGGGAGCCAGCAGGCCCCAGGAATCACGCTGCCCCTGGTATGCGCGTCACCATCACCTCCAGTGCTGGGATTACAAACACATCCCTGTGCTATGCTCCTTCACATAGGTCCCAGGGCCTAGAACGCAGGTCTGCATGTGTGCACAGTGCTCTCCAAGCCCGACTCTCCCACCCACTGTGTTCTTGGCCTTATACTCACTCACCAGCTCAGAGGAAACCCTTTCTATTACAGTTAGGCAACCTAGTGGGGCAAGGTGGGAGCCCATACGGTTTTACACCTACAGAGGTCTGAGTGTTTGCACACTAAAGTCCACATGGAGATTAAATACCAGTGCAATGCGTTCAGAGGTGAGGCCATCAAGCTGTGATTAGCTCATGAAGGTTCCTCTCTTATGAAGGAGAATATGGGCATATAAAAGCAACTCCTTTGCCTTGTATGATAAAAGTCTTTACCGTTTTGGACTCTCTTTGCATGCTAGGTAAAAGGATGTAGCAGCCATCCTCTCTGCAGAATGCAGAGACCAGAGGCCATGTTGGAAGCAGAGAGCAGGCCTCCCCAGGCATGGAACTCACTGGCAACTTGAGCTCTGACATCATCATCTCCACAATTGTGAGAATGAAATCTCCACTACTTACAAATCACACAGTCGGCAGGATTCTGTTTCGGCAGCATGAACAGATTAAGAAAACTTATGATCTGTCTCAACACGTGAATCTTAAAACCATTTGCCCTGCCCACCCACATTCGTTCCCAGAGCATGAGGCAGAATGCTGTTCATTTTCATGGAAATTTTTTTTTTAAAAAAAGCATTTGAGCCTCTACTACTGACTCTGAATGTCAATAGCATCCATCAGACATGCTCCTTGCCTAGATAGTCAAGGTCACCCTTGCAAAGGGGGCGCTGGGGCAGAAGGATGCTATAACCACAAGTTCAAGCTTCGGGGAGAACCAACAGTTAAAAGAGCCATGGAGCCAAGCAGACAGATGAGCTACCTCAGAGAAAGGAGGTAGAGCCAAGGGCTGAAATCTTGAGTCCTTGGCTCCTATGGGCTGAGCAGAACAGGAAGAATAGCAGAGGAGTCAAGGACAATTATGAAGGTCACATGAGACTATGGGGATCTGCAGAGGTCAATCTGACTGGACTGTAATGGCTGCGAGTCAGAAGCTATTTCTCCAGCTCCCGTATTAGATTTGGAAGTGTGTTTCCATGTAGGTTGTTTCACTGGGTCTTGTACAACAAGGCTCCAGCAAGCTCAGTGAGGCCCTTCCGCATGAGAAGATCTATTTCTCCCATCCAGTGGGAACAGCCAGAGAAGGCTGAGTACCCATCCACCTTCGGACCTCCATCGGCAGCTCCATGGGTGTTATTAGGCATCCCCACATCAGTATTCCGACCCCAGAGTCCCTCCAAATACCCATGTAAACATTCATTTACATTTAGATTGTACTTCTCTGGATTCACGCTCTTCCCCTGAAAACTCTAACAATCCAATTATCAAGAAAACCAACATGTCATTTCTAAGTCTGGGGTGGAGGGGTGGGGATACTCCTATCCCAGGAAACTCTTCTGTTCAGCATGAAGCAGCACCATGTCCCTGCCACCTGGATAGATTTGACTGGCTTCCCAGCATGCAAGAGAGCAAACCTTAGAATACCTGTGTGTACCTCAGCAGGGAAAGGTGGCGGTCAGGTGAGTGAGGAAACTTTTGCCTTTGTCTTAAAGGGGTTGGGGAGAGGTTGTCAAAGAGAATGTTGAAGAAGAAAAGCCTCAGGAAGCCTGCTTGAAACAGTGGGAAAAGTTCTCCGCTGGAAGCACAGAACTGGCTTCTAATCCCAGTTCAGAGGATTCCTAGCTTCCTCGGGGTCCATTCATTTCTACATATTTTCTTTTCTTTTCTTTTTTAAAAACAATCTTTCCTCATTTTACATACCAATCCCAGTTCCCTCTCCCTCCCCTCCTCCTGCTCCCCCCACTTTCTACCTATCTCACCCCCCCTCATCTACTCCTCAGAGGGGGTAAGGCCTCCCATGGGGAGTCAACAGGCTGGTACATCACTTTGAGGCAGGACAAAGACCCTCCCCCTATATCTAGACTGAGCATGGTATCCCTCCAACAAAAATGGGCTCCAAAAAGCCAGTCCAAGCACTAGGGATAAATACTGGTCCCAATGCCAGTGGCCCTACAGACTGACCCAGCCACACAACTGTCACCCACATTCAGAGGGCCTAGTTTGGTCCTATGCAGGTTCCCCCACTGTCAGTCCAGAGTCAATGAGCTCCCACTAGGTCAGGTCAGGTGTTTCTGTGGGAATCCTCATTATGGTCTTGACCCCTTTGCTCATATTACCGTTCCTCCCTCTCTTCAACTAGACTCTTGGAGCTTGGCTCAATGCTAGCTGTGGATCTCTGCATCTGCTTCCATTATTTGCTGGATGAAGTTTCTACGATGACAATTAGGGTAGTCGTCATTCTGATTACAGGAGAAGGCCAGTTCAGACACCTTCTCCACTATTATTCAGGGTCTTAGCTGAGAAGGGGAAATAGATAAGAACTTCTGAGAAAACAGGGAGCGTGGGGGCGTGGGGGCGTGGGGGGAGAAAGGAAGGCTGACAGGGAGGGGGAAGGGAGAAGGGAAGTGGGGAGGAGAACATGAGGGAACAGGATGGTCAAGATGGGGGAAAGACAGAGAGGGAAAGCAATGAAAGAGATTTCTTGATTAGGGGAGCCATTGCGGGGCTGGCAGGAACCCTGGCCCTAGGGAAGTTCCCTGGAATCGTTTCTACATCTTCTGCAGCAGGCCAAGGAGTCTCAAGGAGCTAGAGTTGGAGTAAGCTTAGAGAGGATGGTTATCCTGAATGTTGCAAGAAGCCATGTGGCTATCAGTAGAGTCGGCACGAAGGAGACATCCAGCAAATGAGAAAGATGGGGACAGTGATTTGAAGAAATCAAGAGTAAGCATTCTGCTAGGATATCAGGATCAAACTGTGAGCCAAACCACAGACAACTGGGCAGAGAAAGACACTTTTGCCAGCTCAGTATCTTCAAAATTACCCACCCCAGTGGAAATGGGAACTTCTGGAAAAAAAAAAAAAAAAAAAAACAAACTTGAACTAAGAGGAGACCCAGAGCTGGGTTTAGGGACAAGTGTTGAAAGGAACAGAAGTCCTTCTGCCCAGCAGGTGATTAATATGGTGAATGGATTCTGCCTGGGAATGAGCTCAATTTTTTCCCTTTGAAGTCCCAGTGAGGTTTCACTATTGAATAAAATCCAAACCACCCCAGCGGAAGAACACAAAGAAGAGGCGAAGAGAAAGACACTGAGCATAAACGCTCTGAGCTCTGGGGTACGCAAACAGAACTCCCTCACTCCAGCAGGACATGATGGAAGCCAACTTCGTGGAGGTCTCACAGGTAAGATGTCTTCTCGAATAGATATTAAAACGTCAGGACCCGTCTGTGGTCTCAGCCCACACTTCCACAGACTCTGGAGCTCAAGATGCCTTCACAGAAGCTTCTTTGTGTCCATCCTATTCTTTATGGAGGGACAAAGAGTCCATCTTACTGGATATTTGTAGAAAGATATATATAAAGACACTGGAGATGGGGGCTCCAGAGATGACTCAACAGTTAAGAGCACATATTGCTCTCCCAGAGGACCTGAGTTTGGACCCCAGAATCCAGTGTATGTGGCTAACAAGCACAAGGAACTCCGGTTTCCGGGGATCTGATGCACCTGGTTTCATAGCATACCCACACTCACACACAGGTACACATAAACATGGAATTTTAAGAACCTTAAAATGAGAAACCTGCAAACAGAGACTGTGTGTTCTTTTCCCAGCCACCCAAGCCCGAATAATCACACAAAAACTATATTAATTACAACTTTGCTTGGTCTTTTAGCTCAGGCTTCTTCTTAAGTAACTCTTGCATCTTAAATAACCCATTTCTATTAATCTATGTATTTCCACGAGGGTGTGGCCTACAGTAAGGTTTCAGTGTCTGTCTCCTTCGGCAGCTACATGGCATCTCCTTCATATACCTCTTGCAGCCTGGCTATATTCTGCCCTGCCAAAGCAGATTTATTCACTAACCCATAAGACCAACACATATACAAAAGGACATCCCACATCAGAAACTGGACACAGAAAAGAACTTGGTTAAACAGCACACCAAGAATGGTCTTGTGAGTGTTCTTTGATGCCATCTTTCAACCTGCAGAATCTCAGGACTTCCGTCTCTTGATTAGAACAGAAAATATGTTTGCCGGTAACTCACAGTAGATAGTTCTGTCAGGCATCTATCAGGACTTCCATTTGCATCACCCCCAAAGACTGGCACATCTGTTTTCTTTCCAGATGCTCACAATATCATAGGAAGGGAGGGCAGGGAAACGACAGTTTCTCCCCCTTCACAACCGAAAAATCTGAAATTTAAGGGCTTCTCAAGAGCAAGTCCGGAGTAGAACTGGCCATTGCCAACTCCACTCCAACTCACTGCCAATTTTCGCTCTAAAGATGCAATCGATTGTAAATTATTCATAAAATATGGTGTTTCTTTTGAAGCGATTTTATTGTTTCCCATTTTACCCAGAGCATTGCATATTCATCACGGAGAATTTAGAAAGAACGGATAAGTATAAGGAAGAAAATCAGGATCACCCATAGCTTCACCAAAAGATAGCGTCATTTGAAAAGAAGGAAAGGGCAGCATTCAGAACACTGCCTAGGCTGCCATCCTAAGACCATCACGAGGAGAGAGAGGGAGTGCCAGAGTCCCCATAATCAGCAGCTAGGGACAGAACAGGGTGGCTTCATGAGGAAGGACGGGACAGTGCTGAAGGGACAGCACTGTCTGAAGAGACCGAGCCAATAAACTTAGTTTGGGTTTGGTTTATGAGGCAGGGTTTCCTATAAGACAAGCTGGCACTGAAGTCACTGTGCAGCCAGACTGAACTTGTGACCCTTCCGTCTCCGAGGGCTAGAACGACAGGCACCACATTGCTGTTTTATGTATTGCTGGGGCTGGAGTGCAGGGCTGGGTTTAAGGTTCTACTGTCCCCAGGAGGAGTGAACCCATGCGGAGGGATGCATGTGATGCTCTAGGTGGAGGGGAGAGGAGGAGGGCAGTGCCATCAAGAGTGAAGCCGAGGGGTGAGACATCAGGCTGTGTGTATACGCTGAGCTAAAGGGCAGCAGAAGCAAGCACACGGCGGTACGTGGAGAGTCGGTGGAAGTCCTCTGCTGTGTCTCCTGGTGAGGCGTTTTTGTGTCTGTCAAGTAGCAAGGGCTGAGTGGAAGGGTGAAGAAGAGCTATGAGGAGCTTCAGAAGAAGGGAGAGACTAGAAACAGCTGTCTCAGAGCTTCTCTAAGAGAGAAACTGACTCCAGGAGCCCTTGAAATCCTCAGCTTGGTTGTTGTTCCAAGGAGCTACACTGGCAAGAACTGGGGTAGACAGAGCGGGGTTGCAGGCAACTTAGAAAGAATGATGAAACTACGTAAGAATAAGATGATAGTAGGGATGGGAAAGAAGGTTCTGGAAAATGAGAGGAAGGTACTGTGTTGATAGATCATACTGCAGGCTAAGGAAGATTGTAAGAACTGAAGGATGAGGATGTCCCATCCCAAGACGAAGAGCTACAAAAAATTCTATGACTACTAAGACGGAGAAACAATCTTCTTAGAAACCATCGACTAGATAGGATCTCCAATTCCAATGGTCACCCTCAAGCACATGTGCTCAAGAGCTGTTCTAAATGGTCTTGGTAGGCTCCGTGTGTGTGCATGCATGTGTACATGTGTATTCATACATGCTTGTGTGTGTGCTTGTGTGCGTGCATGTGTGCATGCATGCGTGTGTGTGTGTCATGAATATTTAAAGAAGAATTACAGAAGAGGTCATGAACTTGATAGGGAGTAGGTGGGGTTGAAGGATCCTAGACGCTGGAGTGGGAGAGGAAAGGGTGAAAAGAATGTAAATACAGTATTCATGCATGAAATGCTCAAAAAAGTAAACAAAAATTAAATTAGTTACCAAACAAAACCAGATCTGCTAAAAATTCATAGATTAGTATTTACAAATTTTTTTCCAAAGACAGAGTCAAACTAGAATAATATTAAACAAAGCCAAAACTGTTGAAAAATATGATAACAAGACAAAGATAAGTATATGGCTTCTCACTACATCAACCAATAATGTTAGAAATGATGGAATCATGTCTGGCTATCAGATTTGAGAACCCTTGATGATCAAAGTTCTTACACTGTGATATTACCTAATTCAAAATTGTTTAACAATGGAGATTTGTTTTCTCAATGAATTCACACAATAAATAAGCAAAGAATATAGAATTCTTTAAATGTGCCCAGAATCCTGTGTGTTTATGTATATGAAAATTCTATCCCAGATAAATAGCTCCCTCAGAGAAATGCCAAGCTTTATTCTCATAGATGTAGAATTGCCGGTGATCACCTTGAGCCAGAGGTAGCTTAGACAACCTTAGGGTAGGTTGGTCTTTAGCTCTTATGTCCTAGAATGTGGCCTCTCTCTACCTGCTGTTTTTTCTGGGGTTTTAAATGACACTTCGAGGTGTTGCCACTCTATGTCCTGGCTTGACTCAGCCTCAAACTACCCTCCCTGCTGCTGACAATCACAAGTACAAAAGGCTCTGTGGGAACTGGCTGCCACTTGTCCCCTAGAGGCCAGGCTCTTCCCCTGTGACCACACACACCATTTAGAAGGCTTCCAGAGGATGGCGAGAAACCAGCTGGTGCATCCGTGCCCAGCACACCCTTCCTCAAAGGCTGCGGGACCAGAGACTCTGGCAGAAGTGTCCCTGTCACTTCCTGCTTGACCTCACTGAGGGGACTAGGCTGAACCCTCTAGAGAGTCGTCACCACCATGCTCTGCTCTCACAGGACAGCGTTCCTTCAGTCTTCACCTGCTCCATATGCTCCCAGCACCTCCTGTTGCTTATTCACACGTAATTTCTGCAATAGGAGGAACACCCTGACAGAAACCACGTTCTCACTACCAGCAACCAGACTCTCCTGTGGTCAGTTAAACCCACGCCATATCTAGTTATTCTCTACTCAAAGCCCTACAAAAGACCACCTCACATCCACACGGTTGAGGTCTGGGCACGGCCCTATAAGGTCCAGACCCTTTGCAGGGAGGGTGTTATGGAGGCAACGCTGGAGCCAGGGGTGGGCATGGGGTAAAACAGCCAGGGAGACAGCACACACAGGTGAGAGAGGAACAAAGAGTTCCCTGCAGGTTCAGGAGAAGTAAGATGAGAGATGAGAGGGGGCCTGGAATGCTTGCTTTCCCATCACCGTGTTTGGTGGGAGCGCCATGCTGCTTGCTGGAACCAAGTTCCTCCACAATGCAACAAACATCAGCTTTGGGAACTCCGGGGCCTGAAGGGTCCACAAAGCTGGCTCTCACAGGGCTTTGGGCATGAGAAAAGGATTAGATTTTCATCTCTGAAATGTGAGATATTGGCAGAGCAGTTCTTACCACATGGTCCAGGGGCGTAACAATCATGTTTTCCCAGATATAGTGTATCAAAGCTACATTTTCTCTCCCTCTAGGCTGGGCAAGAAACTTCCCAACATTCCAGAAAGGACAACCTTCCACTTTCTCTCTCAATGACATTTAAAAGAAGACTCTTGGAGTGGGGAAAGGGCTGTTGGTAAAGTTCTACTACTCAGGCCTAAGGGACTTGAGTTCGATCACCAGAACCAAAAGTGTGTGTGTGTGTGTGTGTGTGTGTGATTGCACACTTCTGTAATCCCCACACAGGGGAGGTAGAGGCAGAAGGGTCCCTGGGGCTTTCTGAAATGCAGCTTAACAAATCAGTGTGTTCCGGGTTCTATGAGAGACTATCTCAAAACCCCCAAGACAGACAGACAGGATGCTGACTGCACCAGCAGAAGTACTTACTGCATAAGTCTGACCTCCTGAGTTCAATGCCCCAGACTCACATGATGGTGGGAGGAAAGATATGACCTCCACATGTGCACTGAATCATGTGTACACACACACACACACACACACACACACACACACACCATGAACACATACATACACCTACATAAATACAAAATAGGTTCTAGCACAGAGTAAGTTCTCAAAAATGTTAAGTATGGGAAATTAATGGACAACAAACAGCCAAATTAGCTTTAATGTGGTTTGTGTGAGTGTCACCTCCACTCAACATTCCAGACTTAAGATCTCTGACTTTAAAAGGCCTTATTTATATATAGTCTCAAAGTCCTTTTGCAAACTCCAACCCCATTCAGAAAGCCCTCAGATTCAGGCTGCCTGCGTTCACCAAATTTATAGGAAAGACAATCTTGAACCATCTGGTGCCTATTTAATTTTTAACCAACTCTCCCTTGAAATATTTCTTTCTTCTTTCTTATTTTGTCCTAAAAACTTGGCTATGAGCTAAACTGCACCATCTGTGACTTCCAGTAAATACAACTGTTGCTAATGAAATTACCCAGTTTCATCATTTTGATTTAAATGCCTTGCCTGTTTTTCCCCTGACCTTTTGTTGCTTGCCATCAAACTCAAGCGCTTGTGAATTTAGATACATACGTCCATGTAGGTCAGTCTCGAAGAATAAATCTTCTGCGCGAAGCCCAGGACGCTCAGCCAAGCCGGCTCAGCAGGCTGACATGAGAGGTGGGGGCCAGGGCTGTGTGGAGAAATATGGATGGCACTTGCGCCCGTCCACTCAATGTGCGCAGGGCCCCAGGGCAGACCCCCGCCTTGTGACCAAGTGGCCACACGGTCTGGCTTGCCGGCCTACCATTTGTTAAGATGCTAGTGATATTAATGAGCTTCGATACTGGAGTCCATTCCTTGGCCTTTGGTGTGATTCCTCCCTGCGCAGGACTGCTTGACCTGATTGAAGAAAAAGTAAGTTCAGAGACTCTCAACTTGGCCCAAGTAGGGAGAAGGCCTTTCATTAAATGAAAAGAAATCAGATTAACTCCCTGCCAGGTACAACTTAGGCATTGCTCGGCTATATAGTGGTGGCCCCAATAAAGAAACGTGAGGGGCCACAGGAAACACTTGCCCATCAAGTCAGTCATCAGGTTACTGTAGATACAAATGTCTACTATCTTATATGAGAGAATTGGGGTCTAGGCCCTACAAGATGACTTGGGGGCTAAAAACGCCAGTTACTAAGCCCTGATAACATGAGCTCTAGGGACACACACGGTAGAAAAAGAAAAGCAACTTCT
Organism: Arvicola amphibius; assembly: GCF_903992535.2. NCBI lineage: Eukaryota > Metazoa > Chordata > Mammalia > Rodentia > Cricetidae > Arvicola > Arvicola amphibius. The sequence continues at coordinate 136,735,676 of NC_052049.1, read as the reverse complement.
GCAAATTGTCCTCTGCTATCCACACATGCCTTGGCATGTGCCTCCCTACAAAGGAAATAAATTAAAATATAACTTTCAGAAAGGACTGGAAGTAGGATGCAAGAGAAGCATCCAACCCCGAGTCTTTCCTCAAGTAGGTCCCGGGCTAAACCCTGTAAGAAACCATTCACTTGATCCTCACGTTAACCCCTGACCCAAAACGGCTCTTGTTCCCACTCCACAGCTGAAGCAGCAAGGCTCACCCAGGTGAGCACTCCAAGGCTCTGCATCTCTACTTTTCATTGCATTTCCCAATCTTGCTCGTGGTTTGTATGCTAGAATACCGCTACCGCTCTGGGAACCAAGGACGCAAAACTGAAAGGGACTGTCTTCGCCCACCGTCTGGGGAAGTGAGACATAAAAATGCAAATCCACCATCTGAGGGAGGCTATGAAAGGGTAGGAGAAATATTCTCAGGTCGCAGCAAGAGGAAGCGTCTGTCTGGGAAAGATTGGCTGCAGAAAAGACATTGGGCCTGGGATTAGAAGGGGAATGGGGGTCGCCTGGTTAAGATGGAGAAAGATGATGGCAGGCTGGGCACCCAAAGGGGGGCAATGTGCCTGGCAAACAGACACAAGGGGAGCTGGTGTCTCAGGAGGGATGGTCGTGTCCTTCTTGTTTCAACTCAGAGACTTCAGAACATGTCTCGGAGCTAGGGAGACGCTGTGTGCAAAGTTCTGGCTGTGAAAGTGTGAAGACGGACTTGAGATGCTCGGACCCCACGAGTGTGAAGAGGAGTTGAGATGCTCAGATCCCACATGAGCAGCATCTAACCCGGGGTCTCCTATGGTTTTATGGGAGGCAGAGTCAGGAGAATCGATAACTCTCCCACCACGCAGCCTGGCATAGCAGGCTACGAAAACAAACTAATGACCCTGTTTCAAAGAAGGAAGAAGATCAACCACCACCTGTTTGCCATAGTACACACATGCCATGCTTGCGCTTGCACACACCACACACACACACACACACACACACACACACAAAGAACACAGCCCCCAAAGCTTTCTCTCACAGGCATCAACAAGGTAGGCAAACACACCTGGCTAGTATTTACTCAATGGACCAGCAGAACATACCTCTTTATGTACACAATTGTCATTAGCTTCAGGATTAGCCAAGATGGCTGTAGTCAGCATCCTAAGATCAGATAAATAACAGACTCAAGGGGTAAGCTACATCCACCAAACAAATCTACTCTTCTTTATCTTTTCATCATTTTTGGCTTGAGAATGACATTTCAGGGACCCAAGAGGAGATCTCAATGGAAAAGCTGTTTTTAATGTCCCAGTGGCAAAGCGGTGTCTGATGTCTGGAGATGCTGTCACTGCAGTATGATCCACCTCTGCAGTCCCAGAGGCAGAAGCCTCTGGTGTCCATGGTGTTTCCTTCTCAGGATGAACCTTCAAGGCTGCTAATGCTGGCAAGGGAGAGTTATATGGGAGGGCTGCATCAAGGAACACCTCCACCAAGAGGAGGTTGGGTCAGCCGGCTCCTCCAAAGGCCCGTGGATGAAGGAATCAGCATTACTGTGCTCCAACAGAGTTTTAAGGCAGGATGGAGAGGATTGCAGGCTAGATTCGGTTCTTTGGTATAATTCGTCTAAGCCTAAATTAGAAGTTCCCCCCAAGAAAGCTATCATTGGGCCACTATGTAGATGCTTACAAAAATAATCTCCTTTTTATTTTTCTCTTGCATGTGTATGTGTGTGGTATGTGCATGTGTGTTTATATGCATAAGGACTCAAGCATGTGAACTCCCAGGTTATATGTTCTCAAACATGATAAGAATAGTAGAAAACCAGTAAAAGTCGCTTTCCCTAGTCCCCTCTATTTACTGGTTTGCCAGATTAATTAAAATGTTCTTTCAAGCCCAAACTCAGCTTTGGAACCTTCTCGGCTCTGCCTACTAGAAAACATTTCCCCGAATAGGAACTGACCAGAGTGTGAACCCAACTGACCAACAAGACCTAGTCCTCTGGAAGAGCAGCTCATGCTCCTAACTGCTGAACCATCTCTCCTGCTTCAAGAGAAGCATCTTTTGTGGTGGATAGTGGCCAATGTAGAGATGCATAACTTGTCAAAGTTCTAAGATAAAGTGGCCATGAATGTTCAGCAATAGTTGAGTGAGAAAGCAGCACCATCAATCTCGACTTAAGAGTCAGTGAAATGCCAAGTGTAGTAGAGAAAGGCTCGGGGTTGGGCCGACTGCATCCTGCTTCCAAACCACAGAGGTGTCTATGAAGAGCTCTCCCATCACCTAGCCAAAGAGAAGGTGTTCCAAGCCAGACAGCTCCAGCCATGGCGACTTTAGTAGACAGAAGTTGGCTCGCATTGGTGACACTGAAAGAAAATTCAGCCAGTTTCTCTCAAAGTAAACTCTCGGCTGAGCTTAACACGTCCTGTCTGTCAGACCGTGAGTCCTGTAGGGGCTGTGTCCTGTCTGTCAGACCGTGAGTCCTATAGGGGCTGTGTCCTGTCTGTCAGACCGTGACTCCTATAGGGGCTGTGTCCTGTCTGTCAGACCGTGAGTCCTATCGGGGCTGTGTCCTGTCTGTCAGACCGTGAGTCCTATCGGGGCTGTGTCCTGTCTGTCAGACCGTGACTCCTATAGGAGCTGTGTCCTGTCTGTCAGACCGTGAGTCCTATCGGGGCTGTGTTCTGTCTGTCAGACCTGTGACTCCTATAGGGGCTGTGTCCTGTCAGACAGTGAGTCCTATAAGGGCTGTGTCCTGTCTGTCAGACCTGTGACTCCTATAGGATCTGTGTCCTGTCTGTCAGACCTGAGAGTCCTATAGGGGCTGTGTCCTGTCTGTCAGACCTGAGAGTCCTATAGGAGCTGTGTCCTGTCTGTCAGACCTGAGAGTCCTATAGGGGCTGTGTCCTGTCTGTCAGACCTGAGAGTCTTATAGGGGCTGAGGCCCACAGGCATGTCCATTGACTTCCCTACATAATTGTTACTTTTGCTTATTTGCTTTGTTTGTTTAATTTCCCTTTTGGCAGAGGTTCCCAGCATACAGCCCAGGCTGACCTTGAATTTGCAGCCCTCCTACCTCAGCCCTCTGGGTGCTGGGATTACAGGTGTGCACCACCAATCTAAATATTAGTTTCCTCAACTACATAATGAAATTAACGAAACATTTTAAGGGTATTTCTCCTGTTGGAGGAAGGATTGTGAATTCTTTCCGTTTCACAACTTCCTACCGCATCACATCGTTTTTATAGTAAGGGAAACAGTGGTGATATAAAATAAGAGATGATCTAGCTGCTTTTGGAAATGTTAATCTTCTCATCACAACCAGCGTGGTTTTTTGGTTGTTTCTTTTCTCGTTTTCCTGTGGCCTGCAGATCCCTCACACACTTTCTAAAGCTGCTGTGATGTTTGATTTTCTTCTATGCAGAAAAAATGCAGCCTGGGAATTCCTTGCCATGCTTCCCGGAGATCACAGCAGAGTCTGCAAGGGAACTTCCTGCCTGGGAACATGTGGTCCTCACACAGGATCTTCTGTTCTTCCTCCAAGTGTGACACTCGCCATCCCTCCATTTCCTCCATCCCTCTTACAAAAGCTCCCAGAGAAATAGCAACTGCCAACTGCCACCCCTAAGCTTTGGTGCAGCTGAATTTACTACAGGTACCGGAACCTAAGATGGCATCATCACCCTGAGGATGGAGAGGGAGTCTGGAGCTTGGAGGCTGCCGAACCCCACAGGATTCATCTGAGACAAAGACATGTCACTTCAACTCCTCTACCTTAAAGCATGGATATTTAAATTGCATGGATAGGTAATGGGTGTCAACCATTAAAACCATCACACAAAAGTCTTTTGCTTAAAATATGCATTATACTCTGCCCTACATGGGCTGTCTAGATCACAGTTGTTCCCGTAAGACTAGAAGAGGGGTAGAAACACAAGAGACAAAAGCAGTGGATGACTCAAGGATGTAACTTTTCCTAGACACAACAGAGGAGATGCACCTATGAACCCCCATAGCGGTACGCAGCGAGCCCACACAAGCTCAAGCCAGACAAACGTTACAGTATAGAGGGATGGGGGTGAGCACAAAGTCCCTGTCCTGGCCCAGGAGCTATTAGTATTTGCTACTGTGAGAGAGAAAGACAGCTTTCTTCAAGGGAGTGATACTTGGTTTATCAACTATGCTCCAAGACAGGCCCTGCCCATGCCCAGGAGCAGGCCGACACAAACTGACAGTCTCCACGGATTTGAGTTTCTATTTAGTTTTGAAATAGAGAAGTGGGACAGGAAGCTGAGTGGGAGGATCTGGGAGGAGTTGAGGGGAACAAATATGCTGAATATATTGTATGAAGTTCTCAAAGAATAAATAAAAACATTATTTAAAATATTCATTACAATGTTCATTTTCTTAATCTTTGTGTTTGTGATGGTGTCGTGATACTTTGTATACTACTTTGTATGCTAACCTTAAAATGTAAATATAAAATACCACAGTCAATATTTAAAAATTATACCCACGTTGAACGTTTCTGCAGGCACATGTCAATGGGTCCTTATAAAATATAGAAATCTTGGGGACTGGGGAGGTGGGTCAGTGATTAAAGTGCCATGGCACAAGCGTGTAGACTGGATTTCGGACCCCCTAGGGTCCACTCCAATGTCCAGAGGTCATTACAGTCCACCTTTAATTCTAACTTTAGAAGTCAGACATGGGACCCCTGGAGCAAACTGGCTAACAAGACTAGCCCTATCAGTGAGCTCTGGGTTTGACTGAGCGACTCCGCCTCATTGACTAGAGTGGAAGAGTAACTGAGCATGATTCTTGACATCAACTGCGAGCCTCTACATGCAGGAGTACATGTGTATATATACATGCAAATGTGCTGTGCATACATGCCTACAGGAAGCTTTGTAAAATTGAAATCTGGGACCAAAGATCAAGCATCCTACATTCATGTTACTTCAGCTACTGCCACACACTTTCATGATACATCAATTATAAATCTGCATTTATCTCCTTACAGTTTCTGAGATCACTAGTACAGTCACACATTAGTGTGAAGGCCGAATTGTTATTAGCAACAAATTGTTGAATTCTATATTAATTGATTGATTGATTGATTAATTAATTAATTAATTAATTTGTTTTTGTTTGTTTTGATGCAGGCTTTCCAGTGTAACCCTGGCTGTCCTGGAACTCTCTCTGTAGAGCAGGCTGACCTTGAACTCACAGAGATCCGCCTGCCTCTGCCTCCTGAGTGCTGGGATTAAGATGTGCACCACCACCCACCGGGTGAAGTCTACATTCTTGAAAGAAACCAGAAGCCATCAAATAACTACTCTTTGGTTGGTGCTGATTCTGACTGAGCTCAGCCTTTTGATCTGTGCCAGGCAGATGGCTGTGTTCTCTTCTGCCCCACATCTGTAGAGATGTATTTCATAGTGTCTCCACCTCATGTGTATCGAGTTTTCTCTTTTGGTTGTCTAAGATGTTGTTCTAAGGTCCAACAATGAATGAATGGCTCCATACTCATGTCCTGTGCATACACACACACACACACACACACACACACACATAAAATACCCACCTTACAACCTGTTCCTATTGTTCAAGTTGTTCTTTCAGGAAGACGTAGCGTATATTTCTTTACAAAGAAAGTTTTTAAAAAGAGAGAGAAAATGAAACGAAACAGTGACTGTTCCCCAGTGCAATTACTGTGTCAAATATTCCCCTGGGGAAAGGGATTTGCTCTTATTGTGAAATAAATTATTCTGGAAACCAGGCTTCCGCAGTCACTTTTCTTTTTCCCCAGGCGGTATTTTCCCACTACTGCTCTCAAAATTCACTTTTGCTGATACACATATGGGAGGCTGGAAATAGTCAAAATTATATGTTTGAATTTTAAATATATTTCCATTTTCTATAAATGTTAGCAGCTCCCCAGATTATCAGGGGACACTCCGTGGTTCAGCCATCGCCTGTCCCAGAAATTGCTGGCTGGTCTTCCTCGTCCCCAAGAAGAGATGGAGATTCTCTTATCAGCTCTTAACCTCTACATATCAGGGTCTCTAGCCCCACAGCTGCCACTTGCCTAGAACACTTCGAAAGACAAGGTCCAATGGGAAGCAGCAAAGGACAGAGAGGAGCAGGCTTAGCTCACCCTCCTCCCCACAATCCAGCATCCCCCAGATAAGTTCATTTCCCACAGCAGCCCAGCATGAATCCTCTGTGGGTCCCAACCACGCATTCCCTGCTCAGTAAGCACCCCATCAGCCTCGCATCCTGTCCACTTCAAACCACTGGACAAACTTCTCTCAGCCACATTCTGAACAAGACAGAACTTTTAATCAGTTTTGGAATCCTCCAGAACTCACTCTGATTCCTCTTAACCTACAGAAAAGGCAGATTTTTTTTCAAAACTAATGCATTTATTTTGCTTCTCCAAACCATAGAGCAAAGCAGGGTCTCTGGAATGAGGTGATTGGGGGTGTGGGGATTGGAGATAGAGTGCAAATAAATGTTGGGCATGGAAGTGAAGACAGTGGCTAACATGCTCTATATCCCACTTAGGGCCAGAGTCTGTGACGTTCTAAGTCATGGGCCTCACTGATGACCTCTTCTGCAAGCTTCCTTAGTCTCTAAGTGTAAAACTTTCAACAAAATTCAGTTGCAGTGGGTATTTCCTGAGATCTTAAGTGTGTGCCAGGCCTTCATCCAGGGACTCTAGATGTTTTTAATCATTTGATTCACACAGTCCTTAAAGGTGAGTGGCATTGGGAAGGCTCCACATTTCAAAGGTTGTGCGCTGATGTTACGCTACAGCTATTGTCTCCTGGAAGGGTTTTGAATGCCAACAGGTTGAATAATAAGCTTCTACTGAGTTCCTGTGTGTGTGTGTCTGTGTGTCTGTGTGCATGTGTATGTGTGTGTAAGCACAGTACATATTCATTCTAATTCCAAATATTGCATTGACTCTTTCACACACAAAAAATAAAGCAGCGGCATTAGGACTATGCACTGGCTAGGAACACAAACTGTGGCGTAAGCCCAAGCCACATCTCTGTGTCACCATGCTGTGTGACCACATCTAAATGACCTGACCTTTCTAAGCCTTGCCTGTAAAATGAACACAACAATAGAATCTTCCTAACAGGTGGTTGGAAGGATTATTATCTAAGGAAAGTACATAGTGCAGAGCCCAGCGCTCAGCGAAAGTCAAATGGATGTTCTAATCATCTTCCTCTGTCTACAGAAGACCGGGATGGAGAGATTCGCCACAAAAACTACAACTGCTCTCTTTGTGGGTTCTCACCAGTAAGCAGTAAGAGACTTTACACGTGATTCATTTCAGTGTTGATTTCATTTGGGTATTTAAGAATACCACAGCCTTTGACCCATGCCTGGGGTTTTCCATAAAATACAGGAACTAAAGACGAACTTGGTCTTGGAGGGAAAAGACACCATAAACAGACAGACAGATGTAGAGTTATCAGAAATTATATGTAATTTTCACAGAAAGGAATATTAAGGATTCTATTCATTTCTATGCTTGTTAAAAATAATACATTCTTGATGTACAGAATTTAGGACACAAAACCCAAAATGTTTTTAAGTTTCCTCTTTAAAGATTTGTCTTTAGTTAATGAGTATTTTGCCTGTGTGTGTCTATGTATGTGCACCGCGTGTGAAGTGCTGGAGGAGACCAGGAGAGGACAACACAATGCTGGAACATGTGAGCTGTCGTGTGGGTGCTGGGATCTGAACTGGAGTCCTCTGAAGAGAGGCCAGGGCTCTTAACAATTGATCCATCTCTCCAGTGCCCCCCCAAACATTTTAAAAACTAAAAGAGGACTGGGAGGTGACTGGGTCAGTAAAGAGGGCTGCCACCAAAGCTGAGATGTCAGTTGGATCCTGGGAATTCACACAGTGGGAGGAGAGAATGGACTTTCGCAAGTTGTCCTCTGCCCTCCATACATACATGCCCACATGCATACACAGTCACATACACATAAATAAACAAATCTGAAGACCAAAAGGAAGAATTGAAAGCACTGCTGTTCACCTGACAACTGATGATAGTTTTTTGAGGACTGAGACTTAGCAAACGGGCTGACGATAGGCATCCATTCTACTTGGTTGGTCATTGACATAAGAACTGTGAACTGTCAACCACGGCTCCTGTGACAGTGAGCAGTTTTCATCATCACCTGCCCACTTTTGAAACCATAGTGTGAGTAAGCTCGTGCCAACTTTCAAATCACTCTGATCGCATCTAATGAGCCCGCCCCACTTTTGGACATTCTTGGGCAGCAGCATCTTAAAACCATCTACCCACAATGCAATAGAAGACATACACCCTGGTTTACTTACACATTCTATTACTTTTCAATATATGCATGGTTTTCAATTCCCCTGTGAGAGATATCTCTGGCCATAAAAGTCTGAGTCATTAATGTACTGTAATTTGATGAACATTTGCTTAGATGGCAAAATAATGTTTTAATTTTATATCAAGCTGTTAGTTCTACAAATCACTGAGTTGTCTTGTATATTTGTGAGGAGCCTGCCAGTAGGAATGGAAATCCTAAGAGCCACGCAGACACCATTAAATGTAAGTGAGGGGGCTGGAGAGATACCTCAGTGGTTAAGAGCGTGTGTGTGTTCTTACTGAGGACCTAGGCTCAATTCCCAGCACCCACATGGTGGCTCACAACCATCTGTAACTCTAGTTCCAGGGGATCCAGTGCCCTCCTATGACCTCTGTGGACCCTGGGCACATACACATGTGGAACACAGGAAAAATTCATACACATGAAAGCATAATACCTTAAAAATATAAGTAAGTGTCAGCATGTCCTATAAGTGGTAACTTGCCTTCTATCTATAGCTGTGCTGTTGTTATGATAGCACTAACGTCCTCAACTGCTGGTGTCACAAATTCTCAGATCTCTCTCTTGACTTTTAGACTTTCGGGACTTTGGAGTCCTCATCACAGACTCCTTCCTTTCCCAAAGGACATCAAAACAGACCACATCACTTCTCCCATCGTTAGGGAAAGAGGCTTCCATTTGGACTAGGGGTGTAGTTCAGTTGGTAGAGTGCTGGCCTAGCATGGACGACATCCTGGGGTCTACCCACAACCCTGCATAAAACTTGGTGTGATGGTACTATGTTTGTAATCAGAGAACTTGTGATGTGGATGCTGGAAGATCCAAAGGTTAAGTTCACCCCAACTACTTACCAAGTTCAAGGTCATCCTGGGACAAAACAAAAGAAATATATAGGTACAGCGATGTGTCGTGTTCTTTCTCTGTCCCCCTGATAGGTCCAGTGTTGCCAATCTATGTTTGGACATGCCAAGCACCTGGATACATCTCTTTAAACACATGTCTGGGTAAATCAGAAAGCAAAGTCCTTGCTGCTGGCATACACTCCCCTACTTCCATATAGCAGCTCCCAAAATCTGCATCCCACCACTATCCATATGGCTTGGACAGTATGGACCACCATACCATCCATAGATATAGGAGGGCCACAGCTACTGTCCCATGTGATCTGGAAACACCCCTCCCCCAAATGACCATAAACGTGAGCATACTCTCTGTGTCAGCAAAGCTAGCAGAAAAGACCACTATCTCCCCAGTAGGTTTGCTGGTGTGAAGGTCTGGAACTGGGTGTCATCTTGGCATTGTGAGAAGAAGGCTGAGAAGCCTCTAGAAGCTGTGCTGCAAAGCCCAGGGAAGAAATCAGTATTGTACAGGACCTGTGGTCCTGGAAAGAAGGAAAACTAAAGATACCCTGAAAGCCATCTTATGTACCTAGAAATGCTAGACATCCCACAGTATGCCTTAATGCAATTCGGAGGCTACTCAATGGGGGCAGGCCAGCCACATTAGAAGATGCCTTTCCACGAACTAAAGATGGCAGTGCATCTAAACAGGCAAAGACCTCCCAAGGAAAGATCCAATTCCCCTAGACAAACCACCCAGGGAACAATAATTTAGCCAGTGGCAGTCAATTAAGTGATCACCATCCCTATTTTTCTGAATGGTCAGAAGAGCCCATAGGCAACGGAGAGGCCACTGATGCGGAGGAAGGGAAGATGGGCTAGCAGAAGAAGAGGCAGGTGGCAGGCTCGTGAGCAGACCGTCCCCAGGCCCCTAGAAGAAGACAGTTCTTTGCTTGACTGATAATGAAATTGTTAGCAGTTTTAAGTGAGCGGGTCTTCCGCTGACTCTCATCTGTATGTCTGCTGTCTGAGGGCCACATTGAGAAGGACCACACGGGAGATCATCCGTTATCTTCTGCAGCTTGCTTCTTAAATGTTACGCTGGTCATCTTGGTTATAAACCTAAATACCAACCTGGCAACATATCCCCCTGTTAACTGTTCTCTCCCAAAGAGAGCAAAATGGGGAAATCGAAACAGACCCTGCATAGATTTTTTTTTTTTCAGGGCTGTGTGGAAGTTGGTAGTAGCGCAGTTGCGAATGAACTGGCATTTAAGCACTTAATCTGCTGACCTTGAATCCCACAGCAATTTCTTGTCTCTTAAAAACCGGGAACATATAAAAATTATATGTGCGTCAATTATTTTAATCATTTTTGTTTAAATTTATCTTTCTCAATTTTGGCTCATTGGTATTGTAACCCAGTATCTCTTGTCGTTTCATATCCATTCATTAATATTCATTGAAAGTATCTGTGACTTCAATAAGCCCAGGCTAACATTTTATAATGCATTCGGGAGTATTACTTTTAAAGATTTTGAACCACTACCCCCTTCACTGAAAGTGATACTTGGTGCTTCATAAGAATGCAAGTGACTTCCCAGAGATGGGCTGAAGGAATGAATCAGGGTGGACTTGAATTTATCTTAGGGAGGAACGCCTCCACCCACAACTGCAGAATAGGTAGAGGTCATATCATTTCCCTTCCACTCAAGAAATTCTTACTGAGGGAGGCCCAAGTATTAAGCCCAGAACTGACTACTTTAGCCCTCAGCTGGGGTTCTTGCTAACATGGGGGGGCTCAGTAAGGTGTCAGGTATTTTAGGGATCTCCTGCACAGCCTAGTTCCAGCTATGTGAGAGACCTTTTTCAGAGTAATAAGGCAAAGAATGAGAAAGTAGGATGCCTGTACACACACACACACACACACACACACATACACACCTTGCAAAACTGCTCAGCATTTTGGTTACCAGTATTGGCTATTTCGGAAGAGGAAATCCACAGATTTATACTATCAAAAAGAACTTCAAGGGGAGGAAGTTTCTAGGCTGTGATCACTATCAGCTCCTTTGGTCAGTATAGAAAGAGCTATATTTTTCAAAGGAGAAAAGTTGTAAGGCTAAACAAATGAACAATGTACAAATATTGGTCCACCCATGTCCTGTACCTATGAGTTCCAGCCATGAGGAGTGCTGGCTTACAAGAAAACTGTTGGATCCAGGGGTAGGGGGAATAAATGAAAAGGGGAAGGAGAAGAATGGAAGAGAAAGGGAGGAGAAGGGAAAAGAAGGGAGTGGGAAGGGAGGGAAAAGAGAAGAATGAAGAATAAGGAAGTAGAAGGGAGAGGCATGGGAGAGGACAGAGTCAGAAGGGAGCAAGACCCACTACTGAAATCATAATGAAAGCATTTTGTATTAGAGCTGGACCACAGTGTGTAGAAGAGCCAACCGGCATCCAAAGACGCCTTACACATGGCGATCTTAGGTACTTAGGATATAAGTACCTACTGCTCCTGCTGAAAGTTTACATCTTGAACTATAATCAGGGAGCAGAGAGTAGGAACTGGGAATAATGGGAGTCCTGTAATTCTCAAAGTCTACCTCTAGTGACACCAAAGCCACACCTCCTAAACCTACCCAACCGGCACCACCAACTGAGGATTAAATATTCAAATTCCCAAGACTATGAGGGACATCTCATTCAAACCACAACATCTATACATCCCACTTATTCCTCACGGCAGCTCTCTGAAATATTCATTTCTCCTTTTCCAATGGACAAAGTACTGAAATGTGAAAGAATCTCACAAGGGTAATCTTGGCATTGCCATGATCAGCCCTACTACATTGCTTCTGCCTGTTTTACAGATATTCAGTGGAAAGCAAAACTTTTTTACTGAAAAGTATTTTTCAAATGTCCAGAAGAAATGCATGCAGCAGGTCAAGCCTTGGGGCTGTTACAGAACATTTGCCCACAGAGCAGGACTTCTCATGTGGCAAATGCAGAGTCAGAGAAGGCTACCAAGAGATGGATGGTTTTAAGAATTCACCCATTCGCTGAATACGGAGCTTCTACTATGCATTCAATGTTCTTGAGATGTGAGTAGAGCGGCCATTGGGGCCTTCACCACCTGTGGGTGGAAAAGAGCTGACCAAGAATATCCAAACATGCAAACTCCCACATGGCCAGTGCTAGACCACTGATACTAGTCCTTCTTTTTTGGGGAACACACACATTTCTCACACTCTGTCTCTAGACCCACATCAAAATCTACTTTAAAAAGACTGCTTGTCTGAAGAGCCTCTCTCAAGGGTTTTACAAACCTAAGTTTCAAGAGGAAAAAAATAAATTCATTCCTCATGAAAGAAATTCTAAATGTTGTAAAAATAAGCATGCCAGCATTCCTGATAGTAGTAATTTGAAGTAACCAAATTTTCATTTGGGGACATGGCTCAATTGGTAAAGTGAAAGCTCAATAAGTAGTCCATCTCCTAAAACCTATGTACAAAGCCACACAAGATGCCAAGTACATATAATTCCAGTGGGGATTTGAAAGAGAAGGTCCTAAGGGCTCGATGCCTAGCCTCCCTACCTAGGTGAGCTTCAGAGTAGTAGGAAACCCTGTCTCAAAACTAAAAAGTGGAAGTCACATGATGATTGATGCACCAAGCTTGTCTTCTAGCCTCATATACACACATGTAGCTGTACATATAAAATGCATGCACATATACAGACACATACACAAACACACACACACACACACAAGAAATGCCTAAATTCTTGTAATCATATGTGATTAATAGAGGGATTTGAAGATAGAATTGTCAAAGAAAAACTAGCCATTGGTGTGGGACAATCTGTATTCTGTCAATTATGTTTTAAATAAACATGACTGGCCAGTAGCCAGGCAGGAAGTTTAGGCAGGACAACTAGATAGGAAGTAGAGGCAGGGCAATGAGAACAGGAGAATTCTGGGAAGAAGATTCCTCTGCAGTCTTGCCCAGACATAGAATAAGGAAGATTGCTTCACTAAAAAGGTACCAAGCCATGTGGCTAACTTAGATAAGAATAATGGGTTAATATAAGAGTTAATAAGAAGCCTGAGCTAATGGGCCAATCAGTTTATGATTAATGTAGACCTCTGTGTGATTTCTTTGGGACTTAACGATTGTGGGAACCTGGCAGGACAAAAACCTCAGACAACAAGCCATAACCAGAACTGGCTCACCTCTGTCACTCTCTGTATTAGAAAAAGCTGCCTCCTTGTGTTCCAATATGTCTAGCATAATCTCTGCAAGATAATCCTGTCTACAATTTCACATACACTAAACTTTTTGGATAGTGATTCTTGCCCAGGAGCATATTTTCCTTAGAGAGCGGACAAGCTCCCCTGAGTAGCACCAGAGTTGTTACATAGTTTGAGAATATATATTCAGTCACATGTTTCGATAGTTGTAAAATAGAAACATATAACCAGTATTTTCCTAACAGGGAAACTAGCATTCTTTGCCTTGTCTTTGCTCTTGACCCAGAAAGCAATAAACTGTGATGGAGATAAAGAGGTGAGCAAAAAGAAAGGAGTACATCAAGACCTTGCAAGTGGCTCAGAGAGTTACAGGTTTCTTCAAAGTATTAGCTTCCAAACATCAAGAGACTGCCCTTTCTCATTCTCAATTTACATTTTGGATAAGTAGATAATGTGACTAATTTTCACAGTTCTCTTGGTTCTCTATATGGATTTAATGTTTACAGTCCCTGGTCTGATGACCATGGCATTAGTTGGGGGGCCCTGGGAGGTAAGATAATGAGGACAAAGCTCTCATGAATGAGACTAGAGCTCTTAAATATGGGACACAGGATTTCATCCTCCCAGGGCCCCTTGAAGACATGGCAAGAAGATGACCTGACTATTACAAGCTATAAAATCCCTCAATCTTGGCCATGACATTTGGCTTCAACCTTCTGGACAGTGAGGAATCAATGTCAGGTTTTAAAGCCATGACAAGCCATTTGCTACAGCCCATGACATTTGTCGTGGCACTCCTATAGGAACACATGTACAAAAACTACAGTCTGGGGAAGCTCAGAGTGCTCCAACCATAAAACTACTTTTATTGCTACTTCATAACTGCAATTTTATGCTAATGTTATGAACTATAATGTAAACATCTGATATGTAGGATATCTGATATGTGACCCTGGTGAAAGGGTCATTCTACCTTCATAGGGGTCACAACCCACAGGTTGAGAACTGCTGTTCAACAGCAAAGCCCATAACAAGATGTAGAGTTTTAAGTAATACATCGGTCTTCTCTGTGTCATCTGCGGAACATACAAAGAGCACTACAGCAGCCACGATATCAGGAAAGATGGTCCAGTGGTACCCAGGTAACCTGGGTGATTTGGCTGAGTGTCTGCCTCCCAAGTGGATTCATTACCTTGTGCCAAGAGAGCCAGCACCCATTCTGATGTGTGTGGACGGCTGAGAGGGCATCACAAGGATAGGCTATGTTGTCTGTGCTATATTTTACTCCCCATGAACTCTGAGGACACAGAATTCTGAGTGAATGAATGCACAGGTCCCACCAACAGTCAAGATGACCAGGGGCCCCATAAGCAGGGTGAGAGGGAGAGGTGGGTCTAATCCCCAAGAGCCTCAGAAGCAAGTGCAGCTGCCTCCCTCAACAGCACAGTGAGAACGGTGAGCCCAGAGGCCACAGAGAGAGTTGCCTTTTCCTTAGTTCTGCAGGATGTTTGCTTCTCAGATTTGATGTGTGTACCCATCACCCTAGAAAATGTCACTTGGAGAGAGATGGGACAGAAGGGCCGTTAGCCACTGCTCTTCGATGTTAAAGTGCTTCTTTACATAGTCCAACCTTGAATGAAGAGAGACCACTCTGTCTTTTTCTTTTTCTTTTTTAGCAGCTGCCCTAACGGTGGCCTTAGCAGTGGGCTGAGCAGCAAGAGTGGATCCATTTCTGGGCAACCATTCAAGATAGGAAAATTGAATGTCTCCAAACTCTCTAAAATCAAGTTTTGTAATTTTGAAAGACTGTGAATGAATTCTCAAGGACACAAATGTACTAAGGAATGAAGCATCCAAGGGAATGTGATTAGCATTGCCTATGCCAGTACATATCAGGCCTCTGTAATACTTGTGTCAACACAATCCAGCGTTGTCTCAATTGAAATTGAAATGTCTGTGGCATACAGCATTTCTTCCTAAACAATAAACTGTATTCCACCCCATACTGAGTTAACGTTCTGAGCTTGACATTACTCTTACAAGGAGGAGAATACCAATAGATAATTATCAAGGACAAGCTGTATATATTTATGTCTATATGCACCAAATCATATTTTGCCTATAGCTTTTACTCAAAATAATGGGAAGAGATGGTACCAATCAGATTTTACAAACAGAACAGGAAAAGAGACCCGTAAAGATACGCAAGTGAGTTTTGCTTTTGGTCATGCCAGAGGCAGGGGGATAGATTAGTTTGCTCCTTGGGGAATCTTCCAGACCTCAGCTTTCACTGTGTATCTTCATCCTCTGGGAATCTTTGTAGCCGACTGCATAACCATGCAGGAACCACACTGTGGATGAAGCCTGGCATCAAGAGACCTCAACTGGTGAATGGTAAGCATGTTAATGTGGATAATTTAAAACTCATAAATAGCTTTCCATAATGTGATTCTTGCCCAAGGGGGTCTTTTGGTTGGAGTGCAAATACAATAAGGCTTGAGTTTGCAGCTTAAAAAGGGAAACAGAATATGAGAAGAAGAAATTTCTAAGTAGCTTTTGCTGAGGTTCTTGTTTAGTGAAGGAACTAGTGGGGAGACAAAGGAGAACGGTCTTATAAAGGAGCCATGGGGAGTTCTCCCTGTACTCTATTAAACTGCTGCGGTTTCAAAGGCAAAAATCCCAACTTCTTTCACTGAGATGGGAAACCTGCCTGTCTTTGCCATGGTGGACCATGTGGTAGTTTGAAGGAAATGCCCGCACAGACTCACAGACTTGAATGCTTGGTCACCAGGGACTGGCACTATTAGGAGGTTTGACCTTTTTGGAGTAGGTGTGACTTTGTTGGAGGAAGTGTGTCTCTGGTGGTGGGCTTTAAGGTTTCAGATGCTCAAGCCAGGCCCAGTGCCTCTCTCTGCCTACTTCCTGCCAATCTGGATGTAGAATTCTATTCTCAACTACCTCTTCAGCACCATGTCTGCCTACATACCTCCATGCTTCCTGCCATGATGGCAATGGGCTAAACCTCTGAACTGCAAGCCAGCCCCAATTAAATGTTTCCCTTTATAAGAGCTTCTGTTGTCGTGGTGCCTCTTCATGGAAATAAAACAGTTCACTCTGAGTTCCCAGCTACCAGAACATAAAATTTAGTTGAAGATGTCAACAGAATGGATGAAGGTGAGGGCAGGGGCAGAAAAGTATATAAATTACTATCCTTATTCCTAACTCAGAAACAGGGACTAGTTTCAAAGAACTCCTGGAACCATCCACACTGCTTGTCAACTATTTAAGTAAGTATCCTTATTACTTGAAAATAGAAGTTCAAACTGTGAAAGATTTTGTGCAATTCACTCCTGATGTACACTTAGAATTTTCTCTTAAGGTCTATAACTTGTTAGAGAAGTTCCACTCTCAGAAGTCAGTGGTCAGCAGCCTTGTAGAACTCTATTGAAGAAGCTTAAGAGTGCACCTATTTGATCATTATCAGATTGTCAGAGTCCTTCACAGAAAATATTAACTAATGTACTATACTTCTATATTGTAATTTATCATATGCTTATCTGGGAAATCAAACACTTTTGACAATTTCCTATGGTTCTTTTTTTTAATACAACCAGAGCAATGTTAAGATCACAGATTTTAAGTTCAGACCCTGTTGATCAGAACACTAGCATTTTCAAATGGGCAGTCTCAAGTTTCTCTGATCCTGGCTTCCTTGTCTGCGAAATGGTATTATTGCAGTACCAATTTCAGAGGAGGCTTAAGGAAACTGAGTGAGAAAAGGAGACCAAAGCACGGGGATACAAAAGGTTCTCAGCACATTTCCTCATTTTGAGTATGTTCCTAGAATCTCACTCCCCACTCCCAAACAAACAACCCGTTCTTAAGTTCCTAGGGGAATTGTAAGTTCTCCAGAGGAAGCAAACATAAAGACTGTCACTGCTTCTAAAATGAATTCAAGTGGTTGTGTAGTATAACTGGAGAGAGAGCTAAGAGGCTAAAAGCACCATCTGCTCTTGCAGAGGACCCGGGTTCAGTTTCAAGCACCCATATGGCAGCACTCAATCATCTGTAGCTCCGGTTCAGAGGAGAGCCACGCCCACTTCTGACTTCCATGAACACTGCATGTATATGATACACATGTATACACACGAGCAAACACTCATACGCATACATAAAATTAAGACAATCTTTAAAAATAAAGTATCCTGATAGTCAAGTATTTTTAAATTCAATATACTTAAAAAATCACACATATGCCATGTACATGTCTAATATGGGTATTTTACAGGTTGTTGTTACACAGACATTATGAATAAAACATTTATTTGTACCCTATGATCACCATGAGAAGGATCCACGAACTCCCTGAGAAACCTTCCATGTCTCCCCTCCCTGAGTTGGTATGGGTTCCCATCTCTGACATGACCCCATGGTAAACAGGCATTGGAATCTGCGGCTAAATAGTTCTAAGACTCTAGAGTTCCTTCTCCACCATTGTCCTTGATCCATTCACCGTGGACAGGAAAGCATTCCCTAATGGCTCTCCTGTTTGTTGCCACTCAAGTTTTGGTTCCCATTCAGCAACAACCACATGCCTGCAAAATCCATTCAGAATAGGTGAGTGTTCAGCTTGCTTGGCAAATGGTGTAAGTCCCATAGATGAATCCAAGTGCCAGAGGAAGGTGTTCTCTGGCAATGGCTAGATCTCACCCTCACTGCCACTTGACATAGACTAGACCCTTCGTTCCATAACTCAGACGGCACCCTATGATCAGGTATGGTCAGAGGTCCGTTGAGCACACAACACATACCACAAAACTATAATATCAGACATACCTGACTTTTTATACATTAGAAACTGCAATTGTCTGTGGCATCTCACAGGGCTGATGTGAGAATGAGACAGTAAGAGCTGCAGAAGCATACTGAAGCATAGAACCACCATACGCATACCGTAGCGTTCATTAAGAAATGGGACGACTAGCTAATTTGAGTGAGATTCAACAATGCCAGCTCTAAGGGGCAGAACTGTCACTTCCCATCCAGATTTTCACTGCGCACATCAGTTTGAAAACGTCCCATGCATAACATAGATTCTCCCAGCATCATTTACTGATGGGGGTGTATTAAGTTGTCATGTTTCAATTTTAAACAGACTCTCATGCAGTCAATGCTGGCCTCAAATTCCTTACCCAGACAATGCTAACCTTGAGCTGATCCTCCTGCCTCGGTTGCCTAAGTGCTAAGGTTACAGCTATGAGTCACCACACCTGACTCATTATTGAGGGCTTACTTGCACACCAACTCTTGATCCACTGCCAAGCAAAATCTGGAAAAGGAGACTGAAGGCGGGGGGGGGGGTTCCTTATAAATCCACACGCTTAACATTTAGAAGAAATGAAAAGATTGCTAAACATGCTCAGCCAGGCATCTCCTAGGAACAGCTGCGTGTGTGCACGTACAAGTTTGGAAGGTTCTAGATTGTCTGGTAGTAGACCTTATTCATTTCACTGCAAAGCTGCTCATAACCACAGGTACATGCCCTCTAGCTGAGGAGTCTGACGCTCCAAATTTTATTGCGCGGGTACCTTCTCCGGCTGAAGGTAAGAAACCGTGTCTCCAGGGTATAATGTACCTGTCACGACACAAAGGCATCAAGAAAACACATGGGAGATTTTGCTCTAACCTGGGAAGCAAAACAATTTTGCAAAACTAAGCACGGCTTGAAGCAATGCCAAAGGTCGATAGCCCTTCATCACTAACATTCTGGGATTCGTAAGGCCCCGTCTCAGGAAACGAAAGCCCTTTCCCTATAAGTTCCTATCCAATTTTTGTGATCATCGCAAAACCATTAACTGCATTGACTCAATTGACTGACCGTCCTTTGACAGCTCAGAATCCTTCCTAAGTACCATGCTATTCAATTAACTCATTTTCAATTAGCACAGTCGCTGCCAACCTGGTGTAAATGAAATCTCCTCAGGCTCAGGGAAAAGAGAGAGAAAGGAGGCCAATGGGATGGAGACTTCTTCTGGTATCTCATTCTGTCGAAGTTTCCAGAGCAGGTCAGACCCACAAGATAATGTACTTTTTGTGTTTAAGTGCTAACTGGCAGCCAGGTGCTAAGAGAGTGCTGAATCAGCCCAGAAGAGGGGGAGGAAAGAAGAAAGTTGGGTTTCTAGGCTGAAGCCAGCAAAGGAAGCAGAGCCTGGTGAGTTATATATTGCTCAAGGCGGGCACAGGTGGATGGAACCGCAGGCCAGGTCAGAAAAAGAGAAAGATTTATGTTCTGTGCAAACAAAAGGGCAGAAGAAAAATCACCAATCCGGCTGGGCAGCCCTACAGTGAAGGAGACAGCTGTTCATACCGAGAAGGAATGGTCAGGTAAGACGGGCTGAAAGAGTAATCAGAGGGCCATCTGCTGACCTGGGATGTCATGCCCTGGAGGCACCGAACCAATCCTGTCCTCCAGGATGCCACACAAAGGGGCCACTGCCAGCCAGGCCAGCAAACCGTGCCAGGACAAGGCATTAAAGTTACATGAGCCCCATGCAAAAAAGTTGCCTGGCCAGTTTTCTTCCGATGGTGAAGCCAAGTGGAAACAGTGTTTTCTTAGTGGAGGACTTGGCAGACCGGGCCACCCAGCCTCTCCATGCAGCAGGAATGCCGAGCAGCGGTTGGCTAATACCAGCGCTCACTACCCATCTTATATCCTGTGGAGGCTGCCCCACCCCTGCTGACAGCAGGTGGAGATAGCCACCAGGTTTGCACTTCGGTGTTGCTGGCCCCAAAGGTTATGGCCACAGGATCCCAAGTGGGTGGGAACAGAATAAGTACGGGTTTTGGTTGGAGAGGCAGCCCCACCTGCAGAGGGTGGGTAAGTCAGAAAGGGCCCAGAGAAATTAGAGGGAGAAAAGGACAGGAACTGGTAATGACCTTGCATAAAGGGACAGTGTGCCATGGAATGAGAGACCCACAAGAGCATAGCTTTGCTCTAAGCAAGCCAGCAGACATTGGGCCCTACCAATACTAATGAGTGTCATTATAGTTCTTGGATGGATGAGCCAAATTTCAGACAAAAAGTAGGACAGAAGAAAAGATTTATGTCATAACACAAATTACAAATTGTAAGACAATGTCACTAAAGAAACCACTGAAAACTGGCGGGACAGCAAAGGCAATCAGAAGAAAGCAGTGACTGTAGAAAGGAGCAGGACTAGGCTGAGGTTAGGACTCGGTTGGCAGGGTGCTTGCCCAGCACATACAGGCCTTGGATCCCATTCTCGCCACCACATAAAACCAGGCATCCTGTTCTTAGCACTTGGGAGATGGAGACAGGGAGATGAGAAGTTCAAGGCCATCCTCAGCTATATAGTGAGTTTGAGGCCTTTCTGGTGTATGCAAATCCAAGGAGAGGGAGGAAGGGAAGGAGGGAGGGAGGGAGGGAGGGAGGGAGGGAGGGAGGGAGGGAGGGAGGGAGGGAGGGAGGAAAAGGGATTAAAGAGGATGAGTATTGGTAATGACAACAACAAAAGCTATCTCTGGACCCCCTCCATTCTCTTCCCCTTGTGCTCAGATAACCATAGCTCTGCCCTTGTGATGTTATAACTTACACCACACATACACACACACACACGCCACACACAGCCTAATAGTCTATGCAGCAGCTAAAAGCCTGTAGCCAGGGAAAGCAATCAGTACCGTGGTGACACCAGAACAAAGCAGGGGTTGGATTGTCTCTGTTGACTCTTTCCTAGCTATTTCACCCTGACTCGGGATTTGGCCCTCCGTGTTTGGCAGTCTGAGCCCTGTTTCCTATTATCTGGAGAAAGCTGGTGTAGAGTCAGTCGTGGCACCCAGCGCACACTCTCCCTTCTGAGGCACATCCCACTCCCACCTCTGCTTTGTCTTGCTCTGTCCCAAGCTCCACTTTGCGTGATACTTATAGCAAACTAGACTTAGGGTGGCACAATCTCCAGATCTAGTAGTCTTTTTGGAGTGTCTGGGGTCACAGGCTGCCCAACAGTAATTAGGAAGGCCAGTCAGATCCCCCCATCATGAAAGCTGTGCCGGACAGGGTGGGCTTGGAAGGAACGAACCTGTTGAAGGAGCATGAAGGAGCATGAAGGAAGGCGGGCAGACATAGGGCCTGAGAAAAAGCTGTATCACAGCCTTAGAGGGCAGACCCTGTGCTGGGGGTTGGGCTGGTCAGCTTCTGGAAAGCAAACAGCAAGCTCTGGTGGACAGGAGCAGCTTCTAAAGGCCATGCGAGGATAGGGGTTGTTCTCCAGAGTTCCTGAATTAGCTCCGGCTGCTATAATAAAATACCCCAGGCAGAGCTTGCTTCAACAGCATCTACTGCTCATAGCCCCAGAGGGTGCTGTGGTGGTGTGAATGAGAAATCTCCTCCATGGGCTCAGATATTTGAACACTTGCTCCCCAGTTGGTACCACACAGTTTAGGAAGGCAGTGTGGGCTTGCTGGAGAAAGTACATCACTGGGGGCAGGCTTTGAGAGTTACTTGCCTCACCCCGCTTCCAAATTTGCTCTCTCTGTTTTCTGGGTGTCAGCTTCCTGCTCCGGCTCCATGCTGCCACGCCTCTCCTGCCATTATGCATTCTCCCTCTGGAACTGCAAGCCAAACACCCTCTCCCACAAGTTGTTTTTGGTTGTGGCATTTTATTGCAGCAATGAATATAGCTATGAAGTTCAAGGTCAGGTATCAGCAGATTTGGTTCCTGCTAAGAGCTTACTTCCTAACTTGATGACACAGCCTTCTTGCCATTTTCTTACAAGGCAGAGGCAAGGAAGAAAGTAAGAAAGGTCGCCAGGAAGCAGGCAGGGAGGAAGGATAGAGGGAGGGCAGGAAGAAAGGAAACAAGAAGAAAGGGAAGAGGAGGCAGCAGGACAGGAGGAGGTGGGGAGAGATGGCGGTCACACACAGGCTGTTCTTTCTCTTCCCACAAGAGCACTCACCCCCTCACAGGAGCGCCTCCTCCTAACCTCATCCATGCCTAAGTACCCCAGAGTCTCCACTGCCATCACACTGGGGACTAGGACTTCAACACATGAACTTGGGAAAAACGCATTTGGTCAGTAACACCCTAAAAAGGAAAGCTAGATGTGGCAGTTCTCTTGCCAGGCATCCGCACCCCAAATCGTTCAGCAGAGCCACCACAACCTCCATAGGGAAGAGCTGCTGCCATCAGTAGCTCTTAGCCAGACATAGCCCTCCTCAGCCTGTGCCACGGTAGCCTCCTGTGATCACGCCTCATACCATTTTAGGGAGATATTTTGATTACTTTTGCCTCTCAGGGCCTAGTCAGGAATGGGAAGCCCCACTGTCCTGTGAATTCACCACTATGAGATGGATGGACCACAAGCCAGCTGTACTAATAACAGCTACAATACACTGATGAACTTATGACACCCCTAGGTATGTTCTCGCATTCAACCTTTCCAACACCCTTATGTTTACAATTGGCCTTCTCATTCTAGTATGACCGGATGAGAAAGACATGACGCGTGTCTTCACTTCCCAGAGTCGGACTCTTGGACTTGAGAGAGGTAAGGAAGCTGTCTGGTGTCACTCGCCAAGTAACCTGTAAGAACAAGACCCCAGTTGTCCATTATGTGTGCAAAGCCCATGCCCACCACGCTTCTAGATCTTCCGAAATTGATACAAACTCACCCCGCCCCTCACACGCCTCTGTGAAACGCCGTCAAGATGAGACAAATTCCCATAGACCATTTTCCCTACACAGTCACCCCGCCTCCCACCACCCCGACGAAAGTTAATAATGAAAAGATACATGACATGCCCATCGCGGAGCACTCTATCAGTCCATTCAGCTAATTTCTACAACGATGATGCTAATTATTAGAGATAATGAAAACTCGCTCTTCTACCACGACCCAGGGGGGACCAACACAATTGATTAACAGGGATTTCAACCCACGCATCCCATCTCTCTCGCTCGTTTTGTAACGGATGGGAAAAAATTGGTTTGTAGATAGAGATTTTTGAGAGCTAAGTGTCTAAGACACTGAAGGGAGCCACCTCATTAAGTCCTAGGCCTCGGTAGGCAAGCGCACAAAACCAGAGGCAAAGCCAAAGGCAGATAAACTCACTACAGGCACTATTTAATGAAAGTTTGCACCGTATCACAGTATTCTTCCTGAATCTTCCATTTTTTTCCCCCTCTTGATTTTATCCACTCATTAATCTTTCTAAAAATGCAGCATTGAAACAGTTAAAAATAAATCTAGGCTTTTCAGAAGAGTAAGGATTTAATCATGGCAGCAAACTAAACCCCAGAGACGATTTTGAGTCTCCAAGTTAAAATGTGGTGTATCTAACTCATAGGAAATTGACTGCTCTCAGGGTCCTCTAACATCATGCATAATCGCCATTCACACCCTAGGAGCTCCTGGGTATTGGTCCAGAGCCCACAACCGGCAGGAAGATCATAGTGTGTGTTGAATAAAATTACCCATTCTAAAGGTCCTCAGCTATCTTGAATATTTTATTAAAAACCTTTTTTGTAGTGGAGACCAACTGGGACCTCTTCCTCCTAGGAACGAACTGTCAATGGTAGTAGAATTGAAAACTAGACAGAGTCAAGCTTAATTAGCTCTCCTACACACACACAACCCCCCCCACACACACACTACCTCCAGCCCCAGATTTCTGATATATTTTTCCCAAACCATGAATACAGTATGGTGAGATTCATCTCCCCAAACCATTTTTTTATTTTAAACAAAAAAAAAGAGAAGAAAGAAAAGAAAAACACAATTGTTGAACAAGTAGAAAAAGTTAAAATGTAGCAACAGATTTCCAAATTCTACACAAACTAGTAGCTGACTGATACTAATAACGTAATAATGATATTATAATCACAAAGCTCACAGGGGTCCATAAAGGACAGTTGGCCAAGTACAGGCTACCAGGCAGATTCTAGGCTTCAGTTTTGAGGCTGACATTTTTCTAGGTAACACAGGTAAAGTGACCACACATTGCTTACTGGATTGTATGAGTCTGGCTTCAAAACATACAACTCAGAGATCTAGGAGGAGGTACATCTGTTAAAGTGTTTGCTTGGCGAGCACCAAGACTCGAGCTGGATACCATGAGCCCATGTAAAAAACAAACAACAACAACAAAAACAGCTGTGGTGGTGGGAGGGAGGCTTCCTGCCTGTCACATCGGGGCTGAGAAGGCAGAGACAAGCAGTTTCCTCAGGCGTGGTAGACAGCCCACTTAGTCTACCTAGTGATTGTGTCAAGCCAGTGAGTGATCATTCCTCAAAACACAGAGCAGACATGTATAAAGGGGTCCTTTGGCCTCCAGACACATGTGCACATTTGTACACCCGTATCTATACAAGCGTGCGTGTGCGTGCACACACTAACACACACACAGTTTGGCCAGGTGTGGTAGCAGGTAGCGAGCGTGGAACAAAGAGGTCTTGAGTTCAAGATGCATCATAAGATCTTGACAAGGGGGAAGGGAGGCAAGCCAGGAGGGAAGGAGGAGGAGAAGGGGGAGGAAGGAAGAAAATGTGACCCCTGAAAAGAGAGTGAACTCAAACAACTCCCTGGTCATGAGGAACCTGTAGTTTAGTTACTGCCGTGAGGAAAGAAAACCAGAGGCCGTTGTACAGCGATGTTAGGAAATTGGTGTTCTTTACAGCGAGCCCTTTCTGGAACTGCTGCATTCCACTTCACGGCTGTAAACTGCTCTGTACCTCTAAGAATGGTAAACTCCCTTCTATGGCACGAAAGTACAAAAGAGTCCAGAGAACATTTCGCTTGCTTCACGTGTTAAGGTGACTGACTATTAGTGGCAGTCTTTGTGTTACGGCCTCGCCTGGGGACACCTCTTCAGGGAGCCCACACTTTGTAATAATTTTTTTTACAGCGTTGCATCTCACAAAAAAATTTAATATGAGGTTGGTTTATTTTGCAAACCATGTGCATATCCAATTTTCCCTCTGTTTCACAATACACAACACATCTGTTATTTCAATGATAACAGATGTTCTGCTGAAATTGTAATAACTTGTGAGTTAACTATATTCAAAACTTTATAGTTACACACGTTCCAATAACTTAATCCCCTACCATTATCTCTTCAAATTGATTTAGCCCTGCAGAAGTTGGAGAAAATCAAATATTCATTGTGTTTGCTTCGTGCATATATACAAAAATCACATCATGATTTATCTCTCCTGGTATTAATCCCGTCTTCCCTGGAAAGATGGGGTAAAAATCCTAACACCATCAACAGTCCCTTCCCTCTTTACTCATGAAGATAAATTTCATAGCCAATTCAGGCTTATTACATGTACGTCTGTATACGAGCATTTTTTTATTATTTGTAGAAGCCTTATAAATCTGATCTGCATTTTCAACCATTTACCATTTAAATAAATGGCCTTTACTCTCATCTCAGGGGCATAAGCCTACCCACATTTGGCTATTTTCTCTTTTAAGGGGGTGATTCTCTTCCCCCCAAACCAGCCACCATTTTCCTTTCAGAAGTCTCTCTCTGTATCTCTGTCTTTCTCTGTGTGTCTGTCTCTCTATCTCTGTCTCTGTGTCTATCTCTGTCTCTGTCTGTCTGTATCTCTCTCTCTCTCTCTCTCTCTCTCTCTCTCTCTCTCTCTCTCTCTCTCTCACACACACACACACGCCTCATAAATACATCCCCAAAAGCCAAGCCAAACATACCCTGTGCCAAGATGTGTGGGTTTCAATACAAATCTCTCAGTAGAGTATGCAGGGGGAGGGCAGAGCATGTGTTAAAGCAGGAGGCAGTCAGCATCTTCTAGTACTTTCCATGCTGGTACAGAGCAGAAGTATTAAGCCACAACAGTGAATGAAAGGCCTCTGGGTTTCCTGACTAGGAGCCAAAAGTGGTTTGAAGAAGGGTGGGGCTGAGGCCAAGAGAATTCTTAAAAGAACAGGCATAGGGCTGGTACAAAGACTTTTGCCCTGTGGGAATTCAGGCTCAGGGGTGACGTAGGAAGACATCAAGGAAGGCAGACAGCACCAGGGTATGATCTGCTGCAAGGGCAAGTCTACATGCTTTGCCAACCCTTTCCCTTTGAGCCTCTGCATTAAATACATGGAAACACTGTTCTCCCTACGTGCATGGCATAAGCACAGGCTAGCAGGGCACGAGGGCTGAGATGCCAGGCACCTGGGTTTGAAACCCAATGCTGCCGCTTCCAGCCTGGTAGGTCTTTGCACTACTCTGGACTGTGGTTCCCTCCCTCCTCTATGAACTGGGTAGAGCAGCAGATCTGACTTCATTGGGTTGTCACACGGGTTACAGCAGATTAAATAGCAAGGACCATGAGGGAAGACAGAGCGTCTAGTACCTACTATTAATACTGGGGCCACATCACCCTGTCTATGCTGGTTCTAAAGGTTAGAATATTTGCAGCTCACTGATGAACTCTGGTCAACAATCCCTTCCCCAAGTTGCTCCTGACCTTTTTGCCCCCAACCCCTTTGCTTATCTATCTAGTGATGTGTTAGGTGAAAACTCTGTGTTGGAGATTTAATTATACATTCTATCTTTTGACTATTTCCCATTTCTCAATATATTGTAACACTTTTGGGGGGTAAGGGATTTGAGACAGGGTTTCTCTGTAGTCTTTTGGAGTCTGTCCTGGAACTAGCTGCTGTAAACCAGGCTGGCATCAAACTCACAGAGATCCACCTGCCTCTGCCTCCCGAGTGCTGGGATTAAAGGCATTTAGCACGACTGCCAAGCAATAACACTTTTATATACAATACAATGTAAAACACTTTTATATACATGCAATGTTAGTCTTGCTAACTATACAATAGATGGCTGACAGATGGAAAGAGACCCTTCCCTGTGTTTACTACTGGCACCTCTCTGTTGGCATCATGTCACTGTTCATGACAGGTCAGTAAACATTTCTCCCAATGTTATAAAATTCCCTCAGCTGCTATACAGTCTTTATGGAGTGTGACAGGCTACACGCAATTCCTAAAGACAATAGAAAATAAACTATGTGCGTTACGTGAGAGGCAAAGTATTAAGGCTTGAAAGAAAATAGAAGCAAGAGGGAAGGTGCTTAGACGGATGGTTGCAAAGACATTCTCCTGAAAGCAGAAAGGACGCTAAGAACATTAAAGCTTAATTGCAAATGTGTTCGTGTTCAAAAGTCCAACTTGCTTGAGGGACAATAAAGACCCATTTGGGGAGCTGGTACCTTCCCTAGACACAAGTACCATGCTTTTGTCTAATGTCTATGATGCTGCAAAGGATGGATCTTTGCTACTGAAGTACAATAACGCGACTAAGAAAGAATGGCCAGAGAGCAGCAACAAAAAGGCAGAGAGGAACAGGGCCAGACGGGAAATTTTTTTAAAAAATATTTATTTATTTATTATGTATACAATGTTCTGTCTGTGTGTATGCCTGCAGGCCAGAAGAGGGCACCAGACCCCATTACAGATGGTTGTGAGCCACCATGTGGTTGCTGGGAATTGAACTCAGGACCTTTGGAAGAGCAGGCAGTGCTCTTAACCTCTGAGCCATCTCTCCAGCCCCAGACGGGAAATTTTTAATATAAAATGAAAGTGATGTGTGGAGGAGATGGCTCAGCAAAAGTGCTTGCCTTGCAAACACGAGGACTTGAATCTGATACCTACTATGTCCCTTCTAGCATCGTTCTCTCATGCACCATCACAGCCCGGCTAGATGTCGTCTCAAAGCCCACATACATGGGCAAGTGCTTATGGCTAACAAAGATACGTGTAATGAACAGTACCCCCAATTCATCTTCGGTACCTGAAACACACCAGATGCTTCTCCTGCAATAGGAACAGTGATCAGCATCCTTGGGGTACAGTCTAGTGAGGGTTGGAGGAATGATAGGAAGGCATAACTCTGTGGTGGAAATACTTAGAGGAACAGACATCAGGGGTGCAGAGGGACAAGTCGGTCAACCCTGGAGAAGTCAGGGAAAGGTCCCCTGAGTGTAAAATAACTGAACTAACATCCTTGAAGCGGGATGAGGGCTAGCCAGGCAAGGGAGAAGGCAAATTGTTTCCAGAGAGCAGGTTGACACATTCAAAGATGGTGAAAGAGGAAAATGTGCAGCACTCTGTGACTTGTAGGTGATGTGGGTCAGAAACACATGTGGGTGGCCAGTCTGAGATAAAAGGCACAGCCACAGCGGGCTATGCAAAGCACTTTAGTCCGACCGCTGTGGACTTGAGCCTTAGGAACTAATTGTCATTGTTTTAAGTCCAGAGTAGATAAGATCAAGAGGCTTTAGGGAGATCCTTTTGGGTGCAGTGGACCTAAGTTGGGTGCAGTGAACCTAAGTTGGAGGAGAACTAGGGTAAAAGCCAGTCAATCCGCTACACAGCCCTTGCATAGCCATGGTAGCCCGAGCTGCCATAGAAGAGACAGATGGGGGTGGACAGGTAGCATTGCAGATCTAGTGGGGAAAGGAAGGGTAGAAAGTCAATTTTGGGTAACAGGAAAGACTATGGCTCTTTTAGCTGAGATGGGGACCTAAAGAGAGAAACAGGCTCTAAATATGAGTCCAGTTATGCAAATGGAAGTATCATTCAGCTAGGCCTGGACTCAGGGAAAGCAAAAGGCATCTTGAGCAGCTCTGCTTGTGCTGCCTCCCTGATGACACTGTGCCACCAGGCAGGCGGGAACTGTGTCTTCTGATGACACTGCTGGAGTCCCCGCTCTGGGTGTGAAATGGACTGTGGCATGCTGTAGAATGGAGCGACAGGGCTGCGTCCCGCCACCCAGCCGCCGGCTAGCTTTACATCTGTAAAAGGAAGCGACAGGCGGGCTGTGTCCCGCCACCCGGCTAGCTTTACCCAAAATAATTACACGGAAACTGTATTCTTTTAAATACTGCCTGGCCCATAGTTTCAGCCTCTTATTGGCTAATTCTCACATCTTCCTTTAACCCATATTTAGTAATCCGTGTAGCACCACAAGGTGTGGCTTACCAGGAGAGATCTTAACCTGCGTCCATCTCAGAGAGGAGAATCATGGCGACTCACTATGGTGACTCCCTGAAGCGTCTCCCCAACTCTGCTTCCTTGTTCCCACAATTCTGTTCTGTCTACTCCGCCTACCTAATTTTCTGTCTCTTAAAGGGCCAAGGCAGTTTTCTTTATTAATAATGAAAGTAACACATAGACACTCCTCCATCAGCATGCTCTCCTTCAAGCGTCGTGATTTCATCACATTAAATAGTGAGTAGTGGGAAGATCGCTCCTCATCTAGCTGTTGGCCTGCTTTGATCCCAAAGCAACATCGTTCCCAATTGCTGGCTCCCCTACCCAACGCTGCCCTTAAGTTTCATCAGCCAAAAGTGGGCACACAGCCAAACTTGAGCAGGTTCTTCTCTGGGAAAGGGATGCAGGTGCCACAATTGTCTGTGTCTAGTCACAGTCCAGACCCTGAAACTGAAAGGGGAGTTGTTTCCCTGAGCTTATTGATGCCCTAGAATATCTGCAAAGGATGTCTATGCAGGCTTAGTTAGGCACACTATGGTAGCTTTAAATCATAGTATATTGCATCTTCTTGCAGCTTGCTCAATGCAAGATGGCCCACTACCACCCTCCCAGGGGCCAGGCTGAAGAAAGCAACATCTACACCAGTGCATCCTTGGTTACACTAGTAGGGACAGAACATTCTAGAGGTCTCACATCAGCCACTACACACAGACTATAGGGCCTAGGATATAGCTTAGTCGGTAGAAGACTTTTCTAACATGCACAACACCATGGGTTCAGCCCCCAGCACTGCATAAACCCAGCTTGGTGGCATACACCTGTGATCTCGGCACTTGGGAGGTGGAAGTAGTTGGAGCAGAAGTTTAAGGTCATCCCTAGCTACGTCCCTGCCAGTCTTTGCCTGTCAAAACCAAAAGTAAATACATGTAAATAAACAAAGCAAATAAATATGAGCCATTTGTAAAGGCCAGAAGTAGTCACCTGGCTTCACTCTACCACCAGGAGGGCAGGAATGAGAATCCTCCAATGACAATATTGAACGGAGAGCGAGATAATTCCCAGCAGCCTTAGCAGCCACCTCATCTCCATAATCTCCGCTGAATCCAGGGATTGCGCTGCAGAGGAAGTCTGCCATCTCCCGAATAGCCCATTTCCTCCTTGCTCATTCTCAGCCGACAAACAATCCATCTTTCTAATGAATTAGACGCGCCCTCCTCAGCATCTGTCCCTTGTTCTACACCCTCACCCAGCAATGTTTTTCATCTTTCCCGTGACAGACTTCCGACTAGTCAAAGATAATTATCACACCCTCCCTGGTCCTCCGTTTAACAAATTGAATAAAAATTTCAATTAGTAGTTCAAATTTTTAAGCCCCGAGAAAATATAGTGACATGAAATTGCAACTCTGGGAAGAGGACTGCCATTTGATCTAGCTTCAGAGTTGGAGATACAAACTGACACATTGGATGAGAAAAGATAATGGATTGGGAGGCAGGCTCCTCCCATCTGAAACTCAGGACAGAGGACCAAATAACACAGGATGTCTTTTTCTCTTTTGACTCCGATTAAATGTGAAATTTTCATTCTCCAGTTGCCACTTCACTTCCAGTCCGATAGACTAAAGACGTCCGCACGCTTAGTCACCTTCTTTGACTGCTGGAGGTGGCACCAACAAAGACACAAAGGGAGCTCAGAATTCCTCTGATTCTACTAATTGAGTCATCTTATGTTTAGACAAGTGTTATTTGAGGCTAAATTACAGAGTCTTAATTCAGACAGAGACTCTCAGAATCTACGACTAATGAATCTTTCTTTCTCCAGAAGTGTTTCTTAATACAGCCACTTAACTAAGGAGCCAGAAAAGACAACAATCCCCAGACTTTGCTTCTTCCTGGGCTGTGCTTCTGAATTGTGGGTTAATTGCATAACAAGGCGGCCAGTTAACACCTGCTGTAGATTTACTTCCTTGCAGCCCTGTGTCTTCTCCCACCTGATACTGACTTTGTTAAAACCAGGCTGTTTTAGCAGGACTGAAGGTCAGCCCCATTTGTCAAAGCAGGGACAGTCCCTTCTTCTAAGACAGCCTTATCTGGGTTGTGCAGTCGCTCAAGGACAACATCTGCCTTCCAATCAGCACAGCCTTGAGAAAGTTGAGCTGGGAGAACTGCGGGTCTCCTTCCTCATTTATTTCTAGCAAATACTCTTGCCTTATTAGTAGGCCAGACTCTACAGGCTGCCGATAAAAGGCAACCATCCTTTGCAAGGACCTGGGAGTAGATTCCTCTAAGCCTAACCACACCAGAAGTAATTTCGGCGGGTCTTGGCTTGAACGCCTATGGTCAGAGTAGTGGTGGGCGAGGGTGCTAGTGAGGTCAGGGAACGGCATGTGTGGTCATGGATATGGGTACAAGGGATACTGGCTAACATCTAACAGAGAACACAGTTAGCAAATTCATTGATTTGGTAAGTATTTATCAAGCCTAATCTTCCATCAAACCTTGATGGGCACTAGAATTATTGTAAATAAACAAAGACTGACAATTCCTTGTTCTCCTGGGGTTCATATTCTTGTGTGAACGTCAATCACACAATCACATCAATTGTAATATTTAGACTGTACCTAAGAAGGACCTGGCTGTGTTCTCCATTCCTTGCAGCTCATCCTTACAGCTGCTACAGAGAGGGGTTAAGGTCCCAGTGTCACACTGCCTCCCAGGGAACACAGAAACCTTCCAGGGGCTTTTAGGAACACCTTCCCCAAGCAGTGTAACAGCCACCTTTTCTGGCAATGCCCTCAAGCCTGTTCTCCACCTTGGACTTAGCTGCTGCAATACACCATCTTTGGGCAGCCTGTTTTAACATTTCTGAAATCGGGGTACATCCTAAAATCAAAAAGCTTAAGAGGTGGGATTGTGTTGAACTGTTTCTCTTACTGATAGCGAACATAGTGAGACTATCTAAAGGGACAGGGGCTTTAAGTCAGTTGGGGGAGCACTAACCTAGTGTGTAGGAGACCCAAGGTTTGATTTCCAGCACTGTATGAAATTGTCAGAGTAGTAAACGCCTGTAATCCCCGTATTCCACAAGAGAAAATGGAGAGGTCAAAAGTTTAAGGTCAGGGTTTGAGAGAGGGTTCCGTGGTTAAAATTGTATACTGCTCTTCCAGAGGACTTGAGTTCTGTCCCCAGCACACACATTGGGTGACTCACAACTACCTTTATCTACAGTCCCAGAAGATCTACCTTCTCCGGCCTCTTCAGGCACCTGCACTCATGTGCACATGCCCACACAGAGATACACACACATACATAATTAAAATTTTTAATTAAGAAAAGGGAGAATTAGAAGGTCATCTTCAGTTACACAGTGAGTTTTACGCCAGCCTGAGCTACCTAAGCCTCTGTGTCAGATACAATGAAAGATGAGGCTTGCTGCTGGCTCTGCCCACCACACTGGCAAAGTACAGACTCAGGACAGGGCAAGACTCAGCTATTTGACAACGGAGCCATTACTTTAAAAGTTATCAACTGAAAAAGGGAGAAATCGGGACAACCGGACACCAAGTCACACTCAGAGCTGCGTGGCCTCCGGGAAATGTCAGTCCACACTGAAGAAGAAACTGAGACCCAGCAACCGCTTTTCCCTTGGTGTCATTCTGAATAGTGCTTGACAGAGGTTGATTGGCCCTGCTTATCTGACTGCGCCTACCCTGGCTGGTTTCTGCTGCGTTTTGCTCTTTCCAACCAGACTTCCTTAAAGCAACCAAACCGCAAGAACCTAAAGCCATAGGCAACCTGCTTATTGCTCCTGTTAAATTAAGTCAAATCCTTTATTCCAATAGCAACAAAACAAATCTTCTGCCTTCAACCAAGGCATTTGTAACAATAAAGAAACACATTATTTCCTGCAAGACAAGAATCCTCATTTCCCATCTTCACTGGGACTGAGTTTTATTCTAAATCTTTGGACGTCGCTCCCTCTGCCTCCCTTGAACCAGAAGGTCTGATTCTTCCTGACCCATCAACAGTGGCGCTTAATCCAGAAATTTACAAATGGTTTTTTGGGCTCTGCACAGAACCCAGCAGTTATTTGAACCATAAGTTATATGCACAGAGCCATGATATCTTTGAACCAAGGAAAACATGACAACACAAGCGGCCCTCTCCCTCTCCCTCTCCCTCTCCCTCTCCCTCTCTCCCTCTCCCTCTCCCTCTCCCTCTCTCCCTCTTTCTCTCTGTCTCTCTCTCCCCACCAAACCAAGAGGGCAGGCATTTGGGGGACTTGAGTTGCACCTTCCGTTAGGATGCTGCCTGCCAGTATCATCCCTAAAAGTAGTCATCAGGCCAGTACAGACCATACTCAGCGAGGCTGTGCAGAACTGAGAGCCTTTTCAGCTGCTTAAGTCACAGGAATTGTAACTAAATTTGCCACGTCACTCCTTGTGAACACGGTGCTTTGGAAGCCAGAGCTCCTGAAATAGGGTTTGGATGAGATGGGAAAACATCACTTTTGCATGGGGATAAAGATGTTGTTGGCACCTGGGGAGACAGAGAACAAATGGAAGCTGCCACTTACGGGTGCCTGCACAGCCCATTTCTGCACAGAGCTGTTTCCTTCAGGTGTACTTTCTGTTTCGTCTATCAGCTCTGGGCGTGGAATAACCAAGGAGCATCTACATGTCAGATCCACATTCTGAAGTGTTTTATTTCTCTACATTTAAGGCGCTAATGGTTCTAGAACACACAGTAGGACATGCCAAGTAAATAAACAATTCAAATCTACTCGATCTGAAAAGGGTTCCCCAGCATTCGTTCCAAATTCCTTCTCTTACTTTCCGGGGTTCTCCTCGGAGCCTTCCGTGGAGTCCTTCGCTTCCATGCAGCTCGCATCAGCTGTTGAGATGCTTTAAATATGAATTCTGTTTGCATATTTCAGTATGCTTTCTTATTTATGTTATATGTTTAGGGTACTTTCATTCATGTTATCTCACCATGGGCTTCCCATACAAAACAGACTGGTTGGTGTGTTCAGGAACCCTCCTGGGTAGACTGTTTTAGGGCTCCTCTGACAGCACTCACAATTAATTCCTGAAAGTGCTTTCCCCATGACCACGCCTTTCTCAAAAGACATCATTGCAGTGCTAGTGGGACTGTGCCATAGTGGAAGGACTTGCTTTGCAAGGACCTGAGTTCAAGCCCCAGAACCCCCTTAGAACTGCCAGGCTTGGTGGTATGTCTGCTTGTAATCCCAGTGCTGGGGAAACAGAGGCAGGAGGACCCATGGGGCTTCCTGGCCAGCCAGTCTAGCTGGTGAGCTCCAGGTTCAGACCTGCTCTAAGATGGATTAAATTCCTAAAGACAACACCTGAGGCTGTCCTCAAGTCTCCACATGCACACACACTTAAATATATGCATATACATACACATATACATATAATACACATACACACATATATATAAAACTGCACTTTTGCCAATAAAAACAATTTTGAGATCCAGGTGTGGCTCTCAAACTTCAGAGGCTGAGGCAAGAGAATTGCCAGTTTGAGTTCAACCTGAACTAAGTTTGTGCCAGCCTAGGCTACATAGTAAAACACTGTCTCAGTAACATTATTACTAATTATGACAATAACTATTGTGGTGGCAAATGTCTATGTTCCCAGGATCCAAGAGGCAAGGCCAGTTGGGGCAGAAATTCAAAGTTGATCTTGGCTTCATAATGAGTTCAAGGCCACCCTAGGGTATGTGAGACCTGGTCTAAAAAGAAAAATCATTTTAAAATTCTCACCTGCACAAAGCTTACTGCTTTATGATCAAAGATCCTCATCCTTTGCATGTGGAAGGTTAAGATGGCTGTCAATTCCAGGTAGAGAGTCTTTAAACACTAGGTAATCTTTTGTCTGAGGCAAACATATGAATGCCCAAAGATTTGGGGAGACTGCCTCTCTCCCAAGGGCAGGTGGGTATGACCAATCACACACTGCCGAGTGTGCAAACGCTAATGGAATCCTTCAGCCCACAGTTTCCAAACACTGTTTCTCTGAGAGTTAGCCCAGGACAGTATGTTAGGAGTAGCCTGAGACAGAGGTCTAGCCTTCAGGCTATTTGTAGGTTGCTTGTGTGTGGGTTAGAAAACACTAAATTTGAGCAGCATGCACAATAAACATCTCCTTAGCATCTGAAAATGATCCAAGAGCATTTTCAGAGTCTCAAAATTAAAATACACCAAACTTGACATTGATTCAGTTGAGAATGAGGAGAAAAATCTTCATTGTATTCTTTAAGAAAATATGGTTTTGTTATTTCCAAGAAGTGTAGAAATAAAACAGAAACTCTAAATGAGTGTAGCCACATCAACAGTTTTGGGAAACATCTTAAAAATCTGTTAAGATGTAGCCAAGAATATTAAAGAATGGTTCAATTCCCAAACAATACACACACACACACACACACACATACACACACACACACACACACACACACACACACACACACAAAGGTCTTTTGAATAGAGAAAGCAGTAAATGTATATGGGACGTGTTATATCTGGCCTAAGAGACACATCTTGGGTGAGGGAATGCTAAGATGGTGAGACGTGATGTTGACCCCTAGGACAAACGAGATCTTGGGATGAGATCAAGTAGAACTCTAATGTGAAAAGGACACTGGCTAAAATTTTTTGGTTCTGTAACATTTACTGTTTTGGACCCAGGGCCTCACTATGCATCTCAGACTAATCTCGAACTCATGAGCAATATCCTCAGCCTTGAGTGTTGGGACTACATACATCCACCCCCACCACTGTATCTGCCCCGTTTCTGTAACCTTTGAGCTCAGATGGCCTTCATCTCAGCATTTCCTACTCAGTCACAAGTTACTAGGAAGTCTAACAGTTTGGCTACCTCAACAGAGTCATGTTTTCTGAAATATTGACTATCAACCCCTCCCATATTCCATGATGCTAGAAATATGGGAGGTCTTTTTGCTTCCTTAAAATTCTTTGCCGTTGCTAAGAAAAAAAATTTTTTAACCAGGATGGGGACTTGGCACAGTTGGGTAGGGTGCTTGTCTAAGTTGCAAAACATCCTGGGTTCAATTCCTAATGCTACGTAAACCAAGCATAGTTGTATAAGCCTGTGTTCCTAGCATTAACCATTTGATGCAGATCCCACAGCGGTTAGATCTTAAAACAAATCATCTCATCACCATCTCTAAGACAACGCACCATCAATCAATGACCTTGAGACCTGAGTCAAGATGTTCAGCGACGATATAAAAGAAAATGCAATATGCTTGCCACTCGAAGGCCACCATGTCAGTTAATGCTTGCCATAACGAAACCCCCAGTGGGAAGAAATCAATATTTCCAAATAGAAAAGAAATCTTCCAATACTAAATCTGTAGAAAGAATTCCTCTTGCCTTTTCTAAATTCTTCCTAGAAAGAATTTTCCAAATTATCATGCTAAATTCAGAATTCAAATTTAAATGCCAGCTTATGCTTTTTTTGAGAAAATATATTTTCATAGTAGTATTAGTTATATACATACATATTTCACAGTCGTAGTCCTTGCTATTTTAGTTGCTCACATATGATTTTGGCTTTTATTAAGGAGTGTGAGGAGGAACAGCAGTTGTATTTAGCTAACCAACATTCAATAATGAGTCAAAGGCAATCAACTATGCACACATGAAACTTTTGCTTGTACCATGCTGCACGTGATGTCTGGCTAACTTTCCACTATAAGTGAGATGCCAAGTCCACCGTGAGCTGAATACAGCATGTGAGTGGCACCCCTGACAGAGGACTCAACACAGCGCTGTCCTCCCTTAGAGAAGGAAGGGACAGAGTGATCTCCATCAGCACCTAGCTTGCTGGTCAAGGCAGGCTTCAGCGTCACAGGGAAGGGAAGCGGGGTTCAGGATCACAAGGGAGGGAAGCAATGCTGGAGAACTACAAAGTCTTGAGCTGAAGAGGTGTCAGTTGTGATTCTGGGCCAATGAACTGTGCTGATTTTACAGATAGGATTTTGAAGCATGCTAATCTCAGAGACAGCTGCGCTGATCTCAGAGACAGTTGATTTTTGAGGTCACAGAGGTGGGAGCTAAACAGAAAAAAACAGAAAAGAACCCCAGAAATCCACATAACTATTCCTTTAATTCCTATGAAGACCACTATTTTATATATCTCAGGCCTTTCTTGAAGGCAAACCTGTCCAGGAAATATGATTTAAATGGAAATTACAGGAATCGCCTGATGGAAAGGGGGAAACATAAAGTTTGGAGACCTGCAGAACACTTCTAGATGTTCAGCTGGAATTCTAACCCACAACAGCTAATGTTTCTAATCAACCTTTACTAATAAAGACCACAAGTGTTAAACCATAAATGCACTGGCAAATCCATTCAGAGAGAGAGAGAGAAATACAATCACTCAATGTCCATTACACAATTGAAAAAAAATTAGACTTATAAAGAGGCAAGAAGTGATTGATTAAAACGGGAGAAAAATATAAATAGAAACCTATCCAATGAGGCCAGAGAAGCTAAAATTAGCAGAGAGCATTCAAAACAGTTTTTATGGTAAAAAGACTTTTTGAAAAGATAGACATAATGAATAAGCATGTGAGAATCTAAATAAATGAGAGAAACATGTTATTTTTAAATCCTAGATACACTAGAACTAAAAATTCTAATAACTGAATGGAAATTTTTTTTACCAAGTAAAGTCACAAATGCATTAGATGCTCCAAAAGAAAATGACCTTGAAGCCAAAGTAGCAGAAAAGATTGTATCTGGGGTGGCGGGAGGCTAGAGAGAAAATGAGCGAGGTCTGTGCCATACGGGAAACACTCACGAAGCTCCTGTGCAAAGGATTGGAATCCAGAAGCAGAGCAGAAAAGATGAAAGTTGGAAGATGTCTGAAGAACTAACTTTTAAAGCAACAACATTCTTCAACTAAATAACTTTTCATTGGTTGAGAATATAAGTCAGTGCACAGAAGGAATCCAAGAAACTCAAGTGGCATCCAGACAGGCAAAAATAAAGATAAGTGACTATTTCAAGAACCAAAGGAAAGCACACATTACCACAGGGAGGAACAGGAGAAATGATAGGCAACTTCCCATTAGAGATATACCATCCAGAAGACAATGGAATGCCATTTTTAAAATGCTGAAACTGTCAACAGAAAGGGTTAAACTTAGGAATAAACATACATCAAAGATAAAAATGAAAGACATACACTATCATAAGTTTTAAATTTTCAGTTATCTCTCTCTCTCTGTGTGTGTGTGCTTGTGTGTGTGTGTGTGTGTGCTTGCGCGCGCGCACCCGTGCGTACACATAAGCAGGTGCTCTTGGAGGCTGAAAGAGGGTGTTGGATATCCTGGATGGAGTTACAGGATTGTGAACTACCTGTTTTAGGAACTGTGAATCAGGCTTGTTTCCTCTGCAAGAGCAGTGTGTGCTCTAAACTACTGAGCTATATCTATCTATGCAGCCCACACTATTATAAGTTTTACATGATTCTTTAAAGAAATGATTTAGGTTAATGTAAAATGTTACTGGATACAAATTTGGATCTACATGAAGAAATTCAAAGCAACAGAAAGTAATGTAGTGGGTAGGATAAAGAAGACTTTCTAATTTCTTAACTAATTCAAAATGTAATTATTAAAGAAATGAGAAGTCAAATATACCAATCATCACACAAAGGATAGAATTAAGTAAGTGGTGTATATGATCACAATAATATTCATTATAAGTGAAGTGTTATAGTATTAATTCACAGTGTGTAGTAAAAAGTACAGTACATATATTCAGAGCCTTGGAACAACCATAATAAAAAAGTAGAATAAACAGCAGAGTTGAAAGGCTCCAATGGAAGATGAAATGAAATACTCAAATGCAGTCATGTGATCAAAAATATGACAAGATTAAAAGGTACAAGGAACAAGAAGAATGAAAAACAAATAGCAAAATGGTAGACACAACCAATTGCATCAATAATTCATTAACCATAAATGGATTAAGATCTTAATTAAAGTATGGAGAATGTCAGACTAGAGAAAGTCAAAATCAAACTGTGATACAGATAAAAAGGCACAGAAGTTGGATGTCAAAGACAAAATGGGGGGCTGGGGAGGTGGCTTATTAGAGAAAGTACTTGTTGAAGTTTGGATCTTCAGCATCCATACAAATGTAGTGTGAAGACGGAAGCCCACCTGAAATTCTAGCACTTAGGAGGCAGAGACAAGAGGTTCCCCACAGAGGAACCTAGTCAACCAGACTGGCCACATCACTCTTTCTTAGCCAGTAAGGTGGAAAGCAATCAAGGAAGACCCTTGCCACCAGTTCAGGTCTCAATAGGCATGCTCATCCAGGGGCAAATCCACCTTCACACAAACACATGCCCACACCCATGTTGTCCTGGTTTGCTTTCTTCTGTTGCAGTGTTAAACACCATTATCAGAAGCAACCTGGGGAGGAAAGGGTATAATTCTTCTTACACTTTATAATCCATCATCAAGAAAAGGCAGGGCAGGAACTCCAGGTTGGTATCTGGAGGTTAGAACTGAAGCATAGAGAATGAAGGAAAAGCACTACTTACTGGTTTACTTTCTTACACAACCCAGGATCACTATCCCAAGGATGGCCCATCCACGGTGACTATGCCCTCCTATATCAAAAAGCAATTACAGAAATTACAGACATGTCCACAGGCCAATCTCATGGAGGCAACTCTTCAAATGAGGGCCCCTCTTCCTAGGTGAGTCAAGTT
The DNA here is from genome assembly GCF_903992535.2 of Arvicola amphibius. Taxonomy (NCBI): domain Eukaryota; kingdom Metazoa; phylum Chordata; class Mammalia; order Rodentia; family Cricetidae; genus Arvicola; species Arvicola amphibius. The sequence continues at coordinate 136,695,365 of NC_052049.1, read as the reverse complement.
GACACTTCACACTGACACATACAGATGCACAGACATATGCAGACTTTCCACATACAACCGAGGGAAAAAAAAAAGACGGACATGTTACCCTGAGGAAGACCTAGTCTTAGGTGGGCTTATTAATAGCAACAAAGCCCTCAAAAAAAGGACCAAAGATAAAAAGATACATCTTATGAAGATAAAGATGTCAATTTAGGGAAAAGAACTAACATCCCAAATATGCATAGATTCAACGTAACTTCCAGACTCATGGAGCATAAACTGAAGGAGAGAGAGACCAAGTGAAAATCACAGGGATGGAATCAATAGACAAAGGCCAGCAAGAACAGAAGCTGGGCAGATCACATGACCTAATCTAACTGACATTTCCAGAAGGTCACTCCCATGCAACAGCAGAGCATACTTCCCTCAGGTATCAGTGGAGACAGAATTTGCTGAAATCAACCACAGACTAAGCTAGAAAGCACAGCTCCAAGAAGACTGGAATCAGAGGCAAGCCTCCAGCCACAACAGGCCTACATAGAAAACAGTAAAAGACAGATGAAAAACACTCAAAATATTTGGACATTAAGCACTTTTAAAAGCCAAAGAAGAAATCCGCAGGAAAGTGGGGGAAAGCTCAGAACTCGGTGATAATGAAGTTGCATCAAGAGGATATGTGGGATGCCGAGGAGCCATAGCCAGGAGGTGGGTTCATAGCTCCAGCTGCTCTGTCTGCAGAGGAAAAGCCATAAAAGCAATGGTCTGAATTTCCTCCCTGAGAAGATGAGCTAAGAAGAGAAACTTGAATCCCATATGAGTGAAATGTTGAATAGAGAGAACTAAGTCAGTAAAACAAAAGAGAAGAGATGAAATAAATATAAACAAAAAGTTCTTTGAGAAAAAAAATGTCACAAATCCTCTGGCTGCATTTATCAAAACTCTAAAACCAGCAGGGACTGATGGTGCAGGCCTGTGTTTCTAGCTTCTCAGAGCGCTGAGGCAGAAGAATCACAAGCCTGGGCAGTTTTCTTAGTCTGCTTTCTGTTGCTTCAATAAAGCACTGTGAACAAAAGCAAGCTGGAGAGGAAAGGGATAATCTGTTATGAAGGGAAGTCATGACAGGAACTCAGGACAGGAATTAATTCAGAGACCTTGGAGGAACACTGTTTACTGGCTTGCTCATCATGGCTTGCTCAGCGGGCTTTCTCATAGCATCCAGGACCACCTGCCCAGGGATGGCCCCTCCCACACTGAGCTGGGCCTTCCTACGCCCACCATTAATCAAGACAATACCCCCACAGACTTGCCAACAGGCCAGTTTTGTGGGAGCATTTTCTCCATTAAGATTTCTTCTTCCCAGATATGTCTAGGTTAGTGTCTAGTTGACAAAACCCAGCCAGTTTTGTAATTTAGTGAGACCATGTTTCAAAATAAAAAATAAGAGGGTTGGGGATGTAGCTCAGTGGGAGAGTACTTGCCTAGCATACACAAAGCCCTAGCTTCTTACATAGTACTTCAAAATATAGATAAATAAATCATCACAGTTACACATACATATTGCAAAGAAATACTACAAATAATTCTATGCCGTTAAGAAGGCAATAATTCCAATGAGATGCATTGATTTGTTGAAAGACAACATTATCACAACTGATGAGGAAGATGGAGGCAAAGATGAACAACCATCGCTGGAGGAAGAAAAAGCTAACAATCTGAACTCTTTTACAGGGGAAATTTCAGCGTCAGATGATTTTTGAGGTTACTTTTGTCAAAAATTGAAAGAATACCAATCAGATGTAAATTATTTCCACAAATAGAGAAGGTCTCACAATTTACAAGTTATTCAATGAGTTTACAAAACCTTGCCATCCAAACATGAGTTTTGTAGGAAAAGCATACTCCAGCATTCTTTGTAAAGAAAACAAAATCTTTAGAAAAAAATTCTAAGCATTCAAATCCAGAGGATGGAGATATGGCTCAGAGGTTAAGATTCCTGCTCTTGCAAAGAACTGGGGTTTGAGTCCCAACATCCACATCAGACAGTTCATAATTGCCTGTCACTTTAGAGTCAGGGATCCAGTGCCCTCTTCTGGCTTCCATAGGCACTGCACTCATTTGTGCTCATAGACACACACACACACACACACACACAATTTAAAAAATCTTTAAAAGGAGGAATTGAACTCAGAATTATATGATGAGATTAATATTTCAGGACAGTAGAATTGGCTTCATACAAACCATGTAAGAGAGTTTGACATTTGAATAGAAAACCCTAATAAAATAATCTTATTTTTCTTAATTATTCTCAGCAATTCTCTTTTATGCAATCCAGGATTTCATAGATTTCCCTGCAAAGATAGCACACATAATTCCTTGGATTTGTTCCTAAGTATCTCATCATGTTTGCTGCTATTGCAAATGATACTGTTTTTAAATGTTTTCATTTTCCAATAGTGCCTCACTACTACTTAAAAACACAGCATTATTTTTTCACATTGACCAGACAGCTATCAATCTTGCACAGTTCATGTATTAAGTCTAATATGTGACTCTGGCTTCCTAAGGCTTTCTATGAGGAAAACCATCTACCAAGAGAAAGGATTTTGTGACTTCCTTTACAATTTTGTTCCCTTTAGTTTTTCTTCATCTTTTGTTCTAGAAATAAGCGTGGTGTTCAGCTAGAAGATTCCAAACTTATGGCCACAGTTGAGGCTGGAACGTAATTCACCAAATTCTGGCTAACAAAATGATGTGGGGCAATGTGGCGACATGTTTCATGTGGCTCGCTGTCCTTCACAGCAGCGTGGCGCATTTTCAAGGAAAGCAAAGATTTTCCCTGCCCTTAATCAGTGGCTTTGGTTTGTGGTTGTAAAAACTTCTGATCCACAAATATGTGTTCCAAACTTCTAAAATATTATCTTGCATATTCTGGCGGCTCCAGTTTGGGGGGTTTTGTCCATGTTCCCCATTTTATTCTCTCTCCCTCTCTACACTTTTCACGTTGGTCTCTTCCTGTCGGTTTATCCTCAAGGTCACCCGCTCTTCTCCTGCCACGTCCATTCTGCTGCTGAGCTTTTCTTGGGAATTTTTTCATCCTTTTGGCCATTGTACTTTCTGGTCTTAATCTTTCTTTTTTTTTTTTTCCTTTTTGTACGTCTTTCATTTCTTTGCTGAGAATTCTTGACCTCATTTCCTAAACCATGCCTTCAGTGGCTGCTTTCAACTCGAATATCGTTTCTACCTGTTGGCTATCTTTTTCCTTGAACTTTGGATCTTTCTTGGGTGTAGATTGTATCTTGAGTATCTTTAGACTGTCCTTTGTCCTGGTCCTGTAGAAGCCCTCCAAAGAAAGCTGACGCTTGTCTACTTGCTTTAATGACCCAGCAACTAGGTTAGGCACAGGCTGCAAGCTCAAATCTACTTTCTGCAGGCTATGCATATAAGATGTGTTCAGACTTCAGCATTGGCTGTTCTGGTGGGTTCTTTACTTTCTGTGTGCCAGAATACTGAAGCTAGGACCACAGCTCTCATCTCCCTGCAGCTAAGGTCTCAAAGCCCACATCGTGATGTTTAAGATCAGATCCATACCTGTGTGGTTTGGAGTGGAACTTAGAAATTCATACACAGCTTTGGAGACTGTTCCTTTAATCTCCTCCGTTCTTTCAGACTCTCTGGGTTTTCTCTTCTCATAGCTAACTAAGAAACCAGGGACTTCACTACCATGATTAGCCCCAACCATTGGACCTATTAACTATTCAGTGGTGGGTACAGAGGAAAGAAACAGAGAACCAGCGAGATTCAACCCCCTCCAGGAAAACAGATCTCGAATGGACGATTGCTGTCCTCGAACCTCCACACACCTGTCAATTGCTGCCCCTCTTTGGGCATCTTCCAGGTAAAAACATGGAAAATGGGAGAAGGATGGAGAGGCTATTTCTCTGCTGCTAGGACCGAAAGGAAAGGCATCGCTAGGCTAGAGAAAGGTTCAGCTAGTACAAGGACCCAATTCTGAGTTCAGATCCCCCAAACATGCATTTAATAATCCAGTCTACAGCACATACTTGTCATTCCAGCTCCAGGGGGGAAGCCAGGAGGATATCTGGGCTTCTCCAATATAATTAATCAACAAAATTCAGTCCATTGAGAGACCCTGTCTCAGAAAATTCAGTGTTCCCTGCTGGACTTGAGGCTGTATTGAGTTCTAAGTATCCCAGAGAGAAAGAAACAGAGGGTCTTCCTCCCTCCCTGCCATGGAAAGGAGATGGGAGCTTCCTTCCCTTCCTGGTCTACCTAGAGCCATTGTTTCTCAGAGCTTTAAGATGTCTACTTTATTTCCAGCTCACACAGATTCAGTCCAGGACTCCACATGGCTTTTACTAGCAGAACCAGGGCAGAGGGTGCTGACCTGACTCTCAGAGAGCCAGCAGTTACAACTCAATTTTTTAAAGTTCCCCTTATCAAACTGTTGAAAATCCTACTGAACACATGAACGTGCTGTATCTCAAAGTTCAACAAAAAAGGAAAATAGAGTCTGCTTAGAGTCACTGCCAGTTATTCTATTGTATTTTATTTCTGTGTGTATGTGTGTGTATCTGTGTGGAAGTATGTGCACATGAGTGCAGGGCCTGTGAAGGCCAGAGAGGGCATAAGATGCCCCAGAACTGGAGTTCTAGGAGATTATGAGCTACCTGTTGTGGATGTTGAGAACCAAACTCAGTTCCCCTAGAAGAGCAGTGCACAGGCTCTTAACCACCGAGGCAACTCTCCAGCCCAAATTTAGCTCTCAGAATGAAATTCCAGACCTGCCTTTTATTTTAATGCAAAAACTCTGAGGGATTGGGTAAGCTGTTAGAAAAATTAAAATCCACAAGTTTCAAGTTCACTGACCTATGCGAACATGACCTTTCTTAAGACTGCCAAACTTGAATGATGCTTTAAAATCAAACTAAAGCAGATGCTGAACTTAATAAAAGCTGCCATCATCACAGGGGACCCACAGAGTCAAACACCTGCATTCCTCAGACACTTCCCTGCTTGTGTTGCTTTAGTACACATAGTTGAATCTTGAGCTGATAAAATATTTTGTTATTAAAATACCAACCAGTCTATCTATTAAATCCATTCTGAGGTTTCAATGGCAAAGGGAGTATCTGTAAAGGGGGTGGGAGTTAGGAAGCCAGGACCCTAGGATGGGACGTAATTTGTTGGAGCTGAGAATAATCACCCCATTTCAAACCCTTCCCCAACCCTATTACACAAAAATATACACACAGAGAAGGTCCACATTTTTAAAAACAAAATGGGTTTTATCAGTCACTGACTGTCAAAAAAAAATACGCTATCAGAACTGAAACCAAATAACTGTTTTCTCATGTTGAACCAAATCAGTCACTCCTTTCAGCCAGGTCCTTGGCTCGACAAACACGCAGCCCAGGGACTTGGGGTTCAGGGCAACAACGATGTTCTAAACAAACTGCCTTCAAACCTAGGTGAAGAGGTCTCTGAAAGATTAATCATACGCTTCCTAATGAAAGTCCTGAGGTGGGACACATTAGGAGGAAAATGACAGTCAAGCCGTATTACCAAAAAAATGACACAAGTCTTGGGCTTTGTACTTGACATAGATGAAGGTCACAGAATTAGATTTCCTCCACGTAGCTCCATTCCGGTTGCTTCCTGTTCTTGTCTCAGCGCTGGGCCATGTGCTCTGGAAATGCTCTCCTGTGGATTTAAGACTTGAAATATGCCCCGTAGTTCTCAGAAGAACAGGGTCAAATACCTGGGAGGTAAACGCAGGCTCTCTCTTCACGTGTCACCCAGCCACGTCCCTCTGCTGGAAAATAAACTGGCTGGCTATCACTCTGTCCACCAGTGTGACGTATGGATGCAGAGGAAGCATTTATCTTCCCCCCGACCTCTATTCAGGACATAGCCCGCTCTTCACATCAAAGTCACCTACTTACTTGCACACACTCCTTCGGAAGCCAGTGCCTTCTGCCTAATAGGGACAAAGTGTGTTCCATCTGAAAGTAATCTTGGAGGATGCGCCAGTTAGCTTTTCCTCAAGGCTAGTGAATAAGAATGCACAATCCCTAACAGAATTCATCGGGTTTGCTCACAGGTGATCAAAGCTAGCTATAGACCCCTTTATATGACACATGTTAAACTAAAGTCTAGTGCTAGTCCAGATGCTAATAAAATTCTGGATATTTGCAGTAGAATTAAATTATGCCCCACTTTCCCTTCGCCCTCTGTTGAAATGTCCTGCAGGTTAGAGTGTTTCTCTACTATCCGTTCTGAAAGAACTTTGCATGAATGTACCAATTTTATCCAATAGCTGTGGGTCACTGCATGATTGCATCAGAGAAGATCTCTGTGCGCCTGGACCAAGGGAATAGCTTAAAGGCGGCTCGGCTGAGTAGCAGAGACAGGGGGAAGCTGAGAGACTTTGGGGGTAGAAGAAGTACCAAGGCTTGGGAATTCTCAAGACTCTCTGTCAAACCCATTTTCACAGAGTTCCTCTGGCTGTGTGTTCAAGAATTCTGTCTGGTGGACATTTCTATTTACCCAACAAGCATTTGGTTCCTCTGTGTGAAAGCAATGGCTCTAAGGAAACATGAAATACACAAGACCTCATCTGACAAACACTTCAGATTGGAAACTCTGAAAGAGCTGTGTTCAAGGCATGCATGGCATCCCCTGTGGGAATACACAGAAGTGTTACTCCCAAATGGAAAGTGAAGGAAAGCCCACTAAATTTAACTGGGGTTGCCTGTATGAATGAAGCCAGGAGGATGTTTACTCAAACAAGGGTCGCTTAGTAGCAGCAATACCACAAGGCATTTGACTCCCGTGGGTGTCTGTATATGGTCTTAATACAAGTCCTTTTTTTGTGCAATTTATGAATATTTTCTCCTAATGTGGTTTGTGTCTTTTATTGTTCTAACTGTGATTTCAAAACGAAGAGTATTTAGTTTGAGGAAATCAAATTTATCTAACTTTTCTTTCACAGTTAATGTCCTTGTCCTTCCTCATATGTGGAATGTAGTTACTGCGTGTGTGTATATATGTGAAGATAAATGCACATGCAGGTAGAGTATAACATGTAGAAAAGAGAACAAACACGGCTGAGAGTTCAGGGAGGAAGGCCCGGGTGATGACACAGTTAGCAAAGAGGGCACAAAGCCAGCTTTCTCTACTTCTGCCATGAAGTTGTGCTTGGTGATGGCTGAAAATGTAGTTGAGAGTGAGCTTCAGGATGTGTCTCCAAACTCTACAGAAGGTAAGTGAGATGTATGAACTTCGGGTCTAGCTAATTTTGGTGTGTGCTTTTCTTAATTTTCAATATTGTATAATAAAACTCATAAATGATGACAAATAATGTGGTTTGAATCTTATTTTCAAGAAAGTTATTACCTTACTGCTAGGCGATTCCAAACATCTATCCTATATTCTCTTCAAGAGATTTTAGAGATGTCAAGTTAGTAATTTAAGTCTGGGGTCACTTATTTAACTCAAGCATGCCAACTCTTCATAGGAAGGTAGTGTTGGGGGAAGAATGAAACGGTCTTCGCTCACACCCATGTGCACATGTAGGGGAATGCAGTAACCATTAGAATATGAGCCTAAAGCTAAAGAAGACATTGATGTTGAGATTCAGGACCAAAGCCTTTGTAGAATTTAAACCCACTGGATTTGTTCAGGCCCCCTCCCACCATTAAAATGTGTCTATGGATGCAGAGCGGAGGAGAAGGGCATAACTGCTTTGGGCCAAAAATGGCCAGCTGTGTTCTCAGGACTTAGTGCAGGTTTTAAGTATGAAAATCTTACCATCCACCTTGGAAAAGAAAAAATGGGAAGCAGAGAAACAACTTGAAGACAAAAACAACTATGAGTTACTAAATTATGGCAGTGACAGAGTTGTAGAAAGAAATCCCTAAATAATACATATTGCAAGCAAATATAACTTTCACAGACTCACATGTGGGGGTTGAAGAATCCAAGCAACTTTAAGCCTCTACAAGAAGAGAAATTGCTAACCTCAGTCCAGTAAGCTTTCGTATAAACAAGGCTTCTGTCTTCTGCCAGCCGCTAGTATTCACTATAAATATTTAATCTTGAACTTACATTCTTTCTGGTAGGCCATAGCACACGCATGAAGGTGTCGCCGATCTGTTCCCGCTAACAAGAATGAGTACTGATGTCACCAGACCTGTCTTACCTCTCGCTTACTGTTCAGACTCTGTGTTCCCTTGCCTCCCAGATTTGGTGAGAGAGGAAGTGGGTATGTGACCAAAGTTTGTTTCCCCTGTGACAGGGAATCGCTTATTCAGCAAGATGACTGCTCAGAATGAGCAATGTGAGAACAGATTAAACCATTTAGCTAAAGTCACATAATTGGAGGAGGGTGACAGCATTGTCAGGAACTAAAGGGAGACCCTGTGAGGTGTCTGCCCACCCCTGCCCACCCCTGCCCCCTGCTCACCACTGCCACCCTTCCTCTGGTGCTAACTTCTGCCTGACCTTGAATGTGGACCTTGAGGAGGCTCCCAAACCTCTCCCTAACCTTGGGTTTTAGAGAGTTCAGGCAGTAAGCAAGCACAGTAAGGGAATTGGGGAAAGGAAACATCAGAAGCATGTATAGTCCCTGGCTGGCAATCTCCAAATAGTCACACTTCTGGTAGGCACTGAATTTAGAATAATGTTTGTTCTACATCCCATGATCCTCCTTGACAATTCTGTGCAATCTGCACATACTTTCAGAGAAATATTTTTAAGGACATAAAATACATGGGGCCACAAAATAAGCCAATCTTATTAAAATACAGCTTACATGTAATCATATAGACATTTAGTTTTTATGTTGTCATATATATGTTTATAGGTTTGCACAAAACCTAGCAATACCTGTATTTCTTTAGTAAAAGCACGTTAGACACAAGCACAATACAAGCAAAATCAAGATCAATGTTTGTCCTTTTTGAAGATATGGCCATATAATTGTCTTAGTAACTTTACATAATTCTGATCAGAATATCTAAGAGAACAACTCAGAGGAGGTAAGGTTTGTTTGGGTCTAACACTTCAGGGGGATTCCATACTCGGGTGCTTTGGCCACATGAGTTTGTGAAGGACCTGTGGGTGCTAGAACTGTGTCAAGGGAGGAGGTATTCCCTTCATAATGAACAGGAAGCAGAGTGGCCTGGGACAAGGCACACTTCTCCAAAGACATGACCCCAGTGACCCGATTCTTAAAGCTAAGCCCCATCTCCTAAAATTTCCAGAATCTTCCAAAATAATGCCACTAACTAAGGACCAAACCTTTGAGGGGACTACCTCAGATCCAACCCATAATAGTCAGTTGCTTGAACAAGAGTGTTAAACCCTGGGTGGTAGGAACCAGCAACAGCCATGTCAGACTGGATAGTCGATTAATTTTAATCTTCTCTTTTAATGATTACATTTTTTAAGTTCATGTTAAGTGCACTGACATTTCCACAGCTCACCCAACAAGCTCTAAACAGACCCTCTCAAGAGCCATAAGAACCTTTAAAGGTGGCTTTAATTAAATTCCTAACTGTACCAAACTTATACTGCAGTCCACACTTCTATCCTAAGATCAGAATATTCTTCCTTGTCGCCACACATTTTCCATATTCTCAGATCAGAGAAAAGTCTATTTCGAATCCAGAACTTTAGGGCATTTGTGGTAGAGATAAAATTGGCCAAACGCTTAAAGAGTTTCCAGGTGCTTCCTGTTTTATCATTTCAAAGAAATCGACAGAGAATTTGATATCTTGCTTCCATCTTGGAGGCGACTCCAAAGGTAGATGAGCATTTGTGAGGATGGTGGCCCGTGTCTCCTTCTGCAGCAGCAGCTCAGGCGAGAAGAGCTGGAAGTTTTCAGTCACATCCACAGTGGTAGCAACTCCAAGGCATGAATTGAAAGATTTATCTCATTCACATGAGTAAAAATATCTTTAAGGTCAGCAACTTGTGGGTAAAATTCTTTCTTCAGGAGGTTTCAAGAGTGGGCTTTGCTTTCCTTGAGAGAAAATGACATTATATTCCTTCTGCCTTTTCCTGTTATCTGTGGCTCCCTGAGTCCCCCTCCAAAACAACCTTTTCTGGGTATAGGAAGATTTCCTAAACTTGACTCTATTTCTTGGCAAAGCTTTAGGATACTCTGTAATTCAAAGACGTGTTTTCTGTGTGTGTGCACGCACACACGCGTGCACTCTTGTACATAAAAATACTTGTGTATACAAATATACGTGTCTGCAGATGAACGTGTACTTGTATGTGCAAATACAATGTGTTTGTACATCTGCATGTGTGCACTATATACATAAGTACATGTGTGTGTGTGCAGGTGTATACATTTGGTAGCTATTAGTCAACCTCAAGTGCCATCCTTCAAATGTCAACTACCTGGGATGTTTTTCTTGAGCTAGGGTCTGTCACTGGCCAGGAGCTCACAGAGTAGTCGAGGTTGACTGGCTACTGATTACCAGGACCTACCCCCAGCTCCATTTCCCTAGAGCTGGGATTACGGGCACACACCATCATGCCTGGATTTTTATTACATGGTTTCTAGGGAACAAAGTCAGATCCTTCTGCTCGCCTTAAACATGGCAAGCAGTATCCCGACTGAGCTCTCTCCCCAGCCCTGGAGGTCCGCCTTTAATCAAGCTGACATCTCCGTGGGCATTGATGAAGCTCCTAAATGTTGGAAGAAGCTATGATGCCAGCGCATGGCTGTGCAGAAAGGAATGAGTGACGTGGGCTCAAGGAGCTTCCATTTCCACTACACAGCCAACGTCGCTGCCTCGTGGAGTATTTCAGAGTGCCATCTGCAGAGTCTGAAGCTCTTACTTCCAGGCAAAGTTTTGTTTGGGGAAAAAAATGCTCCTACCATTTCCAAAATACTGAGGGCTTTGTAGTGTCCAAAAGGGACTCTCAAAATAAAAATTCTCTAAAGGCCCTGGCGTTCGTGCAGGGAACAAAAGCAGGGAGCTGGCTATCACGAGAAGCATCTGTTTCCTTCCTCCATACACCGCGGATGCCAGTTCTTCACAACAAGTTTCAGAAGGGTTTTCTCAAAAGTCAAGTGTGGCAGACCAGAGCCCACAAGCAAATAAGGGTGCTATTATCAGCTCTTTCCCTCTGTTCTGGTCCACAAATCAGCCCAGGCCAGTCTAAGACATATGGCTTCTACCACTCCAATAGCACGGGCCTTCCTTATTTGGCAAATGCAAACTTGAAAGTGTCCAATACAGAGCTAAGAATTTCCTTCAAACCATCCAGTTCAAACTTTAGCAAACTCTGAGAAATGACAATTTTCACAAGTTTATCAACAAAAAAATTGAAGACAAGGAATACTGAATACTTGAAAGTAATATATATGGGGCTGGAGTAGTGGCTCAGTGGTTAAGAGTGTACACTGCTTTCCCAGGGGGACCAGAGATCAGTTCATAGCTCCCACATTGAGTCACTCACAACAGCCTGTAACTCCAGCTCCAGGGAAACTGATGCCCTCTTCAAGCCTGCTCAGGTACCTGCACACATTCGGCAGACCATCACAAAGATACAAATACAGACCCAAATAAAAATGAATCTAAAAATAGTAAATTAATTTTTATTGTAATGCAAGTGTCTGAGTTTGGAAAGAACAAAGGATTTCATCTGTATTGATTCCCCTGCTCAAGCAGGAAAACTGCGTGCTGAGTCTAACCGCTCTCTAAAAGCTGTTGTGGTATCACATCAGTGCTGCATAGATGTCGCCTCCATCCACAGACAATGGGATGTGTTGCTGAATATTGTATGATTTCAGTTCATGCTAGGTCACAGGTATACTAGCACCACTGTGGTGTGCTGACTAGACTCATAATTGGGAGAAATTCTAAGTATAACTTTGAGGGTTCTGAAAATGCACATGTATTATTTCTTCCATCCCAATTAGTGGACTCTCTGACACACCAAGGTTAAGAACAAGTTAACTCATGTCTTAAGGAGAAATGGCATGGACTTCTACTCTGTCTTGTGGGAGGTAGGAAGATTGCCTGATGAGAACCAAAATAGGATAGGAGAAAGATGGAAAACTGAAAGAGAAGTAATGGAACAAACCTCTCAGACACAAAATGTGAAGATACCCCATGCATCTAAATGATCACCTGAAGCATCTGCAGAGGAGACAGTCATCTATCAGGTAAACAAGATGTCCAGGTCTGTGGGCTGCAAGGTAGTCTCTTTCTCTAGTACCTGTTCAATGGGTGTGATGCCTGCTCATGTACAACATGACTACATCTGTGGAGATAAATGATGACCCCTTAAGAACACTGTGGCAATATTCTCAAGGATGAACAGTATGTAGTTCATGACTAGCATAGTCTAACACTTGTGAAGGCTGATCTCAACATTGAGGGTTCACATACTATCACAGAACAATGCTGAGTGGTATCAGATGGCTAAGATAGACCCTTCTAATGGTAGAGTGGGTTTGATTTGTCATTTTGAGGCTAGGCATACGTGATAGGCATGTGTTTACAGTACCCATCCAGGCTGCTTGGACTACAGATGCTATTTACAGACTTACAGAGTGTTTTATATTTGGTATGGTACCCCAGGTCATGCTGTCTCAAACCAGGGGATACATCTTACAACAGTCAAGTCAGACCTTGGATATGACTGAGGAACTCATTGGTCTTCCCTCACTCAGAAGGGCCTGGACCTGTAGGGTTTTGTGTGGGGGGAGGGTCTCCTGGAGGTTTATGTTCAAGTTATCTAGACCTAAGCCTGTGAGCTTAGGTCACTCCCCCCACCCCAGGACTCAGAATGTTCTTTGAAAAGTAACTCATGTGGTTTCATCTTTCTCACAGCTAGGATTTCAAGAAACCAGTAGAAAATCCAGGAAAGAACTAGAAAACCAGTGTTCTATCATTTCCCATCACTTATTCCAGTAATCACTGTCTTATTTTTTGAGTACACTGGATGACCAGCAAACTCCACGGATCTACCTGTGTCTTCCTACTCAGTGATGGGATTATAGATGCAGACTGTCATGTCCAATTTGAAATGCTGATGTTGGAATTCCAAACTCAAGTCTTCAAGCTTGGGCAATGAACATTTTCTGACTGAGCCATCACCTGACCCCCTGAAGTGCCTTCTAAGAGCTTTCTCGGACAATGCTTTTGAGCAGTGGACCTCAAAAGACTCACGTCCACCACCTTGCTGGAATGAAGGTTCCAGTGTATTCAGCCATGCATAAATTTAAAAGCCCATTCAAACTGTGGGGCTAGTAAGTGCTAAGGAGAACGTGGAATCAATGAGGAAAGAAATTATTGTGATTGTCAGTCTGCACCTCAAGGCTCGCGACAGAAGTAAGGACAGTAGCATCCACACTGCTTAATTGTGCGGTTTCTCCTTTGCTGCCTTGTGTAAGAACATCAGCCGTTGGCTGTGGGTTAAGTTTCCCACATAAAAGAAAGCGACAGCGATTTTGCATTTGCTACTTGGAAACTGTGAAATTTCAATGACACAAAGGACAGGAAAGGGCTCAGCTGGTCCCAAGGGCTGGGCTGTGTTTCATAGCTTCCTCTTCCTCCCCTCCATCTACTCCTCTTCCTCCTCTATCTCGCCCCCACTCTTAGACTCAGGGCTGAGCCATCTGAGTCACAAGCACAAGACTGCCCCCCTCTTCTGTGCAGTTCCTGGGATCTCCAGCAGATCAGAGGGGCCAAAACCAGGAGAGCTCCAGGCCCTACAGACTCAACAACTCTTCTGTGAAACATCTGAGACCAGACGTGTTTTGAGATTTCAGATTTCCTATTGGATTTGAGAATCTTTGCATATATAAAATTAGATATCTTAGGGGAAAGACCCAAATCGAACAGAAAAGCCATGTTTAATATACACCTTCTACATGTAGGCTGGAGGTAATTTTGTTCGATGTTTTCAGTGTGTCTGTCTTGATTGTGACTGGCACAGAACATCAAGAGTAAAAATTTCCAATTGTAGAGTCATGTTCAGAACTCAGAAAATTCAGATTTGGGAGTATTTTGAGTCTCCTATTTTTGGGTTAGGGCTGTACAACCTGTGTGTGACCAGCTGGGACTGATTTCCCACAAGGTGGCCTTTTATGCATGACTGACATTCTAGGTCTGGATTCTGCTAAGTCTTCTCTTTGGAATGAAGATTGCTGACAGGTCTCCCCTCTGCCTCTGCATTCTTCTCCCAGTGTTAGCTCTATTGTTTCTACTGGTGGCTTTTCTGTGCATGTGCTTATATGCGCTCGCGTGCACACACACACACACACACACACACACACACACACACACACAAACCATGGATTTACCTTAATATGAGGATATCATCCATTCCCCTGCGGAGACTTGACTGACATAGAAATTCTCTAAGGGGGTTGAATGTCAACTTGGATCTTAGCAACTCACCAGGGGACACTGCTCATGACAGAGAAAAGCATTGATTTTCCCAAACTCCCAGGAACATAGAGGCCTGAAAGAAAACCTCAAGGGTTGTAGGAACCTTGAGTTCATGGGAGCACATGGCAGGAATGCACAAGTCCAAAGAACCTTGAATTCAGCATTCGAGTATGTGACATCATCCTAAGAAGGGCAGGAAACAGACTCCAAAGCTGTCAAATCTAGTCTCTGGGAATATGTTATTTTTCCTTTCAGAGAATATTGCCTCACTGGAAACAAATCCACAGCCTGAGTCTTATTCTGTAAGGTAAAAGAAGTGAAACGCAATGCTAATCTCATTGGAAAGTGCAGCATCCCTCTCCGGTTGGCACAAACAGCTCCTACCCCATCAGACGCCCACATGACTCCAGGAATGGCCACAGCCCGCACCATCTACATCACGAAAACCATTTTCCTCTCCTCTTCTCTTTCCTCCTCTGAGCAGCTGAGCAGGCCCTTGGGATTCACCTGACTACCCACCTGGCAGGATGTGTGGACCCTGGCGGAAGAGTGAGTTTGCTTTGTTTAGAACATCTGGGAGAGAGAGTAGGCATCAAGGAGGCATGTATGCGAGAGGCCTCTGCTAACAAATCTACCTTTTGAGTAACCTCTAAAGTCTGGAGTCCCTGGCAGGTTGTTGATTGTTTCTGCTACCAGCTTGCTTCATGTGAAGCCGGCTCGTCAAAGACACAGGGAAGACAGGTTTATTATTCACATTATTCTTCCTCTGCCAAGCATTTTTGAACTTTGGGCTGTCACCAGTATCTTCGGAAGTGTGTAGATTGGCTAAGAGCTAGTGCTGTATATACCTGCTCTACGGAGACGCCTTGGCAGATAAACCATTTGTCACACAAGCATGAAGGCTCAAGTTTGGATCCCAAGCACCCACATAAATGCCAGGAAGGGCATGGCCTGCCTGTATCCCAGCATTCAAGACATGGAGATGGGGAACTGACACCCATAGCAAGATGGCTTCCTAGACTCAGTGAATGGGTTAGCTCCAGGTTCAAGTAAGAGACCCTATCTCAGTATATAAATGGAGGGTGATCAATAAAAACACAGGCTATCAACCTCTGACTTCCACACACAAGTGCACACACACCCATACACGCACATACAAACATGCATACATGCACACCCCCATATACACATACAGACTTTACCCAACATCCAGGCTAGGCTCACTGATTAATCTTCTCCTTTGATAAAATAATGGCATTTCTAAATCAATGAATGACCATCTGCATACCATTACCGTAGGCAAATCTGTGGACCCAAACCCCTCCATATCAGGAACATCGCTAATTAGCACACACATTCTCTTTGAGATGCTGGGCCACAGGATCGGCTTGGCTTCCACACACACTGAAACCAAATCTCCATTCTCCAAAGTGTCTTCAGCCTCTTCTGTGGCGCATTAACAGCCTGTCGCTCAGCTGTCCAAGGACCTGATTTAATTACACCGCGAGGCTCTGTCTTCATTGAAAGTCCCCGCACATGCTGAGTCCTCCATTATCATGGCTCTCTCTTCTTCTCTGCTGCCATGGCGCAGCCTCGTCCTTCCATGGGCTTTAGAGGCTGATAGACATTCATATTAATTTCCATTTCTCCAGGTGCTTAATAAACATTCTCTCAGGCACTCATCCCGGAAATAGAATCCATTTAGCTCAACCAAAAAGCTTAATTCCTTGCCCTTCCTAGAACCAAACTTTGTCTTTCAATTGCCTCCCAACATCACAGCCTTTGAGGGAGCATTCCCCAAACATCCTTCATGCTTATATAGAATTTTTTGGATGTCATCCTTTAGTGTGGCTCACAAAAGTCATACATGTGCCTATTCTATGAAGAAAACCCAACTCTGCATCCAGAAAGAGTCAAGGAGTCTGCAGTATTCACTCTAAAAGACTGGGAACTTAGTGCAGAAAACTACATGAGAGAGTCTGAGAAAATTACACTGTGGTTTTGATAGTAAGAAAAGCTGTACACGCAGCATTGTCCCAACTACGGTTTAAAATGTCTACATTCACATGCAGACAGACACAGGAAGGACATGTGCAGGGATCTTTCCATTGGTTATTATGCACGGGGTGTCTCAGGGACTTTGCCTTTCACGTTTTTCAACTACAAATTGTTTTATTATTGTATGTGAGCGAGCTATATGTGTGAGTATGGACATGTATGTGCCATACACACTACTAGAGGTCAGAACACAGCTTTCGAGAGTCCGTCCTCTCCTTCTACTACGTGGTTCGGGAATCAGACCCAATTTGTCAGGCTCAGGGAGCAAAAACTTTGAACCACTGAGTCATCTTCTTAGCCCTTTTCCCATTTCTCTAAAGATTTGTTTATTTTAGTTTTAGTTGGTTATGTATATATGTGCGGGGGTGTGTGCATGTGTGTGCAGCTATCCATAAAAGTCAGAAGAGGGTAGTGAATATCATGAAATTGATTTATTGAGTGGTTGTGAGCTGCCCTACCTGAATACCGGGAGCCAAACTTGGGTCTTCTGCCACAGCAGTGTGTGCTCTTAACTACTGAGACATCTCTCCAGTCTTGCTTTACTTATTTTTCGTTGACAAAAGTTATACATATATGTGCACATACACACATGTGCGTATCCATACAGACATTGTGAACTGGCCAAATCAAGGTCACTAATGCATCCATTGCTTTAGATGCTCATTATTGTTTGTTAAGAGAACATTTAAAGTCATTTCCAAATAACCCTTGTTCAGATCAATGTTATAATGGATGTCTCCACTTCCTTCTAGAACTTTAGAGTTTTATATTTCATTTTGACGAGTAGAGTGTTATACGGTCTGCTTTTATTCTTAGACAAGTGACTACACAATTTTTCCAGTGTTGTTTAGGAAATCACCATCCTTTCCTAATCGTATGTTCTTGGCGCCTTTGCCAATGAACAGTTGGCCATAAACACACGGGGTTATTACGCAGCTCTCTTCTGTTCCGCTAGTGCAGAGATCTGTTTTATGTTTGTGCCATGATGGTTTTATCCTTGCTGCTTTTTAGTAAATTTTGAAATCAGATCATATGATACCTGCAGCTTTTCTCATTTGATCAAGATTTCTTTGGTTATTTGGGTTCTTTTGGAGTCCCAAACAGTTTGGAGGGTTGTTTTTCCTGTTTCTGTGGAAGCTAGCCACCTGCCCATGTCCAGTGAGGTCATGAATCTTAGAGGAGCATTTCCTACCCCCATTTCCTAAACCATTCTTACATCATTCCTCACTGCTCTCTACGTACTCATCTTTGTAACCACAGGTAAGTATAACTCTCATCAAAGATGCCTTCTGTGAAGCAGGAGACCATAACAGAGTCATATTTAGTCTCAATGCAGAGAACAAGTGACCATGAGATGCCAGCCCCAGCATGTACATTCACAATGGAAATTCTATACCTAAGACTCAGGGAACATCATAGAAGAGGGGCAGAAAGAATATAAGAGCCACAGCACTTGGAAGCCATGAAATTGTGTCTTTGAGATGTGACAAGGTCGCTACATTCATGATACCTCAACAAGATGGCTGCCTAGACAACGCCTGAATGATGACAATATAAAGAGACAAGCCAACATAGAAGGGAGAAATCTCACAGTGCCTGTAACCCTGAATGAAGAACTATGAGCAATTAATGACTACTGAGAAGGAAAATTCAGTCTTCTCCAGCAATAAGCCACCTAACTGGTTATCTAATGTCAGGTGGTCAACTCTAAAACAGAATCAGCAAATTGTATTTATATATGTATTCAATTATGCAAACACATATACATAACAATAATAGTTAAAAAAAATAAGAGCCCATTATTGGGCCAGGGGTGGACTTAAGAGAAGTAGAAGGAAGAAAGCAAAGGGTAAGTTATATTTGTGTTTTAATTAAAATTTGCAAATTATATAAGGAAAATAATTTAAGAGTGATTGCATTATACCCGTGGATCACATTGGATAGTATGGGCAATGAATAATTAGTTCCTCTAGTCCATAAACATAGAACACCTTCCCATTTATTTGTGTTTTCTTCTGTTTCCTTTACCAACATTTCATAATTTCAAAAGGAAGATCCACGTAGACAATATTGGAATTCTAAACATAGATGTATCAAACACAGTTGCACCCAATTTCATAGATGACCTACTATTAGATATAAAACTCCAGACTGTCCACAACACAGTGGTAGTGAGTTGCTTCGATTTTCCACGCTCACCAATAAACAAGTCATCTGGACAAAACCTAAGCAGAGAAACATTGTAGTTACATGACATCCTAACAGACATCTACAGAACATTCCATCCAAACACTGGGGGAATGGTGTGTACACAGGTGCCCAAAGAATCCAGAAAAGGTCCCTGAGTCTCTGGAGCTAGAGTTCCAGGCAGTTGTGAGCCTCCCAGCATGGGCCTCAGCAAGATCTTAAGTGCTGAGCCCTCTCTCCAGCCCCATTACTCCATCTTCTGATGTGGAAGCTGAGGTTAAGGAAGTTGTCTAAGAGCCTGAACCTAGGACATCAAGCATCTGGGATCCCATGAGAGATGGGGTCTAGCTCTAGAAAACTCCTGGGTCATCACTAAGGGACTCAGGTATGACACCCCAGGGGCCAGAGGAGTCAGTAATGATGGTGACAGAGTGGATACCTGTTTAGACTGAGCTTCTGCAGAGCAGCAAGCGCTCTTAACCACTGAGCAATCTCTCCAGCTCCTCCTCCTCCTCCACAGCTCAGTATTGATGGTATCTTTTAACTTAAAAATTCTTCTAGCTCAGAAAATCTACTTTATTTTGCACATAACTACAAATCATCGTCTTTTCTCTGAAATGACTGATCAACTACTTTCTACAGCGATGACTCTAGAGATAATTTCCCTTCCATGTCCCATGTGGATAGGAGGTGTAATTTTACTGCCTCTGCTGACTCTGGCTTCACTCCAAACCTCCCCAAATTCAATCCTTTCCACCGTGTTCACATGACTCACTCTGCATCATTAACCAGATTAGTAAGCAACCCAAAAGCCTAATCAGGATTTCGCTCCAAAACAAACTTTCTCTTAGGAAAGTTTCTGCTTTGGATAGGATGTGAGTTTTGGGTTACAATCGGGGAGTGAAGGATTTTATTAATCATTTATCTTACTGCTTTCATTTCATAGTCTACCAATCTTCATCTGAATTTTCTCCCAGTTCCTCCATAAACAAGACTTGTTAAGGAAGGTCTTACTCAGACCAGTCCAGATTAGGCACCTGTGATTTGTTTTGCCACTGTGTTCTAGTTATCGTGGTAAACTGCAATCTGAATGGAATATTCCAGTCAATTTTCCTTTAAGAGAATCCTCAACTTGCCTTTGATCATGTATACTTTCTGCATCCAGGGTGAAAAGCCTGGACCAAAAAGACATTTGGCCTCCCTTGTAAATTGTACAGCCTGTGACAATGACGTCAACATCTCTACTGGGGCTTGGGGGTGGGAGCTAAGATGAATGAATCTTAAGTGTGAATTTGCTTTGCTTTGAAGTCGTTCTTTTCTATCCCAAGAACAAAAATGGTGGTACACAATCCTACACCAGCTTAGTCAAGGAGCTTGTGATTTAGAGACAGCAACTCCATTCCGTGTATAGAGATGACTTGGGAGAGGATGACAGTCAGGACATCCAGACCAGAGCCCTGTGTGCACTTCCAACACATGTGAGGAAACCCTGATGACACCCTGTTGTCTGAACAGCCACCCCTGTGCAGGCACCAGCCAGTCTCCAAGGCCAAGGTCAGGCTGGCCCCCTAAACTCCTTCCTGCCTGCCTGTCGTTCCTGCAGAGCAGAGAGTACAAAGGAGCTTTAAAGGAGTGAGTACATCAAAAATATCATCAACCTAAATACTGTGATTTCAAGTCATTTTTCAGTGCTAAGAAAGAAAAAAATAAATAAAACAGTAGTCAAGCCTCTGAAGGCAGTGTTTACTCTTGCAGGAAAGAGGACGCGTAGCAGGACTTCTGACGGGGCTGTCAGAGTGTGCTTGGCAATTTAACTATTAATAATAGTAGAAAATAAATAAATAAATAAATGATAAAGCTTTGAATTAATCCAGCATCTTTCATCTCCATGTATCAAAGAGCACCCCAATAACAACACATCTGTGAAAACACGTAAGTGGCATGGGTTGTCATCCATCAGGGACAGATGAAAGAACAGAAGGGCTATGAAGCCCTCCCCCAGCAAAGCAGCTGGGACAGGTGGGGGCCCTCCTCAAGGGGCCCCTTCTTCCCAGGGCTGGGGGAGTCCTTCCATTAAGGGACTCGGGTATAATGAGTCCTTGAACAGGAGGAGGCTCTGAGTTTCTCTCTGGAATTCTGGCAATAAAGTGCACCTGACGGAAGAAACACCCTATCCATGCTGATGAGTCAGAGGGAGGGAGGGAGGCAGACAGAGAGGAAGGACAGATTAGGGCTTTTTCTGGAGTTTCTATGCACTTGGCATTATGGGAGGCATATACTTGTCCAGCATTTACTATATGCCACTAATCAGTGTTTGTGTCTGTCTTTCAACTTCATAATCTCATGTTTTATGAGATTTTCTAAAAAAACTTTTTTCCCAGTTTCCCAGTTACTTCTGACAGTCCAGCTAGATATATGCTGGAATCCCTCAGTCTGTCTTCCATGTCTGCTAACTTGTCTATTTTCATCTCTGTCTTTGTGCAGCCCCTGGGGTGAAGTCACTAGTGTTATACCCCAAAATTCATTGCTGCTATTTTAGGCATATCTAGCCCAGATTTAATCCTGTCTCCAAAACAAGGCAAGTTTTTTTTTTTTTTTTTTTTTTTTTTTTTTTTTTTGGTTTTTCGAGACAGGGTTTCTCTGCAGCTTTTTTAGAGCCTGTCCTGGAACTAGCTCTTGTAGGCCAGGCTGGCCTCGAACTCACAGAGATCCGCCTGCCTCTGCCTCCCGAGTGCTGGGATTAAAGGCGTGCGCCACCACCGCCCGGCACAAGGCAAGTTTTTATTCCAAATTATTTTTTCCTCCTCTGGGGACCAATTAGTCAATTTTCATATGTACCTGTTCTTGATTTCTATGTGTATGTTTTTGTTGTGTGATTTCTTGCCATTTGGGGTACAATTCCTTCCTCCATAGCTTTGTAAAACTCAGACATGCTCATTTGAAAGCCATCTTCAGATTGCTCTGCGTGGTGGTTTGAATGGCAAATGTCACCTATAGGCACATAGGGAGTGACATTATTTGAAAGGATAAGGTTATGTTGCTTTGTGAGAGTATGTGCAGCCTTGCTGGAGGAAGCATGTCAGTGGGGGTGGGCTTCGAGCTTTCAGAAGCTCAAGCCAGCCCAGTGTCTCTCTCTCTTCCTGCTGCCTTTAGATCCAGATGCAGAACTCGCGGCTCCTCAGCATCACATCTGTTTGCATGCTGCCATGCTTCCCACCATGCTGACCAACGGACTAGGCATGTGAACTGCAAGCCAGCCTAAATTAAATGCTGTCCTTTATAAGAGCTGCCATGGCCGAGTGTCTCTTTGCAGCAACTGAAACCCTAAGACAGTGTTATCCACATCTCAGCAGGAGCAAATGCTACTGCTTTTAGCACACTAGCTGTTTTCCTGTAGTTGTGGGTCACCTCTTCCAGCCCCCATGCTTCGGAATTTTCTTTGGGGGATCTGAATTCACCTGGAGTATTTTCTGGTCCCCCCTGCACCTTCTCTCTCCTACAATCCCTTCTCTTTTGAGTTGTTTGGTTTCTTCTCTCAGCATCTGCAGCCCAGGGTCAGATCTGATAATGGTAGCTTGACCGTCTTGTTCTAGGGGTTCTTGAGGTCATCACAGATCTAGTCATTGAGTGAGCAGGAGCCAATTGAGGCACTGGAGGTGTGGCTTCATCTGCTCTTTCCTTCCACGCAGACATCCAGCTTGTAGCACATCATAGGTCAAAGCATTAATGGAAAGCCACCTCCAGGGCCAGCAAGATGGCTCAGCAGGTAAAAGGACTTGCTGCCAAAGCCTGCTGCACCCTCCGAAGCAACACTGAAAGGAGAGAACTGACTTCCCACGTTGTCCTCTGGCCTCCAAATGTGCATCTATACTTGCATACTCATCATGTGCATGCGCACATGCTCGCATGCGTACATAGACACACAAACATACACACACACACACACACACACACACACACACACAGAATAAAACACTGAAAAAATCTTCTAGCTACCGAATGGAGACAGGCATGTGTAACAGCTGTCAGCTTCATCTCATTATTTTTGGTCCTATGTCCAGTCCTGAGTCCAGACCCTTTGAACCCTAACATCAGACAGACCCTTACTTCAAGCTACCTAACCTGTTCTCAAGGCCCAGGGCTCAGCAAGTCTACAGCCTTATCTACTGCCTACTGAAGATCAGTTTCTGGGTCACAAAAATGTTAATCTTGTCAAATGAGCCTGTGCATGAATACTTTTTGTAATATTTATTTTTGTCAATGAAATGCCTTTGGAGTCAAAGGGTCATTTACAGTGTGAATCAACTATCACAAGAATCAGTCCAGGGATTTGGGCCTACAGTAGGGCAAGCCTTACATAACCATCCCTAGCCAGACTTTGCTCACTCACCTTCATGATGAGGGCTGCAAACCCAGGTCCTGGGCTCGTGAAAGCCAAACCTGGACCATACAAAGCCCTTAGCCGTGAGCCAGAGACGTTATGCCCTGTCTGTGTACTAATGGTGGACTTGCCCCTGAATGCCACAATGAACCTGAGTGGCAGCTCCTAGTAAAGCGAGCGCCCAGTATCTGAGTGTGCACTATCCAAGTGGTCTCTGGGTACAGAAATGGAGGCTGAAGCCCTTGTCTATAAGGCTTGCTCTTCTAAAGTTTTAAGTCCATATGTCTTTGGACTTATTTTTTAGGTCCTCATTAAAATCAGTACATAACCACCCATGCCTACACTTTAGTGTCGGAGCTCTCTGATCAGACTCTCTGGACATAGGTCCCAGGTACATAGAATCTGAGTCTAATACCTGGTTCAGTCAGGATCCAAAGACTCTCACAGGTGCACACCATACTTCTCCCAGTATGGACCTTAATCATGCATTTTTCTAGCTGGATCCCTTGCCCCATTCATCTGGGACTGCACAGGAATTATGGAGTTAGTATTTTCTCTTGTGTACTTCTTGCCACAGGTTTGCAAGTAGATCTCATCACCATTTTTTCTATCAAAGCTGAAACAATTAAAGTGGATAAAATTCTTGCAATAACTCAATAAAGTAGCTATTGATATGACTCCTTAAAAACAGAATATGAAGTCAAACTGAGTGACAGTTTCCAAGATCCTAGAGATGCTGAGCCTTTGAACCAAGACTGAAGGCTTCATTAACTTCAACCCAAAGTTCATGCCCTCAGTGGTAGGCAATGTAGCCAAATCCTCCCTGACACTGATTCCATAAGGTCATTTCATGGCATATGACATTGTCACCAATGCCCTCCTCCAGAGAAATGCTCCCTCCTCAAGTTTCCATGACATTGACTTGGGGTGAGACCTTCACCTCCCTCTGTCTTCTCCTACCAGCCCTTTGTGAGTGGCACTATTCCCTAGGCTACAGCCTAGGTGAGACAGAAAGCTGGTTAAGAGCAATCAGGCACAGGTGAGTTTATTCTCCCTATTCTTGACTAGCGATGTGATATGACTAGCTACTTCAGTTTTCGCCTTGACTCTCCCAAAAGGATGGGCCATAACCTAGAACTGTAAGTCAAACAGCTCCTTCCTCTGCTATGCTGTGTTTTTAAGGGTGTCTTATCACAGCAACAGAAATGAAACTAAAATACAGGTCATCATTTCCTCCATGAATCCTGGTGTTCCCTGGAACTTGGTCCTCTCTTCTCACATGCCATTCTCTCTAGGTGATGTGACATACACCTCTACAACATTCAAAGTCTGACGACTGTTGAACCTTCATTTTCTTTGTATTCAGTCCACATTTCTTTCAATGCCCGTCTTTTTAGATATCCCCAGGACTCCTTGATTTCAACAAAGGCAATCCTGAATCCACTATTTAGATTCCTGTGTGTATAGCATTCCCAGCAATACTGCCATCTGTTTGAATACGTAGCCTTATGTATCCTCCATAGCCTTATGACCTGTACCGGAAAGTTTCTTTAGTGACAGGGTCCTGAGAAGGAAGATCCAAGGGAACAGTGGTAAAAAAGAATAAGTGGGCTCTGGAGGTCTTGCACAAGCTATGTCTTGTGCCAAGAAAGCTTATTAAAAAGTACAGCACTTCATATACTATTCCTGGGGAAAGGGAACAGGACAAAGTCATCAGGAAACTAATCAGGCTATGTCACATAGAGGGAACCCAGAATATCTTGAAAACATTGCAAACAAAGCACGCACAGCCTTGGAACTGATAACTATATCCCTATACAGGAGCAAGAGTTGGATTCTCAGGATCTGACCATACCGCTCCCCCCAAGGCCATGGCTCAAGGTCATTACCATCTCTGCCGAGCATATTCCTGGTTCTAGAGGAGGAGCTGGTTCCTTATCTTTACATCAGGGCATGGGGAAACGGGAGCTCTCCCAAAGCCCTGGATAAAAGACCCTGGCTAAAATTCTTGCAACAATCAATGGCATAGCTACTATTATCATGACTCCTTAAAGACACAGAAGATGAGGTCAGACCAACTGACAGCCTCCAAGATCCTAGAGATTCTGAGCCTTTGAGCCAAAATTGAAGGCTATGTTAACCTCAACCCAAAGCCTGTGCCCCTCAGTGGAAAGCTATGTAGGTAAATCCATCCTGGTACTAATCCCATAAGACCACTTCAAGGTATATTACTAGATCTGCCAAGCATGTTCCTAGTTCAGAGAAGAAGCTATGTTCCTTCTCCACACATCAAGGCCTCAAGGAAAACCTTGGATCAGCCTAGCCCTCAATAGGCCCTAACAATGTGTTAAAGCATAGGATCCCGGCTGGTGGTACTATTCTGGGAGGCTTCAGTTTTAGGAGGTAGAGCCTAGTGATGAAAGTCAGTCACTGGGGAAATAAGGAGCTCTTGGGGGTATCTTGTCCCTGTCTCCTCTCTATCTCCCTCTGTCTCTGGTCATTGTCTACCATGAAGTAAAGAAGCTCTTCCATGCCACTTCCTCCCACCTCCATGATGTTCTGGCCAAACTTGTGGACCAACGAACCACGGACTGACACCTCTGAAACTGTGATTTGAAGTCATCTTTATTCCCTTGCATTGTTCTCGCTAGAGGTCTAGTTACAGCATGTGAGAAAGCTAACTAATCCACCATCCACCCAGGCTTCCTGAGATCCTAGCAAGAAGCCCACACAGCTTAGTGCCACAGTCTAACATCACAGGCAGCTCCCAATTCAGGATGGTCTGCTGAAGCTGCCACAGTCTAACATCACAGGCAGCTCCCAATTCAGGATGGTCTGCTGAAGCGGCCAGCCTTCACATCCCCATATCCTGCCAGAGGAACATTCCATCCCATGCTGCCAGGTACCAAGAGCCCACTCTTACCTTCATCCTTCCCCTCTACCATGACACTGCAGTTCTCACATTTTCAGTCACCTATTACTTCCCACATGCTAGACTCCTTTGCAGCTATGCCCGGGCTCCTGTAGCGCCTACAGGATCCTCAATCCTGGATAAGCAGCATCAGTCTAAGTTTCTCCTGCTCATCTGGCCAACCACATTGTCTCTCCCGGGGTCTGAGCAAAGACAAGGTCTGACTGCTTAACTCAGATCTCCCTGAGTTTCAACATGTGACCTCGATTGATATTTTTATGACCATCCATCTGGCATCGGGGACTTGCCATGTGACCAAAACACACCTGACTTTCCTTCTTCCTCCCAACTTCCAGAGTCCCACATCCAGCCTTCATCAGATATTGAAGTCATTAACTAAAAACAGTTTTAAAAATAATGCCTTACCCCCAGTAGGGGCAGCATGTGATGTACAGTTCCTTCCAAGGCAGTGATCAGAAGACTGTGTGCGCATCAGAGATGTTTTGACAGAGGTGTCAGCATCCAGAGTCAGGAAGTTGGCATAAAGGAAAGGATTCAGAGGAAGCTCAGCTGAGGCGCCTCGTAGGAAGCTATGATGCTACAATCTGCACATGACGAAAGCATCTATAATGACTTAGAATAGCACAAAATGAGATCATATAGCTCAATTGGTAGAATATTTGCCTAGCATCCAGGAAGCCCTGGGTTTGATCCCCAACAATGCTAGACCAGACATGGTGGCACACACCTATAGTCTCAGTGCTGGGAAGGTGGAAGAAAGTGGATCAGGAATTCAAGGTCATCCTCAGTTACATAGTGACTGAAAAACATACTTGGCTACATGAAAATTTGTGACTAAATAAATAAATGAGAAACAAGAACAAAAGATAGTATAGTTTGGATCTTTATAGCCCCTCACCCAAGGGTCATGTTTTGAACGCTTGCCGTGCTATAAGAAGGCAATGGGACTTTTGAGAGGTGGGGTTTCATTGACTAGGCCATTGGGAGCATGCTCAAAGGCTTGTCTCCTAGATAAATCTAGATTACATCAAGTTGACAATTGAGATGAACCATCACACCAGAAAAGACAGAAAGTCACTCACACCCCTTCACCTGCCCTCCACCATAGCCCCCTCAAAGACTCCAGCTGTAGCTGACCATCCTTCTACCCAGCCTGACTTCCTCTCATCCTCATCCTCTCTAGGACAGATGCTACTCTCTGATCCCTGATATGGAGTAGTTAAGATAGCAGAGGAAGGACGGAGAGGACCAATAGACCATGTTGGTCCTTCCCACAGAAGTCAACTCCCCCAACAGTCAGATGCCAAATATCTGGGTCCGGGCTACTACAGCTAGCACAAAAAGATCAGTCTCTTTCTCCCTAGAGAGAAACGAGTCTCAGACTGTAGAGCCTGGGAAATGTAACCATCTCCTTGTTATCAATGTAAAAACTGAGCCAAGCTATTTGCGATCTAAATCAAAATAGAACTGTATCTGGCAAACTCATTTTTCTCAGGTCCCAGCAGCTCCCCGAGATACATTGTCTACGGATAGGGGGAGCGAGACAGACAATGGCAACTGCCAGGAGCCATTGATCACTTGTTTCATGTACAGAATGAACCCTTAATCACTGTCGCTTCAGAAAAAAGGGGGGGAAATTGAGATGGATTCTCAAGTGCCAACGGCAGAGAACTTGGTAATTGTAGCTCTTTCGTTAAAACTTTGGAGCGCAGTAAGTTTGCCGCAGCGGTTCATCTCTGCCTTGGTTGGTGCAGCCCTATTTGGCTCATCTCTAAGGGGTTCAGTAGAGCATCCTGAAGGTCAGTGGGGAGCGGGGGTCTTCCCTCCCAGTGAGATGAGCAAAAGAAGCATATCTGTGTCCTAGAATGGGGCATCTGAGTGTGCCATAGACAGCCTGTCACTTGGATCCTGTGTCCGTTTCCACCCCATCACACACCTTGACTTCCTTATTTGGGAATAGCTCACATCAACTCCTCGTTCACCTCTTGCTGGTTTATTCTGCCCAACATCTTGAACCAGTTCTTCTATGGGCAATGACATCTATTTATTCATCCATTTCATTTGTACACAATCATTGATGACTTAGTCTGTGTTTGATGGCCACCAAAGAGATATAGCTCCCACCTGTTTGAGGTTCTGGTCCTCGATGGAGGGTGATATTGTCCCCCATCCTTTGGGTTTTTTGGAAATGTAAAAATCTTAGTGTTTTTATATATAAAGTATAACCGTGCCATATATGCCATAATACACAAATATGCAGCATATTTCCAGATTTCCAAATTTCATACATAGCAGGTGAGGAAAAAGATGTCAGAACACTGTGGAGAGGAGCAATCACAAAAGAAGGGTACTTGTGCATATTTGTTTCATAGGATGCCTTCTCCCCCCCTCCCCACCCCCCGCTCATCTTCTGTGTGCTCTCAGCAAATGTCTGTTCTTCTTTGCCCCCGTGTGACCTTCATGCAGCTATCCAGCAGCATTACTCTTGGGGTTCCCATCTTCATTCCAGCTGCTAAACTGCTCTGTAGGATGCTACAGACGAGGATCATATTGCAGTCTGCTTTAAAGCCTTTGCAGGGTTGAGGATACCGTGGAGTCTGTAAACCACTTGCAGTATAAGCATGAGGACCTGAGTTCAAATGACATGTTCATGGAACAAGCCAGACATGCTGTCACACGCCTGTAATCACAGTACTTGAAATACGGATATAGGCAGATCCTTGGGGTTTGGTGGTCAGCCAGCCTCTTATAACTGCAAGCTCCAGGTTCCAGTGAGAGACACTGTCTCAAAATCCAGGTAGATGGCTCCTGAGAAGCAATGGTTAAGGTGGTATTCTAGCTGTCACATGTATTTGCATACATGTGCTTGTGAGCCCACCACACAAAAGCCCACTTACACACACACACACACACACACACACTCACACACACAATCAGAAATAAAATAAAGCCTTAGACTTTAGCAAAATAGTCAGTCCAGATACATTTTAACTAATGTAGAATGAAAGAGTGGGCTGTGGTGTACATACGGCTTTGTTAGAAGAACCAGCATTTATTGAGATCCTCTGGGCTCTGAGCATCATGGTGGTCTGCCACATGGCCTAACAAATTTTTGTGTTCACCCTAGTCCTAGAGATAGCAAGATAGAGACAGAAACCATCTCTGGGGAAACAAGAGTTAAGTGGGGGTCCAGGCAGCGGTGTGCAGGAACTGGTGCCTGCTGCTCACTGGAGCCTGTTCCGTTTTCAAGAATTTTTCAACCTGTTTGTTAAGCCACTGACTGTATGAAATTGATCGTGATGGGAATATTTCCATCATGGAAGCTGGCAAACATCACAAATCAGGTCTTTTGTCCTCCCTTCCCCAAGAAGGTGTCACTGGCTGTCACTGGTTCCGTGGCTGGCAAATGACAGCCGGCATAGGCTTTCACGTTGTGTCGTGCTGCCCCTTACCCACTGCCAGGGAGGCAGAGGGAAATATCTACCCGTGCATTGGAGGCCCCTCCAGCATCTCGGTGAATAACCCCTTTTTAACATCACAGTACTTGAGTAAATTCATATGGGGAGATGCACAAAGAGGGACACTTGAAAGCCACCCTCTTGAACACTTGGAGTCTCAGAGTTAAAGATAGAGAAGACAACTCTTGAACATGCCTCATTATTAATAGCCCAAGGTCTTCCAGGGAGTCTGGCTGCTTTACCAAGGGTGTTGCAGACACATGTCTTCCCCTTTTCTCTCAGTATAGTTCTGGAATGCCAAGTTCATGATCCATCTCAAAATGAATACAACCAAATGCCCTTACACAGCTATCAGCGGCTTTGTGTGCAGAGAGAATGCCCACCTGACCCAGATGCAGCTAATAGGGAACCAGCCCCATGCCAAATCTAGGGATCCCATAAAATATCCCAGTGGATCATAACAGAATAAGTCATGCTGAAAGGGCAAAGAACTCTCCTAAATCTGTGACTCCCTGTACATCCCCAAATATTCCAGTTAAATTGTAAGGACCTGGAGTTGCTTCTGCTGCATGCTCTGAATGCCAAACATATTAGACAAAGGAGTTTGAGTCTGCCATCTTTAGAATACAGATATGTTCAGAATGGCATCCAGGATAGCTGGTGTTAAACCATACCATTCTCAGCCAGCCACTCACAGCCCCCATATACTTTTGATTCCAGTGTCTGCTTTCTGACTGTTCAACAAACCAACCTCGTCTTTTCCCCTGCGTTGGGTTCTGTAAGGAGCTTCCTAAGCGTAAGGTTCAGCTGAGAAGCTGTGCTGACAAGACAATAAATAACAGGGTGATGCTGAGCCTGAATTGGTGCATTGTGCTAGTCTGGGCCCACAAACCGTGTCATTATTTGTCAATGGCTAAATACAGAGTTTGGTTTCCAGAAAGGAGCATTATGAAGAGAATTAATATTGGAGATGTGGAGAGAGAAAGACGTACAGGGTGGGGAAACTGTCCTTGTTGGAGACTGGGAGCCAACAAGTACAATATATTTTTGGTGAATGTGGTGGAAATGGCTGTAATGTTTGAGGGGGGCTTTGCTCCTGCCGTCTGTTCTCCCCGGACTCTCTACCAACACCTGCCTGCAGTCACCACCTGGAAGGAAAGAGCCAAAGGGCTCCTTACCAACAGTGATCATATGACCTAGATATTTTTTTTTCCTAAGACCTGTTGTTAGTGTTAAAAGCAGGTTCTCCATCCAGTTCTGTCAAGAGACTCCAATGCTGTGGCTCTAAGACATCACATACCAATACAGACATAAGACATTACATACCAATACAGTCCTAAGACATTACATACCAATACAGTCATAAGACATTACATACCAATACAATCCTAAGCCTGGATCCAAACTAAAGTGTGCTGGTCCAACGACCCAGCAAGTTCCTTGAGCCTTTGGTCTCAGTGTTCACATTTGCCCTTCAGCATCTTTTGTCTCTTCTCCTGTTCCCCAGAAACCAAGCAGTTGTGTTCCCAGAGAAAGAGTCTGGAGTGCAGAGTGGAGGGTGCCCAGGATGCTCCACAGCCTGCAGGTACTGGGCTCCACGTCTATGCCAGGGCCTTCATCTCCCAGCACGTAGCTTCCTTCCTCCTTTCCTTCTCACCCACCCACCTCACACACCCTTAAGCCCAAGGACATGTATTTTCCTGTGACACCGATGTGCTATGGAAAAGCAGGCCAAAGGTGCCTAAGCTACACTCTCCCTCCTCCCTGTCCTGGCTAGTAGTGTCTGCCAGCTTGACAGGATCGAGAATCACCAAGGAGACAAACTTCTGGCATGTCTGGGGGGGAGGGGATCTAACCTGGGTTGAAGTGGGAAGATGTATCCTCCTGGGGACCTGTAGGCTGCTCCAGCCCATGGTCTGGGTTGCCAGACTGGATGAAAAAGAAGCAGGCAAGCTGGGGGCAATTATCCATCTCTCCCTGTTTTCTGACTTAGACACAAGGTGAACAGCTGCTTCCCACCGCTGGAGCCATGCCTTCCTGTCACGATGGCCTAAACCCGCAAACTGAAGCCAGGATAAACTCTCCCTCCTTAAGTTGCTTCTGTCGGGTGTCTGTACTGCAATAAAACAAGTAATTAATATGTGGAGGGGGCTCTGGACCTAGAATGGTTCAAAAGCCCACAGCCACCAAGGAGTCTCTGCTCAGAGAGGTAGACTAGTTCCTCAGCCTGTCTGCATCAAGTCCTGTGTTTCTCAGGTGAGACGGAAGCAGCCACCTGCCCACATTGTTGTAAGAGCCAGGGCACAGCCGTGACACTCCAGCAGGGCTGAGGTGAGTCGGAGGCCTGGGCAAGAATCCTCCCTCCCTTTTCCCCTCCTTTCAGCATTCTGTTTCAAGCAGTGGTCTGTGAGTCCAGCAGCCTGTATGACTCATACACTTGCCTACCCTCCCACGGCTCCTGCTCATAAGGGGCTGAGCCCCAGTAGGAAGATCACAGCCAGCAGCTAGGTACAAAGATAGCAAGAGGGTTATAGCCAAGATGACATGAGATAAACAGCTGGAGACGGTGTAGCCAGCCATAGCTTGGGGCCTAATTACCAGCAGTCAAAGCCCTGGTGACATCTGAGGTCCCTACCAACCCTGAATACCCTCAGATGCCATCCTAGCTGGAGTTTTCTATCTAGGTAGCAAATTAAACAAGGCACGAGGTGTTACAGTGGCCTCCAGGGGCCATCTCTAGCCCCAGCCCACTAAATCTCTGGCTGCTAAAGAAACTGCAGGTGCAAAGCTGCAGCAGAAATGCCACGTCAGGCAGGAAAGAGCACAGAACAGTATCCCACCGTGCATCCCGTCACACCTGGTATTGTAACAGGTGAAGAAGAGAGAGAGTCATGCCTACTAGGTGTCCTGCAGCTAAAACCTGGCCGAGCTGGTGGCTGACCCCGAGGCCAGCCCGCCTGTTGGGCCATGTTCCTTCCCCGAATGCCTTTTGTCCTATTCTCAAAGCAAGTGTTCAAACCCTGCCGGTGGTGGAGGCCTGGGTCCTGTGACACATCCTAGCAGCTCTTGCAAGATTTGGGGCTGTGGAGACTCCTTTCTCTTTACCCAACACCTTCAGAAGCCCCACCTTCAGCTACTTGCAAGGAATGGAATGTTCCCCAGTATGTTGAAGCTCTAATTCTCAAAGGGATGATATTTTGGTAGAGAATTTTGGAAGTAATGAGGTCTGTATGCAGTCAGGGAGGAGTCCCAAGATGGGATTGGTACCAATATAAAGGAAGAAGGAGAGGTACGGGGGGGGGGGAGAGAGATTTTTCTCAGTGCTGTAGCCACCAGTAAGTTGCCCAGGTAGCCCCTTAATTAAGAAACCTTAATTAGATGCTTTGGTAGAACAACAGCAACAAAAAGACACAAAAGTAGAGAGGCCCCTACGGAAGATGTTTCCTTTCCTATAAATTTATGCAGGTCAGTGGTGCACACCTTTAATCCTAGCCCTTAGGAGGCAGAGGCTGGTGGATCTCTGTGAGTTCAAGGCCAGCCAGGGCTGCACAGAGAAACCTTGTCTCAAATAAAACAAAACAAAGGAAGAAAGAAAAAGAAAAGAATTCCTAACTTGGGGGTTGGGAGTAACTCGGTGGGTAAAGTGCTTGCTGGGCAAACAGGGGACCTGACCTGAATTCTGATCCCCAGCACCCACAAAGCATGCTTATAACTGTGATGCTGGGGGTGAGACAGGTGGATCCTAGGAGTTCCTGGACCACCTAGTCCAGCTAAAGGCAAACTCTAGTTTCAGGAAGAGAATCTGTCTCCAAAACTAAGATGGAGAACAAAAAAGGAAGATACCTCTGGCCTCACAACACACACACACACATACTCTGGTACACATATACACACTGTCACATATAAACACACACCTGCTTTCATACTGGCACACACATATACATGCACGCTGACACACACACATGTACACATACATGCATGTATACTGGTGCAAACACACACACAAGTGCTTGCACACCGGCAGACACACATAGGCATATGCATACGCCAAACACATATACAAATGAAACCAAACGAAACCTAAAAGGCTATAATTTAGTACAAGGGACAGCTCTGTGAACAGATATTTATATAATGTATTAAAGGCAGGGACATATTTTTGAGAAGATACGGAAAGTCAATAGTGGGATCCTATAAGAAGTCGGTGTGGAGAGACATCTTCTAGGGTCTCCCAGGAAGGATGTCCCAGTGGGACTTTGAAGTGAACGCCAGCACTAGAGGATGGTGTATCCTAACAACAGAATGGCCTGGGGTTAAAATACAAAGTCCAGCTGAGTGAGTGAGCTCATTTTTTCACTCTGGTGGTGGACAACTTAAAGGAACTGGCCCTTCTTCAGTGGTCACTAAATGAATGGATGACCTTTGCAGGAAACCCTAAAAAGTTCCATGTTGCTGGGACATAAAAGTGAGGCCAGCAGACATGACTAGATTTGGGGTGGGGGGAAAGGGTGACAGGTTCGACAACAAACAGGCCTTGTATATCACATTAAGAAGAAAAAAATTGAAACTTGACCATGGTTCTAGAGTTTTCTATTACCTCCAGAATTCGGTGTCCTGTCCCTTTAAATTGTAAGGACAAAGGATGCATAAATTCAGCCTCCACCAAATTCTAAAAGAGACTTATGACCCAAACAGGTTAAAGATAAGTAGAACAGGAATTGAAACACGTTGGGAGGTTGTAAGCCAGGAAGGCCAGGGTAGCATTTAGTAGCATGAGTCCTGTTGGCATGTGAAAACAGGGACCTTGGCTATCCGTCTCTTGGCTGCAAACCTAGACGTGCTCGGTGGAGGCCTTCCAGAGGCAAAGGACAGCTGTGTGGAGCGGATAAGACTGGAGGCAAGCCGGCTGCTGGGAGTCTGTTGGGGCACACTGCCAGGGAAGGAGGTGGGGAGAGCGCCTTGGTTGTCGGTATAGAATGAAAGTGATCTCATAGTTGAGCACTAAATGATGGAAAGCAGTGCATGATGGGAGCATTTGGCAGTTGTGTCTGCCTGGATGTGGCCAGTGTGAGCGGGATGCTGGGTGCAGTGGCACAGATGGGCTGGAGCTCGGAGACAAGATGGGAGCTGGAAATACAGAAATTAGAACACAGACGGATTGACACTCAGCGCGAGCAGCAAGAAGCGTGGAGTGGCTCACAAAGGAAGAGTCTTACACACGAGCAATTCCCGACTCTTATTCTCTCTCTCTTCTGCTAGGTTAGAACATCTTCAAAGACAGGAGTTAACGTTTATACTGATTAACCCTCCCCCTCCATAGTACAGTCTGCAGAGCAACGAGGAGGTACCCGTCCATGGTTCAGCCATCATTTATTCAGTGGCTAGCATGTGGCAGGCTCTGTCCTAGGCTTCTGGACTAAGTAAGATATAAACGAACAAAGTAAAAATGAAAACAGAAAAATACCTGGATCTAGCGACTAATTTGGTCATAGAGTTCAGTGAATCCCAGCTCCTCCACACGTGAGATGTTTCCAGACAGGATTAACGGGGAATGACCCATCCTGAGAATGAGAGTCGCGATCTCATGGGCTGGAGGCCCAGATGGAATAAAGAGGGGACAGGAGAAGGAGAGAGCCAGGCAGCCCAGGCATTCACAGTCACACAGACAGTGTCTCTCCCTCTCTCCCTCCTTCCCTAGACGCCTAGAGCAGCAGGAGGGGTTCTCTATAATCCACAGGCACAGTCCTGTACTCATCAAGCCCTGACTGAAGCCTGAGCTTGGGAAACATAGCCACCAACCAGACAGAGCACAGAACACACTTCCCATAACAAGGAAGGAAGAGCCATGAGGGCTCAGAGACAACACCATCACCTTCCCTAGCAGCCTAGTCAGGCCTTTCTCCCTTTCAAACTGGTCACATCTAATTCTTCCCCCTCGGACTCTGGGGTCACCCATGCTTGTGCCCTCAACAGCCCCAAGGGAAGAAAAAGCCAGATTCAAAGATAGAACAGGACATGGGCCATCACGGAATCATACCCAGCTGCCCCTTCACCCTGGTACACTTCACTCTGCCAGTAGCTCCAGCTCCTTAAGGAGAGACAATGGCTTTCTGCAAGGACCCCCCCCCCCCCCGCCCAGACACTCTCAGACACCATCAAGATGATAGTGAAGAGAATTTTTTCTCAAGCTGTCAAGATATCAAAAAAGACCCAAAATAATCCCCATGTATTAGCTTCTGTTTGTGAAATAGAAAAATGTATAAAAGAAAGCTCTAGGTAATAAAGTTTGCTTGTAAGTATGTGCATACGTGAATGGGTGGCACATACATGTGTATGTGCATGCTAGTGGAGGCTAACAGTCAGTGTCAAGTGTCATTCTCAGATTTTGAAGCAGGGTCCCTCACTGAACCTAGAACTTGCCAATTCAGACTAGGGAGCCCTGGCCTCTGTTCCTCAGCACCAGGTGGACAGGTGCATAGCTCCATGCCTGGCTTATTGCCGTAGGTGCTGAAGATCAGGCCTCGGGTCTCTATGGTAATGCAGCAAATACTTTGCCACATAAGCCACCTCTCCAGCTCCTGAGGTTCGCTCCTCACTGAATATGAAGTTAGTGGGAAGAGAGGACGCCTCCTGGTGTTGGCAGATTGAGAGTCTTGCATCAGGCCAGCATCAATCTTTAAGGGTCACGTGTAAATCAGCCAGTGGAACTGGTTGTTCACAAATCAAAGATCTGAGGCTGAAGACAGGAAAGGTGATGGCAAAGGGGAGGATGGAGAAGGCTGAATTGAGGAGCTGGGTAGAGAGACATGGGCTACAGGTTCATGGAACCTGGGGTCCAACACGCACCAGCCACAGGGTAGTTACACATCTCCCACACATCCTTGAGCCAGAATGAGAGGCAGCACAGCCCACTCCGCAGCTCCACCAGCTGCATTATTTATTTGGTGAGTTAATGGCTGTACCACCCCCCTAGGGCTCCTGTATGAATTAGATGAGTTCATTCAGGGCACTCTCTTAGAACATGTTTGATACAGGGTCAGACAGGGTCAGAACACAACAAACATCGGCTGTTTTTTTTTTTTTTTTTTTTTTTTTAAGATTTAATGTTTTAAGTTTAGGTATATCTGTGTGTGCCTGTGTGAGTTTAGAGGCACCACATGTGTGCAGAATCCCACAAAGGCCAGATTAGGATGTTAAGTGCCCTGGAAATAGATGGTTGTGAGCCATTATGTCGGTGCTGGGAACTGAACCTGGGCCCTCTGCAAGAGCAGCAAGTGCTCTTAGCCACTGACCCATCTCTCCAGGCCTACTGTTAATTTTTGTTACATCTATTTATTTATTGAATGTGTGTGTGTGTGTAGATCAGGAAACAACTTGTGAAAATCGATTCTTTCCTTCACCATGTGAGTCCCAGGAATTGAACTCGGGTTGTCAGGCTTGGCGGCAAGCATCTCCACCAGCTGAGCCTTCTCTCCAGCCCCTGCTACTATTTTTGTAAATGAGGATAACAAGGCAGAGGAGAGGTTACTTGGCTAAGGCCACCAGCAACAAAATAGCAAAGCCTAGACCAGCAAGACTTCATGGGCCCCAGACAAAGGAATCATGTGGGGACCACAGTGACAGGTCCAAGTGTCTAGGGGCCGTGTTGTATGATTTGATCACCCAGGCAGGTAGAGCATAGAAGGGAGTCCAAAGAAACTCAGCCTCCCTATAAACAGGCCTCCCACATGGGGTTCTAATATATAGGGAGCACGAGGTTTGGAGTTAGAGGCATGTCCTGTTTCACTTGCCCACCATCCAGGAGACTGCAGGATCCTGTGAAGACTCCTCCATCCAATCCCCCAGGCAACCCTACAGATAGCTACTCCAGCAGCACAAACCCGTTTCCCACCTGCTGGACTTTTTCTGTTCTCTAGCTTCCACAGCATAGAGGTGGGGGCCAGCACTGTCAGAGAAGAAAGCTTTCTCAAGGACCAGGTGTTATCATGCCAAGCTGTGCTCCAAGGAGCATCTACCTGCTGGGGTCTGTAAGGGAGATGCTGACATAGACATAATTATGAGAAGGACTTTCTCAAGGATGGGAGGGTGTGACCCAGAAGATGCCATGAGCAAGTCCTCCCAACCTGGAAGAGAAGTCGCCGGGTGGAATATTATGGGGTATATATTATGCACCTTTTTATCCCATGATCCCTGTCTGTGGCTTAGCAAGGTAGTAATTGGAAGAAAGGGAAAAGAAAAAAGTGTGTGTGTGTGTGTGTGTGTGTGTGTGTGTGTGTGTGTATCCATCAGACTTGAGATCCCTTCGCCGGCTGCATGGGAGACCAGGGCGAACTTTCTCCCCGACTGTGTTTTACATTTCAGATGAAGTGCATTCTATTTCAGGTGCCACTGAAAATGCAGGAAAAGTACCAGAGACTCAAGTCCCAGGAATTCAACTGGCCTCAGTTCAGAGACAGCGAGTGGTCTCAAGCCATCTTTTCTGCATATTCATAATTTCTCAATGTGAAGAGGTCCTTGCCACCCCATGGAAAAAAGGAAAGAAGGCGGAAAGAGAAAAAAAAATAGAAAGTTTCCTTGGGATATATCTTGTCAAACAAAACTGGAAGGCCATCACACCAGCCCCCGGAGGCCCTTGCCTGCCTTCAGCGTCCGTCCCCCAGTGTCTGACTTTCTGCTCTCCCTGACAGGCACTTCCTTGCCCAGGTGTGAATGGGGCTGGCTGCAGATGGAATACATTACACTCAGCAATCAAGGCTGCCTCCTGAGAAGGGAGCGGGGTGTGTTTAAGTGTTTAGCTCATGGCTAAGGTGACTTCGGCAGGAATGGGCAGCAGATGTGATGAGTTTTATTCACAGAAAAAAAAGGGCCCACGGCCTTGAGTGGCACCTCCTGTGGGAGTTGTGTCACCTGCTGGCCCCCGAGAAGCTCCCACGGGCTGGGAGTTGCTATTAGCATTCATCTGTGGTAGTAAGTCTTGACGATGCTTTGCTTTTGCCACATTTAATCCAATAAATATATTTGCTCTGAGAAAAGCACCCTAATTAGAACAGAGAACATTTTCATCACCTTAGAATGTTCTAGCATGTTCTTTTCCATGACCTCCCTAGAGGTGACAGCTCTCCTGATATCCATGCCAAGATAGCATTCGCCTGATCTCAAGCTAATACCATTAGGGCCAGAAAGTAGGTCCTGACGTCTTTCTTTTGCACCCGTCAGGTTTGTGTGATTCACCAGGCCATGGGCTACACCCCCAGCTCACTGCTACTCTGGGCTGAATGTCTGTGCTCCCCAGGATCCCTGGGTGAAACCTGGCTGATTTCCAATGACAAGAGATTTGAGGGTGGGCTTCTGTTATGTTGGCAGCTATATCATGAAAAGGAGCGATTCTGTCCTCAGACTGCCTGCTCAGACTGCAACTGTCTCCACCAAACCTCAGACTGCACTGAGCTCCTATCTCCTCCCACCTTATATTCCTCTCTCTGCCCAGCCATATCCCTCCTGCCTCCACCTCCCTAGTGCTGCGATTAAAGGCGTGTGATCTCAAGTGCTGGGATCACCTCTGTGTGAGCTCTATTTCTCTTTTAGACGGATTCAATCTTGTGTTTCCCAGGGCGGCCTTGAAATAACAGAGATCCCTCTGTCTCTGTCTCCTAAATTCTGGGATTAAAGGTGTGTGCCACCATTGCCTGGCCTCTAGTGGCTTAGCTCTGCACTCCAATCTTCAGGCAAGCTTTATTTGTTAAAACATAAACAACATATCACTACACACACACACACACACACACCCCATTGAATGAGGACCCAGCAAGAGAAAATGGCTGGCTATGAACCAAGAAGCAAGCACTCATTAGGCACCAAATGGTTTCTACGTATAAGCCACTACGCCTGAGGAATGTAATAGTCTCACCATGGACAAAGAGCTTGTGTTGAGTCAAACGGCAGGCCCCGCTCAATAACTCTACTGTTCACAAATGTATCCACCTACCAGGCCCTGAACAGGCAAGACCTTAGGCTTCCCATGGGCCAATCCCTCCATGTTGGTTTTGAGGTTTAAAGGAATCTGACCTGAGGGACCCTAACCTGCAGGAAGCCCTTGGATTAATTTCCTGTCTCTAATGTCATCTTTCTCCCCAGCAGGATTTTCCCACAAGTCTCTTCCGCTCTCCAAATTGTTCATGAACTTGACCAGTTAGATTCAAGCAAGACCGTCAGGTCTATAGACTCCGCAGTGAGCAGTCTCTTCAGCTCTAATGTGAAGGAGGTAGTGGGCCAAGAAGCACAGGTTTCTCAGGGCCCTGGAGTCTCTGCCAAATTATCCTTCCTCTCAAATTGCCTCCACACTTCAGGAAGAAGCACAATCACAGTTCACTGGTGGAATATACACTTCCAAAGTGATTTTTAAAATAATTGTACTGTATGCTAAACCTTGGGAAAGAGACAAAAAGAAAACCCTGCAGCCAAGTCATTCTAGCCTGAACAGCAACGACAGGATCTCATAATTAGGAAACACAATGTCATTTCTGCATGCTAAGGCACCTTTGAAACACCTACCGAATGGGAGACTGAATATCTGATAGCGGATTGATTTCAGATTTCAAGCCAACTGCAGCAAAATAATGAGCTACCTCCATCCTGAGCTGCCAAGCTCGGGTATTAGGGAGAGGGCACAGGAGGGAGGAGGCAGGCGTGGAAGGGACCGGCACGGAGGCCTCTGTACAGCTGAGGGGTTGTATTGGGCTACAGGATGTGCAGGACCCCACTGCATCTTGTGTGAAGTCATTTGCCCCAAGGGGCTATTGTGGAACTCAGTCTTGATTGGAAGTACTTAGCAGAGCTGAGGCTGGGAGTGAAGGGGATGGCAGCCTAGACTCAAAGTAGCTACTTGTTCCTCAGCACAGGTAGAACAAGGCACACAGTGTGACTTCTTGCTCTGAGAAATGACAGTGGTGACCTCCACTTCCAGTCCTTTGACGGCGCCAGAGCTCGTAAGACCTGGAAATGACAAACCATCCTTTTCAAAGCTCCTGCCAATCCAGCGTCCCCCCAGAGCACCCCCAAGATCTGGCCTTCCAGCCTCTGTGATTGAGGGGGATGCTACCTTGCAAAGCCTCCCCAATCCCCATTCAGGGAGCTAGAAGTATTAAGTTAAAGAGCCCTTGCCACCCGAACACGAGGACCAGAATTTGGACCCTCAGGACTCATGAGCTTCAAGTGGGCATGGTGGCCCAGCTGTAATCCCAGCCTCAGCAGCCAGAGATGGAGGAACGTCAGGCCAAGCAGGCT
This sequence comes from Arvicola amphibius, assembly GCF_903992535.2. Taxonomy (NCBI): domain Eukaryota; kingdom Metazoa; phylum Chordata; class Mammalia; order Rodentia; family Cricetidae; genus Arvicola; species Arvicola amphibius. The sequence continues at coordinate 136,654,640 of NC_052049.1, read as the reverse complement.
AGCAAAACCAGTCATATGGGAGCACTTTGGGTTTGAAGGAGAGCCCCTGCCTAAATGAATAAGTGGGGGAAGAGTGTTGAAGATGGTTCATGATACAAACCTTGATGTCCGCATCTGTCCACATGCTTATAAACATGCATACACGTAACCTACATTCATACATGTACACACATGAAAATGGAAAAAGAAAAACTCCTCCCCCATCACCTCAAGTTCCCTTAATGTCACATTCAAATTCCTGTAGCCCACAGAACATATGTGGGGAACCTGCTCACATAGCCCTCTATTAGCAAGCACCTCACTCTTTGTCAAGACCCCTGGGCACAGCTCCAACGACAGATGTGAGCTGGCATACAAATCATGCCCAATCCCCTCTAATAAGATGGAGTAAGAGATATATTCTGTATCCCAATTCCTGGAGCTCCTCACAGCATCAATCTCCACTTGCTCCTTGGGGTCGCTGGCCATGTTCCCCACCCCGTCTCCCTCCTTCAAATGTTTTCTGGACTTTCCAATCAAAATGCATGTACCCAATCCTTCTATCAGGGTTTGTGCCTAGGGAACTGACTAAGTGATCCTCCACTCATGCGCTCTCCCCCAAGCCAAACAGGTCCTTCTCCCATTCCTAACATGATGGTCGCAGACCTGCCAGACACTAGCCAGGCTGCCACAGGGTCAGCTTGCAAAGGTCCCTTGATACAAAAGCCTGAGACAGTATGCAACAGCGTCAGTTCCTCTGTCCAGTAGAATTCAATGCAACATTTCTCTCCGTCAGAGCACGACACTCCGCATCTCAGGCTGAGCACACTTGCCTTCCCATGGCATCACCCTCTCAGAGACAAAGTGGCCGGCCAGGCCTCTGACTTCAGCTACTGATGCTCACCGTTTCTGAGTCTCCCATAGGCTAACTGTTCCTGTTCTCTGTATCGTCACCCAAACGGTCAATGTGAACCTGAAGCAGGATGGGCTCCAAGGCACGGCCCTACGCTGGGGTCCTAGACGCCTCAGCTCTGCCTCAGCTCTTTAACCACACCCCATGGCTCATCAGTCACCAGTCATTGTCTCATTGTCATCGAGTCCACAGTTTCTCTATTAGACCTTCACAGACATCAGCTGAGATTCCACAGATGCCCCATGGAAAGCCAGACTTGCCATCTAAAAGGCTGAATGGGACTCAGCTAAACTCCAGGGTCTTTCGTCTTCCTGCCCTGCCCTGTCTCCACTTCCCGACCACAAAACCATCTCATTCAAGCCACACAATAGTCCTCAAATATTTCAGCTACCAAGTTCAGATATACATTCATAAATCCTGGGTGTTGGGGGGCAGGAGATCAAACCCAGGACCTTGTGCATGCTAGGCAAGCACTCTACCACTGAGCCACATCACAGCCCCAAACTTAAAAATCTTTGAGCAGCAGAGGGTCTCTGACATAGCTACTTTCTGGTTCTAGCCTAAAAAGAGCCACAGTCAAAATGCTGTAAACAGATCAACATGGCTGCACACCCATAAACACGAATTGGTGGGCACTGATGTTTGAATTTTGACAAGTCACCAAGTCTAATTCCTTTTATGTCGGCCCAGCTTCCCTCTACCCTGGACTCTCGCTGCTGAGGTTACCCAAGCACTAAGAACCAAGATTTTCTCCATCTTCGGACCAAAAGTTCCCTATCTTGGGAACTCTCTTGGCTTTTTGCAAACCATGACAGATATTTGGAAGCTCCTTATGGACAGCTGTTTGGTGTCTGGTTTCTGCTAAGCATGGGGGAGGGCGCCCAGATGAACACAATGCATACTCAAAGCACAAGGTTCCCTTCCCACGAGAACAGGACAGGTGGTTGTGAATAGCACACCAGGCGAATGTATTCACGGGGCAGCACCACGAGTCCCCCATTCAGGAAGAAATAGCAGAAGCTGACCCCACTCTGAGAGACTTTACTGATTCAGCCCCAAACCTCAGCCATTCCTTCCCTGTTCCCCCTCAGTATGGTCCTCCGGGTCTAGCTCCCACATCCCTGGTATTTGGGAACACCTCAAGGGCTGAAGCAGCCTCTAGCAGACTTGGAAAAAGGACAAAGTTCAAAATGATAAAACCTGAAAAAGTGACCAAACCCTGGTCTCTGCCTGTATCAGGGACCTCTCAGAGGACGCAGCTGTGAGGAATTGATCCTAGGATTCTAGAGCTTCCGCTGGCCTGGTCACAGCCTTGGAAGCCCAGCTCATTCTTGTACTACTTGCTGAGATCAAGATCAGCTATTTTTGGCGGTGTGATCTGTGGGGGAGTTGTGGGGAGCAGGGTACCATGTAGTCCAGGCTGGCCTTGAAGTGGATGAGGATGACCTTAGGCTTCTAATCTTCCTGCTTCCACCTTCCAAATCGTGGGATTCCATGTGTGTACCTAGTCCAGTTTGTGGGGTACTAGAGCTCAAACTCGGGGCTTCTTGAAGGCTACACCAGCACACTACCAACCAAGCCACATGCCCACCCCTAGCTTGTTCTTTTTTCTGGTCCACACCCACCTGCCCAGAGCCTGAGGTCTGCAGATGCATCCTTCACCGCCTCTCCTGCGTCTTCACTCTGGGCCTCTCTCTCAGGAGTGGGTCTCTACCCTGCAGGTCACTCTGACAGCTTCCAGTCTCAGCCATGCTGACAGCCTCTCCCCCAGACAATTAAGACTAAATCTCACGAAAGGGTGAGCATTGCATCATGGGTATCATTGGAAACTCTTACAGGTGATGCCCATGTTCAGCCCAGAGCAAGCCATGGTCTGAGATGTTCTCCACCCTGGCATGGAAGTGTCTAATATTAAAGGGGAACTGGCCCAGCCCCTCTGTTCCTCTGTTACCTCTGTTACCCAGCTGAGCACCTTACATTCTATGTCCCCTCACTTATGAAACAAGACTGATAACAGCATTTGCCACATCATTTAGAAAAATTATCACCGGCAAAACCAATCACCTAGCATAAGAGTTGCAGGCAGCATGTTAGCTATCACCCACTTGCTGTTTAGTATAAAAGAGTATATGGCAGACACACACACACATATGTATATATATATATATATACATATGTGTGTGAGTGTGTGTGTGTGTGTGTGTGTATGGTTTTTGAAAGGGGGGAAGAATATAAAGTCTGAGAGTTTTAGGGAGGGAACAGTCAAACCGGGGGACAGTAAGGAAGGACAAAACCCAGCTCTGCTGATGTCACCGATCTGGCCCAGAGGCTGCTGGTACTACAGTGTGTGTCACCTGTGGGAGGCACCTTTCCTCTCTATCTCACTCTCATTCTTGAAGAAACTTTTGTTCCTGTGCCGCCTGTAACCAGGGTAGAGGAGTGAGGCGCGAGGCCCTTCCTGAGAAGCATTGTCAGCTAGTCTCCCCTGGTGGGAGCTCCTCAGTTTGTGAAGTCGCTGGCGTAGACAAACAGGGGAAACCAGAACTTGGCCTGTAAGGACCTGGAGGCACCAGGCCAGTTCTGAGCTCAGTTTCATTTTGCCAGCCACAAATCTTTTTCACTGTCATGCAGCACACGGTGGGCATAGACAAATATTAAACAATAGCATAACAAATCGTGGTCTTCAGCCTACAGAGCCTCCTCAGAGCACCAGCCAGAAGCCGCCTGGGTGACTTGGGAAGAAAAGCTTGCCCATCTCCTTGTCCTTGTCCTCTGGGCGCCCTTCCTTGGAGTGGAGAGGCCATGGGCTACAGTGAGTCTGAATTCATATTTGCTAGGCTCCCCAGGCTTCCGAAGCAGGGTTCAGGAAGGCGGGATACTCGGAAATAGCCCTGAGCTTCCACTACATGTGGCTCATCCCTGTGCCCATATTTCATACATACACCCCAGCCCAGTGCCCCCCTGCTTTGCCACTGCTCTGACCGGGGTTCCCCACCATCTCATATGTCTATTCTGATCTGCTGACTCTCTCTATCTGGAGAAGGGCATCAAGAATCCTGAGAGAGGGCAGGAAGATGACTCTGTCATTAAAGAAAGCACTTGTCGCCCAAGTGTGATGATGGAGTTCAGATCCCCAGAGCCCACATAAATGTGGGCATGAAAACCCGCTTGTAATTCTAGTGTTGGAAGGTTGAGGCAGAGGATCCTGACAGCAAACTGACTCATGAGACTTGAGGTATCGGTGAGCTCTGGATTTGATTGAGGGCCCTGCCTCAAGGAATAAAGTGGTAGAGTAATTAAGGATGTTTCCTGACATCGGCCTCAGGCCTCCACATGCATGTGCACACGTATGGGCACAGACATACAAAATTGTATACATTCTTACCCATGTACCCATACCCATACACACACATACACCTGAGGGGTGGACCAGCTCAGTGGGAGAGTGTCTGCTTAGCAGGCACAAGTCCTGAGTTCCATTTCCAACACCACGAATTACATACCTTTGTAAGAAAGAGAAGGAGGGAGGAAGGGAGGGAAAGAGGGAGGGGGAGGGAGGGAGGGAGGGAATAGAAAGAAGAGAGAAAGAAAGAAAGAAAGAAAGAAAGAAAGAAAGAAAGAAAGAGAGAGAGAGAGAGAGAGAGAGAGAGAAAGAAAGAGGGAGGGAGGGAGGGAGAGAAAGAGGGAGAGAGAGAGAGAGAGAGAGAGAGAGAGAGAGAGAGAGAGAGGGAAGGAAGGAAGGAAAGAAGGAAGGAAGGAAAATAGCATATAATTTTTTCTTTGCTGGGCACAGTAGCGTGCACTAATAACCCCAGTTACTTGGGAGTCTGAGGCAGGAGGATTACTAGAGTTCAGCAGTTCCAGGCCAGCATGGGCAACACTGTGAGACTCTAACTAAACAGGACAGAAAGCAAACAGTGGGTGACTTCTTTGGGTAAAGGCAGGCTCTCTGGAGGCCTGGGTGGAGGTGACCTTCTTTGTGGGCCATATTGTCCCTGGCAAGGTTCAATCTACACAAATTTGCTACATTACTATAAAAAGCACTTTAAAAGAAGGGCAAAGAACTTTGTTCTGGTAGCAAAGTATCACTGTGGGGGAAAGGATGTGAACACCAGGAAGACAGATCCAAGCACATCCCAGGCTCCCAGAATGCCCTGCACACAGCGGAGGACCATAGGCATGTAAAGGTTGCTGTTCCATTATTGGGAAAGTGTCCCCTACCCTCTGCTTCTCCAGGAGGCTCAAAGCTCCATGGGGAAAATGACCTTGCTCAGCGATACTCTCTGCATTGACCCAGCTCAGCACTCAGAATGTAGGAAGTACTCTATAAAGCCTTGTTGACAAGGATTACGGATGGTTTGACAGTAATGAGGAAGCAACTTAGCCAAAAAATACTGGTCTTTAGATGCATGAATGAAGCCTTCCCTCCAACTTGTTTTCCCTCACTGGCCTGTCAGCTCCTTAAACTTTCAGCCACATTCTGCCTCAGCTGTCTTACCCAAACGCTGCAGGCGTGTAGAAGAAGAAAGCCTCTTGCTGCCCATGCCTGCAGGAGACTGGGGGAATGTTCCTACCAGGAGCTCCCACAGAGAACACAGAGAATGGCCCATGGATATCCTACAGCCTCCTAGGTAAACAGTACAGGACACAGGGATTTCAGCCCTCCTCACCCTGCCCCAGAACCCAGAAATTTCTTATTCAAACCTTAGAGGCTCTGTAGAAACCATCTGTGGTTTAAAAGCAGGGGAATTTTATGTGAGGTGTCTCCACCCTGACAGCTTCCTTGTCTGCTCAGCTCCACAGCCACCTCCTGAGCCTGAGGAACCCCAGGGGTAGGGTACAAGGAAGACAGTCAGGCAGAATGGGGTGCTGGGCAGAGTCTACTGTGGTAGTGGGGCAGATCAAGGGAGAAGTGTGCAGAAACTGGGCTCCACAGCCTCCATATCAGCCCCACCCCTCAAAGGGATTACTCTAGCCAAGAAGAGGATGGACATGTCTCAACACAGCCAACTTCTCATCTGAGAGAAGGGAATTAAAACCAGAGGTATATAATGGGAGTCCTGAGCAGGCATGGCAGAGCAGCCTAGGCCCTGGAGACAACCTGTCTTCACCCTGGGTATATCTTGGCTGCTCCAGCAGGAGCCATTGCCACTGGCAGATTTCAATCAGGGAGACAGTCAGCATCTTCTCCCTACCTTGCTGATTTTAAGATCAAGGAAGACCCTGACTCATCAACTCAGGGGCCCCTATCTCTGGACATCAAGTCAGCTACCTGTGTAGAGGTATTGGAGTTCACAAGGATGCTCTGCCAACAGATCCTCACGGACACTCCTTTATGCATGAGATGGTTAATGTTCTCAACCCGTTTGGATCTTGAATCAATAAGAGGCACACTCCTAGCCAGGTCTGTGGGTTGTTTCCAGGAAGGGATTGACTGATGGAAGAAGACTCTTCATCATAGAGGGCATCACTTTCCAGTGCAGCCCAGACACCAAGAGGTCCAAGGAAAAAGCAGTATTCCTTGCTTGCCTGCCTTTGCTTCTCGACAGTGAGTATGTCTATCATGATAATGATGCTGCAGATGGTGGTGGTGGTGCTGCTGCTGCTGCTGGTGCTCATACTGATGGTGGTGGTGGTGGTGGTGGTGGTGGTGGTGGTGGTGGTGGTGATGTTGCTGGTGCTGCTGGTGCTCATAGAGATGGTGGTGAATGCTGCTGCTGCTAATGGTGATGGTGCTGATGGTGCTGGTGGTGATGCTGATGGTGATGCTGCTGCTGCTGGTGATGCTGCTGATGGTGCTGGTGGTACTGGTGATGATAGTGGTGGTGATAATAATTCCATCCTTTGCTGACATCAGAACTAAATTTCTTTCTCCTTCCAACATGAAATAAAGAACAGCAACTCTCCAGGAATCTTCCAGGCAGGGAGCATCGGATTGGAGCTGCTGAGGCATTCAGCCTCATGAACTGACCAGCTACCAGGTTCTCAACATCTCTAGTATGCAAACAGTCATTATTGGACCATTCCGTTGTTCTGTATAAGGCAATCTAGTTAACCTCCCCTGGATAGACATTCATCCAATCAGTTTTGTTCCTCCAGAGAACAGTAGCACAGTGTGTATCTCACCCACAGTCTGCTACAGGCCATGAACCACCAGGCTGCAGGGCTCAGGATAGCATCAAACCCTGGGAGGTCTCAGCTCCAGCCCTAGCGATCTTCTGCTGTGTCCTTTCTCTCTGTTGAGATTGTGAGAGCTCTAGGCTTGGGGATCTAAACACAACTCCTCCGCACACCTTCACCAACCAAGTGGGAAAAGCCTAGGCTGCAGCACCATTCCCAGAAGCCCTGGCCAATGCTAACACAGAGAGTCGGGACCTGGGCGGGGTATTCTTTCTCCAGGCCCCGCAGGAGCCTGTGTCTTCATCACTCGACCCCAGAAGGTACACAGGGTTCCAGGACCTGAACATTTCCACAATGGAGTTTAGACTGCTCATGCCTTAGCATCCACCATAGGTGGGGGCTACTGTCTGTACCTCTCTGGGTCACATTCCTTCAGCGCTTTCAGTGTGTGAAAATACACAGCAGAAAAACCTGAGGGCACAGGGTCCCCAGCCAGATAGCCACTCTGAGCCAGAGGCCATGCCCTCTTCCGCCTTTTTCCCCACACTCACTTGTCTAGAACAAGGGTTTCTCCTCAGGCTCAGCACCCATGGGGACATGATGGCACATTTTTCTAGTCCTCTGGACAGGGAGGACTGTGTCTAGGTCACCTTCGTTTCCAACAGTGCCTGGTCTACAGCTACCATAGGAATCCATAAGAACAGGACTACCAACACTGATCTACATAGCAAGTTCAAAGTCAGCCTTAGCACAAAAGTAAGACCCTGTTTCAAAAGGAGGTGGGGACTGGAGAGATGGCTGTCCTGCTGTTCCAGAGGATCTGAGTTCAGTTCCCAGTGCCCACATTTGTCAGGAGGTTCACAGTCACCTGTAACTCTGGATTCAGGGTATCCAACACCTTCTTCTGACCTACAAGGGTACCCACACTCACATCAACCCATACCCATACCCACCACGCTTTTACACACACACACACACACAAAGAGAGAGAGAGAGAGAGAGAGAGAGAGAGAGAGAGAGAGAGAGAGAGAGAGAGACGCATGCATGCACACATAATTTAAAATAAATCTAAAAAGAAAAAGGGAAGGATACTGGAAGGTGGAAGGGAGCAGGAAGAAAAACTCAGCTAGAGGTGGGAGGAGATAGTAGTTTTGTAGTTCACAGGACCGGGCCTGCCCTGCGTCTGCCAATGAGCTGTGGGTGTCTTCAACTTTGACCCCTCATCAACCCTCGGCAGAGCCCCTCCCACTTCTTCAGAATCCAGCATCCCGGCACTGTCCCACCGCCTCACACCAGAATTGAGAACGCTCATAAACAAGCCCAATGTCCGCCTTGCTTCCTGTGACTCCCATTGAACAGAGCTGAAGGTCTTTCCTGTCCTGAAACGAAATGTCAACCAGAAACTTAAGTCGCTGTGCCACCATGTGGTGAACAGAAGGACAGCACGCTTAGCACAGGGCTGAAGAGGGGAGAAAATAAGCCCTCCAGCCAGACATTTTAAAATCCAGAATAGACATGAGTACCTGTTAAAAGGCTCTGCGCTAGTTGTTCATTGGACTTGGAATAGCCCGGCATTCGGGGCAGGGGTAGGGGGCGCTGGTTCTCTATTTCTGTGTGCTTTGGTTTTACAACGCAGTATGGTTAGGAACTGCCCTGAGGGCTGCCCAGCATTCCCCTTCTCAAAGGACGCTCTCAAGCCATCCAAACAAGCTCTGTCCCATTTTATGGGGAGAATCAGGAGGGAAACAAGCAGGTACAGGGGGATCAGAGATTTCGGGGAGAGCGGATCAAAACTGAGTATTATGAAAATGTCATAAGGAAGCCTGTTATTTTGTGTGTTAATTTTGAAAATAAATTAAGAAAAACAAATGCCAAAGTTCTGAACTCAGAGCCCTGCAATGTAGGGCTTCCGCTTCTTCCCAAGAAATCTTTAAAGGTACTTCCGGAGAGAAGCCTGCACCCCAGACTGCCATCAAAATCCCCTAAAATTCTAGAAGTCTGGATAGCAGAGCCTCCTTTGAGAGTGGTCACAGCTGGTGGCGTCTGCCCTCTAGTGGAAGATCTAGGAACGACAGTTCGGAGTGGGTAAAGGGTCGCTCCAAACCAGACCGGCCCAGTGGGGTTTCCTCCCAGGTTTCTTTTCCCCATCCGCAGGGCCCCTGCACAAGGCTGATTGCACATGGGCTGGCAGGCAGGCTGTGGGGCCTTGGAGAATTCGGGCCAGGAAATGACCTTGTATGTGTAACAAGTTGCAGAAACCTTGGAAGTTTTTCTAAGCAGCAGTTCTCTTCAAACTCCAAGGAAAACAATACAGTTTGGTACTTGGGAAACCCTTCTCCCTTGATGTGTTCCACACGTGGTTCTCCTAGATCCTGGAACTTCCGAGCCTGGACAGTGAAGTCAGGCAGAGTCCTTTCCAAAAGGACGTCTGAAAACTGTGACAAATGGCGACTTGTTTTAAATGCCTCACTTCATTTGCAGAATGCTTGGTCCCTTAAAAATATAACACCTCCCCTTTTTCTTAGTCCTTTTAAAATAAAAGTACCCGTTCTGTAATGCATACACGGATTCCAGAAATCCCCCGAGAAGCTGTGTGATCAGGAGGTGGCCTACACTTGGATGCAGGACTCACTAAAAGCCAGGCACAGTAGTTGCTCCCCTGTGACCCCAGCGCCAGCAGAAGGCCTCGGAGGCTAGCTGACCAGCCAGTCTAGCTGAATCCATGAGCTCTGGGTTCACTGAGAGGCCCTGTCTCTAAAAAATGGGGAGCAGAGACTAGAGGAAGACACCATCATCCACCTCTGGTCTCCACATGCACCATGCATGGTACACAGAAAAACATGTTCAAATACATACACCACACACATAGCAAGGGGGTGGATTTTTAAAAGCAGTGTGTAAGGGTTCTTATAATTTGTTTATAACATACCTTTCTGCAAGTAATTTTTCCTCTCTTTTGGATACTGGTACATCCTATTAACTGTAATTATAGTATTTAAATATAGGTATTTAACATGCATGCTGGTTCAAATGTTTAAAAACGCAAAGGGTACTAATGCTTAGTCACTAACTACCCTCTTCTTGGTTCATCTGAACTTTAAGCCTCACAGCAGACACTGTACATACATAATTTCATTTAACTCTAAGGAGAAAGCATGGATTGTTGTTAGTACCTTTACTTTACTGTTAAGAAAACTGAGCCTCCTGGAAACAACCTAAATGCCCCTTGACCGAAGAATGGATAAGGAAAATTTGGTACATTTACACAATGGGGCACAACACAGCAGAAAAAAATGACATCTTGAATTTTGCAGGAAAATGGATGGAGCTAGAAAACATTATTTTGGGTGAGGTAACCCAGACACAGAAATACAATTATCACATGTACTCACTCATATTGTTTTTTTTTTAAAACATAAAGCAAAGAAAGTCAGCCTACAAACCACAATCCCAGAGAACCTAGACAACAATGAGGACCCTAAGAGAGCCATACATGGATCTAATCTACATGAGAAGTAGAAAAAGACAAGATCCCCTGAGTAAATTTGGAGCATGGGGACCTTGGGGGAGGATTGAAGGGAAGGGGAGAGGCAGGGAGGGGAGCAAAAAAAAAAATGTAGAGCTCAATAAAAATCAGTTTTAAAAAATGAAAACTGAGCCTCCACAGAGTGGTTGAGCAGGGACTCATAGGGTGGATTTACGACAGTCTGGACAGGCTCTGGTCTCTCCACACTGCTCTATTGCCTCCTGTCCAAGTGTGGAATGTGTTGGCAAGAGTAACCCATTTCCAAAGTAACCAGCACCCAAGAATACGAACCAAATAAAACAAATGTCACAACAAATAAAATCTCTCATCTGAAAGACTGAATTAAAGTAAATGTCTGAAAGCAAAGGGATGTGGTACAGGTGTTGAGCAAAGGGGGTTGTACAAAGACACCTATGGGAAAGATATTTGGGTCTGAAAAATGTCTCTGAACCAAATCACATTAATGCATTTGAAATCTACTTTTCTTTGCGTGTGTGGTGTGCAGACGTAGGGGGAGACCACTCGGTATGTGAACAGGGGTGGGGTGCAGAGGTGGAAGAGGACCGCTCAGGCAGCAGCCAGAGATAGAAGTTGGGTGTCTTCCCCTATTGCGTTCCACCTTATTTTTTAGAAAGGCTCTCTCACTTGATCTGTAGGTCACCCATTCTCCATCATCTGCTAGCCAATGAGTCCCCCAAATCTGCTCATCTCTGCCTCCCCCAAGTCCAGTGCTAGGGTTACAGAGGCCACAGTGACTCATTACACAAGTTCTAGGGATTTGAACACGGGTCCTCACGCTTCTGCAGCAATCAGTTTACCTGCTGAGCCATTTTCCACAACCCTACCTGTGGGACCTGGAAGCTCAAAGTCAAACTGTGCACAAAATAGTGGCAAATATCCCAAGAAGACACAATACAGTTGTACCAAAAGCACAGTGTTTGAAGCACAGACTGGAAAATATGAATAGGTAGTTCCAGAGAAAGAAAGAAAAAAGATAGTCTTGAAGGGCTGGAGAGAAAGTTCAGTGGTTACGCACACTAGCTACTCTCCCACAGGACCCAGGTTTGGTTCCCGATACCCACAGAGCAACTGTCTGTAGCTGGGGTCTCAGGGGGATCCAGTGCTTCTTCTGGCCTCTGCAGACACCAGGCACATAAGAGATACACACAAACATGCAGACAAAACACTCATACACATAAAATAAATAAATCTTTTTTTTTCTTTTTTTCTTTTTGGTTTTTCGAGACAGGGTTTCTCTGCAGCTTTTTTAGAGCCTGTCCTGGAACTAGCTCTTGTAGACCAGGCTGGCCTCGAACTCACAGAGATCCGCCTGCCTCTGCCTCCCGAGTGCTGGGATTAAAGGCGTGCGCCACCACCGCCCGGCAATAAATAAATCTTTTAAAAAAACAAAATACTTCTTGAGTAATCCATTGGCACTTCCTAAAATATGATAAATAATGTAAAAAAAAACATCAAATGATTAATTAATCCCACACTTCACCTTTTCCTAATATTAAATGTCTCCAGTGCCAGGGCCTGGTGCTGGGTCGAAGACAGAATTTAGTTAGCATTTATAAACTGCCAGCGAGGATAACTTTCAAGAGACACAGGACTATTTTAACTCAAGAAGCCAATTCAGCGTTTATAAAAAGGCAACTGAGTCCATCAGCATGCCTGTCCATTGCTCTTTCTGCATTAATAAGACTGTGCCTCACGATTTAAACGTAAAGTGTGCAATTCAGGTATGTAGGTTAGTAATTATGCACATATTAATAAGGTCTACATGAACCAGTGTATACTCTTACTGCAAGAGAACTAAAGAAAGAGAAATTCACACACACACAATTTTCAAGAACAATCAAAATGACATTTGGGGACTCTGCCTATAATCATCTCCCTGCACCAAAGGCCACAGTGACCAGTGACCAGGCACTGTGACCAGGCACCTCTGGGTCCCCAACCTGACAGTGTTTGATGTAAACAAGTGGTGCTTAATAAGTGTTTCTTTAATTGGCTTGTGACCAAAAAAAAATGCAGATTCGTATTTGATCACTACAGAGATTTACCAAAAAGTGCTGGTTAGTTTTATGGCAACTTGACACAAGCTAGAGTCATTGGAGAGGGAGCCTCAGCTGAGAAAACGCCTCCTCCATGGGAGCTGAGAAAACGCCTCCATAAGACTGGGCTGTGGGCAAGCCTTTCGGGTGTTTCCTTACTTAACGATAGATGTGAAGATGTGGGAGGGGAGAGCCCATTGGAGATGGCGAATCCCTGAGCTGGTGGTCCAGAGTGCTAAAAGAAAGCAGTCTGAGACAGTCAGGGCCAGCAAGCCAGCCAGTAAGCAGCCTCCTCCAGGGCCTCTGCATCAGCTCCTGCCTCCAGGCTCCTGCCCTGTTTGACTTCCTGTCCTGACTTCCTTCAGTGATGAGCAGTGCTGATGAAGTGTCAGCCAAATAAACCTTTCTTCTCCCCATTTTGCTTTGTCCATAGTGTTTCGTGCCAGCAATACTAACCCTAACTAGGAAATCGAAACACAACTCTCTAAGATCAAGGGAACTTGAACTTTTAGTCGTGGATCTGAGGAGGTGATACCCAGGAGGACAATGACAGGGACACGCTCTGAGAAGTCACCCTGTGATCAAGAAGAGGTTACTGTGACATCTGCACAGCCCGTGGGGGGGGGGGGGGGGGGGGCTGGGATTCAGCAGGCTCCATGTGGCTGGCTGTAGGATCATGAGCAACGGGACAGATGTGGATGGCAGACATCAGCTGTCCATAGGCGTGGGGTTGGAGTGGGATTGAACCAGAGACTGTGTCACGGATGAGAGATCTTGTAGCACAAAAGTTAAACACCTCTTTGCAATGGGGGGAGGGTGAAGAGGCAATGTGAAATTCTAAGAACTTTCCCATCTCAGTACTAACCAGGCCTGACCCTACTTAGCTTCCAAGATGAGACAAGAAGGGGTATATTCGGGTGATATGTCTGTAGAGGAGACCGTGAGGAATTCTCCATAAAGGAGCAGAAAGGAAAATCATGGGCCAAGCCCAGGAGGAGGAGAATGATCTCAGCTTGTCACTCTTGCTCTGCCTCTTAGCTCTGTGAAGACAAGAGCCTCTCCCAAGGACACATAAGGGACCTACCTCTGTATAGAGAGGTGTGCCGCACAGCCTTCTGCAGAAGGATAATGTCAAAGCAACTTCCACAAGAACAAAGACATGGAGGCTCCTCTTCATCCAGGACAATCATCTGTGTCTAGCTGTGTTCTGACAAAGAGAAAGAGTCAAGGGGGAATGTTTGTGAAGCAGCCAGCTTACCTCTCCAAACAATGCTGTCTTAATTAATTAATCGGAACAGCCCTTAGTCACGCTGGCTTCAGCTCTGGTCCTACCTTAGAAGAGGGCTGTTTCTTATCAAAACATTTCATTAGTGGCTAAATAGTGCAGGCTGGCTTGGGGAAACGCTAAATGAGAGAGTCTAGAGAGAGCAAAGCTTCCCAAGTCCAGATCCAATTCCTGTCAGGAGATCACAGTCCAGAAAAATGCTTTTGCCCAGAAAACCTCATCAGCAGGGATTGCCAGTGTAATTCAGCCAGGCCTCTGTTCCATCAATGAAATGTACAGCTTAGGGAGAGCTAATTAATAGTACCAAGTACCACTTAAATTACCCTTCAAGCATTCTCAATTACCTAAGAAGGAGCAATTGACAATCATTTGGTGTATGAGATATGAATCAACTTTATCTAATTCATTAAGGCAGGTCCCCCGAGCCCCGGCCAACCATGCTTCGATAGCCTAACTCAAGTGACTGAAGGAGAACAAACCAACGTGTCTTCGAGATGCCCTTCCAGGCAGGGAGCTGGCTCAGTCAGTGAGGTGCTGACTATGCAGCCATGCGGACCTGAGTTAGATCCCACAGGACAGGCAGTTAAAACGCCAGGAATCACGGTGCTGGGGAGGCAGAGACAGGAGGCTTCTTAGAGCTTGCTCGCAAGACGATACAGGCTTATCAGCAAGCTTCGGGTTTAGTGAGACCATCTGGAAAACCAAGGTGGAGAGTAATGGAGGAAGCCATCCAGTGTCAAACTATGGCCTTGATGTGCGCACACACACACACACACACACACACACACACACACACACACCTTCTTTTACACAGTCTGACTTTACATATTTTAAGAGATCCGACAAGACTGGGAGTGTTCAGGGTGGCATGGCCATAGGCTGAGTTTCGGTATTTGAACTACTTTACAGCACTTCTATCTTAAAATAAAATGTCTGGATTGTGGCCTCACCCTCCTTGGGTACCTCTTGGACAGCTCCTCCTCACTCCACCCCATGGGATTCAGCTCACTCTTCTGTGACACAAGGGACCTCCTTCCTGAAAGCCCCTGTTTGCTGGAGCTTGTGGTCCCCCACCACTACAGCAGTTAGCAGATGTCAGGATCACACCTTGACATTTCGTTGGGGGACCCTGAATTGTCAGAAGATGCTAATGTCAAAAAAAAAATCTCCGAAATGTCAACCATTTCTTGGGCAAATCAGTTTCTTCAGAGGAATAAAGAAAAGTCATGTTTCTGTCTAGTTTTTTGAGTGTGACAGTCCAGCTGAGTGGAGGGCATGGGATGACAGCGGCTGCGGGGCAAGGGGGTCCCCCTGAATCAAATGTTAATTTTGCTGAACCCCTCCCGGTTCCAGTAAATTAGTATAGACTTGGAGTCACTCAGACAGTGAGCACAGCAAGACTGACTTCTCTGGGGAGCAGGCTGCCACCTGCAACAATGTACTGCCCCTGCATGCCTGACACACCTCCCTTCCTCACTCACCTCCCACTGAGTCTGGGGAAGCGTCAGTAGCTGGATGTGGTGGCAATGCTTTCAGATCGCTCATTTATAGATCACCACTTGACCTTTGTTTTGGGTCCCACCCCAAATGCAATACTCTATAGACTTTAAATGTGGCTTTCTGCTAGTTGACATCTTCCACATTGTACCCTTCCTTTCTTTCTTACTTGCTAAGCCGACCATCATTCCTTGCTCTCTGTTTGTCTTAGTTACAGTTTCTATTGCTGTGATGAAACACCTTGACCAAAAGCAACACAGGGAGAAAAGCGTTTATATCTCTCACACTTCCATTTAACAGGTCATCATTGAAAGGAGGGCAGGAACCATGAAGGGATGCTGCTTACTGACTTGTTCTTTACGGCTTGCTCAACCTTCTTATAGAACCCAGAATCATAGCCCAAGGATGATGCCACCCACAATGGGCTGGGCCCTCCACATGTATCATTAATTAAGAAAATGCCTTACAGGCTTTGCCTATGGTCTGATGATGGGGGATGTCCTTCTGTATATGTGTTGCTTTTATTGATTAATGAGTAAAGCTGCTTTAGCCAATGGCAGGGCAGAATATAGCCAGGCAGAGAGGGGGGGGGGCAGAGTTAAGGAGACACCATGTAGCTGCCGAAGGAGACAGATGGCCAGAACTTTACTGGGTAAGCCACAGCCTTGTGGCAATATGCTGGGAAATGAAAGAGCAGACTCTGCCTATAGCCTGATCTTATGTATGCATTTTTCTTAATTGAGGTTCCTCTCCTCAGACGACCCTAGCTTGTTACAAGTTGACATAAACTAGCCAGGATACTGTCCTACCTCAGAGGGTGCCCCCTCACTCCTTCCCAAGCCTATAGATTAGGCGTGTTGCCCAGCTCCAGCCTCCAAGCCCTGCCCTTGTCATCTGCCCAGGCAGACTCACTCACACCCCTGCTGTCTTCTCTTGCCCTCTGCCTTCAGTAGTCCTCTTTCCACATCAGCTCTCCCTCTGGGACAATGGTTTCACCAAGAAGAGAAGTCTGGCCTCTTTCTGGTCCATCCACGAAGAAGGCAGAGAGGAGGGTTGGCTCCAAGGTTCTTTTTTGCATGTGCTTGACTGTTCATGTCCAACTTGACCATGCACCCCCACCCTGTCTCTCCTACTTTCTTCTGTCCCTCTCTTTCCTTTTAAATATTAAAAGTTGAAAGCACACAGAGTATGGGAAGCAACCTCAAAATCATACTGACCCTCCAGCACAGTGATTCTCAGCCTTCCCAATGCTGCCTTAGTTTCTCATGCTATGGCGACTCCACTCATACAATTATTTGCTACTTCATAGCCATAATTTAGCTACTGTTATGAATCATAATATAAATATCTGATATGCAGGATATCTGATAGGTGGGTGGCCCCTGTGAAAGGATCAGTTAGCCCCACAAAAGGTGGAGGCTCACAGGTTGAGAAACACTGCTCTAGCAACAGCTGTGAACATTTTGCCATTTTTGTTAACTACCTTGCTCTTTTGATTTAATGAACAAATCTTGACAGATATAACCCAAACCCATCCCTTCCCTGCTCCATCCCTCCCTCCTTTCTTTCTTGGGAATAATCACTTCCCTAAAGTTGGCATAGATAATGTTCATGTATGCCTCATGGTCTGTGTGCCTTACATTTGCATGAACTATATTTGAACATGAACTATACTGGCAACTAAGACTGCTCCCTAAAAGAAAAAAAATTAGAATGTCTGTTTCTGCAAAATTCTCTCTTATACTTTATGTCCTTTCAAAACTATCTCTTATACCTAACATAATGTAAATCTATGTAAATAGCTCTCATATGCAACTGTTTTGGGAACACTAGCAATTGGTCAGATCCACAGATATAGAGAAACCCTGAATATTGGACTGGAAAGATGGCTCAGCGAAAGAATGAGGACCTAGGTTTGGAGCCCTAGCACCCCTATTAACAGCTGGGTGTGGCTCACGTACCACAATAGCTGACTAGGAATGGTCAGTGTGTCACCAAGAAACATCCAAATGAGAGTGAGGAGGTATAAATGACAACAAAGTTCCCATGAGTGAGACATAGAAGTTAGAGCCAAGAGTCCGGCAATTCCTAGCATCCCAAGAATTCAGAGAGGGTCAATTTCTAGAGAGCCATGGAGTTGTTGTATGTGGGCAGCAGAGGAAGGATGAGAGCTGGACCTGATAAACCTTCAGACTAGCCATAAAGTGGTCCTCCTGAAGTTTAGTGAGAGACTGTGGTAGTTTGAATAGGAATTGTCTCCCAATTTGAACACTTGGTGCCCACTCAGAGGGACTGTTTGGGGGAAGTTATGGAACCTTTAGGAGGTAGAGCCTTCTGGAAGAAATATATCACTGGGGATAAGCATTGAGAACTTACAGCCTTGCCCCACTTATATAGTATGTTTCCTATGTGGGGATGGAGATATGATCTCTCAGCCTCTCCCTCTGACCTTCTGTGGTCACTCTTCCCATACCATCATGGAATCACTCTGAAACAGTAAGCCTATATAGGCTCTGTTTCTTTTAGGTTACCTTTGGTCATGGTGTTTTACCACAAGGGAAAAGTAACTAATACAGAGACCTGATTGCTGTGGGAACTCCTTTAGCCAATGACTTTTGAGATGCTGGACCACTTTGGGCGTGGTCTTGGGTACTATAAAAACAGATGTAGAAATGTGTTCTCTGTCTCTTGTCTGCTGAATTCGGTTCCTGTTCCCTGCTCATGCAGAGGACTGTTGATCTGTGAGTCTAACCCGAAATAAAGAACCCTTTATTATATTCCATTCTGAGCTAGTGTGGAACTACTTTACTGTAATTCTCTACACCTGATCTCAAGGAACTAATATGGATAGTGATGGAGCAGGACACTCTGTTCTCCTCTGGCCTGTGTGTATGCATGTCTGCTCACAGCATGAACACACATGCGTGCACACTCACACAAGAAACAGCAGCAATGGGGAGCTGATATACAGAGGTGGTTCAGACTCTGTGTGTAGACATGGGAAGACGGATCCGTAGAGTCTGTTGTTTATAATGAACATTCTATCTTAGCCTTCTTGTGCATCTTTTCAGTCCATGACTGGTAGATACTGCGCTTACACCATTGTCAACATCCGCCGTGTTGCAGTGAGTATGCCACTTACCCTCTCTCCCATTGCGTGTATGAATTCCTGTGTTGGGTTCCTTGAGACAACTATTCTCTGTGTGTGCCTAGAAGAGGCAGACATCAGAAATTCCTCTTTGAGCATGGTTTCACTTCCACCAGCACATACATCCTATGACACATCAGCCACTCTGAATCATCCACTTTAGCCAAACAGACACACGTGGAATATCAGGTTGTTTCCAGTGGCTTGTCCTGCAATTATCTTCAGATTTCATTTCTCTGTGTTGTCTGCTCACAGCCTTTGCCCATTTTCCTGGTGAGTTGTCTTCTTCAGATTGAGTTAAGGTAATTCTGAACATATTACAAATAATAGCTCTCTTTGCCAGTCATGTTAGTTGGTTCCTGGTTTGTGCCTCAGCATTACTTCTAATTCTAATGCATTAGTGACAAATCTAGTGCTTTGAAATGTCGTGCATGCATGTAACATTCTGAATATCCTCACCCCGCTCTCTTACTCTTTCCCAACCCTCTCAACTGCACTCCCACCATCCGTACCTGTCCCATTCCAAGATCTGTAACTCTTGATTTTGTCTTGTGACACATTAGGCTTTTCATCTCTTAATAAGACACATGGGGTATTTTTACCTCTTGCTCATTTTTAAAATTTTTTATTTTATGTGCATTGGTGTTTTATCTGCATGTATGTCTTGTGAAGGTGTCATATCTTGGAGTTACAGACAGTTGTGAGCGACCATGTAGGTGCTGGGGAATTGAACCCGGGTCCTCTGGAAAAACAGTCAGTGCTCTCATTTGCCAAGCCATCTCTCCAGCCCCTTGGGTTTTTAAAAAAAGATTTCTATTATTATTTGTGCATATGTGTATCTGCATGTCTATACGTGTGGCATATGTGGGTGCCCACAGAAGCCATAAAAGGGTGTCAGATCCCAAGAAGCTGAAGTTATAGTTATAGGCACTGTGAGCTACTTGATGTGGTTGCTGAGAATCCAACTTGGGTCCTTGGTAGCCTAGTATGTTCTCTTAATCACTAAGCCATCTTTTCAGCCCTGCCTTTTAGTTATTATGAAGAAAGAAACTAAGACCGAAAACACAGTGTCACTTCTAAGGATAAATGCTTGAGACTATGCAAAGCCTCTCAGAGTGCCTGACACACTTCCTCTTCTTTTCGCACAAACTGCATGATGGTGTGTAGTCTCTATTTGTTCTCTGTGTTCCCTACTTGTCTGTTTCTAAAGCGGGTTGGTAATTCTTGGCCTTTTGCTCTTCTATGTAAATTTTTGGAGCAGTCTGTTGAGGTCTGTGAACTAATGAGACGCTGTCTAGAAGAGCCGAATGTGAGTTTCCTAACCTTAGTGTGACACATCCCTGAACACCGTAGAGCTTAGAACCTAAGAAAATACAACTTGGCCTCAATGTTTTATCCCATTTCCCCCAAAAGACATCTTGTGGTTTTGACAAACTTATACATCTTTGCTACTTTTTAGGGTTATTTTAATTCTAACTTTCACCAATTTATTCCCATTATGTTTTATATTTCACATCTACTCTTAGCTTTCTCTTCTCCTGAAGGACATTTTTTAGTCACCCCCCCAGCCAGTGTGTGTGTGTGTGTGTGTGTGTGTGTGTGTGTGTGTGTGTTTACATGCATGTACCTACAAGTACCCAAAGAGGCCAGAAACTGATGTCTGATGTCTTTTTCCATCCCTCTCCACTTTGCATTTTAAAATAGGGTTTCTCACTCAGCCTGACTGGCTGATTGGTTAAACTGGCCTGCTAATGAGCCCTTGGGATCTTCCTGTCTATCTCTCAATACTGAGATCACAGGCTTGTACTGACTTTTTATGTGGGTTCTAGAGAGTGTGAACCCAGATCCTTGTGTTTGCATGGTGAGCACTTTACTAGCTCCCTATCCCCTGTGTGTTTCTTAAGAAATTATCTGAGACTGGAAAGCTTCCTCTTGAATGATAATAAAGCTAATAAAGACAACTAAATGATCAATATTCTCTTAGTAATATCCCACTGTCTCCCAGGTGTGATTGTTAAGGATTCTGCTGTCAATCCTAATTATTGATCCCTTTTTAGTAATCTTTCCGTTCTTTCTAGCTGGTTTCTGTGGTTTTCTGTGTTTACAAATGTGTTCCACACATCTTAAGACTGCAACATATGTAAACCTCTGCTCAGTGCAAGTGGGATGTTAAGGCATTAGCCCATGATGGTTTTAGTGGCACATGAGGACCCTATGTTTACACTATGAAAAGACCCCGGGGTTGAAAAACCCAAAGAACAGGAAGCTTTCTTATGGACAAAGAACATTTCGAAGGTGAAGCCACAGGAGCCCTAATGTTTTAACATCTTGTCATGAAAGAATTAGGTCAGATGACTACATGTGGATGTACACATATAGACAGTAAAAATATTTAAGGTTGCATCCCTACCCATTATAATTTGCTTTATCTATCCTGCTTGCTCAAGCTTAAAATGTCTAACCTTTTGCTTTCAAAGAGGTGGCATCATGCACCGGAAATGAAGGTGCTGTGGACTGGCTGCGCATAGTGCACTTACTTCTTGATGAAGTCGTTAAGTCAACCACTCTTACGAGCTTGTTTCTTCATTGGGAAGGTGAAAGCACCCTAACGATGTGGCAGATGGCCCTCAAGTTTGAAAGGTGCGCTATGGCTTTGTAAGTGGGGATGCCCCTTACAGCTGCTGAAGCTGAGGGTGTGCCCCTGCGGGAAGAGCAGGCTCCATCTCACAGCCATGGCTGGCTCCAGGTTTGGCCATGCCCACACTCAGCTTCTCCATGCGTCTTCATTATCTCTCTCTGAGTCCAGACTATCCTCCCATGAAAAGGCTAGCTTTCACACTTTCTCTTCTTTCTCAGATGAAGGCTGTATGCTTTTTAAAAAGAGCTCACTGCTAGTTTAGAATATACACCTAATGTCTCTGGGGCAGTTGTGAGAGTGAGGGAAGAGAGGCTTCCTTTAGAAACAAAGTTCACACTTTAAAAATAATCTGAAATTGGTCATTTTATCCATATTTAAATTCAAAGGTTACCATAAAGGCAGAGCTAGTCCAAAAGTGTTATTTTCAAATGAAGAAACAAGCTAAAAGAATAAAAGGAATTTTCTCAGGGTATTTTTTTACAGTACTGTACAAATGTACACTTTATTTAAGTTATTACAAAGCAAACTCAGGCTGTAGAGATGGCTCAGGAGTAAAAGCACTTTGTGCTCCTGTAGAAGACGTGAGTTTGGTTCCTAACACCCACATCAGGCAGCTCACAACCGCCTGTAACCCCAGTTTCAGGGGATCTGACACCATCGGTCCTTCCTAGCATCTGCACAAACAAGGTACACATAAAATCATGCAGGTGCACACACATATACATATAAGAAGTCCAACAAAAAGAGATAACGTGATATTAATAAGTACATAGAAGATAAATCATGATAATGGGAACATTTTACTTCATGTAAGTAATTGCTTTTAAGGCTGGGGTACTGTTTACTGTTAGGGAAGTAACAAGAAATATGAAATTGTTTGAGGCCACTCTGTCTCAGCAGGTTCCCACGACATTGACAGAGATCAATGTATCCACATCCTAAGAGGATGAATGGGGCAGATCAGGTATATAAGACGACTTGATGCCATTCAGATTACAGATGGGTAAAGTTGGTGATAATGACACTTGTAAACTTCTATTTAGAGTTGAACGGATGGTAGCACCCAAGAGTAGCACCCAAGACTCAACCTTCAGTTGTATTTAAGAGTGTTCCCGACACAAGCTTTCACACAAAAGCACCTTCCTTGTATCTGCCCTAAGGATTAAGCTCAATGGATGAGAGCCATATGGAAATATGCCTATGCTGAGTATAAGGACTGCCCCACTAGAAACTATTACTATAATTCAACATCTAGCTTAAGCAACGAAAAAGGGAAACAGGTTGATTTTGGTTCAGGGGATGTATGTAGTTCACTCTGGTGGGGGAGAGCATGGCGGCTGACTTCATGTGTGATGAAGGGAGAAGCATAAGGTCCTCCCATCTGGTGAACAAGGAAGCAGAAAGCTTGAGCAGGCTCTAGAAGTGGACATAACCTTTAAGGCAAGGCCCTAGTGACTCACTTCTGCTAGCTGAGCCACAGAACCCAAAGGTCCTGCAACCTCCCCAAACAGCACCTCTGGCTGGGGACTGAGTGTTCAAACAGATTCAAGCTCTAACAGGTTGCCAAGTGAATGACTGTTTTTAGAATAATCAAAAGTAATTCATTTGACCTAAACAAGGATGACGATTGTAAGAGAGTTGATTCCTAATTCCATGTTCATTGACAGTGGCAATTCTGTGTGACGCAGGAAATACACGCCTGCCCACCCATCTCGTCATGAGTAATTCATCTTTACGGCACTTACAAAGCAGTATCTCAAGTGGCTCCCATCCACCCCGGTGCACCAGGAGATGTGCAAGAGGTCTTCTTTGTTCTTTCGGGGTCAGCTTGGAGCAAGTGTCCTCCGAGTCTCTAAACTTTAACTGTAGGGATCTTTGGCATGAGCAATCCATAGTTTCCTGCTGGAAGTGACTTCAGACACGATTGCAAATGTTCCATAGGCCTCAGAACTATTCCAGAACCTCTCAGGAGTATGATTTCCTAAGGAAAGAATCTGCTATTCAGAACAGATTACTCCAATGACTGGAGTTCATTATTGAAAAAGCTAAGAACTCAGATATTAATTCACTAATTCATGCCCCTTTTACTATGTTTTGAAAGCATGAACCACTGTGAATTGAGTGGAGTAGGAAAGATTCGATCAGAAGTGTCAAAGTAGGTTAAGCCTCTCACAGTACTCCACAGGGAAGGGAGATGTGCCCTCTTCAAGTACAGCTGCTTAATTTAAACCATCAATAACTGCATGCTTAACTAAGCTGCAGCAGCACCCTCTGGTGAAGCGAAACCTTTACAGCGTCCATGCAAACAACATCTTTCAACACCTGCTCATCCGTTACATCACTCTGTGATGTCATGCCCTATCATCTCTTCCTGGCCATGCCCCTAGCCATGGTGATAAAGCACTTCTTGGGCATGTGTTTTGTTTCTGACAGCAGAACTGTCTAATGGCTTTGTGGTAGAGTCTGGTGCATTTCATTCTCAGTTCTAACAAGAGAAGTCAAGTTTTCCTTCCTCCTCATTATACCTCAAAGGCTACATATACTGCAGATATTATCAGCCATCGCGGTAACATTAGACTATGCATTAGAATTCTCCAGGAAGGTAAAAGAGTTTGAGCCAAGGGCTGGTTGGTTTAGACTCTTGAGTATTTTCTATGGGAGATACCTATGCAATTGTTAGGCTTAAAACATATACGGAGAGGAAGTAAGTAACTGGGAGGGGGCAGGATAAAGGCACAAAGTTCTAAAAGAAATCCAAGATGCCAATATTGGCCGTGTTTATTGCACACTGACATGGAGTATCCCTCTCTAGCAAGGGCAGAGGGTGGGGATGGAGACAGAGTCTTGGCAGATACAGCTGAATCCTGATTTCAGTTACTCTCACTACAGAATCTTAGGTATATCACTTAGGGTCTATTTTTGCTCCACCTGATAAACCTTAAGAACAAGAATGTTATTTCAAGCCTTTGCTGTATTGTCCCACAGCTGCCTATCTCTCCACTGTAGTGTGAAACTAGCCACAGCCAATGGATGGGCATCACTGTGTTCCTATTAAACTTTTCTTAGAAGAATCTGTTACCCAAAGTCTTCTTTGACAACCACTGATATGACATTTATTCAATAAAGATAATTTACTAACATTTAAGGAGATAGCACAGACATGCAGTGAAGCAGGAGAAAGGAAGGCTGTGAAGATGGTCAAAGAAGAAAGCTGGTTAGGAGAGAAACTGGCGTCAAGAAGGCATTTTCCACAAAAACAACAAAACAAGTCAAGATTTGCAATCTATTTTGATAAAAGTCACTTATCCTGGGATTTAGGTCACACCTAGGACATCAGCAGTAGCAGAAGCCTTGCTCATCTCTGCAGAGGTCATGTGACCTTTCCTTGGGTTTATGAGAATTAATGCTGAGGAAGGAAATCCACTCTGGAAAGGGTTAATATCTTAGTGACTGAGACTGACCTGAAGGACCAGGCTGTCCAATTTTATCGCCATCCTAATTATTTTCTCACTAGAGGTCAATTTTTAAAACCCTCCTTTCCAGCAGCTAATAGTGTACACGAAGGACAGGACTGTTCCACTCTTGGTGTGTATTTCTTCTGGGTGTCATAAACCCTCGTGCTGCACCACCAAGGCACACTTTGTTCCATTAGACATTGACTTCAACAGCAAAACGGCTTGTTAGTCAGACTGTAAGATGCAGTAGAGATATAGCCTGAATGGGAAAGAATTCTATCACTTTCCATGGTCTCTTCTTTAGCCTTTCTTCCCCCTAAATTCTGAGACGTTTAATAACCCAATAATTCTGAGGGTGTGTGGTTAGTATCAACTGTTTACCACACAGGCTCTAATATCACCTGGGAGACAGACTTCTGGACATGTTGTGAAGAAATTTCTAGATTGTTTTAATTGAGGTGAGAGGACCCATCCACTCTATCTTTGAGCAACACCATTCATTCAGCTGGAGTCCCCAACTTAAAAAACAAACAAACAAACAAACAAAACGAGCAAATAAGCTGAACAGCACACTCACTCTGCTTCCTGACTACAGCCGGAAGGGGACAGCCACATCGCTCTCCTGCCAACCCTCAACTGTGAGCCAGAAGAACCCCTTACTCCTTTCTGTTGTTTGCTCATTTGTTTCGTCATGTATTTGGTCACATCAATGAGAAAGGTTAACTGAACAGGACAGAGAGATCTACAGTGTCTTCTGGGGCCCCCCGGGGCCAGAGGCGGCAGGGTTCCTATCCTATGTGGCTACACTCCATAATCATCAACAGGGTTCAGTTATAGCAAACGGGTTTACATGAAGAAAGAGCCCAAAGAATGCTGTGTCAGTTCAGTTCAGATTTTGCTGCCAGGTGACTTTGATTTAAACTCAGTGTTTTGGCTTCCAAAGCTTTTTGTATTGCATAAGGGACTATGCATATACAGTATGTGAAGCTAAAACATAATCCAAATCTTTCTGAAGGTTCTCTCAGTCCAAAATGATCCACGATGTACAATATTTAAATGGCACAGGCTTTTCTATGAAGGGGAGAAAGTTGAGAATGAACTCAGAAAAAAACTTAAGTTCTTCCACCAGAGGCACGATCACCACCAGAGGATGATCACCAGGGACACGGTCACCACCAGGGGCATGGTCACCACCAGGGGCGCGGTCACCACCAGAGGAAAGCTATGCCCCTCTGTCCTAGTATGTTCCATTCTCTTCCCAGAATAAACGCATGATCCAGACCCCTCTTAGCAGTAGCCAGTCATCATGGCCACAATGTTCGATCAAAAGGCCTCCTTCCTCAAGGACACAAGACTCTGAAGTGAGCAACCTCTTCTTCTTCAGGATTCTTTGTGGGGGCAGTAAGTGACTCAGTACGTAAGAAGTTTGCAGCCAAGCATGACAATGTGAGTTCAATCCCCAAGGCACACATGATGGAGGAGAGAACCAAGATCAACTCCTGCAGTCACCCTCTGACCAGACATGCGTCTTGACACACCCCAGCCAAATAAATAAATGTCGTGAGAAATTTTTAAAAAGACTTGTCTCTTCTGATTGGCTTGGGATCAGAAGAGGGAAGGGGAAAGACATGAAAGGGAAGGGGAAAGAGAATGTGACTTCAGCATTTAACACAGAGCCCTCAACATGTAAGCAACATACCAATGCTTTATTTCTCAGAACTTTATGAGCAAGTCACTGCCTCTAAACACATTTTTAAAAACACAATACACCTAATTACATCCAACCAGTGGGTAACTTCTGTCCCAGGAAATTGCATCAAACAAAAACGTCACAGATACTTGAAGGTAATCAACGGAGACAGTAGGTTTATAGATTTAATTGTTCTCAGTCCAGACCTGTATACCTGTTTCTGGAATAAACCACCAGTGCAAAATAATGCCAGAAATATTTACGATACCATTAACAGCTATGGTTAACATGAAAAATGTATTCAGATATATAAATTCCTGATTAAGTTAGTTTTAAAGACACAGGATGCTGTTGGACTTGCTAGAAGACTTATCTCTGGCTTCTAGTTCTAGAAAGTTCAATTAGGTTTAAAGCTATTCATTTCACATGTGATGATTTTCTTTTTTTTTCTTTTTTTTCTTTTTTTTGGTTTTTCGAGACAGGGTTTCTCTGCAGCTTTAGAGCCTGTCCTGGAGCTAGCTCTTGTAGACCAGGCTGGTCTCGAACTCACAGAGATCCGCCTGCCTCTGCCTCCTGAGTGCTGGGATTAAAGGCGTGCGTCACCACCGCCCGGCTTGTGATGATTTTCTTAACAGGAATAAAGGTTATTAAGCCAGGCGGAGTGGCGTGCACCTTTAATCCCAGAACTTGGGAGGCAGAGGTGGGCAGTTCTCAGTGAGTTAAAGGCTAGCCTGGGCTACACTGTGAGACCCTATCAAAAAAAAGAAAGAGGAAGGTTGGAGGGTAAAGAATTTAATTGAAAATCCAACAACTACCAAAAATCAGACACTGAGTTCTGCCCTCCCTTAGAGAAACAGGACGAGGAGCAGTGGGGAACTAAGACGTCTTCTTGTGCCGTCTCAGAAGCACAGCCTATGGATGTGAAAGGAGGGGCACACATCAACACAGGCAGAGCAGGCCCAGAGCACCCACACCTTCATCTTAACACCTATGTGCTTCATCCAAATGCCATATTCAACACCCTGATCAAAGCTAAAGGTTCATCCAAGGAAACTCAGTCACTCAGAGTCACCAGGCGGCCCGTATCTAACCTGTACTAGAGAGCGGAGGAAGGACAGGAACTTGTGCTGACCGGCGCACACAGGGAACACCTGTTTCCAACTCTATACAGACATTTATAAAAAAACTTACATAATAAAGCAAGTAAAGATTTTACATTCTTCCTAGCAAATATTTAGAAGACATTTACAGGTATGTATTAGAATTAACTTATGGCGCCTTTAGCAGTCTTATAAATTCTAAAATAAATTTCTGGAAATATAAAAATATGTGCTTTAAACATTTTTGAATGCCGAGAAGCTTACAGTAAATTGTTTTCACTTCCCAGAAAAAATGTAACTGTGCCCGTGAGTGCATCCTGAAAAAGCAGCCACCCCGATATCCAGGGAGGGCCTCGCTACAGACAATGGAGTACGGCTGCCCGAAGATTCAAGATTGCCCCTATTCTGTGAGTAGCAGGAAAGGAGGGGGAAAACACCCTTGTAAAACTCATCCTACTAGGAGAAAAATGTTTTCATGAAAAAAAAATTTTAAAAAATGCCATCTCTCCCTTTGCTGGCATTTCTTTGGTCAATTCCCCAGTTTACTAAAAGTGTTCTCTCAGGTCAATTATTGCACAAATTACCTTTAAACAAATGTCAGAGGGTCCACTATCTGTGTGGTTAAAGCTTTCAGAGAACATTGCTCATTTTAAAACCTCCTTTCTTCAGTACAGACTCATTAAAAACAAGCCCAGCACCCTTTGTTTCCCAATTTTAATATTAATGAACATTTCCCTCTGAGTCTCAAGTGGTATTTCTTTGAGGTCTGACCTACATGGTATAGCGGCAGACTCCTGATATATGCAGAGTTGCAAAACCCAGACTCAAAATAAGAGTCCGGAAGGAAAAACACAATGCTGGATTTCCCAGAAAAAACAAAACAGGGAACCGCTGGAAATGCTCTCTTTCGCAGGATTTTTGAAGTGACCGTTTCCCTCTTGGAAGTCCTGTAAAGTCTGTGGTCAGGATGGAACTTGGGGTCTGAGGAGCCTGAGGGAAGGCTGCTTCATCAGCTTCTGCTGGTGCCTGGACGACTGTGCACTCTCAAGAGCATCAAGTGCTCTCTGGAAGGCAAAGCAGGGTTATGAACAACTAAGATAACCTCTGGCTCACCCAGGGGCAGGGGAAGGCAAGGACACGAGACTCACACGGTGTAGACACGGACCAGACTACCACCCTCCCCTACAGTCTGAACAGTGACACTTCCAGGCTTCCACACCCACACAGTGTGAACCACAACCCTTCCACTTCAGTGGGTTCACAGTCTGTCATTCATAGGCGCACCAATGCAAAGTTACCAGTAGGAGAGAGTACGTGAGAAATAATGGCTACTTAGCTATGACAGGCTTGCAAAGGTCTCCCCGTTAAAAACCTCGAGGGGGTGGGGCCAAAACCAACAGCTTACCTTTGCTGTGATGGAATCCTTCAGGTAAATTTTCCGAAGACAGCCTTGACTGTAACTGTCTTTTTTATGGAACAGACCCTGTTCCTGGTTTTAAAAGAAATAATGACAGACATTATTCTCTAAAAGGAAAAAAATATCATGATCTTACATTGGATGCTTAAATGTCAACTTACTGTATAAACACGAAACTATGGAATACATGCAATCAACTATATGAAATAAATCATCTTGCTACAAGGAGAGCAACTGCACACTAGAGTCATAATGTATAGGCCTATCTATGTAAAATAAGGGCTTCTGCAGGCAACAACACATAGCCTACAGGATCACAATGTGACAACACATGACAGCTGACTGACCAGTGAAAGACCAAAGGGCCCTCCCCTTCATTTCCTCTGCTGATAGATAAAATTCTTATACAATGTAAAATACATCGAATCAATTCTCACCACTTATGTGAAGGCAAAGTACTGTGTTGGCCTGAATAAGGACGGCTCTCATAAGCTTGTATGTTTGAATATCTGGTACCCAGTTGGTGGAACTATTTGGGAAGGATTGGGAGGTATGGCCTTGCTGGAGAAGGTGTGTAACTGGGGGTGGGCTTTGAGGACTCAGAAGACTGGCCCAGACTCAGACTCTCTTGCTCTCGGCTTCCAACTTTCAGATCATGAAGTAAGCTCTCAGCTGTTCATGCCACCGTGCCTTTGCTCCAGAATCATGGACTCTCACCCTGTGAAACCATAAGCCCCAAAGTAAACTGTTTCTTTTAAAAGTTGCCTTCTCATGGTGTTTTATCACAGCAATGCAAAAGTAACTGAGAGACGGGAATTAAATAGGGAACTATAAAATATGCAGAGGACAGTCTGCCCCAGTCCAACACTATGTTTCCTACTAGGGCACTCTATACTGTGTAAGGATCTGCTCCGAACACAAATTGGCAGGCAGACTCGGCAGTCTTGTTTGTAAATATCTACAATGAGAGAAGTGAAGGACAGTCACTTCACACCTATTTAAAGTCTATTACATTTCGTGGTAAATGTTGTTTGGAGAGTTTTAGTAAAGGGGATAATATCATTGTTATTTTGGCAAGACAAATATACTATAAAGTTACCATATTTAAGATGTAGTTGTGTAATTTTCTTAAGAAAGATAAGAATACATCTCAAATAGAGTATGTGTCCACAGTGGGTAAGCCCAAAACCCCAGTAGAGATGAGCTATCTCTCCTGCTTATGCTTTACTGTGTAATGGAAAGTTCATCCTTAGAAAAGGACGGGAGCAAAGACACAGAAAACATACAGCACATAAGTCATATTCGCATTCTATGTGCACCAAATTATAAACAAAGCTATTTAGACCTAGTCTATTTTTAACTGTGTGTGTGGTGTGTGGCAGGTAGGTATGCATGCCACAGATGTGTGAAGAGGTCATGACTACTCTACAGGGTCATTTCCCTGAGTTCTGGCATCAATCTCAGGCCACCAAGATTGCACAGCAAGTGCTTCAACCTGTTGAGCATCTTACAGGCCTTAGATTTCATATTTATTTTCACTGGAGCACTTAGTCTCCCAAAAGCTTGACAAAGCAAATAGTTTTAGAAACGTCTCAGATTCTGGAAAAATAGGTATATATATATATATATATATATATATATATATATATATATATATATATAAAAACCGCTACTCACTAATGCTCAGTCTTACCAAAAGGCACAAGCACCCGCTAGCACCCTAGTTCTGGCAGATAAATTGAGATTTCCCTCTGTCTGAAAATGCAGTTACACAAAATGAGTTAGGTTTGTTTACAGCTTAGCATGCACTAAGACAGACAGTGACGGCACTGCTCCTCCTGACAGTCTACCTCTGTAACTGAGAGGCAGCCAGTAAGACTGACAGCGTCCCTGGCTCTGAAGGGCGGATTCATATTCTCTTACCCTAACAGAAATCTTCAGCAGGTTTTCACTGACTCCAGGAGGACACACAAAATCTTCGAACAGACACTGCCAGTCCACAGACATATGGCCTAGGATTTCAACTTCCTTTATGAACAGCACTCGCCTATTTTGGAAAAGAAAACAAATACAGCCTTGTGTCAGCTCTATCCTTTATTTTGTGCGTATTTATTAAACAACAAAACCGACCCACACAAGAGAGCTGAGGATCAGAGGCTGACACCTCAGCCTGAGGTGGGACAGGAAATCTTTATCGACCTCCTCACCTCAGGACTCAGGGAAGAGCAGGCAGAATGAACGAGAGAGAGCTGGAGGATGGGAGGGTGCTGTGAAATGCTGTCTTCTGGACCTGGGTGGCTACTGCACCCAGGAACTCAAAGCCACTGTGGTTACTAATACAAGATGTGACAAGTTCAAGCCAGCCCAAATCCCAGCACAGATAGGAGACGGTCTCCAGACCCCAATACCGAGGAGCTCCTGGCAGTGGGTAGTCCTTGGGGAGAGAGAATCGTTCTTTTTTGAGTATGGCTGCTGGTAGGTAGTATCTTACACCACAATGGATAGCCCATATGTACACACTAGCAGCAAAAATTAGACTTAGTGGATTATTAAAAAAGAAAAAAAAGAAGGGTGGGGAGATATGAATTTGAGAAGGGAACATGTTAGGGGAAGATACAAGGGCAGTTGGCAGGGAGAAATGGAGGCAGATAAGATCATATTTCATGGTATATATGCATGAAATTCTGAAGAAAACATTTGAAAAATTAGAAAAATTCACTCACAGAAAAGAATATTTTTCATTTTTAAAAAAGTCTACGTAAATGTCAAATGAAATGCAATATAATCTCTGCCTAACAAAATGGACTTTAAAACTTCCCCTTCTGTCAATCTTGCAGAACTCAGTAACGCTGTTTTTGGTTTTGAGCAGGGAATGGCATTTGAAACACAAGTGGTGCCCTCATCTGGGAGGCGCCAGAGTAAAGCCCCTGAAGACGGTTTACTTGGAATATTCTTAATTGTTCTTTTCTGTCAGTCACTTACGCCTTCCAGCCAAGACAGACCATGTGGGAAATGTCACAAGTCCAAATGTCAGCAAAGACTCACTTCGGAGCCACTAATAAATACCAGACTTGAACATTTTAACGCTAATGTATATCACAGAAGGAATGTTTCATTTTACTCAATAGTAATGAAAAATAATATAATCCTTAAAGGACACCCACACACTGACTTTCCAGTCAACAAGTAGGATTAATTACTGATATAACTATACTTGATTTTAAGTCTCCATTAAAGACAGCAAAACTAGAAATGTAGATTTGTGAATTCAAACAACATCTAAGGAAACATGGCAGAGAAAAGAACAAAGGCGTGGGGCTTGAGAGGCACCCAGTGCCTAGAAGAGAAAACAAGTACAAGGGACAATGCCACACAGATTCAGAGCACTGGGGAGGGGGCAGGCTATGGTGGGGAGAGGGCATGATGTGTGACTCCCCTCTGTATTCTGTGAATATCATTGGTTAATAAAGGAACTACTTTGGGCCTATAGCAGAGCTATGGGGAACAGAGTTAAATGGAATGCTGGGAGAAAGAAGAGTGGGGTTGGAGAGAAGCCATGAGGCTGCAGGAGACAGATGCTGGGAACTTTACCTGGTAAGCCACAACCATGTGGTGATATACAGATTAATAGAAATGGGTTAAATTAATATAAGAATTAGCCAATAAGAAGCTAGAGCTGACGGGCCAAGCAATGATTTAATTAATACAGTTTCTGTGTGATTATTTTGGTTCTGAGTGGCCGGGACAAACAAGCGGCTTCCTCCAACAGGGGCAGGCTGCACTGGTGGCATGGGGGAGGTGAGTTGGAGTTGATCACTGAAAAGGAGTTCTCCTTAGAGAGAGACAGTGACTGTTCAGACAATACAGACACACTGCCAGAGTAAGTGTAGAAGGGACTGAGTGTGGTGCTGAGAACTGAACCCAGGACCTCACAAAGGCTAGGGAAGCACTTACTCAGCTATGCCCCCACATACCTTCTCAGTCTCTATTTTGAGGCAGGGTCTCACAATGTTGCCTAGGCTGTCCCCGAACTCAATACCCTAATCAGGCCTTTACTTTGTAAGCCTCCTGACTCCCTCTCCCAAGCATAAGGGATAGCAGGCCTGTGCCAACCCCAGCAGAAGAAAAGGCTAATTAAGGAGTGTGGAGGTCTGAGGCTGGGATATCAAATGCAAATTGGTGAGAAAATCACTTTGTCTAATTTTAGATGGTATTTATTCACCGTCATCTTGAAATTATTCTTGCAGATATTGGATACAGTATGAAGACCCTTTGTTTTAAACAAACCTTTAGTGACAAGCGAAAGAGTAGCAGCTCGGGGTCTGGAGTAGAAAAATAAGACCAACCATGACTGCAAAGCCTGATGAGGAAGCAGTGACAGCTTCACTTATGATGGTGGCTATAAGGTGAGGGAAGAAACAGCCAGACTCTGCGTGCTCAGGAAGGCAGACCTGAATGAACCTGGTGGTCAATGGGAATTACAGCAGGCCTCTGAAGCTGTTTCTCAGAGGAGTTGATACCTATAGCACCCCTGACCCTTGCAGAGCAAGAGCCAGCAGAATCTTCCCTCATTCGACACATTTAACACCAGTACCTGTTCTAACCAGTCTCTGATGAGTGGCCCCACACCCCTGACCCTAAGCCCAGGTCAGTAGCAGTTCAGTATCAGCCTTGTGCCAGATGCAGCTTCCCGTTCTGTGTGTTTCTAAGCTCTCTCTTCTCCTGACCAGTCCAATAATAGCATATTCTCCTATAGCTGAAACCTCCATTCTCTCTCCTGCTCCAAGTATCACCTTCAAATCTTGTCATCTCCTGTGTGACACACTGTGGCATGGATTCTCCAAGATCTCCACCCCAGATCCCTTTTTTGTTTGTTTGTTTGGTTTTTCAAGACAGGGTTTCTCTGTGTAGCTTTGATCTTTTTAAAGGTCTATTTTAATTTTTAAGTGTGTGTGTATTTCTGGGTACGTACACTTACATGCTGCTGCCCACGGAGGCCAGAGGCATCTGCCCAATGTGGACGCTGAGAACTGAACCTGAGCTCCAGAAGAGCAACAGATGCTTTTAATAGCCAAGCCATCTCTATAGTCCCTGTGGTTACACCTCTATTGATGGACCAAGATGACCGAACAAGTCTTCCTTACGATTGGTTGGTTAACCTCTTTAGAAAGACATGTTTCAAAGTTTGGATTCCTCAATTGACCTTTTCCTGTTTTTCTTATCATCCGGATCCAACAGTGGAGGGCAGCTCAGCACGAGAACACTCACTCATCAACCATTACACCCTGGGTTTGATTTCCAAAGCTCAGATAGATGGGATGGATGCACTAGAGCGAGGAAGGGAAGGAGGGCAGAGGAGAGGGAGAGGGAAGAAGCTAGGGCAGAGTGCCTAAACACTCTGCTTTAATCCTACAAAAGAAAGCCCTTGGAAAACTGTTAATCTACAGTCGCTATCTGGAGACAAGGTTATTTCTAGAGTAAATCTTGGAACATTATTTGATATTTTAGCATAAAATCCCTTTTCTCTGGACAAAAGGGTTTACCAAAATACTCAGAAGGCACTCATCTGGGCGTACAACCAATACCCCAAATCAAACCTCACAAGGGAAAGTAGGATCACCCTCTTCAGTTTGAAGTGTGTCTCCTTACAATGACGTCACCACTGCAGGATGTAGGCAATGCTCACTGTGCCATCAGCAGCTGCCACATCTGGAGAAGCCCAAGCCAAGCTGGGCCTAGCTCCTGCCTCTCCAGAATGAGGCCCTCTGGACATATGCCCTTGGGACACTACCTAGAGCTGTGCTTCCATGATGGGATGACAATGACCACCTGCCCCTGAAGTACAGCTTTCCCACTCTTCTGCACAGCAGTTGACAGTCCTCCCACGAACACAGCTAGGTTGTATCTGGATGTCAATACCTGTTTGTAATCATAAGGACTGCCCTCTTGTGTCCAGGAACAGCACAGTGGAACTGGTAGGTCTCGCCTTCCAGCTTCTTGATATGGTTCTGAAAAAGAAACAAGAGTTAAGACTTGGGAACCACATATATCTGTATAATAGTCGATGAAAATCAATGTTAGGAAAAGGTGCATTGGAAATAAAACTAGCATACTACAGAGTGGCATCTGAAGCGAGAAAACAACTTATTTATAATATCAAGTACTTTTCACTATTGCCTTAAAGAGAAATGTATTGAATGCTTACCAGGTGAGCATCTGATGAAAAACATCTTGTTCTTAGTAACTTAAGAGATTTAAACTATCAACCAGAAGCACTCACACACCTTAATCAAGAATATATAAACATGTGGTAAATATAAACTGCTACATCAACGTCTTAGCAGTCCTTAAAGGTCCCTTCCTGGTAATGGCTTGGGGTGGGTCTAATAACTGCTATCAGAGAACACAAAACTTAGAAATCATGGCTTTGAAATTCTTTTCAGAGTATGGTTCACATTTTTCTTCCAATTCTTTTGAGAGAAGTCTGTGATTTTTCAGAAAAGCTAAGGCCCAGGGGCTGGAAAACTGGCTTAATGCAAGAGCAGAGGACCGGGGTTCTATTCCTGATACCCACACTATAGTTCAAAGTTGCCTGTAACTCCAGTTCCAAGGGCTCTGAAGCCCTCTTCTGGCCTCCAAAGGCTCAAACACACACACACACACACACACACACACACACACACACACACAGTGCACATACACACACTCAGGCACACACATAATTACATAAAAAATAATTTTTAAAATGCTAAAACCCAACCACTTCTCCAGACAGGATTATGTACTACATAATGGTAAACCTCCAAGGTATTTGCTGGTTTTGATCATATTTGGTTGTGTAGAGTAAGCACACATTGAAAACGAACATTTTTGTATGAAATTGTATTTCTGACTAAAATAGACAATTATGGACATAAAGAATTTCAAAATGGTTTGAAATAGCATTTCAGAATAGTCTGCATGTTTTATTTCTAATGGACAAAATAACCCACGTATAAACTGTAGCCAATAAAATATTTATTTTCTTTTTCAAGTATCTTAAAACTATTGACTTAAATGAGTCAATACACATTAAAAAACAAAGATTTTATAACAAATACTAATGAAAGATTATTATTGATATCACCTATAATAAACGATTAAAGATCAAATAATACATGGGCATAAGATACAGAGACAGACACAGTGAATGCGCGAGGCTGGTGCACTGCACGGCTGAAACACCGCCAACAGCAGCAGGATCACAGTCACTGTACGCCCAGCAGAGAAAGCACGCTTGGTGTTGGGATTTCAAAGCTTAAGTACCTTTTTCATTTGTGATGCTGGGGATGGAACCCACATTTTAAAAGTATGTTGGCCCCTAGTCGTTCCTTGGCAATTACAAAAAGCCATGAACAGGTATTACAAAAGCCATGAATAAGGAAGAGAATTCCTACAGAGCTGAGGTGGCATCTTCAGGTTACATTTCAGAGATGGGCAGTTCGCCCCTGTGAATTAGTTCCAATAGTTTGCCATCAGTTTCTTCAGAGAAAAGGGGAAACAGAATAGCACACTATAACAATGTAGGCCCTTCAGCCGGAACTTGGAATGCATGCATGGGCCAGAGAAGCTGCAGGGAGTAGAGAGACACCTGCTTCTTTCCTAATCTCGCCATTGTTTATCATGTTTCAACCACCAAGAGCCTTATGGGAAATCTAGTACTGAAAAAGTACCCTTTCAGTGCTAGTAAGGAACCAATGGATTCTGAAATCCAGAGCAAGCTCCTTAGCCACCAAGGGCAGCAGGAGGCCAGGCTGACTCTCTCTTCCAAACTCGGCACTGGCAACTGAGTGAGACTTTGCTAAAGAATGGGTCCTTTGCCCATTCCCTGTCATCCCTTTCAAACTAATTCTAAGGAAACGGTACAGGGCATGAAATGGCAAAACACCAGTGCACAGCAGTGTTAATCACAGAGTTAACAGTACCAAGTACGGTACAGGAAACAATGTCGGGGACAGGTCAGATACACAATGTAAGGTTATCTCAGTGGGTAGACAGGCCAAGGGTAAAATGTTAATGAAGCATTTCCATATATAGAAAAACACACGTAGAAAAAGCAAAGACTACCTCTTTAAATCTTATATGAACATTAAGAGTTATAAACAAAATAAATAATAAATAAGACTTGTCTATATATACATATATACACACACATACATGGACAGCATAAGCAGCATTATCTTAAGGGAATATTGGAGAACTATGCTACAAACACATGGCACAAGAGAAAGGCTTTTCACAACCAAGCAGTAAAGAATACAGAGGAATGCTTGGGAGTTAAAAAGAAAAAAGGGTAAGTGGTCCCCAAATAAATTATTTAGAATAAACTAATATTACAGTAAGATCTAGGAGGATATAATATAATACTCTATAACTCTGTGATCTTTACATGTCTACTTACTCCCTGTGGAATCAGTCCAGTAGAGTCTAAATAACCAGTAAGTGCTTCTTACCCAACTTGTTGATCACAGCAATATGGGCAAGCAAGAAATGCAAATGGGCTAAACTTCTCAGTTACCCATGAACAAACTATCAAACTCTACAGCAACTTACATGCCTAGATGCTTAGTTAAAGTAACTTTTTTTTTTTTTTTTTTGGTTTTTCGAGACAGGGTTTCTCTGCAGCTTTAGAGCCTGTCCTGGAGCTAGCTCTTGTAGACCAGGTTGGTCTTGAACTCACTGAGATCCGCCTGCCTCTGCTTCCCGAGTGCTGGGATTAAAGGCGTGCGCCACCACTGCCCGGCTAGTTAAAATAACTTTTTGTGCTTAGTAACAAACATTTATAAAAAGAAGAATCACAGGAGTCACTAAGGAGCTAAAATAAAAATAAACAATAAAGACCTTAGGTTTCAGAGGTTCACAAAAGTCTGAGAAAGTCGAGATATAGTCAGGAAAACTAAAAGTTGTGGCTCTCACACAAGAGCCTACAGCATCTGAAGCGAAGGATTGTGCTTGATTCTCACAGAAGCTGCACACATGGGGACATTGTGTCTATCCCTATTCTCCAGGCACAAGAAGACTCTTCCTTTCTTTTTGCTACTGTTAATATTTACATGTTTTCTATACTTGGTTCCATAAGCACATTAGTCTTATTTTCAGGGGAACGTAGTGGTGCCAGGGGCAAAACCCAGGCATGCTATTTTACCCAAGCTGTGCCCCAGCCCAATGATGTAAGTCATTTCTTTGTCCAACTAGCACTGCCTGGTCATTGGACATCAATTATTTTTCTTTAAATAGTGTTTTTTAATGTAAAGCATTCAAATAATTGGTTTTTATAACAGTATGTTTAAAAACACATAAATTCATGCC
Organism: Arvicola amphibius; assembly: GCF_903992535.2. NCBI lineage: Eukaryota > Metazoa > Chordata > Mammalia > Rodentia > Cricetidae > Arvicola > Arvicola amphibius. The sequence goes on along the minus strand of NC_052049.1, from coordinate 136,616,467 downwards.
TTCAATTCCAGCACTTGGAGGCAGAAGTGGAGGATCTCTGTGAATTAAGGCCAGTCTGGTATATAGAGAGAGTTTCTATACACAGTGAGACCCTGCCTACAAAAACAAATCAGAATCCAACTGAATGCTTGCATCGTAACAGTTCCATTATCTTCTAACATATATTAGGGATGGGGTTTATATTTTGGCTTCAACTGAAATCGTGAGATAAGACACTGCTAGATCACAAATTAAGCATTTCCATTATTTATTTTAAAGAAATTAAAATATAACTTACTTTGGGAATTAACTGGAGGTATAAATGATAATTTATAATAGTTTTTTTCACATCAAGAGAAATCTCTGGGAGTTAAATTTATGAAATGTCAATGGCATATGCATGTTTATGTTGGTGCATGTATATGTGGAGTGAACACACATGTATATATGGAGGCCTAAGGTCACTATCAGGCATCTTCCTCCATTAATCTCTTTTGTTTTGTTTTGGTTTGGTTTGGTTTTGAGCAGGGTCTCCCACTAAATCTGGTTCTCACTAAAAGAAGTGAGCTGGCTGCCAGTGAGCCCAAGGTTCTGCCTGTTTCCTGACCCTTCTCTTGGACCGAAGTTATAGACATGTACCACCATCACATGGCTTTGAAATGGATACTGAATTTCTGAATTCAGGTCTTTGTGCTTGTTTGTAAAAACTTTACCAACCGAGCCATCTTCTCAGCATTTAAAGAGTTTGCTTCTTAAAAGTAAAGGTATTTATACATTCAACTGCCACAGAGGTAATTTGCCTAATTACATGTTCTATTACTGATTCTACTACGATAATTAAAATCAGTAATTATAAAGTACGCAGAACCAACAATGAGGCTCAGTTTTTCAAAAGTATTCTGCTAAAGGCTAAAGATGCAGACCACATAAAATTACTTCATTTATTTAGCCATAACTGAGTTAAAAAAAAAAAAAGAAAAAATACTGAAAAAACATACTCCTACAATTCCTATGCCAGGTCTCATCTCAGGTCTAAGAACAATCTCAGAAAAATTGACATATTACTCATTAACAGTCCCATAACTTGAGTAAATTTGGGTGACATGTGGAGCATAACTCTACATAATTCCATCATCAAAATGCACAAATATAAAGAGACATTCACTGCAAAGAGCCACCCTTCTCAATTCATCTGTTCATGAACAACCCAATACACAAAAATGATAAAGTTCCAAAACTGTAGCAAAATATATGTTCTAGGTTCAATACCCTTTGACCCCCAACCCCAAACTGGCAAAGTTATTTCCTGCACCTTTTACACCTCTTAGATCTGTGTAGAATTACAAGAAGCCACAATTTTCAACCATGGCCAAGCCACTATTATGAAGAGTTCAGATAGAAGTGAGAGTTATAAAGGAAATCTCATTAAAATCAACCCTCAGTCTGATTCACACAGTTAAGTAGGAGCAGTTTGATTTGAGTTTTAGGGATGGAATCAGGCAGTACAGGAAACATTTACTCCTGTGTTCCCAGTTCTTGCTGTGTAGGCAGAAAAAGAAAGAAAATAAAGTTAGAAGCGTACAAAAAGAGAAAATGTAATCACATACAATGAAAACCAAAGGCTAAGAATAATTAAGCCCTCTTTATCAGAGCACAAAAATATTAATAAGTTTCTGTTGAGAGAAAGCCAGTCATGGGAGAATAGCAATTTAATGTATATATTATTTAAATATAATGATACTATAACCAAGATGAAATGCCAACCTATATTAATTTTTAAATGTTTAACAAGATTATAATATATATATAAGTGTATAATCTCTTTTTCTCTCTTACAGTCCTGTTTACCAGAATAAATTTAGATTTCCACAGTAAGAGGAGTAAGTCCATCTGGCTGAGGGCGAAGGAAGCTATGGAATTCCAACAATTAGCCACAAAGCAAGAAGCCAAACCTAAGCACAATGACTAGGAGCTGCTGCAGAGACGGTGAAGCAGCCAACAGCTCCTTTCAAGACAGTCTTCTCTGCACAGAAAAAGCCTTGTGCCCTTTTCCTGCCCTGTGCAGAAAACAGTTACCAGCTACTTCCCCTTAACATGCCAGATCATCATACAAAACAATAAAGTCTCCTCTACAAACCATGGGCGATTCCTTCAAAGACTCATGATTGGGTCCTTGAAAATCTACCCATGAACTCTCAGTCCTGGAATCTTTCCATTTCACAGCCATGAAGAACAAAAGTTACCTCTAATAAGTCGGAGCCCTCAGACTCCTGCCTGTCATATGGACGGATGATGCCATCTTCGTGGATCAGACGAGGTGGACGGAGACTGGATACCTCCTCAGTGGATTCTGCTGCCCTGAATGAGAGAGCAGGAAATATGTGAGAATCTTTTAAAATCAGACAAATTCATGTTGATCAAACTCGCAAATAAATAACTAAAAACTATTAGTAATTTATAAAACGTGTTCAAAGTGAAGAAGAAATTATTAAAGCCTTGCCTAATGGACTCTAAAGTAGCCACCCTTTTCTTAAAGAAAGAAAATGTCAAGTTATGAAAGGTCACGGACACTTTGTATCCTTGCTATCAGTGCCTGGCGTAAGGGAGGTACACTTAAAGTGCTGAATAAATAAAAACTGGGCCATAAGATTTATTTTTTCATATTCCTTTCCATGGTACTTTGTCTCATAAAGCTTCCATAACTGCCAAGGTTCAAGAGCCTTAAGAACAGGCTAAATACCCAGCCCAGTCATATGTTCCTAGAAGCAATAGATACACACAACACAGACCTCCCCCCCATGCAGATGCCGTTACCTCTGAATGCCTTGGAAGGTGCTGCTAGCCATATCTATGATTCCGCCAGTTGGACGAGCCACAGCACCCACGAGCCCTTTTCCAATCCCTTTAAAGAAACCAGCAGCGCCCTCCTTCTTGGCTCCTTTAGGAAACCAAAGACAATGAATAGGCAATGATATTTTAAGGTAAGTTCAACAAAACCCCAAGCCAACTCAGAAGCCATGTGCCATTTGGATATCTGGGGAAGGTACAGTCATCTTAACATGATGATGTGGTTGTTCTCAAAGCATCCTCGTCACAGATTCCTGCGAAAGCCAGACCTGCTGCAGCAGACACTTATGCTAAGGGTGGGCAGCAATCCTCAGAAGACCCTGAGGTCTACACAGACTCAAGAGGCACTGATCCATCTCAGCCAGCAACCGTTCATTCCATCACAACCATTAGGACATCCAGACAGTATATTAAAAACAACTCACAATTATTGAAAATTCTGTTCACACACTATAAAACTTCCAATATATAAATTAAATGCTTTCAGTGTATTAAGAACGGTACAATGGGGCTGGAGAGGTGGTTCAGCAGTTAATAGCACTAGCTGCTCTTCCAGAGGACCTGGGTTCAGTTCACACTTGTCTAGAACACCAGTTCCAGGGGATCTGACTCCCTCACACAAACCTACATGCAGGCAAAACACCAATGCACGTAAAATAAAAATAAATTAAAAAAAAGAATGGTACATCATTACCATCAATTTTAGAAAATCTTTGTTGTCTCAGAAAGACACTCTGCCTACAGTCCATCACTTTCCCTTTTCCCCAACTCCTCATCTGACCTATCCAATTTACCTCCTCTCCCCCCTGCTCTCCCTTCAGACTCGGGCATCACCTAGAATACTTCCTATGGAGTTGTTCTTCTGGACACTGCATCCCAGCAGCATTCACTGTACTGTCTATCATGACCGGGCTATTTTTTTTTACTTAGCATCATGTTTCCTAAATTCATCTATATTGTGGCATGTACTACTTCTTGGTTTCTGTTTATGGCTGAATAATATTCCATTGAGCACATATGCCATATTTTATTTATTTATGTATTGATAATAGTCTTTCCATGTTTTTGCTACAATCAATAATGAAACTTATGGATGTTCACATGTAAGACTTTATCTGAATGTCTGTTTTCAATACTTTAGGATACCTTGCTGATTCGTGGTACCTCCATGTTTAACTGCAGACGAACAAGCAGAACATTCTCCTCTAATGGCAGCACTACTGCGTGTTCCTAACCTCAGCCATCAAGATTCCCATTTCCCCACTCTCAGACTAACTTGACTTTAGGGATCCCAATGGATGTTACGTGGGATCTCGTTTAGATTTACATCCACACCTCCCTGACGACTAATAAAATGTGTCAGTTCCTTGAGGAAAAGTCTATTTAGATCCTTTGCCCATTTTAAGTCGGGTTATCTTCTTATCATTAGCACCGTATTATTCTTCTTTCTATAGTCAATATTTAAATCTCTGATTAAATATAGTTCATAAAAACGTTCAGCCCACTTTGTGGATCTTTTTCCTTTTATGATAATATTCTTTCAAGGGATGATTTTTTTTTAATTTTGGAAAGCTGTCTTTTTTTATTCCCTCATGGTATATTCTTCAACACATAAAAATTAAAATCTTGGTGAGTCTAACTTATCTGCCTTTTCTTTTGGGACCCACACCCTGGAGTCCTGTCTAGAAGCTCTCTGCCAAATCACAGAACTAGCTGCTGCGTCTGCTTCAAAGTTCTGAGTTTCGGTCTCACACTCTGGTGTTTCAACCACTGTGGGTTTATTTTTTACAGGCAGTCTCTATCAGGGCTGGATTACTGTTCTCCACATGCAGATGCGCCAGCTGCTGAAGCCATTTCTAGATTCATCTCAACACCCATCTCAGGGATCTAGATGCAGTCTTGCAAAGCTCACTGACCTACATGCCTGCCTTCCTGCCAGAATGATTGCTATGTAAGCTTTCTGGAGCTTTACGCTGAAATAAGCTTCAAAATTTGGACAATCAAGATTGCTGGGACATGTGAGTCCTCCAACATTGCTTTTTAATTTTTACGGACATTTTAGTTATTTTAGATCTTGTGAATTACAATTAAACTTTAGATTTAACTCATCAATTTCTAAAAAAAAGAGGAATTTTGCTTAAAAAATGTACAAAGAAGCAGGTTTTTTAAATAACAGAATGAATATATATATGTGTGTGTGTATATATATATATATATATATATATATATATATATATATATATATATAGTATATACATAAAAGGAAAGGGATGGGAACATGAGGGATAGAGAAGGCCGAGTTGTGGAAGGTATGAGGGGGAGAGCAATGAAAGGGACATCTTGATAGAGGGAGCCATTGTAGGGTTAGGGAGAAATGTGGTACTAGGGAAATTCCCAGGAATCCACAAGAATGATTGATGGCCCCAGCTAAGACTCCTAGGGACAGAAGATGCCTTAACGGACCTTCCTCTATAATCAGATTAATGACTACCCTAATTGTCATCATAGAACCTACATCCAGTAACTGATGAAAGCAGATGCAGTGACCCACAGCCAAGCACTGGGCTGAGCTCCTGGAGTTCAGCTGAAGAGAGGAAGGAGGGATCACATGATCAAGGGGAAGGGGTTAAGATCATGATGGGGAAAACCACAGCTGTCCCGAGCTAGTGGGAGATCACAGACTCTGAATGGATAGCCGGGGAACCCGCATGGGACCAAACTAGACCCTCTAAATGTGGGTGACAGTTATGTGGCTTGATCTGTTGGGGGGTGGGGGGTGATGGCAGTGGGACCAGGAATTATCCAGGGTATATGAACTGGTTTTTGGAGCCCATCCCCTATGGTGGGAGATCTTGCTCAGTCTTGATAAAGGAGGGAGGGGCTTGGTCCTGCCTCAACTTGGTATGCCCGACTTTGTTGACTCCCCAAGGGAGGCCTTACCCTCTCTGAAGAGAGGATGTGGGAGTAGGAAAGGGAGAGGTCAGGTGAGGGAGAGTGGGAGGGAGGGGGAATCGGAGTTGGAATGTAAATGAAAAAAATAAAAAAGAGTAAATATCAGAACTATATAAAATTCAATCGGCAATCCTCTCAATCAAACACCAAGAAGCAATAGCATCGGCATGCACACGCCCTTCATCTCTGTACAGTAGGAAAGTGTTCTCTACCTACCTTCCACAGGCTTTGTTATTATTCCAGTCACCCCACCAACAACTCCCTGCAAGAGAAATCCACCATCAAGTCTCCAACAAATGGAAGGTGCTTAACACTAAACCAACCACTAGAGGTCTCCATAGACATACTATATTTCTGTTTTTGCTATTGTTTTGTTTTGTTTTTTAAGATTTGAGGACAGTGAACAACACACACATATAAGTTAGCATTTTGATTCTGCAAATATTAAATCATTGGAAATTCAAGTTAGAAATAATCATAAAGCAGATGGCATTAGTTTCACAGCTTCCATGCATCTGAGATAGAGTCCTCAAGACTCAATAGGAGACTCACTCGCAGGAAGCCCTTCCCGCCTCTGGCCAGACTGTCTCCAAAATCTTTAGGCTGTCGACCCATCTCCTCTCTTCTCTTCTGCTGATACTCTTTGTCCATTGTGATTGCTGCCAGGCCCTTCCCAACAGAACCAGTGATTCGAGATACGACTCCCGCAGCACCACCTAAAGAGTACACGGAGAAGTCAGCCACAGCGGCACATACCCCTCCTTTAAACATGAAGGGGAAGCCTAGCCAAAAACCTTGTTTTGTAAGGCGTGTCCCCCTTGGTCTAAAGGCGTGTCCCTCTTAGGCGTGTCCCTCTTAGGTGTGTCCCCCTTAGGCTAATATTGACTTATAAAATCTTGCGGGCCTGCGGCCCGCCTGCTCTTTGTTTTCCTGCCCTCCTCGCTGGAACCTTGGATTTGTAAGTTCCCTTTCCTTTCCTTTATTAAAATTGACTTATATATATTAAAGCTTGTCTGGTGAATCATAACTGCCGATCAACCACGCACCTTCATAAACAGGTACCTACTCACATGTAAATACAAGAATTACTATGACTTTTTGCCATCAAGTGGAGTAACATAAGTTTTAAAGCACATTTACCCAACATATGAACACTCAGAACCCAGGAGGCCACTTTAAAGTCACACCCCAGGTGAAAGAAAGGAAATGTGCATTCAGAGAGATCAATAGGAAGGGGAACTCTCTTACTACATATAACCACTTGCTTTCCAAAGACAATGCACTTTAGAGTAATAATTACATACATATATACACAAAGGTCATACGCACCTACTGTGTGTCCAAAGAGACTTCTTACCCCAATCACTAATCCTTCAGCAAATTCTTCAGGGCCTTGAACAGCACCCTGATCCAAAAAAAGTTGAGAATTAAACTTCACTAAGTGTGAGACTTCTAATCTAGCATTTCGGGGATTCCACGACAACAAATAATGTATAAAAATCCGCAAGGGCTGAAACCAAAGCATTTCCACTCTAGCTTAAATTCTGATAGATTATAATGATGGTGGCTAAGAATAGTTTCAACCTACACAATGTCAACAGATCCTGCTAGATGAGCATTGCACAGGTGACAGTCACTGGCCTTGACCACAACGTGAAACTGGCTTCGCAGTCAGTTCAACTTCCACTGGAGTGCAAAAGCCAGCTGTGCTCATAGGACAGGGTCCACGTTGTTTGGCTCTCCTTTCTCCCTTATTCTCTCGGCATGGTCCTTCTAAAACCCTTACGACTTTGAACTTCTAGACTCCTGACACAAAGGTGGATTCGTGGGACGAGAGCTCCAAGGTGGACAGCTGACTCCTAAGACCTCACTCTGTCCTCTCGGTGGCAGCAGAAAGTCATCTGTAAGCTACCAAACTCTCAGACACTTACACAGAATAACAGAAAACTCAGGTATCTTTCATTGTCCAGATAAGCATCAGATGTGTTCGATTAAAGTAAAACAATCTTTCAATGTCACCTAAAGTACTTTAAATAAAAACAGAAAACTAATTTTTTTTTATTATTTGAAAATTATCCCACTGCCATATACAGTTAAAACACCAACACTTGTCAGTAGAGAGCAGAGCGTCTGTTTTGTACACATACAGAACTAAAAGGCCAGTACCTGGAAGGGCTCGTAGAAGAATGCTTCAACTCCTTCAGACAGGCCCCTAATCAGTCCAAACGGGTTTCCAAGCACGTCTAAACCCAATACAAGCACATACATCTGCTTCAGGAACTAAAGAAGAAAAGACAGTCAGCTAAGTCCTTTCCAGATATGGGAGAAACATTAGGAAGTAGCAGGAAGGGGGGATGGCAGGAGGAATGGAGGTCAAGGACAGCGTGTACAATAACCACCCACGCCTCCACAGCCTAGTGTCTCACTGTGTGAGCCTTAAATCAAACGGCTACATGTTTGAGACATCGGTCAGTCAGCAGACATGTGACCTCAGACAAGTTACTTGTTAATCTTGGCCTTGCCAGCTGCAAAATGGAAGATTACACTGACATTGTATGGAAGAGTATGAACAGTAAATGAATATAAAATTCAACGGCCATTGGTTATCATTATTATTTTATCATTATTAATTAAGGCAAAATAAGGAAAAGGTATACTTGTTTGAATCTACCATCTATGTGCATCACAAAAAGAGTAATCTCCCAGCAGAGGACAGAAGACAAATGCCACCCTGCAGTACTTTGCAGCAACTGTACCAGAGGCTTATAATGTTGCCCCTCCTTGCCTACATAACCAGCTCACACAGTACCTGGTACACAGGAGGAAGCTGGCTTAGAGGCCCTCCTGCAACACCCTGTCCTGCATTTTACATTTCCTGAAGCAGTAAAGGTATCACAGAAAATGGAAAGGGGCCTTGGAGGAAAACATTTTAAAGAGTGCAATGGAAGGCAAGCTAGAGAAACAGAAACTAGCTGGATGCACAAGAGCTACACAACATCAAGCCAGCTAAACCCAACAGGGATGGGCAGGGCACCATGAAGTCCCACCTATCACTGGGAAACTTTGGCAACTGATGGCTACCAAGGAAGGAGAGGAGTCAATTTTCATCAGAGATGTGGCCACTAAAAGCCACCCACAGTCCAGTAGATGGTCCCATACCCATGCACACCCAGTAGCACTAAGTGAACTCTTGGGGAGGGGGCGAAAGAGAAGATGGGAGGGAAAGGGGGTGAGGAGTAATTAGAAGGGAGGAAATGGGGGGAATGAATTAAGTAAACATATATGCATGTATGAAATGTCCAAGAGGAAAAAGCTAGGATTACTGAGAATATCTTGTATCCCTTCTTGATATGAATATCTAGGCTGCAATAAAAGAAATCAGTTCACAGTAAGACCAGCATAAAATTATGTTTGAGCCATTGCATCATAATGAAACAAAAGAAAGTTAATCTAGAGTAAATTCATTTTTTAAAAAATAAGAACTGAACTTAGATACTTAAGAAAACCACTAAGCAATGCTGAGTCCAATGGCACATGCCTGTAAACCCAGGTCCGGGCCTGAGAAAGGAAGACTGGGCATTCAAGGTCAGCCTCAGCTATAATGTTTACGGCCAGGCTGGGCTGTACAAGAACAAGTCTCAAATAGCCAACAACAACAACGAAAAAGCCTCAGAGTTGTAAGACTGAAGTCGATCACAAACCTTCCCACACATACTAGTGTCTCACCCACACACTCTATGAAGTGCGTTCCCAAGCTACCGTGGCAAGAAATTACCTGTTCACTGTAGTGTCTAACAACACTCCACATGAGCTGATCTCTCTTGTAAAACTGATAGCGGATCTCATAATAAGCAAGTCTGAGGGAGACAAGGGAAAGAGTGAAGCCTCCTACAATGATAGTCTGAGAAACTTTCAGTAGCAGCTAATTCCACTAACATTTAATTCATACTTGCTATCTTAATATTGTGGTAACAACACGGTTACAAAACCAGTAATTCTCATGTAAGATTTTTACAGATATATAAAGAGGAAAACAGTTTTAAAAAGTCAACTACAGGGCTGGAAATGTAGAACAGTGGTAGAGTGTTTGTCTGGCATGTGTGAGCCCCTGGTTCTATCAGTAGGGAGAGGATGCATGCACACGCACACATACACCTACACTCCTGCACACACCCAAAAGTAACAATAAAATGACACAATGACATGTTAAATTTTTAAGCTTTTTCTTACTGCCTCCCTTTTCTGGTTTTTTTATTTACTTTTCTATGCGGCCATAAAACTTAAAACATTCTGTATATCACTTTTAAACTCAACATTATGAATTGTGTATTTATATTTCTTAAATATTTTTTCAAAATTTCCATAAGCATTTGAATGTGTGTGTAGCATCCCATCATACAACGGAGTCACAGAGAACAATCCCTGCTTTTAGACAAGCCAAGGTTGGTATAATAAAGGGTGTTGCCAGGTACACAGTAGGGATACCTCTTTGGTTGCAATTCCGGATCATTTAATAACTAAAACCCCACCACCACCACACACACACCTAAAAATAACTGAGTGCTCAACAAGAAAAACCCTGAAGGCATCTATGTGTGTATATCTGCATGTGTGTGTATATGATATGTATTTATGTATACATATATGTTTCCATTCATAAAATTAACATTTTAAAAAGTACCCATTTCTAAAATTTATCTCTCTCTAGCATTAATTATTCATGTTCCGAACGCTTCACTTCATTTATATGTATGTCTGATAGCAATGGTGGCCATCTCTAATGCTTGCCTGCCACTTCCATTTTCTTTCTGGGACGCCTCCACACAGTCTGTGTCTGGTCTGTCCCTGACTCTCACAACCGTGTTTAACCCTGAGACGAGAGCCATTGCCCTGTCCTATCTGCCATCCTATTCCGCAGCGTGGTTTTGAGAAAAGTGTCACTTGGGGTTGCTGCTTTCTTTTCAGCTGTGGAGAGTAAATTCAACGGCTTGCCACCCTCTTCCTCTCCGTGCGCCAACATGCTCCCCCACCACACACACACGAGTTCTACCACTGAGCTAAATTCTCAGCCCAAGTATTTAACTTTTCCACAGTCAAACCTATCTTGTATTTTCCACTGGGATTTTCTCACTGTGAAAAGAAAAAAAGAAAGAAAGAAAGAAAGAAAGAAAGAAAGAAAGAAAGAAAGAAAGAAAGAAAGAAAGAAAGAAAGAACCAAAACCCAAAAACCAAAACAAAACAAAATAAACCTCTACTCGGAGATTTGATAACAGCTTCTTTTACTTCTGTGTTTATGAGTGTCTACCTTTTTTTTTTTTTTTTTGGACAGGCTCTCACACTGGTCTGGAAACAGCCAGACACATAGACTTGACTGCTGCCGAGTGAGAACCAGGACCCACCTGCCTCCACCTTCCCAGCACCGGGCCTGTAAGTGCACACCACCACACCTGGAATTTGTGTGGGTTCTGGGGACCAAACTCAGGTCTCATGAACTTTACCAGCTGAGCTTTCTCCCCAGTCAATTTGAATTTTACATCTTTCTCTTCATTTTCTCTGAAACTTGGCACAGACATGAGATGCGGATAATCTAACAGGGCTTTTATCTCAGGTAACTGCTTCTGTCAATGCCACTGTGGGCCACTCCATTCAGTAGAAGCTGTGGAGTGCAGCTGGAGCTGGCAAGCACACACAGCCTCCTCCTGAGTGTGGTGACGGGTTCTCACTACACTTTACCACATACCACACTAGAATCTCCCCCCGCTACATGTTTCTAAATAAAACTTAATACTAACACAAGTCAATTGATAATATACACTTCAAACAAATTCAGTTTTTATGAAATATTCATGAGTTACCAAAAACATAACTTGAGTTTAACTAGACACAAACCACACTCTTCAAGTCATGAGCAGGAAGACCCATGCATTCTCTAGGCTAACACTGCACTAATGGCGAGAACTGATATTATCCTAAAGAACCTTGGGTAGGGGTGGTTCCCGACATGTACTAACAAGGGTCTTACTTGAATATGGGTAGGGGTGGTTCCCCAGGCACTAACAAGGGTCTTACTTGAATATGGGTAGGGGTGGTTCCCCAGGCACTAACAAGGGTCTTACTTGAATATGAGGTCATCCACATCAGTCAGAGTGGCACCTATGCTTTTCAACAGCAGGTTCACAGAATGAATTGCAATCATTTCCTGTTTCTCTTTGTCTGATTCCTCACCTCCAGAACCCAAAGACAGACTCAAATGCAACTGAAAGAAAAATAGCATTCAATACATGAGAAGCTCAAAGCTGTGTAGACACAGGAATTAGATCTTCCAGCACCACCAAAGGTGCCCTGGAGAAGCCTCCTACAGCCTATTCACATACAACAGTACAGACATGGTGCAGACACATTTGATTCTTGCTATTCTTTCCATTAAATACAAATTGGTCTGATCTAAGATTAAAATTCCATTCCTAAAGTGAGTAAACACCTCTGTATCTGGATGGAGAAGACCAGAATCCTTTGCAAAATGGAAATGCCTGATAGCTCCAAACTAGTACATAACAGCTTAGAATACCAAGTCTGTTTTATGCATGCTGTTAGCTGAACAAACCGGTGACTGTGACGGGCTCTATAGCGCTGTGGACAGTTCCTGAGAATGCAAAGGATCATCAACATTGTAAAGCATTACTTAATTGTAAATCTGGACCATTACACAAGTTCAGTGTTTAAAAGTTGACTGCATTAGTGAATTTACTAAGAAGTCATCTTCCCCACAGGAGCTGCAAAGAACAACAAAAGGGAGAGAGGAAATGGGTTCATAGAGTACAGTCAGGGAAGTAGAAGGTAATTCAATTTTCCACTCCCTTAGGTCCAATCACATTTGGGGAGGAGCGAAAGCACCATGTCAACAGCATAATACCTACTTCAGCATTTTCACAGGCTGACCAGAGCGCCCGTCACAGCTCTGTTTAGACAGTGGTAGTTGCTACAAAACGCAGCAGAAACATTAAACACTGGTGAGCACTCTACGCTTAATTAAGAAACGCCACTGTCAGCTTCTTCCCTGCGTACAGGGGTCATTAATTCAACTCCAGAGAACACGCTCCGGTGGTACCTCTGTGGGAATTATGGCTGCACAGATGCCACAGAGGACTGTCTTAATTGTCACCATTAGTCAAATGAAACCCCATCAAATACCTAATGTAATGAATAAAGCTACACCAGTATACAGACCCTTCAGAAGTTCTGAGGCAATCACACCCATCGTCTAATAACAAACCTTAACAGGAGATATATGGAAATGTTCAAAGAAACTCAGGATCGACATATCAGTCATGGAAGATTCCATTAACTCTGTGTTGAGTGCATCGATATCTTGTTGGATTAACTTTGTCTGAAAAATATTCCAAAAGTTAATTTTTTCTCACTATAAGGCTTAGCTCGAAAATGGTTAATTTAATTTTTTTATGTTATTTTATGTTTGGCTCAAGAAATAAAAATTGTTACCCGTGTTCTTTCAGTTTCAGGGGCAGTTGTTGGGGTAAACAGTGCAATAACAGCTCCAAGGAACCCCTGATCAACTTTTAAAGCCATTTCCTGGATGAGAACCATAAAATACCTATGGAGAAATTATATATATATATATATATATATATATATATATATATATATATATAATGCTTTAAGTTAGGAGTAGTAGTGCACATGTTCAAGTCCAGTGCTCAGAAGGCAAGGGCAGATGGATCTCTGTGAGTTGGAGGACAACCAGGGCTACATGCTAAGACCCTGTCTCAAAAAAAAAAAAATTCTAACCATGGTCATTCCTGATTTTTTTCAACCAAGAGCTACAGTAAGTTCTAAGTTCTTCTTTGTGTCTTACCATTATGCTAATAAAATCAAAGTCTCATAGTGTGGGAAAGACACAGCTGAGAACAGACTGCTGTATCAGCACTTAGCACCCAAAGGCCCACATTTATCATGTCACGGGAGAGATGATAAATGAGAAGACAGCATATACCACCTGACTATTCAAGTGCAAGGTACCTGCTTTAAAGAACACAGCTCACAGATCTGTACTTCACTTTGCATTCTAACTCGAATGAGAGATGGCTAAAGGAATGCCGAATTTTAAAATGTGTGCAGACTACTTTAAAACATATTTAAGCATTAAGAAATTCACCAGCCTCAAACTAGATCAATATATTCATTAGGAAAAGAATTTCTGTACAGGAGCCACTCTCAAACAGACAAACAACAAAAGGACAACAAAATTTATTCTCAAAATGGATCCTCACTGTAATTCCTGGATCAGGACGGGGCTCTACTCACTTGAACTGTAAGACCTGACTGTACTCATTGAACCTTGTGATCACACTCACGTCGATGAACGGTTTGGGCTCTAAAAGAAACACAGCATACAGGAACAAAGTCAACCTTTCCACGAGTCAAACTGGTATCTTCTAAAGTTTTTATGGAAAGTATGCCTGTAGTTCTCTCTCTCCTTTCCTTTCCTTTTTTTTTTTTTTTTTTTTTTTTTTTTTTTTTTTTTACCTGAATCTAAAGCAATGGATTTGGGAGGAGCCACGGGATGAAATGCCACTGGGAACATTGTGCCTGGTAACTGATTGTCAACCTGGAAGTACAAAACATTTGATCGGGTTAGTGTGAGTCAAACATAAACCTCAGCTTCAGAGATGGCAATTAGGCATCTGCACACACAGGAGGTGCCATCAGCAGCTTCACTACATGTGCGTCAGTGAGGCCATGCCTTCATTGGAAAGATTAAATGAAAACCCTCATAGCTGCATTGACCTTTGCAGCACTCTGCCCCATCAAAGCAGATGTCTGTACTTTGGAATATGAGATTCTGACTCTGTGGTACAAATAACATGGAAGCAGGAAGTGAATACAAAATTAGAGAAGGTGGAAAGATAAAAAAGAAACCTAAATAAAACTTGGCGGAGGTGGAGAGATACTAAAGGGAGGGTGGGGGAGAAGAGAGGGAGGATGGAGACAGGACTAGCAAGAAACCACCCCCAAACGCAGTTCAAATAAGCCATGCTCTTGCCATAAAGAAGCCCATTAATTTAGGTCCTCATGACAAACTGGAAGGAACATTTAAGAACAACATAATAGTGTAAGAAAACACCCTTGAAAGGCCAATGGTCAGACTGACAGTCTCAATAACATGCAGTGCTTTCGACTGGGATGGTGAGGAGCTGAATCCACAGGCTGTGTGAGAGTAGGGGAACTGATGGAGGAGAGTTATCTGTCTATGTTACTTTCATTGGTTCATTAATAAAGAAAACTGCCTTGGCCCTTTAAGAGAACAGAAAATTAGGTAGGCGGAGTAGACAGAACAGAATGCTGGGTAGCAGGCAGTGGGGAGACACTTCAGGCAGTTGCCATAGTGAGTCGCCATGCTTCTCCTCTCCGAGATGGATGCAGGTTAAGACCTCTCCTGGTAAGCCACCCCTCGTGGTGCTATATAAATTACTAAATATGGGTTAAAGCAAGATATGAGAATCAACCAATAAGAAGCTACAGATAATGGGCCAGGGGCCAGGCAGTATTTAAATGAATACAGTTTCCGTGTAATTAATTTGGGTAAAGCTAGCCGGGTGGCGGGACACAGCCCGCCATTCATTCTACAGGGAACACACACACACACACACACACACACACACACACAAATTAATAATAATAATACTTATGCAAATGTACATTTACAACTTTATGGCCCAGGGCCTCATGTACACCTCCTCTGCTCAAGCTGCACCCCAGAAGATAATAATTTAACACCAATCACAGCTTTCTAAGAATAAATTAATTCTGATTTCCATGTTGGCTTAAGTGGTCACAGAGATCTACTTAGCAGAGAGTGACGTTACCTGGAGCCAGTATAACCGGGCCCTTAAGCTTCTCTGGTGAGGAGACTGCTTAAACTCAACCTGAATCCCTGATAAGAAGTCCCGTTTAATAGGGCACCGGATAGGAAGGCGCATTTCCATCGGCACTTTGTCAAAATTGACCTGTAAGAAACAAAAGTGCTTTTGTGATGAGCTGGCATCCCCCAGCTGCAACTTAACAGCATTGATTCACTCATGATGCTGCATAAGCAGGACAGTCATCTGTCTGTCTCACCAAGGGAGCTTGCTTTATTCTGTTTCCGTTGTTTTCCTTTGAGGCCAGGTCTTACACTATAGCCTAGGCTGTCCTCAAACTCACAGCAATCCTCCTGCTTCAGCCTCTCAAGTTCTGATACTACATACACGAGCCACCATGCCTAACCAGAAGAGCTCTTTGGGTCCCCTGCGCCCACAGCCTCTGTGGCAGAAGCATCACTTTCCTAAGACTTAGGAGGGAACTAGGAATTCCGAATGCTTTAAATTATAGAAACTGCACTTAAAAGGCTTTACAGTAAAAATCAATAGTAATAGAGAATTACAGACAATTTTTATAGGTTTAATTTATTTTTATGTTTATGAGCGTTCTGCCTGCACGTGTTATGTGTATGTACCACAGCACAAGGTGCCTACGGAGGCCAGAAGAACGAACCACATCCCCTGGAACTGGAGTTAATGGAGGCTGTCGGCTGCCACTGGATGATGGGAATTGAACCTCAGTCCTCTGCAAGAGCAACCAGTGACCTTAACTGCTGGTCCATCTCTCCAGCCCAATCCCAGGCAATCCTTAGGCAAAATGGTTTAATAAAGGAGCTGAGTTTGTTTTTCTATAACCTAACGGCATAAAATTTTCATCTAGTCCATCAACACTGATGGGTGTGGGTTTTGCCCTAAGATGGCAAAGACGAGAACAGCCAAAGTTCAGGCCTGCAGTGGAATAGTCTAGATACGCGGGGAAGCTTCTGGAGACATGGTGTAGCAAAGAGGACTTCGTGTTTTTGCTCTGTGTGACCCATGCAGAGCACACCTTTTTTGTGGGTACTCACCTACATCCAAAAATCATTCTCATGGGATGAAATAATATAGCAAAGTTTATGTATGTTTTTCAACAATGAAACTGTGGTGATATTTTGTTTGTGATGCAACAAATAAAGCTTGCCTGAAGATCAGAGTATGGAGCTAAGCCATTAGTTAGCCATAGAGGACAGAAAGTGGTGACACACACCTTTAATCTCAACACTCAGAAGGCAGAAGCAGATGGATCTCTGTGAGCTGAGTTTAGAGCAAGCCTAGAATACATAGCAAGTTCCAGGCCAGCCAAAGCTACATGAGATCTTGTCTCAATAAAAAAACAGAAAGAAAAAAAACTTAAAAATTAAAAGTGAAAATCACCTTTAATCTTGTCCCTGGGAAGGTATATTGTGGTGATATTTTGCTTGTGATCTAACAAATAAAGCTTGCTTGAAGATGAGAATGTGGAGCTAAGCCACTAGTTAGCCACAGAAGCCAGACAGTGGTGGCCACACCTTTAATCCCAGCACTCGGGAGGCAGATGCAGACTGATCTCTCTGAGTTCAAGGCCACCCTGGGCTATAGATTTTGATTCAGTATAAAAGAGCCAAGTGGTGGTGGCTCATACCTTTAATACCAGTACTTATAAATCACATGCATTTAATCCCAGCACTAGGAAGGTAAAAAATATAAGGCAAGAGGAGATAGGAATTCAGAGCAGTCAGTCTGAGGATTCGTAGAGACAGGTTCTTGTCCCCTTCGGTCTGAGGATTCAGTAGAGGTAAAAGACCTCTTTAGTGGCTGGCTCATTTACGTCTCTGATCTTTTAGCATTTATCCCGATATCTGACTCCAGGTTTTTATTATTAAGACCAATTAGAATTCGTGCTACATGAAATATGTAACATCACAAACTACATTCATCAAAGTGCAGGTGTTACTCAGAATGTGAGAAACTGTTTCCACAGTCATAATAGCTCCATAATCTTACTGAAAACAAGTTCCATGGAACTGACCAGCAAGTAGAACACGTGATAAATATAGAGAAGAAAGCCAGAATTAAATAGTTTCATAACTATGTTTTGATTAAGTATATATTAACAATCTTCCTAATAAATACAGGTTTATTTATGTTTAAGTTAGTTTCTGTACATAGGGCATTAAAAGTTTACTTACTCCAGGTACCATTACCTAGAACCAAAGGACCTACAAAACTGTAAAACCACAAGCTATAAAGTCAGAAAACAACACTTCGGTATACCTCAAAATTGCTGTCCAGCTTGATCCAGCCACGGTCTTGTGAAGCAAGATGCTTCTGATAGGACTGTTCCAGGGACATTATCTGCTTCTGGCTAAATGGCTTCCATTTCTGCTTCGGCTTCATCTCCCAAACGACACCTGAACTAAAATAATTCACAAATAAGACTAAATTATAAGTATATATTTTCATGGGATTGTTACTGAAATTTGTATTTATCTAGTTATCAATTTCCCATGAAAACTATATTGATATGAGAGATGAGTTTAAAACAGCGAATTTCACCTGCCTGAAAAGATGCACGAAGAACAAGGCAAGGGGAAAATATCTTTCATTGCAACCATCAAGCAACTGACTGTTGTTGTTTTTTTTTTTTTTTTGTTTTTTTTTTTTTTTTTACAGGGCCACATACAGAAATTATATGTCGACAATGTCAAGGGAAGAAAAAACCTTCCATAAAATTTTAACTGATATAATTTTAAATATAAAAATAACTAAACACAATTTTAAAAAAACATAAACATATAAAATATTCTTGTGGAGATGTCAACATTTTACATAATTATTGTTCCCAATTATCCAAATCAAGTGCAAGTGATCAACTGTTCAAATGGATTTTTGAAAGTACTTATTGTTTATTTATGTGACTGTGTGAGTGTGTGCTCCTGTATGCAGTGCCCACAGAAGCCAGAAGAGGGCACCAGATCTCTGGAACAGGAGTTAGAGGTTTTTATGAGTCACCCAACATAGATGCAGGGAGTCTACTCTGGTTTATTTACGAGAGTTAAGCACTCTTAACCTCTGATCCCTCTCTCCAGCCCCATATTCATGCTGATTTATAACACACATCTCACCAATCATTTCACAGTTACTTCCAAGTCCTGACATCAATCTATCTGACATCAATCTGAACATTGCGACTATTTTACTCTTTATTTATTAACTGGCAGGGATTTATAAAATTCTAGTAAATTCTTTATGCTGATACATGCCTTTTAGTCTATCAATACATTGCAGAAAATCACTTGCAATGAAAGATTACAAGGAAGCTCCTCAACTGGACAGGTGGATTTTGAAATGTAGACATTTCCTTTGCAAATAGTTGAAGGTTTGAAAAAAATGTCTCTGCAAATGAAGGTTTGTGATATAAAATCTGTCCTCTCCAAACACACGGGAACTGGAGACTTTAACTTAAGACAGACTGATGTGGCTTAGGATTTAAACATTGCCTGTCTTAAAATGAGCTTATGACAACAGAAATTTTGCATAGAAGCACTATTTGACTTCTAATGGTCATTTAAAAGTCATATGGAAACAGTCACTTCCTTAGCAAAAGATGGTTTCCAGTTCCAGTTAGAGCGCAAGAGTACAGGAGGGTAACTCTTTCCCTTCAGACTCTTGCCCCAGAATGTAAAGTGTTCAGTGAGAGGCTTCCATGCTAAGCCCTTCAACTGCTGTGCAGTAAGACACAGGACAGTAAACTTCTATCGCCATCAAAACATCACAGAACCCGTGGTGGTTAGTTTGACAACATACAACAGATTGAAGTACTTCCTACATATCTGCTGACATATAATATAAAAGAACAGAAGGCATGAAATGCTTTGCAGTTCAAAGTTTTATGAACTTGTCCAACTAAGATTCTGTTCCCAGTTGTAATGCATTTCAGACTTCAGCTCAGTCAGGCAGAATTCGTCTTTCTCCTGTTACCTACACTTAAAAGCTGATCAGTCATCATAGGCTCTGCAATGACTTCTCAGATGCACAATGACTGAATGCAAAGAACATCAGCTGACTCCTCAAAGCCAGGGAGCCATCTGTGACTGGCCTTTTATACCTGACTGGTGCTGTTCAGAATGTCCTCAACTCCTTATACAACTGTCCTCACTAAAATGCTAATAGCCTTAAGTTATCATCTCTGCACACATCTCTTTAGCTGCTGCAACCAGAGGGACTCAACCAGCCCATGACTGACGACAAAAGGCTTTCCTTGCAACACTTGACAAATGAGTTCCCCAGAAGCTGACTTTGGCTACAGCCCCATTCATGCTTGTCTTTGTGAAAATGTGTGCTGTGGAGAGATGTTCTGTATCAAAAGTTTCTAATTCTTCCAGCCACTGCTCACCTGCAAACATGCTTAGTTTGGAAGTATCAATGTACTCTATCTCCTTCTGGTACAGCTATAATGACGTTATACAATAAACTAATTTTGTCAAAGATAATGCTCACTCTGCTATGCTCTAAAAGAGGGACATTCAAAATCCATTCTTCTCATTTTCATATTATGGGTATTCAGTGGTAAGTATAAATAAATTAAACAACATAGCAAGACAATGTTCACGGTGATCTATGTGCACAGAGCAACAGTGAGAAAGCAGCTATCTATGTAAGACAATAAACAGGGATATGTTTTAAAGGTTTCCTATCTTTTTAGTATTAAAAACTTTGGTTTGAAATTGAAAGCTACTCATAAACAGGTAGTGGGTAGATATGACTTGTAATTTGTACTTTGCTGAGATATATTAAAGAACACTGTTCTTAAAATAAATATGAATATATAATATTTTAATTTACCTAGCATACTGATACCTACTCATTGATAATGTTACCTATGTGTTGCATAAATCCAACAGCTTTTCCTGATGAAAGCCAAGAAACTTGGGAAAACTTCCTCATGGATGGGAGGCATCTAAATGGACTGTTTCATTGTGGGAAACTGTCCTCTAAATAAGACCTTCATCAAACTCAGTGTGATCAGAGGAGACATGTGTTTTCTTGGCGGAATCCGAACCAGAGGAAATAAGTGGTCGCAAAAGTTCTAAACAAGTACCCATACAAGACTTAGACTCCAGAGCAGACTACTCTCAGGCCACAGTAAGCCTGGCCTACATGCTGGCAGGCACCCTAGTGACCTGGGGAAGGGAGTTTAACATAGAGGCTCTAACATTTCACAGGGCCACCTGCAGCTACTGGTGTCCATACATTCCCTTCCCCACACCCTCCAGCCTGCCTTTTAGAACATAAAAGCAATTAGCTGCTGCTCATGCTGGGAAAACTGCCCCCTTTCTCAAGGGACCCAAACTCTGTCACATGGGCCTGACTCTACTCCAGAGTCCTAAAATGCTGTCTTGGATGCTGGGGCCTAAACTCTCCTAGGAGTGTGCCCTCACCATGCTGTTGTCTGTAAACTTTTAAACCTTTCACTGAATATATGTCTATATGAATAATGTTTAAGCTTTTCACAATGAACAATAAATTTTCCTGCAGTAATCTTTGAAGATTCCACAAAGAAGATGGGGCCCACAACAACAATTCTACCTGGCTGATATGATGTCATTATGCTGATAGCACCACTTTAAGATTGGTTTTGGGTTACAGACTACTCAAGATGATTCCAACTTTGCAGCTGAGATGGTGCACCTTCTTACAACATTCTGGCCAGAACTTCAAGTAAGAACTTCAGGAAAACTCTACTGACTACTCAGAGACTATCTGCAATTGTACCAGACAGTAATCTTGAAGCTTAACCATCATTTTAGTTTTTACAGGATCCCACAGAAATAACACCAACCCCATGACAGCTGGCAGTAATTCTAGAAATGACGTCCCCTCTTCCAACAAAGTTTGTCCTCAGGGTTAGGGACATCTATTAGGGGTTGGTCATAAGTGGTATATGGTTAGGTGGTGAAAATGAGTGAGCTCAGGGATCTCTTTTGATAAAGAAAAAAAGGGAACTGGATGGATGAGGTAGTCGATAGATTAGATTATTACCTGTAAGCTACTATTTATAGATAATTTACATTGGTATAGATTCTTGTATACTGACATAAATTCAAATTATTTGTTATATTGAATATGCTACTATTGCTGTTTACAGTATTTGTGTACCTATGTAAAGTTATTTTGTCATATTGTATGCACGTCTCTGAAAATGGTCTGTCAGTTACCCTAGGCCTTAGCCAAGGTTGTTTGCCCCAAGTTGCAAATGAGACCTTGGGTGATTGCAGGTAGTCCGTTGTCTCTGTCATTTCTTGCACCTTTTGGAAGTTGCTTGATTATACTTCCTGTTTACTCAAGTAATATTATTTCCCTTCTCAGGTCTTTGATGGGGCTGAAGACTAGATCGGTCATATTACTTTCCTCTCATGACTTAGCCAAGTCAAATTAATATAAGACTTAGACTCTTTAGGATGGGATAACTATTGAAAAATTAGTATATGTTTCTTGTTTGATGTTGTTCATGTTGGTTGTAACATAATTTTTATGTATGTGTTTGCCTCTTCTTTTCCCTGGATAATACTTGATATTTGTTCTTATTGTATATAGTTTTGTTTTGTTTTTTTTTAAAGATTTTATTTATTTATTATGTCTACAACATTCTGCCTCCATATATGCCTGCAGGCCAGAAGAGGGTGCAAGATCTCATTACAGATGGTTCTGAGCCACCATGTGGTTGCTGGGAATTGAACTCAGGTCCTCTGGAAGACCTTAACCATGGAGCCATCTCTTCAGTCCTTATATATAGTTTTGTATTAGGCTTAGAACTCTCGTATTTAGACAAAAGGGGTGGTGCTGTGGGAACTCCTTCAGCTAATAGCCTTTAAAATACCAGCCCACTTTGGGCGTGGTCTCATGTATTACAAATACAGATAAAAAACATGCACAGGCCTCTTTGCTGCTGGATTCGGTTCCAGTTCCCAGAACACACAGAGGACTGTGGATCAACTACTCTCTGCGAGTTTATTCCCAGATAAATACCTTTGTTATACTCCATTCTGGGCTACTGTAGAACTCTTTAGTATGCCAACAAATCCTCAACAATTCATCTCACTGCCCTTGAACTTCACATCCCAAACCTTTCAAATACATATCGTAGTACATACTGCTTCCTTTATGAACCTTTTTGTAACTTATTTCTAGTTGTCTTTCCCAAGACATGCCAGTTTCTCCAAATTCCACTGCACAAAATGAATTATTTCCACGGCAGATGCAGGTACTATTTTCAGTTTTTCACAATGTTTTTGTAATTCATTTTTTAAAACAAGAAAGGAGGAAGGGAGGGAGGGAGGACGGAAGGAAGGGCTCACTTCCTTCCCTACCAACTGACAGGAATACTGTGAAGGCACAGATGTACCTGAGTCCTCTGTGTCTCTGGGCCTCTTAGCTGACAGTACAAAGAGTTATTAGTAAATATGTCACACTGAGAACAAGAATCTGTTTATAGTCTCACTAACTGGGTATTATGGACTCTGGGACTTTTAAAGTTTCCTGGCATCTTATCTCCCTTTGTGTGTATATATATACCTGGTGATTCCAACATATGAGACTTCCTGCTTTATTTCATTGTTAACCAGAGAAAGCCCAAGACTGTGGAGAGACAAGGTGACTTCGTGATCAGCCTGTTCCATTTCTTCTGCCTGGAGCGCTTTGGAAACCAAAGCAACATCATCCGTAAAAAGGAGAACCCTCTGGCGCCCATCGAGGAAGGACACCCAGTGTATCTGGATGTTTGCATCGTATGGAAACTGTCCACACTCATCCTGGAAAAAGAAAGACTTTGAGTTAAACTGAATGAAATTTTCAGCCTTAAAACTGAATTTGACAACTGGGACAGATTAGAAAAGCCTAAAATGAATGACTATAAGATAGAAAAATCCAGTCATTAAATTGACATAAAACCAGCATTTATATAAAATAATAGTAACACTCACCAGGTCTAGGGATATGCCTCAGTGGAGAAAGCAGAGTTCTGCAAACAAGATCTAAAGTTTTGAGCTCTAGAACCCATTTAAAAGCTAGGTAGGAAGGGTGGTTGCCTCTAATTCCAGAACTTGAGAGGCAGAGGCAGAGGATTCTGGGGCAAGCTGGCTACTGAGACTAACCACATTAAACGACCCTGTCTTGGTAAAGTGGGAAAAGATTGAGGAAGACCCCAGAAATCAATTTCAGGGTTCTACATGCGTAAGACATGCACTTACATACTACATGTGCAAACACCCATATGAACATATACATATATGCACAGAACATACATATACAAAACCATCAATTTTTTTCCTATTATAGGCAGAGTAGTGCCTTGGTCTGAGTTCCTACCTAGGGCTGACAGGGCCCTGAGCAGGGCACTGAGCACCCTTTACTGGCATCAGTGCTGTCTCCAAATTGGAGAACAGTTCCTGCAAGGAAATCCCAGGATGTTTGAGATGCCAGGACCATGGGACATCTTCAAGTACAGAGGGAAGCTGTTTCAGAGAGAGAGGCTATGTCTGTTGTCAGCAGCAGAGCTGGCAGGGCAGGGCTTCACAGCTCTCTGGGCCTCAGATAATTCCTCTACAGGCCCCAGATGTTGAACATGGAAATGCAGGATTTCACCTTCTCCCTGCTGGGTTTCCTTATTTAGATATGATCATTCATGCTTTGCCCTCATCCCCACCCTTTAGAAATGTAATACTTACTATATGCCACTGTATGTTGGAAATATGTAACTTCTTCATGACTGTCCCGGGGTGGGGGTGGGGTCACAGTTAAGAGACAGCCTGAGTCTCAGAAGAGACTGTACTTACACTTCTGAACAGTGTTAGGGCTGTTAAATACCAGAGGGACTTGTGAAGGTAGGCTGAATGCATTTTACATTATTAAATGGTCGCAGGAGGGAGTCAAGGGATGGAAGACCAGTATGTAAAAGTTGGTTGGGTGTCGGGTGCCAAGTTGATTGGGGTGAGCCTGTGATTATTTTTACCAAGTCAATTAAATAGGCTCTAGAATCATGTTGGAGACAAATCTCTGGACATACAGAGGTGGGTAGATATATCTAAATGTGCATAGCGCCCTTCCAGGAGTTACAGTCCTAGACTGAATAAAAAGGACAAACAAGCTGAGCACCAGCGTTCATCTCTCCCTGCACCCTCACTTCAGATGTGCTGTGACCAGCTGCTTCACCTTCCCTGGCCTGAGGGACTGTGTTCCCATGAATTACAAACGCCCAGACAAGCCCTTTCCTCACTAAAGATGTCTTGCCAGAACTTCATCATAGCAACCAGAAAAACAACCAATACAAATTATTTGCAATATAAAGCACAAAACTAACTTTCTACAAACATTTTAATTCACTTTTGTCCCATGAAGACAGCACTTCCATAACAAACGGTACCTTTAAGAGATCATGCTCTCCAACATTTGATGCATAGCTCCATGTGAGTTTCCTGGTGCCAGTGGGATCTGCCCAGGCAAAGAGGCGGGTTTCTCTTGGCAGCAATACAAATTCCTCCTGTGAGCCACTGAAATGATTGACAGAGGGAAGGTCAGCACACCTTGGCCTTGAGAAACCATAAAGGTGTTCGGAGCTTGTTTAGTAATAAAATACAGCTCAACTCCAAACAAGGGCACTAATATCTTCCACGACTAACAGTTCTGAAGTCTGAGCAGACAGAATATGGCAGTACAGCTCCACTTCTAACTTCAACACCTTCAAAGCTGAGCTGGGAAGGAATACACCAGAGGAACCCATGAAGGCAGATATACCGGTCTATCTGAGTCCCTCTATGAAACGGCTGTGAACAGTCAACATCGTCCATGGCAGAACTTAGTTCAGTTCCTAAGTTTAAAGTTTTCAATCAAATGCAAAAGCTTAGGATTAATACGTACCACAGGAAGAAGAGGAAACAAGAGTCCATCCATTCCTACTCAAAGAGTAGCCTGAGAACCAGCAGCTAAACAAACTAAACTGTAAAGTGCTGAACCTTATCAACATGAACCCATTAGAAATCAGAACAAGATCCCCAAAGAGCTTAAAGTAGCTGTTTAAATTTGAAGAGCTATTGGTTTATAGAGTGCAAACACGTCTCAGAGGAGATAAAAGTAAACCAATTGGATTTTTATCCTAATTTGTGCTTCAGTGTTTCTCCCTGTATTCATATCATGAAAATTAAGAATAGTAAATACAAGGACTGGAGAGATGGCTCTGTGGTTGAGGACACTGGTTTCTCTTCCAGATGAGTGGGATTCAGTTCCCAGCACCCACATGGTGGCTCATAACTGTCTGCAATTCTAGTCCCAGGGGGACAGATGCCCTCTTCTGGCATCCACAGGAACTGCACACATACAGTACTGACATAAATGCAGGCAAAACACTCATACACATAAATAAATAAATAAATAAATAAATAAATAAATAAATAAATAATAAAATCTAAAAGTAATAACAGGAAAACAGAAATCTTAAGTGAATTTGAATATGCATGCATATTTATTTACATGTGTTGCATAGCTGAAAATCTTTAGACATCTCTCCTCAACCTCTTCCTCCCTTATTCTTCCCTCCCTCCTTCCTTATTTTCTTGCCCCCCCCCACCATTGTATTTATTAAGCTCATGGTTTTATAGGCCAGGCAAGTGCTCTATCACTGAGCTATATCCCTGGTCCTTTTTTCATGCATTATTTTGAGACAGGACCTCACCAAGTCACCTGGGCTGGGTTTAAATTTGCAATCTTCTTGCCTTAACCTCCTAAAGAGCTAAAATTACAGACCTGAGTGAGCCATAGGCTTGGTTTAAACTATTTCCACATCATTAAATAATGACATCATCCAGATGATAATATTCATTCCAAGAACAAGAACAAGATTCCTATTACCCCAGTATAGACACAGTACCACAACTCGCAACTCCTTTAACCTTTACTGACCCTACCTCAAAGAAGACGCATTTACAGGGAGAGGTTCACTTACCATTACCAGGTTACAAAGGGAGGGATAATGTTTAATAAATAACTTCACAGTCGTTCATATCATTTTGAAATTTCTAAAACCCCAAAGATTTTCTTATGTTTTCTGTCACGACATTTGATAAAAAGACATATTTCAACCAACTGAGGCCTGAGGCCTTTAAGAGCATCTCCCAGGTTAACATGGTACATGTAAATTTTCCTATAGGTATGTAAATGTTATGAATACTGGGTTAAGACTTGCCAGCATATCAGGAATAAACACCACATGCTCCTTACAGTTTGAAGACATCTGGGATGTGAAACTCCAACATTTTCCAGAAGGGACCGTGGACCAATGACAGCAAAAAATCGAGTTTCTCACACAGCCTTTTCTCATACCTCTGTTTATATGTGAGGACATCCCACTGTGTGTGGTTCATTATCAGGGCAGGTGCGGATCCCTCGTGGTAATCAGAGAAGGTTATGACAGTTGAGTGTTGAGCAGTGTTTATATCCACCAAGATACCTCCATTCTGTCTCGGGAAAAAAAGCACATTCAATGTACTAGTTGAATCTCAGTTACACATGAACCACTACACAGTTCAATCAGCTGTACAAGCACACTTCTTCCTTTCTGCGGTTCTTACTGGTTCTGATTCTTACCAACATATATTGGCATTAAACATGCACACAGTAGGCCTACAAATCATTACTGATCTCTACAGCACAGCTTACAGAAGCATGTCCAAGCAAGTTTTAAAAGTCAAAGACATGGTGTCTAACAATATGAAGACTTACCAACTCTTCCAAGCTCAATAAAGTGCCATTGTCTTGTCGGTTGTAGAAGAATGGCTTGGAGGATCCCTCATAGCCCACCACTCTCACACAAAGCTTGCCGGACAAATTTTCAGGCCAAAACGGAATGCACTGAAAACACAAGTACAATGCCAGTTTTGACACTGTGCGGTGACAAAGGATGCTGCCTCGCTAAGCACACTGGGTAACCAAGTTTTCAGGTCTAAATCAGAGTAAAATGCCATCACAATTGTTCAAATTCCTCTCTGCTTCATAATGAAAATACTGATAAGCTGGGGGGGGGGGGGGTGGTGGTACACTGAAAAAGGAAGACCCCAAGTTTAAGGCCAGCCTTGGTTATACAGCAAGATCCTATTAAAAACAAAACACTATTGATATAATTATGCAACCAAAAGACATTCATCAGAAGAAAAACCTATTAATCTAAATGTAGTTGTAACAATTACATGATAAGAAGCCCAAGAGCTTATTGATTAAGAATGCCTTCATATACTTAAAATCTATATCCTTCATTCACTGCATTTGCTCTTGTGCCTTGTCAAATTCACTTCATTTATACACAAAGGACTTTTCACAGAATGTCTTCTTCACACAAACCAGAAAGCCAAATGCAGACATGGAAGAGGCGACCACACGGCAGGCTGCAAGTCCAGACCCCAGGAGCAGCTGCCAATTTTAGCTTCTGCTTCTCCATCTATAACCAGGGCCTGCTGGTTCTTAATATAACACAGAATGTTTCTATTATAGAACGCTCGGTAAACTCTATTTCTGAATCAATATACTACTGTGGCAAACTCACATCAAAGACAAGCATTTTTATACAGCACATTGGTTCTATATGCATTCCATAACACGTTTCAATTTTAGTCATGTGGGAAGAACTAGAGAGTGGCTGCTAGCCATCGAGACAAGGCTACTGGCAAAAATTACCAAAAACTTCCTACTTTCAAACGGGATGAAGTAAAGATCTTTTGAAGCTGCTGTCATACTTAACACACATGTACATGAGAGTGTGTAATAAAATATCCATGCGATTTACATTTCTATGTCCCTGTTTATCTGTACATTTTAGGACTCAGTCGTATTCTAGGGAACTTTACCTCTGAAGAAGCAACATAGTGCCATTTGTTGGTGGGTGTGGAGCCATCGGAGGCAATCTCTCCGACTTCTAGCTCTAAGGAAGACTTGTTTGCAACAGTGCAGAAGGGAGTGAGAGTGACTATTCTTGAGAGGTTGAAACTGCTCATTTTGATGCTGACCCCGACCTGAGGGAAGGAAGGAAACAGCAAGCTCATTTTCATGCTCTTTGTTCATTGTCAAAAATGGAGACACACACCACACTCACATAACTTAAACTATCTAAAGTAAGAATTCTTAAACAATGTAACAAATAAAAGCTGTATCTAACACTGTCTCTCACAGAAAAGGCCTGGTATCTTATATCAGCTTTATCAGAAATCAACTGCAGAACACAGGTCACTAACTTCATGACAACTTTCAATGACAGATTTACTGTCCAGTCTTTTTCACTTATTAAAAATAATCCAAATGTTAATTTTTTATAAATAGTAGGCTCAAATTTTACTGCTTTGTCTGTTACCAATAAACTTAGAATTCTGAAGCGGTAGTAATCAGATTATGTGGCACCAGATTACTCAAATTTTCAAAGGAGTCACACTTAAGATTTAAGAAATAATTGACAGGGTATTTGGAATGAAAATTTTAGTGTATCTTGAATATTAACCAAGTTGCCATATCCAATGGATTCAACTCCATGCTTAAATTCAAGTTCTGCTCTGATACAGTAATTACAGAATATCTGGAGACAGTCCTCCCCAGAATAATTTGATTTCAGACTTCTGTACAGTATAGATGCCAGTTTGTTTACTAAAGCATGGGAAAGTATATGAAGCCAAAGGTAATAAAGCAGACACTCTTACCAGGTATTCCATATTGGTGGCAGGGCACTTCACACACCCGTAACTTCCCACTGTGTCCAGTGAGAAACCGCTGGACCAGTCACTAGTTGAAATCTTTAACTGTACCTACACCAGAGAACACAACACATATAAGAAATCTAAAAGATGATATTAATTTTACTTCATAGAAAAAAATCCTAGACCCCTGGAAATTTCCCCTCTATCTTGAAACATAGGAAAATATAATCACAACCACCTGGAATGATTCCAAGGAAACAAAGACCAGGAGGATAGGTCTGACTTTCCCATTCACCTCAGCAACGAAAATAAGGACTTTAAACATGCATTATGTTGCTTTTTAAAAGGATCACAGTACTAAATATTCCAATGCTAGATTTATGACAGATAAAAAATTCACAAAAGTGTTAGCAAATAAAGGCATCATTCAACGGGTAATAAAAGGCAGGCACTGTGAAAGACTGGAATGCAGAACATGGCTGTCATCCTCAGTGAGCACTGAACTCAATGCAGATAAAAGGAAGCCGATTCTAATAATTACGAGACCACACATAAAATGCAGGGGGTGAGGAGACAGTGAGTGTCTCTGGGATTTAGAGGGAAGTCCTATGGAAGAGACTTAACTGCACCCCTGCAGTTAAGCTCACCCCTCCCCACCCATCAAGATCATAAAAAAACCATGAGGACACCCCAAAGTCACACACAGAGGCAATTCCAATGTCATGTGTTGATCCAAACTCTCAACAGTCATCCCCAGACCGCAGCATCACCTGGGATTCTGTTAGATACAGATTCTCAGGTTCTGCCCAGACCTTTTACTAAAGTAAACCCAGGGACGTGACTCAGCAAACAATTCTAAAGCCACTTGGGTGACAATAATGTACACTGAGATCTGAGACCCAGAACTGCAAGCAACATGACTGGGATATTGAGAGTCATTGTAAACAGAAAATCTAAGGATGAGCAGCAGATGAGACAGGAGAGGGAAAACTGGTCACATTAGAGAGACTAGCACTGTGTGCAGCCGGTGCAGCATATATAAAAGCCTAGGGGTAAGTGCTGACCACGCTTGGACACTTAGGAAGCGCCGGGAAGCCCAAGTGATACAGGCCAGTCCAACTGCTGCGTGTTTCACATGCACACCAGTACCGTGACAGAGAATAAAACAGAGCCATTCCACCTGGCAGGACTTGAGTAACAGCAGAGATCCCACAGCTCCTGAAGAATGGTGGAGCCAGCCCTGCTTCAGCTGATTTCTGCTGCAAGTTCCTAACGTCCAGCTGGACTCTGCAGGCTTTAAAGTCTCCTTGGACTTAATTTATATCAAGGGCGCTGCACACACAGCCAAACATGCTTTTAGATTCCCAAGGCTCTAGATTTAGTAGCTTTCCTATTTTAACTTGCTAGAGCATACCTTATTTTTACTAAAGATGTTCTTCTTCTTGAAAGAGAATAAAACAATATCCCTGAAATCGGCCGGGTGTTTGACATGTATGTCCTCAGAGCAATACTGGAGAACCCGAGAAGTTTTGTTGATTAGCCAGTAGGGACTGAAGACAGACAGCTCCACCCGGCAGCCAAGTCGCCTGACGTGTACTGACAAGTCGACTGTCATCACTTCCGCGGTGTCTGAGGAAAAGCACACGAGGAAGAACTCGGGAAGTGTATCGCAGATGCGGAAGTGTCCACTCCAGTTCTTGCCCAGGTATTTCACCAGAACCAGCTCCATGATCTCGCCGCTGATTCGGGAGTGGAGCACATCGGAGGCACTGCCTTCTGCAAGCTCCTGGGTTTCTGCAGTCCCCTAAAAACAATCACATAAAACCATGGTTACCCAGCTTCCTTAATAACACAATCTGTATTTTACACAGTGCTAAATATTCCACCAAGGAAGGCTGACCACCAAGGTCTAACCATGCTCGTATATTAGAAATGCCCAGCAATTATGAAGGACTCCAAAGGAAACACTGTATCACAGCCACAGTGTCTTATGGCTATCTGTAGCGAAATCACCCTATTTCTTTGAGAAAAACCTGTACCTATGCCAAGAATCAAAGACTGGATCTGTGCCCTGGCTGTTCCCGTTAGCGCTGGATCATAAAACGAGCCAGCTCACTGAATTCATGTTTCATCCTTTCTGTTCCCATACCACGTACAGAACCAGAGAAGGCGGGCTAAACAAGGTAGAACCACTTTAAAAATCAATGCTAGGGCTGGAGAGATGGCTCAGCAATTAAGAAATGTACTGCTCTTGCAATGGACCTGAGTTCAGCTCCCAGCACCCACATCCAGTGGCTCACACCCACCTGCACCTCCCAACTCCAAGAAATCAGGCCTTCTAGACTTCTCAAATGCTGCACTCACACATGTACACAGAAGCACTTAAAAACAAAAAATACATCTTTCAAAAATATAAAAGCTGGCAATAGAAACCAGGCTTCCTTACTGCGGCCTTCTTTTGTGTAGATGCTATTTGGTTCGTTTCATTAACTTTCGTCTCCATAACTCAGGAAGGGACCATTGTTTGACAAAGGAAAGGAATCTTTTGGGTTCCAGACACTTCCTTAAGCCGTTGCATTTTAAAACATCACAGAATGTGCAAATTTAGTCATATTGATAACACCCCTGTGTCCACGTCAGATAGTGAATTTTAATCTCAGCATGAACTTTAAGGCAAAAATCAGGATGAATTATTTCCATTTGCATCTTTCTCTCCTTCAAGTAATGATACTTAAAATAATGAAGAGACTTCTAATTTATGAGACACAGCAGAGAAAAGGAACAGGGACTGGGAAACTGAACCGCCTATGTTTACATTCCAGCCTCACCCCTGTCGAGAAGCAGGACCTGGATCTGTACCCACTGCAGAGACCACTGTGAGGACTGAAGCATGGGAACACACAGAAAGCACACAGTAGGAGGCCTAAACGGCAAAGTTGTGCCAGGCTAGCGATAATAAATGCATCTTAAAAATACAAAACACAGACTTACACTGACATCATAAAACAGAACGAGAATTCACTTTGTACAAATACGAGACACATACCTCAAGCAAGTATCTTAGCGAGTACGGAAGAAGGTTCCGCAAGGTGAGAGGAGGGTAAAGGTGGATAACGTAGGCTGGGTCCCAGTCTTCCCCGTGGGCACCGATGTAGCTCAGTTCATCAGGCAGAGCGACCGTGTTCACGATGAGAGGTAAGAAGTTGACTTCCACCGCAGGGCACTGCAGCATGCACCTCACCTCGCTGCTACGGTGAAGCTCTTCCTTCCAGGAAATGTACGTGGTGGACTGTGTGTACTGCTGCTCTAGCCTGCCAGCCGGCTGCACATACAGCTGACATCTACAGAGGGGTTGAGAGAAGGGAAGGAAAAGAACCTCAGGGTCTTCGCAATGACTCAATAAGGTGGGCACTGGCATTGTTACAAATGTAGAAACTACTGTTAAGAAAGTTGAGAACATGCCTGAAGCGACAGAGCTGTCCCATAGAAGAAGGACAACTTAAAATATTATCATTTTGACTATAAAGGCACGCTAATAAAATATGTAATCTTAGAAAATTGTAAAGCATAAAATATCTGATAAAGAGATTATACTGTAAATTCAATGATTACATATGTATTTCTGCTCTGAAGGATAAACTCTTACATAACCTAAAAATGTCTGCTGTATGGCTAGAAGAGTTAAAAATGTGAGGCTGCTCTCCCTAAAATAGAGATCCAATTCATAAAACTAGAAGACACAAGTTCATTTTCCTTTATAACATTTATTTATGTATATAATTAACAACCCACATTAATTGTACACATTAGCAGGCTTCACTATGGTACTTCCACACACCCGATCTAACTGTGCACACTTACTGTTTTTCACTCCATCCCAATGCCCCCAAGACTTAGAATTTCCTCGGCGGTGCTGCCCGAGCTCCCAGCACCCATCCATCCCAGCTCTGGTGACCACCATCCCCTCTGGAAGCTTACTCCATCCACAGCTGTGCATACCTGTAGGAATCCAAAGGGACGTGGAACTCCTCCTCCGGTCTGGCTATTCCAATGCGCTCCATCAGCTTAACATTCTTGACAAATTTGTAGATGATAAATGCTATCGAGAAGTGGTTTTTAATCTGTTGGAATGGATATATAAATGTTTCCTTTAAAGTGATATATAAGTTAAAAAGAAAGCATTAGTAGCACGAAGATTTACCGTAGATCTAGAAAGCTTTGACTTAATTTTGGAAGCTATTTGCATGGGCTAAGAAGAATATTTAGGTATTTAAGTGTTACATGTAAACATTGAACTTAATGTATAAGTGACAGCTACAAGTTGACATCGCCACATCCTCTACAAATCACGTGTGTATTGCTAGTCTATGCCACTATGAAGGATGCAGCACTCTTGAAGACTGCAGCCACGCTTTCTCCATTACAGCCTCCCATTACCACTCCATGTGACAAAGAAACGAGCAAAGCCACGGAGCTCTTTTCCTGACTGCACTGCAGTGTGTGCCGCAGCTAACAATCCAGACTGTGAAATAGCTCCAATCTGTACACATGCATTAGGCAGGGAGAAATGTTCTTTACACTGACACATTAAGCCTGTAGTAACGCTGGAAAGACTAAAAGGTTTAGTATAACCCTAAAAATAGAAAGGAAAATATTTATTCTTTTTTTTTTTACATGAGAGTAGGTCATTTCAAACACCTAACACACATCTGAAAAATCTATCCTCAAGTGATGATCTACTAAGAGAACAGAAGGTTATCCTACTTGACAAGCAACCATAATTATATAGTATCTCGGCTCTAAATTCCTAAAAGAACATAATAATGTTTAGATATTTAAGTGTTCCAAATCTCTAAAGGAACATAAGTGGTTATGGGTTTGTGGGCAGTAACACTGGACTTTATTTAATAAGTAAATAAATAAATGCATGAAACTGTCTTTCAAGTCATTTAAAATAAATCATAGTACCAGAACCAGGTAGGAGCAGAAGCTGTTTCGCTTAGTCATTTATTTCTAAACCGTCAGAGGTGCTCAGGGAGTTTTACTGCACCTCCCTCACCCAGCTAGATGACGGAATGCCCAGCGCGCCCAAAGGGACACACGTTGCCACAGCATTACCTGCAGAGGCGAGCGGAGAGTGATGACCTTATTACCTTCTGTCGCATCAATCTGCACCAACACAGAATCAGAACGGCTGGCACTGGGATTCCGTACATTATACAATCGCCGGCCAGGCCTGGCCACAGGGACACTGCCCACTTCCGTATAGCCATGTGGTACTAAAGTAGAGCACAGGAGAAGAGAATTATAATATTCACTTTTTAAATAATAGCAAACTCTGGACCTACAGAGTTAAGAGCACATGTTACTCTTGCAGAGAATCTGGGTTCAATTCCCAGTACCCATATGGTACCTCACAATCACCTACAGTATCAGTTCTAGGGGATCTGAGGTCCTATTCTAGCCTCCAAGGGCACTAGGCACATACATGGTACACAGACATACATGAAAGCAAAACACCCCCACCAAAAAAGTAAATAACTTAAGCAAAATAATAACATGCCACAATAATGACAAGCGTATGCTTGTTTATCGTTAGAAAACATGTTTTTCTAAGACTCTTGAGATTTTTAAAAAAAGACAATATTATAAAACTTTTGCTACAAACAGTGAGGGGTTAAATATACTAAAAACAAATAAAATCCAACCTATTTTTTATTCTCTCAACTAGATAACAACAATTCCCTTGTCTTTGTAATGGTATCATTACCATCAAGGCTTTAGACTTCTGACTATAACCACTTTTCTCCCTGAACTGAATGCTCATCCTTTTTTGAAACATAATACTTATTATTTAGGGCATAGTAATAATCAAGGTTTACGGGTATTTATTAATTAAGGTCAAGTTTATGTTTAGAAGAAACTCAGAAATGAGTTATCCACTATTTATTGCAACCTCTGACAAATGTTTCACAGGATCGCTTCAGCAAAATAGTATCGGATGACTTATCAAAAATAAGCAGCCACAATTCCTGCGATGCTCTGAAGACACCGAAGCGCAGCATACCAAAGGTCAGTGTGAAGAAGGAACTCTCCTGTCGGCTCAGAATCGACAGCTTTCCTTGACGCGAAGGTTCCAGGCTGTCATATTCCAGCTCCAAATGCTGACCAGTGTCCACATCGTAAATGTCACTCTTATCAGGGGAACCCATCACCTTGAGGTTACGATTGGGCTGCACCTTAATGGGAACACCTAGGGCATTCCTGATTGTAAAAGGAGCCCTGTCTTTTAGAGAGTAGTCAAAAGTAGAAGCAGCCCCCTCTGAGAAGCCCTGCAAAGGAACACAGCACAGTGAAACCCCAGCAGTGTACTTCTCATTTTACCATGGCTACATGTCTCCTTGAAACTTATTTTGATGACAAAAAAAAATCCATACATGTTTCATTCTTAAATCCTATATGAAATGTTCCAAATAAGAATCACACATACTTTTGCTAAATTGTTGAAAACATTAAGACAGCTTTTGGATATTGTGATATTCATCGTAGTTCCTGAAGAAATATGAACTGCCATTTGTGACTCAGGAATAAAATCATCTCCCGGCATCAAACTTTTATCCTGGATCGGGTTCTTCTTCACCTAGGAAGGTAAACACCATACAGAATTTAAGTTATCAGTTAAATAGCCAATGGTAGCTTTTAAAAGCTCAACACTGAGGGATTCAGCTGAACTAGTTAGTTTACAATATGTCTCCTCAAAATCTCATTTTCAACCACAAAGAGCAACCCTGTGATTCAGCGAAGACCAGCAGCCTTCTCTCTGCACTTAGGCCATGGAAAGGAAACACTCAATGTGTTGCTAAGGACAAAACATGAGGACTCAGCCACACCTTCTAACTCCTTGCACTGCTGTGGTAAGCTAGCTCCTGAGCATGCATGACTGGAGTTCCTCAGCAATTAAAAGTGACCCCAAAGTCTAACTGGTTAGTGGTGTCATCTGGAAATAAGATGATTTTTTCCTACTACTTTTTTGGTAAGTAATATGGTAAGCTTTTGGATTAAATTTATTGCAGATAACATTCACATTTTCATTCCAATAGCAGTTCAAAACCTGTGTTAAAAATTCTTTCAGTCTCATTATGCCAGAGAGAGGTAGACCAGATACTGCCTCTGCTTTAGTCAGAAAGAGTAGGAATACAAGGTAACTGAGTGGTCATCTCTAAAAGGGAATTTGCTATAGCTGTTTCTAGAAGTGAGGCTCCTCCATCAGTGACCTAGCGAGGCGAGTGACTGCGGTCTTTTGACAGCACACTTCTCCTCACATCCCTGCACACACAGAAAAGCATACTTTGAGATCAAGGATTCTGAAATAATAAATGTCAAAAACAGAGTTTATAATAATATTAATTCTTAATTTGGGAGGCTCATTCCTAAAAATCACTGGGTAATTAAAAAGGTTCCATTTGTGAGTTTTATCTACCAATATATACTATATTAGAAATTAAAACTGAGAACACACTTTTAATATTTAAAAATAAAAATTATATTTTAACTATTCATATTCTATGTGTCTTTCATATTCTGTATCTTGGTCCCATTCATTTCCCTGTCCCTTCACATCCACTCTCTGCCCCTGCACACCCCTCAAATAAAATTTAAAAGAAAAAAATAATAAAAGAAAAGAAAGGAGAAAACTTAAAAATCTCATCATGGAAGCTGGATATAGTGAGTCATGCCATGAACCCCTTTGTCCATTTATCTTTCCTTGTAAGAGGCCATTGGTCTGGTTCGAGGCTGGGCACTGTGGTCATTATAGAACTGTCCTGGACCCTTACCAGCCACAACATTCGGGAGAGCGGGCCCTACACCTTGCAAGGGCAGCACAACAGAGTCATCTCTGTTAGCTCTCTGTCGGTGAGCCAGTCTTAAGTTGTGAACATGGGAGAGCTTCCCCACTTCTCATCTGTCTTGTGGCGGCGTGGCCTGTGACAGGTGGGAGAGCTGGTCCTGTGGTCCTAAGAGTGGGAGAGCTAACCCTTGTATCAACGTTTTAGTGGGAAAAACTATCTTAAAAATGTAAACATGAAGAGAGACTTTGACAAGTGTCTTGAATGCCTGCAGTAAGACATGAATTCTCAGTTGTGCTACACATTCAGACCGAACTCCCGTAATCAGTCTCTCAAAAACTGTACTGTATTTCATGAGAAAATAGGAGTAAGAATTACATATGATGTTTCATTATTCCTGTGAAAGGGGTTATCACCTCATGAACATTTTAAGGGGTTCACAGACCCTGAACCAAATCTTGGAAATCCCTGAACTAACACCTAAGGACGACGCTTGGTATCACGCTGAGCAAAGCACTGGCTTCCTTACATTAAGCTTTAAGCTCCATGGTGTTTTCCCCTCCACTCTTTCAATCAGTGGCTCCCAGACAGCATGGATTTCATTATAATAGTGAACCTGAAAAGGTGCAGAATTTCAATTACTTGGTTGTTCAACATTAATCATATAATTATGTAATCAGCAGAAAAAGCATACTAAGCTACTGTTCTATATCAAAAGCCATTTTAAAATCCCACCTAAAGAAACACACACAAAATACAATGTAGTTTCCCCCTTTCCATTGCTCTACTGTCAATAAACTACTTAGCAAGATATTCTCTAAGAATAATTATAACATGTAATTCTACACCATCGCATTAAACATTAGACTATACTATCTATTCACATGGAGACTTGCTGCAGCTGTCTCTCTCACATCTGCAACGGTGCTTTCCAGCTGTGCTCTGGAGGTGCCCATGCGGCCGTACCTCTAATGTCATGTCAGCAGCAGCAGCCATTAGAGAAGTCCAGTTTTTAATATTTCCAGAAAACTTAGACTCTGCCAGTAACAGGGGCATGGTGCGATGCCCAAGGCCACATTCTAGGGTGACCTGAACTGACTCCACAGCAACCACACAGTTTTCCTCTATGGGTGGATGGTCAAAGTCTCTGAAATTTTCTGTTACTTCTGTTGCCGTGTCAACACCAAGAAACCAAGAGTTATAATCAGTAACAGATTTGATGGCCCAGAGATTGTCCGTCTCCTTGGCGGTGTCTTTCGAGTCGTCTTCTTTGGCTTTTGGAGACATGGCAGCCAGGATGGTCATCACAGTATTAAGGATTATAGGTGAGATCTTTAAAAAGGAAAGCAGAAATATATTCAGAATAGATTCCTTTCCAAATGAAAATTGAAATACATGGCTTCAAAAGTCAAAAATCAAGTAACAAATTTAAATATATTAAGTTCTGAACAAAGGAAAGTAAGAAAATGGGAATTAAACTCACTGCCTAAGAATCTCAGTTCAGATCGTAGGAAATTAAATAGCTCATGTTATATCAACAGTCAAACTCAAAGTGGAAACTACTAATTCAGAACCAGATAATGTTACACGAACACAGCTTTTTCACCATGCTCCTAGCTAACTTCACTCATCAAGGTCAGAAGCCGGAGGATGACACTGAAGACCCTCTCATCCTATCCGGGATTACTGATGCTTGCTCATCTTTGGAGAATGCCCTGGCTCACTCTCATTCCTATCTCTACCTCAGTGCTACACAAGTAATTCCTATAATCCAGCCAGCACCCTCAGCCCCCCTCCCCAAAAATGCCACCAGCACAACTGTTTTTAACACCAAATGTAGGCAAAGCATTGTTGTTGTATTAAAAATCCCTGGAAACCTTCCAGCACTATCAGAATAAATTCAAACTCTCCTTGGCTGGGTACAAAAAGCTCCTTGTGAGGCAGTGGCTGTTTGACTGGCTAGCCAGAATTCTCCAGCATTTGAAACACCTTGGGGTAAATAACTTAGAAGGAGTCCTTTATGGGTCATTTCTCTAACCCCCACTTCTCTAACAGGCTGAACAGACATGCAGACTCCAGCCAGCACACACTGCTTCCTTACCTATCATCAGCTGAGACCGCTGTTTTCCCTGGCCTGATGAACATTACTTAGGCTCATACTCTACCACACCATCTGTCTGGCCACAGGGACCACCCCCTAAGCTCTTCTTGTGTTCAGCTTCTTCACACTTTGCCATTGCACACACTGCCAGTCCTATAGGGATAGCCTTTTCCTCCTCGTCATAAATCTCTTTCTAAGGACTCTGAAGACTCAGTTCAGGAAGGCCAGCTTTCAGCGAGCTTTTCGTATGCACTGGCCTGGATGCATGTGCTGCCTGCACAAAAGGCTATGATCACCGTTTTCCTTCTTTCTCCTATGAGTGTCATTAACTCTCTTGTAGAAATGAACTATGAATGCCCTACACAGGACATTTTTACACACAGTAAGAGAAAAAAATGTTTGACAGAGTGCGGTGGCACACATATTTAACCTAACCAACACTTGGATGGCAGAGTCAGGAGAGCTCTGTGAGTTAAAAGCCAGCAGGGTTTACAAAGTAAGACCCTGTTTCAAAAATAAAAAAAAGAAAAATAAATAAATTTTATTGAATAAATATATGTACAGGTATGAAATATTATTCTAGCAATTAACCTAATGGCTTAGAAAAATACATGTAAATTCAAAGGTTTTGCTCCACTTAGCATTCCATGTATTTAAGCTGGTAAATTCATTACCAGTTAGCAAAACACAAGTTAAGACTATCCAATATTTTTCAAAGTAAGAAAACTACACTGTCATTTACACAAAACTGCAGATGAAATCAATTTAAGCCTTAGTTCAATCATTATTAGTCTTTGATCTATCATTACTGGCAAAAAAAAAAAAAAAACTTCTTTTTTTTTCATACTTTGGAAAGAAAAAACCCAGAATGCTTCTCTATTCCCACTTGTAAATGGACACAAAGTCAAGCTTCAGAACTTAAAGGCCAGGCTGGGAAATGCCTGCTGAGTAAAGTGTTCCCTTTAAAGCAGGAGTACCTGACTCAGCTCTCAAGCAGTCACAGATCTAATCTACATGGGAAGTAGAAAGTAGAAAAAGACAAAATCTCCTGAGTAAATTGGAAGTATGGGGACCTTGGGGGAGGACTGAAGTGGGGAGGGGAGCAGAGAAAAATGTAGAGCTCAATAAATATCAATAAAAAAATGTTGGAAAAAAAAAAGCCAGCTGTGGCAGGACCTGGGAGCTTGCTGAACAGCCAATGCAGCCAACCACTGGGCTCCCGATTAAACAAAGACCCTGTCTCAAAACAATAAGGTGGAGAGAAAGAGAGGTAGACACCAAAGGCCAACCTCTGACTCATCATGCACACCGAGTGAGACATAAGAAAATGGGAAAAGAGAACCTGAATGCTATTAGAAAATACTGAGGGTTTTTTTTTTTCATTGCAATACATTACATAAGGGTTTAAAACAAAATAAATCCTAATAATTCATCTCAGGTATATACCTGCCACTGTACATATTTGTGAAGACATACAGAATATTTAACCACATAATTATTAAGATGAATCAAATTAACTAGCAAATAAAAACCAAATAACTACAAATATAGTATTCTCAACATCATCTCACCATCCTTTCTTCCCTTCTTTGCCCATCCATCTCTGTTCTCCACACCTACTTAACCTGCCCAATACACACATGCAATAAATAGAAGAAAAGAGAGAGACTCTCATCATTTACAGATAGAAGGTATTACTATGGGACTCAATGGGTTAAGTCTAGCCATGAAAGCCTGTCAACCCGAGTTCAATTCCTAGGAGATACAGAAGGAAAGAACTGACTCCAGAAATTTGTCGTATGAACTCTATATGGTACCACAGAATGCATATATATGTGTATACACACATGCACACAGGCACGGTAGTAAATAAAACAACAATGTTTATAAAGTTATTTGAGAAAATATTCTTTCCAAAACAGCACAAATAAGCATGCATATTAAAGAAAAGATCTTTGAATTACAGAGTTATCCTGATTACCAATTAAGTGCCCAGAAATAACGTCAGGGTTGTGAGACACCAAAAGATATGGCTGCAAAGCACTAAAAATATACAATACCGTGTAAAAATAAAAACAAACCTCCAGTCAAAGAATGTGTATGAGAGGCACCAACC
Source organism: Arvicola amphibius (assembly GCF_903992535.2). NCBI lineage: Eukaryota > Metazoa > Chordata > Mammalia > Rodentia > Cricetidae > Arvicola > Arvicola amphibius. The sequence continues at coordinate 136,575,002 of NC_052049.1, read as the reverse complement.
TTAACTACAAACTCTTTAACCATGATATTTATGTTCTGCTTCCCTGAAGCCCATGTGCATTTTTCCATAAATAAAGAGCAGGGTTGTAATACCTAGAAACAAAAAAAGGAAAGTCACATTTCCCTAGTAATGGATCCATTATGTATCATACAGTTATAAGAACGTTATTACAAGCCCAGCTCTACGGCAAGCAAAGGCGCATTAGCTGCCCCTCTTAGAGACGCTCTTCTATACCAAATCAAAGCTGGCACAATTCAAGGACTCTATTCCAAAGTATTCCCTTTTCGGTAAAACACCTTCCTTATCATTTATGATGCCCTACATAAAATGCACTTCTGAGGTAACTATAAACATGAGCTGCCACCTAGAGTGCAGTAAGCACATGATGTTTCATGAAGACTAAGAGCTTACGGACACCACAGAGGGTCCTTCTGGGGACAGATCTCAAGTCTTCAAACTTGAGGACTGACCTATGAAAACTAGAATCCTACATACATCATTAAAGATACAAAGTAACTTTGTCTCTTAATAAATGAGGCCATAGCAACGGCATATCTATGGTGGTTTTTAATTAGAACCTGTCTTCAGTGAAGTGACGACTATTAGCTCTCTGTGACATGTGAAAGACCGTATGTCGAAGAATAGTTCATGATCAAGTGTGGAAGCTTGGGCTTCACGTCTCTGTGCTTACAACATACCTCCAGAACCCCCCAAATTGAAAACAAAGCTGCAAGTGAGCCAAGCAATATAAGATTCTCTTACCATAAAGTTATAGATTTGGCACTAAAAATAATTGGTATAAGTAAGCTAATTAAGCTAAGATCACAAATTTCAAAAATAACATAAATCAGAATTTAAATTAACTTTTAACAACAGAATACAACCCTCTCTTTTAGTCACATGACTCCAATTACATTTTTTTCAGACCACATTTGTTTTCTCATTCACTCACTGGTTGTACTACAGAGAACAAATAGAAAGGTGAGGGGAAAAAATGACACTGGGTCCTCATAAAATTCGAAACCTATCCAAGAGAAATGCAACGATAAAAAGAGTTCACCTGGAGGCACCCCTACTTCTGTCACTGGTGGCAGTGACTGAGCCTCCCAATATTTTCCATGTCAGGGCCAGAACCATAAAGCCCATGTCTGTGATGTTCAGCCAAGCGCTCCCTAGCAGAGTCTAGAATGATACTCTCTCACTAGCTTCACCACCAGTGCCCACAGTCTTCCTCACCGTGGTGATGTTCTTCCCTCTCCTTTCTCTCAGGAAGGGGCAGGCAAGCACTTTCAGCTCCCTCACAGACGCTTCCATCATCTGCTCGAGTCTGGACGTTGACAGGGAGAGGTTACACTGGAATGAGGCTGTCAGAGCAGGAGCATCCGCCCTTGTCAGGTTGGCAACAAACACCACTTCTGGGTCTGTGATCATGGCCTTCAAGGTCATATTTGGTCTTACAGAATCATCTGAAGAAACATCAGGGACAGAAAAATTTTAATGTAAATCTTCACAACAGACCATCTATCCATTGCTGAATATATATATATATTCAATTAGAAGTCTAGCCAAAGATGGTCATTGCTACTGGAGCATTTATAAATGGCATGATTTAGGAGGTTCCTAGATATGGAATGTAGGTGTGTGTGCATATAAACAAACACAAAATGTGTTGAGTACAGCTTCAGGGGCAAGGAGCAGAGAACAGAGCTGTCAGGAAAAGACTCGGATGAAGGAGATTAACCACTGTCACTAGTTCACTTCTATTTCATCAAAAACACCACTCTCCGTGCCACGCGACCCACAGTAGAAACTAACAGAAGGAAACATGGCATTATCAGGCATGACCACTATTAAAAACGTCACAGCAAATGGGAAAGCAATGTTCCAATCTTGCCAATACAAGCTCTCTTTGAGACTTTCCCAGGTTTTACATTAAAGAAAATAAATCAAACACATCTAACCTTAAAACAACCTTAAATTCAACACAGGAAGTCAACAATATACTTGATAAATCCGGAATATAAAAACTACCACGTGGAAAATGGTTTCCACCATTCTTCCAGGCTTTCACAGTCTTCCTCGAAGTTTAAGGGACTAAAGGGGGCTCCGGGTCAGTCACACTGAGTCCTCTCCTGTTCCCACCTCCTCCTTCTAGCTTTTCTGTTGCCATTCAATGCACTATGATGTTTGAATAAATGACTCCCTTTTATAAAACAGGCCACTAACTGGTTAACTCCGTACTTTACGTCATTTAAAAACATTTACTTACTGGAGTATTACAAAAATGTGCTTAAATCTACAAGCCTAATTTTACTTTCTCAAATTCTCCACCTCTTGGTTCTGTTTCTAATTTTTGTTAGAATACAGACATCTTCATGCAAGACAGACAGGTAATTTCTCCTAACCTTTCTCTGTCTTGACTCTCCCCACGGCTGTCTGTCTTGATGGAATCTGTATTTCTTTTGCTATGTTTTCTGGACTCTGAGGCATAGCTTTGATGAAGAAATCTGCCACGGTCATCAGGAACTCCACGCTGGCACACACGTACAACTTGTCAAGAACAGCATTGATCTGACTTCCATTTTTATCTTGTCTATAACTTACATCAACCATAGAACTATTGCTATCTTGGTCGTTCTTTTTGTCAATCATCCTGAAAAACAAACACGCCATTCATTATTTTACTCCTTTTCTCCTGCTCAGATAACAAAGGAATGAAAATGTTCCCTTGCATTTTAATCATCTCTCTTTCACCCTTCAGTTTCTAATCTGAATAGAAAAAGAACGATGTTAATTGGAATATAATCACCCAATTAGAAACCAAGACATGGCTGCCTAATCTCCAAAGAAAGATTCATGTGATTAAACAATTATGGGATATTCTGTAATTATAATGCAATACTAGAGAAACCAATGAGTGCCAGAAATGATCGTGGGCAATCAACAATATATGAATGTAGTCCCCTCAAAATATAGCACAACCTTTTTATTGTACTAAATAAAATCTCCCTGAAATAATTTATTTATATAATTGGATTACTGTATGAAATTTATTACCATAATGCTCAATGCAACTCAAATCAACAAGTGTTTACCAACATCTAAAATGATGATTCCCATATACCCTCATATGTGGAAGAGATCAGATTTATTCCCATTGTGCTCAGTGCAACCCAAATTAACAAGTGTTTATCCGTATCTATGATGGTTCCTCATGCTGAAGAGAAAAAGGCTACTAAAGATGATTTCATCAATCAACCCAACACTATTGCCTAAAGATCTGTGGACAGCTATCCTGGCCATGAAATTTGTAGTTAGAAAAGCAGGTTACATGAGAGCAAACTTTCCTTGCTTGTTCATTTTTCTGAAAGTCACGGGGTTCAGCAGAATCCAGGAAATAGACAATGCTGTCCAAGTTTAAATAGCAACATAGTCTTTTGCACAAAAAGTACAAAATATGACACATCTCATTCCATGAGAAAGTAGTAAAAACACAATTAAGCTACTTAGGTTACATACTTCACACCAGACTGACATAAGCTAATCTTTAAACATGGGTTGATAACATGATGATGCTACAGCATATATTCCTACTGAAACTGGAAGAAATTCTGTAGAACTGGTTTGAAAGACAAAGTAAACAAGGAAAGAGAAGGATACACAAATTTAAGGATTCTAAATAATAATAATTCTGCTACTGGCAATGACCTGGAAAAATACATTACCAACTCATTAAAACTCTTTAATCTTCTAGCTCTCATTGTTAAAATGGCACTTGGCTTTACTAATAAACCCCCCTCTCATTTAAAGTTTGAAGCAGAGAGCACCATTATGTCTTCTCACAGCTCTGATAATAAGACCAAAGGAGAGACTCTGCTAAGGGTCCACACCCCTCAATGGCAGGCTGACATCCACCTGAAACCCTGCACACAAACCCTGATTTGACAAACCTGGATGTTGCTCTCTCGATTCCTTCTCGGAGATCATCAAGAGTACATGTCTTCAGTTTAAGGCTGACATCCATAGACCCATCCTTGAACATCTTCCCTGCAGAAGCCATCAGGTGTAGTCTGAGCTCACCAAGACGGAAACTGTCATTATGAAATGAAAGTCTGGACTCCTGTAGTACATTTTTCAAGCAAAGGAATACATGAGCTTTAAATATTACCCAAATATATTTAAGCACATTCCTCAATACAGAACTTAAATGCAAACCAACTCACAACATTTCCAATTGCTGAATCACATATATGGAACTGACATATAAAACAGTGACTCATATAAAACAGTGAGGAATTACAAGGGGAAAGTTTAAGGGAAACCAAAGAAAGGTAACAGGATGCAGTGTCTAAAAAGTAAGGTTGAAGAAAGAAGCCAAAGAGAGCAGCAGCATTTGAAGGCTGGGATCAACAGATGACTATCTGTAAGTGAGATAAAGAGCGTGCGGAGCTTGCACTTTCAGTAAAGGCATTTGCTGAGGTTTGCACAAACACCAAGCACTAGAACTTTAGGCAGTTGGTTTCACAAACAACAGATATTATCACAAAGCTCAACTGGAGAAATGTATAAACACTGTATAACATCCAGAAAATAAAAAGTGCAACTAGCCTATGAAATGCATATGAACACAGATATAAACTCTATAACAGATATGGACTGTGGGCATTATATGACATGTTATGGGCATTAACATATGACATAACTAATTTATAAAATATTTATTATAAGATACTATGCATTACAAAATAGCTTTCTAAAGTACTGCTGACCTATTATATACATACTTATCTATTACTGACTGGACATAATCGTGAAAGGCTCCAAAGGCAGTAGTATTCTTCCTAAATAGTGATGACTACTGTTGTATAAAATTAAACATATGGCCAGACACTTATATGGAAAACTCCTCTCTTAGTGATGGATAAACGCATTTTGGTACTGCCTTTCTGGAGAGAGAGAAACCCTGAACACCTTTCTTGGCCTGGTAAGATTGGAAACCTAGGGGAAAGGCTGAGCATATGAACCACGTAAAATTTCAGGTCAAACAGGGATTGTAGATACACTAAATTTTATCAATAGTTAAAACAAAAAGTGCCAACATACAAAAACTGAATACTCTCAAGAGCAAAGGAATCATCTCTAGCAACTATATATATATATATATATATATATATACACACACACACACACACACACATATACACACACACACACACACACACACACACACACACATACATACACACAATTTACCTGGTGGCTGTCATTGTTGTAAAGGACAATGGACAGAGAGTCAAAGTGGAAGCCAAACTGAAGGGTGACAGTCTGATCCACAGGGGCCTTTGGGTCTGTCAAATCTTGTTCTGACGGTTCAAGGATAAATAAGAAAACACACGGCTCTTAGGTAGGTACACTGTTTTAAACATTTTAAAGCTAGAATGATAAATTATTATTCTAAATTTATATCATACTTTCTATCATATTTAAATAACCCACTAGACAATTAATAAAAATGGCAATTACTGATCCCTATATAGTTAATAAAGGGCAAAATGGCAGAGGTAGTTTACAGGAAAAAATAATCTTTAAATAATATCAAGACAACTCTTTGAAACATCCCTTCAAAGTAAGGCTTGTTACTGCAGTTTGTTGTTGTCACAGCGTGTTTTCCCTAACTAGTTGGTATTAAGCTGAATGCACAGTGACATCAAACACTGCCTAGACTGGGGAGCTGCCAAAAGATCTCTGCGGGCCAAGAACACTTTCCATGACCTTTGAGGCATCTTAGCCTTGCTCACTGGCAGAGCTGAAGTGCATCATGACGGGGAAGCCTCGGAATACTGACATGAGGGGACTCCAGAAGTAATTTCCATTTCCTTCCCGTCTTTAGACAGACAGGATATGCAGAACAGATAAAACAAGTCTACAACCTTTTGGAGACCAGGGGCCCTTCTTTAGAAAAATTACTAGAAAATCAAGACTTTGCCAGGCAGGAAAACCCTCAGGCTTTGGCTCTGTGTTTACAGAAATTAATTTCTGTTCCGCCACTGTATGTGCAGTTTTTATCTGAACAAATAACCATAAAATGAGAACCAGAAACACAAATCTGATTACAGCCAAACTCAAGGAGACCATTCATCACCCACGTTTGTTCATTTCCAGTGTCCTATTAACAACAGCTTACTTACCCAGCATTTGTCTACACCCGAGGCAAACCCAAACTCAAAGGATGACCCTGGCCTCCGCTATTTAAACCAGAAACCTGTTTCACACAGTATGAGAATCCCCAAACATGCCCAGCCTAATTATGGAAGTAATGCTGGCACCATGATAGTAATTACTAATGGCAGCTTCATCAGTAAAGCTCAAGGAGCACTCTAGAGAGGTTCGTGGGAACAAAGGGTGCTTTATCTTGCTTCAGTTGTGGAAATATCACCTACTGACCGTCTCATAATAACATCTGCTCTCCATATCAACGACTCTAAATAACAGACAGTGCACAGCAGGGTACAGTGGGGCACACCTGTATCTCGAGCACCCTGGGACTGAGTAAGCAGAACCATTACAGGTTTGAGGCCAGCCTGGCCTACAAAGTGAGAGACTTCCTCAAGAACTATTAGAAAAGAGCAAAATAACTGAAATTCTAAAACTAAAATGGCTAAATTTAAAGTGCCACAGTGCTCTTAAAAGCTTTAATTTTAATAACCCAGAAATTTCCTGGCACATTTCAGAGCATCATTCCCCACTAAAGCCAGGTGTAAAGCTATTACTGTAAGAGAATACCTTCCTTCCTCATGGGTCAGCCAACACACCAAGGCTCTTTTCTCTCTGAATTATTCTCATATCTTACCACACTACCTGCCAACTTTGTGTTTTCTCTCACGTAGGGACCACCTCAGTGCCCGGTGAATTCAGCAAATTTAGCTTCCACAAGCTAAGAACAAATACTCACTGTGGAGGCAAGAACAACTGACTCTCCCCTTGCCGTAGACAATGTATACACCCGGCCCCAACTCCAGCAGACCTTCCACAGTAAACACTAAGAGTACTGAATCTTTTCACAACACTGTGCTACACAGCTAACAGAGAACAGTGTACAATGTTGTTAATTTTTCAATACCAACACAAAACTCTTCATCAGCTTTTACCTTTAAGGTAGTCAGGCCCACTCCGAGTATCTCTCTTCACTCTTGCAGCCTCCTGTGCAGACTGGGTAGGGCTTGGCTGTGAAGACGCTTCCCCAAGGTTTTCCAGCAAAATTTTCATTAAAACTGTCAAGTCATCTTGACTGAGAGCAACCTGAAAACCATCAAAAATTTGTTTACTTGATGTAAGAAAAAAAAATTTATGATTTTATAGCTTCATGAATGAATGATTCATCTACTTGAGCGTGAGAAAACACATGTGCTGAAGCCACAGCGTCAGTAGAGAAACATTGTGTCTCATCTAGGAGATGAGACAACACACCTCCAGTGCAGCCAATGCACTTCCTGTCTGCCCTGGGACCACGCCACCCTATTCCTAGGCCTCACTCCAGGCTCCACTCTCCTTCATCTCATCCAGCACCAGCTCATTTGCTATCATTTGTTTCCCTTCAAGTTCAACACAGGGACACGTTCAGCTTCCAGTCTCTACAGCACTGACCTGTTCTCTTGCCCTATAGCTCTGTTCTCATTACAGACACAACTGGACATACACAAACATCTGGTAGCTTAGCAAAAATGCCACCTCTTCCAATAATAGCTAACCCAACTACCAAGAACTTTCTAAGACATCATGCATACTAGGAAGGCAGCAGCTCCCTTTTTACCTTCACAAAGGGGCATGTGAAGATAAAAAGACTAAAAAGCTCTTGAGACACATTTATATCAGCTCTATGCCTTTAAGCTGTGTGTGAGCCAAGTTTCTCTGCTTCTTTAATGCAAGTCTTTTTATCTTTAGGACATGAATAATAGCATCTTTATGGTGGAGAGCTGAATGACACGGAGCAGCCAGCTGAAGGAAACTGCCACAGGTTAGTAAGACCCATCAGCTCAGGCTTTGCTTAGAAGCTTCCCATCTCCTACTTGTTCAGCCCTCCCTCCCTCAACACACACAGCAGTCCTCAATGCTTGTATAAGCACTTGTGCATGAGTTGTTTAAGCATTTGCATTTAGCCACACACAAAACACATGCATGCACCTTCTTCAAGCACTGTCTAGCTTCCTGCCTATACGATGATGGGGGAACACGAAGCACCAGGTAATAAGGATGTTTTGCTTACTCTAAGCCCCAGTTTTCTGGTAACAGGTATGGCATCAACTTTAAAACTTCTTACTTATGATGTCAGCCAAGATATCAGACCTGTCTGAGAGCAGCTAACTTGACAAACTATTCATCTACTAGGTGGCCTTCCACACCTCGTGTGGCCCCACAGTTTCTAACTCTTGAAGTGATATCCTGGAAACATGTTACTAGAGTCATTCACTGATTTCCTTCCTGGTTTGACCCTTGACCTCAAAACCCTAGACAGACCTAAACTATGCTACTAAAAATACTGCTGCCTCCCAAATAAAGGCACATGCCTACTCAAGTAACTATTTCTAAATAAAAGAGGGCCCCTCCCCTATACAGTGCAATACTAGTCAAACTATTGTACCCCAATACATGCAAATCATGGATGAACAAAACATGGACACTTTTGTTTTGAATGTAATATCTGAGCATCAATTTGAATACTCTGACAATTTTACTACATTACAGATTTAATTCGGGCTGGAGATATGGCTCAGTTCAGTGGTTAAAAACACTGGCTCTCTTCCAGAGGTCCTGAGTTCAATTCCCAGCAATCACATGGTGGCTCACAACCATCTGTAATAAGTTCTGGTGCCCTCTTCTGGCCTGCAGCTTACATGCAGGCAGAGCAGAACACTGTAGGTAGGTAGGTAGGTAGATAGGTAGGTAGGTAGGTAGGTAGATAGGTAGGTAGGTAGGTAGGTAGGTAGGTAGGTAGATAGGTAGGTAGGTAGGTAGGTAGGTAGGTAGGTAGATAGGTAGGTACGTATGGACGTACATACGTACGTACTTACATACATACATAGAGTTTAATCAAACTTTCCAATTCAAAAAATATATATTTTCAGTGGATACACACAGGCATCATCTCAGGCCTCATCCTGGCTTTACCAAATGTCTAACTACAGTGAAATAAAGAACAGTGTGGGACCTCACTGCTGGTTTTCAGACACACCAGAGACTGCACTGAGAACAAGACAACCCTACCCAGCACTTTCTGTAATTTACACACCCACCTGCATAGGCTTAAGCTTTCCTTTGATCTCCATGCCTGGAATCTGTGTGTACCATGCTGCTGACAAATTCCGCTGTATGGATAAAAGCATGTTCACTGGTTCTAAGATTTCAATGTCAGGCTGGAGCGAGTCAAACTGTAAAACAGTTCTGAAGGAATAACAAGGATTCCTTATAAATAGCCACGAATTTTTAAGTTTATATCTTAAAATGAAACAGCCATATGTTGTATGTTTTTATAGCACTTCCCTAAATGCTCAAAAGCTACAATCAGGATTATCTTAGAACATGTTTCTTTTCAGGCATCAACCCATCAGGATAAATCAGGTTTATATGCATAGCTATTTGAAACAATAAACTCAGATAAACTCCAAATCAGGTCTGACAAATGTGTCTATTGTTACCAGGACTGTATGATAGGACATTAGTCCAATGATGTGTAAGCAAAGGCCATACCTTTCCGAAACCAGATAATTAAGGAAGTCACTGTGTATTTAGTCTTAAGGTGGCATTATTTCTCCAAACTCAAGAAGAAAAACATACCAAATCTACAAGTTAATTAAGACAGAACAACAGCCATTTCTAGTTTGTCTGCCAATAACCATTTACACAGCCGAGTAAGTACTGCTGTCCAACAGAGGCAAGGTTTTCATGCTTTGATTTAAGGACTCTTGGATGCCTCACTGGGAACTCCTAAGCCTAACAAGGTTTGGGAATGAACATCTTAAATCACACTACAATTCAGGAAGGCCTCTCTATCACACAGAAAAATAAATAGCTATGTAGAACTAAGAAAAACAAAACAAATGTTTACTAAGTATAGAGCTCTTTTTCTATTTGAGATAGGGTCTCACTATGTTGCCTAAATTCGTCTCAGACTTGTGAGCTTGTGACTCTCCCACCTCAGCATCCTGAATTGGCGGACCTAGAGGCATGTGCCCTGCCCCTTCCTCATTAGGAAATTTTAATTTTATAATCATTTTTAAAGAATGGAAAAATACAATAAAATTATTAAGACAAAACACAGGCCCTCCAAAGCATACTACTATTAACTACTGGCCAGAAAGCAACAGTCAGTTTGCTAATTGTAATAAATACAGAACGAGAATTATGAATTATCATAGTAATTACTGCAGATGAAAATAAATTTTTGGAAATGCACAGAAAGCAATAAACAGCCAGACGACACACACAAACCTGGAGAGCTTCAGCTGAGTAAGCTGGATGCTCATATTCTCAGCCACTGGGGGAAGAGAGTAGTGCTCCACAGGAACCAAGCTAAACTTGTTCTCAACCCTGATCAAGCCAAGATCTGCTACAAAGGCGTTAGGAGACACAGAAGACTGGGGAATAGTAATGACAGGCGCTTTCAGATTGACGTCCATCAGAAGCCGGAAGCTCTTCTGCGCCAGGTCCTTCACGCTGGATGCAGCTCTTTCTGCAGCCTGGACTGTGGCTGTACTCAAGGCTTCTTTGGCAGTCTGGAAATTGTTGAGGAAGCTCTGTTCGGAGAGAATGGCAGGTAGACACAGTGCACCAAGGAAAACCCTGCAGAAGCATTTAGCTCAACAGAGAGCACACGTGAGAGAAATGTTACTTGTGACTTTAAGCACCCACTTTCCTCGGAATGACTACGCATCTTACACTGGAATTTAAGTGAAAAGGAAGTTAGTACTCTTTCCCAAAGCAGGTTCCACTCTTGTGCTTTTGGGATGCAGGAATAAAGTTTATTCTTGGCAACTAATGCTTTAGCAGCTACTTCATGAAGATTTTGTAATGCACATGAGATGTACAAATATGGTTGATTGTCTATTGTCCTATCATCTTGCAATCATTAACAGGAATCACAAATATAATCAAAATTCTAAATTTCAATATTCGCTCTTCAACTACATAATGACCTTAGGGCATTTACCAAACAACTAATATTGGAAAGCCCTAAATTACAATAGCAAACAGTACAAACAATAAAATACATAAAAATAATAGCTGGGTGTGGTAGTGCATACATATAGTCCTAGCACTTAGGAGGTAGAGGCAGGAGGATCAGAATTTCAAGGTTATCCTGAACTACACAGAGGCCAGTCTGGGCTATATGGGGTCCTCTGTAAAAAAAACAAACAAGCTGGGTGGTGGTGGCACACGCCTTTAGTCCCAGCACTCGGGAGGCAGAAGCAGACAGATCTCTCTGAGTTCAAGTCCAGTCTGGTCTACAGAGCTAGTTCCATAACAGCTAGGGCTGTTACACAGAGAAACCCTGTCTCTAAAAACAAAACAAAACAAAAACAACAACAAAACTCACAAGTACAGAAAAGCAAACAATACATATGTGTGTATACAAACATAAATAAAGATAAAATACTTTTGTATTTTAAAATGTTAACTATGAAAACGTTAGAGAATGACATAAACTGTCATTCTCTAACGTTTTCATAGTTAACATTTTAAAGGGAGCTGGAAAGACGGATCAGAGGTTAAGAGCCCTGACTGCTCTTCCAGAGGTCCTGAGTTCAATTCCCAGCAACTACAAGGTTCCTCACAACCATCTGTAATGAGATCTGGTGCCCTCTTCTGGTACTCAGGCATACATGGAGGCAGAATGCTATATACATAATGCATAAATAAATCTTAAAAAATACACGTTGTTATTTAGAAAAATAAATAAGTACAATATTTACTTATGTAGAACATTCTGTTCAGAGTTTGGGCATTCATTATACAACCATTTCTTATGCTCCCAATCTTAAATGCTCACCAAAGATCCTATGCTGAAGGCTGGGCTACAAGGCTGTAACACTACTGACGCACCAGGGCTTTTAGAGTAGGGGCTGATGGAAGGAAGTGCAGTCACTGGGGGCACGCCCTTTACGGGGACACTGGGGCCTGGGCCCCATCTGTCCTCTCTGTTCTCCAGCAGCCATGAAGTCAGCAGCCCTGTCCCAGCACACACATTCCATCAGAATGGTCTCCCTTGTCACATAAGAGAGCCAAGCAATCATGGACAAAGGCCTATTAATCTTGGAATCCAAACAAGTCTTTCCTCTTTTAAGCTGTTTATCTCAAGTATTTTGTCACAGTGCTGGAAGACTAACAAGCACGCCCTATTAGAGCAGATTTTAACTGTCTAGACTGAGGTACATGGCCACAATATTTAGACCTCAGTGAGAAATAAATACAAATAAAAATAAGCTTACCAAAAGAGACATGAAGAATTTATGAACATAGACAATCTGAATACAGCCCACTTTGAGACTAAGTTTGCCATCCACTTTGGACATATCACCATAGGCCTCGCCTTCTGTGGCATCTGGATACAGTGTCATCTGGAACCTGAAGACTTCATCTCCCAAAATAGAGACGGCCTGACATCACAAGACAATCGGTTATTACAGCAGAGTTACAGAAACTGGACCCTCAGTGCTCATCCTGATGACTGTTAGTATTCAGGCATCTGTACTGGCCTGCCCTTGGGGTCCTGACAAAATAACCCTCAGCTGCAGACAGCTTGAGAGCACCCCCTGTGCACATTCCCTGTGTTCCCTTTTAAAGGGTGGGCTTGCCTACCCTCTCCCTCCCTCTTCTCTTCCACAGCTCCCATCCCCAGGGGTCGGCTTATAACTGACAAGAGAAAAACAACACAGAAACTCAACCTTCAACATCCGTTATCATTTTCCTTTACTGTAAGTATCACTTCATTAATAAACTTTCCAGAAATGACTGTTCAGATCATTACACAGCAGGCTTTACAACCTGAAATCAACCTTCCATTTTCATAACCAGCCCTAATATGCCCAACACATGTCAGATGAATAACAAACATACAGCAAAGAAATAAATAGTGGCACCTGGTCCCCAAACACCACACTCCAACACAGAGATCGGCTTTCCAATTACCTTTTTGTGAATGGACAGTGAATCAGCATTCGTAACTATGATATTCTCGAGTCTGGCAAACACATCAGTCTGCTTTGGCTTCACAGAAATAGAGGCATCCATTCCTACAGGAGACACAGCACTTACAGATATTTCCTTTTTGTAAGCAAGCTTAAATGCACTAACATGCTCCCGAGATATAGGGTAAATAAAAATTACTACTAGACATGCTAACACAATTCACCTCCCATGTGTGAGAAGGCTAGAAAGAAAAGGTGGGACCACTTTTAAGTCAGAACACACATCATACATAAAAGTCAAAAAACATTTTTAAAAAGCCAGTTTTAAATAAATTCATGTCATTTCTCTGAAAATAGTATCCTATGCATTGGTGAGGTCAGAGCCACTACTTGGGGAGACAGTATTTTCCAATGCACTTCACAAATACATGTAATTAAAACTGAAGTAAACGTCATCTTATGCCTAAGAACTATTTCTACAACAATTTATATCTATAGCATAATCTTCTAAATTTTAAAAAGTTTGCCATGCTCATGATATCAAAGGCATAAGGATTTGGAAACCACTCTTCCTCATGGGAGACTGCCGACACCCAAGGCCTGGCAGTGTTTGCTGAATGGTGCTGATTTTTCAACCTTCTAAACTGCTCACGGTGTGGCTCCCACCTGTCCACACAATATAAGTGTACAAATGTTACCCTCACAATAGCCATGTCTCCACTTAAAGGGGAAGTAGGGTAGAGAGAGCTAAATTAATCTGTTCAACATTGGCCAGTGATAAGCTTCAAGGTCTGAGCCACTGCAGGCTTCCTAGAATCTACCACATAACCTGAGGTTGATGTCTCAACTCATGACAGGAAAAGTTTAAAATGTCAAAACCCAGTGGTGGTGGCCCACACCTTTAATCCCAGCTCTCAGGAGGCAGAGACAGGCAGATTTTTGTACGTTTGAGGATAGCCTGGTCTACAGAGTGAGTTCCAGGAAAGTCAGAGCTGTTACACAGACAAACCCTGTTTCAGAAAAAAAAAAAGTTTTTTGCAAATTTATTTTGCTATGATATGTATACTCAAAATTCAAGGGAAACAAGGATAATGACTTATTTTCACACTGTGAGAGTTACTATGATATTTACATTATCTTATTCTGAAAATGCAATCACAATAAAACTTTAAGCCTTAGATGTATTCTAAAATTTTTTAAATGTATAAGGACTATCTCAAGTCAGCAATGAATCATAGCAAGTCTACCGCTATCGTTTCAAAATACATTTGTTCAAAGCTTGCATACATCTTCAATATAAATAAATCCACTCAACTTTCCAAAATACTATGGAAGGATAATTACTTACCATGTATTTTAATATCTGCGATGTTACTCTTCTGATCACAAACAAAGATGTTAAAGGCATTTAATTCAGCTGTGACCTTCAAATCAAACACATCACCTTCAGAAGTGCTGGGCCCTGAAAAGCAGTGGAAATCAGTGGTCAGTGATGTACAAAGATGGTAAAAACAGTGTTAAGTTCACTAATAAAAAAATCACATAATGTGCAAAGGGAATCATAAACTTCTATCAAGACAATATAAATATGAATTTTGCCACTCATATAAAACCCAGCATGTTGGCTTTCAGTTAAGGATAAGGCAACCACAACACCTAGATGGTAATACTCACTAGGCAGACATGTTCCTGTAGTTTTTTTCTTCTAGGTAAAGAAACCCTCTAAATTAGATTCTAGAATTTGATTAATAAAAAAATTTTAACACGTCACATCACATACTAGATCAAAGAATAATGAAAATTGAAATAGTAATGAACAGTCAATGGAATTCATATTATTTGCTGTGCCCTTTACATATTCTTTAACTGAAGAACCAACCCAGTTTCTCTAGATTATATGTGATGGGTCCATAAGTAATTCTATGAAAGAGTCACTAATAAAAGCACAAAATACCCTGAAGTTTAAAAAAAATCAAAAAATGTGTATTTGAGGATATAGTCAGGTTAAGTGTGGTGGCAAATACTACATTCAAAAGGCTACGGAGGAAGGACTGTCTGAGTTTGAGGTTAACATGAGCTATACGGTGAGTTCAAACCCAGCCTGGGCTACATATAGCAAGATGTTATCTCAAAACAACCAAACAAATAAAAATAAAAAGAATCACAACTGAATGGCTTTTTAATGCAGGTCCTGACACTTTGTTACAACTCTGTCTTACATGCAGGAAACAGAACTTTCCTATAAATAGAAAGCATGGGGCTCTCACCTTTTAACCCTAACATTACAGGCTGCTTTCTTTTTCAGCATTTGGTGCAGGATAAACAAACCATCAAGTCAAGTTGTGCAGCAAAACCAGAGAACAGTGGAGTTGGGTTAAGGTTGTCTGTCCACTGGCCTTCCATTAACTCAGATGTGCTATGAATGGTATATGTATATGTTATAAAGAGATATTTCTAAGAATACGCTCTCTTAAAGATATTAATGTTTTAGGCACATTGTGATAAAGAAGTTGAGTGTGGTGGTCACATTTAGAACCTTCTCCCACTTAGGAGGCTGAAGCAAGAAGATTAAAAGTTTGAGGCCAGTCTGGGTTACACAGCAAGACACCACCAAAACAGCAAGGAAGAGGAAATTTTGCTTCTAACAACACTGTACTATGGTTTTAAAAGTCAAATACTTGTATCAAATCAAATAGTACTGAAATTTTATACTTAAGATGTCAGTAAAATAGATATAATTCAAGCTGGGAATAAGCAGAAATTACCAGTTTTAAAAATAAGTAAACATTTTAATTACAAATCAGACACATGCTCTTTATTCACCTGGCATTTTATACCCAATATTTCAGAATATAAGTCATGCACCTGGTGAACACAGACCAAGTTCCATGTGTGACGGAAACAGGGATGAGATTAGAGGTCAGGTGACTCTGTCCCTTCTGTGAGATCCCCCTCAGTGCCCAAGAGGCACTCAAAACTGCTGTGCAAGACAGCATTGACTGAAGTGGGTCTCCGTGGTTAAGTATGACTGTCACCATTTTTTAACTTCTTATCTTCTCACTTTTATTGGACAGAAGACTATGAAAAGGTGTCAACATAAAGAACCTACAAATTCTATTTTATACAAGAACCAGATATTTAAACCCACTGGAAGTACATCATTACTATTAACATTTATTTCAAATTCTTCAATAAACTGCCATGTAATCCTGTAAGAGTAGAACCTGCTTTCTTCATAAGTCACCCTCATCTGTCAAGATATCGTAACATCAAGGTGTTAACATTTATCCTAGCTTCATATAGAGGTCATTCTATGAGAACATATTGGAAAGACTGATACCAGCTTTGATGGCAAGACTTTTGGATTCTCCCACAAGTGACTTCGGTCCAGACTCCTTCCCAGAGGAAGAAGAGTCAGAGGATGGAACAGCAGATGACAAAAAATCCATGAGGGAAAGCAAGGCTTCCAAATGAAGCACCAAGTCCAAAGACGAAAACGAAACCTAGAACAATGAACATCAGAGAAGGTTTCAGGGACAGTCACACCATTGTGTGTGTGTCCCAACACTGGAAAAGAGTCATGCCACTAAGGGGACAGTCATGTCATTGGGGTCACAGGAACACATTGGGCTGAGTTTCAATGTATGTAACTAACACAAGAATAACTCAACTCAACTGAGACCCTTTCTAAATAATTAAGAATGAATTACTAATTTCATTTTAATCCTCTTTATTACTATTATCATGTCAGTCTTTACCAGACAACAAAGCAATGCCCTGCCCACTCCCAGGGCAGACATTAATTCTAACCTCAGTCAACGTTTCTTTGTTTGTTTGTTTGCTTGTTTTCAAGACAGGGTTTCTCTGTAGCTTTGGTGCCTGTCCTGGAACTAGCTCTTGTAGACCAGTTTCTCTGTAGCTTTGGTGCCTGTCCTGGAACTAGCTCTTGTAGACCAGGCTGACCTCAAACTCACAGAGATCCGCCTGCCTCTACCTCCCGAATGCTAGGATTAAAGGCGTGCACCACCACTGCCCAGCGCTTGATTGAGTCTTAAATAAAGATATGGTAGTATTCCTACACTGACTACACATGCTCAAATGGACTGTGTGTATCTATACTAGGTCATGTTCTAACTTTTCTTTAATCTTCTTCTAGCCCTAAAGCCAACACAGAATTCAAATTCTGCCATCAATATCAGGCCAAATAACTATAGTAGGCTAAAGTGAACAAAATTCCCTCAAAATAAAAAGTATTTGTATATTCCACAAATAATAATTAATTTATGTTTTAAAAGAATCTTTTCAGAAAGAAGTTTCGGCAAGACTTTTATTTCAATTCTATAGCACTAATTTTAGATCTATTACTACTACCTCATTCTATTTTTAGATCTTGTATCTTACAACTGAAATTGGCCACAAGATACATTTAATCATCAATAACCCAGTCTTAAGATGAATTACAAAAGACTCACCTTCAGCTTCTGTTTGGTGTTATCATGAACAGTTTTAAATTCTGGTCCATCGCTGTTTGCCTATAAGCAGTTGATAATTAAACCACTGAGTTAAAAACACTAGAATTTTACACACTGAAAACAAATACATTTTACATCTTAAAACATGCTATTAAGAGATGACAAACACGTTTCTTACAGGCAAATAAGAATATGCCCCCCAATACTGACCACATAAACATACTTTACAAGCTATAGATGCAAAATCTCAAATCCCTTATCTACTCTGGAGTAGATGTTAGTGCATCTAAATAGGTGGGCCCATCCAAAAGTGAAAAAGGCTTCTATCTAATTTATAACACAGGATAGGGCCGGAGCTTTGATTGGTCACTCCATTTCTTCAACAGCCCTAGAGAAGCTTGTTAAGTTAATGGAATAATCATCAACCAACTGGACTGAAAAAAAAAATACTAAGGTGTGGAATCCAAATATTAAGCATGAGGGGAATATAAATAACTTTTCATACTTCAGTATTAACTCCAGAAAAGAAACGAGGTACTGTGACGCTTAGCTTTAATTGTAGCTTCACAAAGCCTACAATCATCTGGAAAGCAAGTCTCAATGAGGGCTGTGGACATGAAGCTGCCCTGTGGGCATGTGTATATACGATTTCCTTCAGTGAACTGATAGGGGAAGGCCCAGCCCATTGTGGGCAGCACCATTCCCTAGGCAAGGAGCATAATAGTGGAGAAATGAGCTGAGCACAAAAGGCAGACAGCATGTACGTGTTCGTTTCTCTCTGCTCTTGACTGTGGATGCGTGATGTCACTGTGTGTTTCAAGTTCCTGTCCTTATTTACCCACAATGATAGACTATAGCTTGGATTAAAGGTAAAAATCAATCTTTTCTCCACTAAACTGCCTTTCATCAGGTGTTTATCCCAGCGACAGAAATGAACTAGAACAGGCACCTTAGTGAACAGCATTTTCAGGAGGGTCCCATCTGACACGTGAGCAGAGTTGACAATGTACAGAGGCTCACCTTTAGAATCTGGAAGGAAAAAGAAAATCTGATTCGTGTTATCCCTTCAATATTTCAAACATCTTTTAAAATGGAACCAGCCAGTTACACAGAGAAATCCTTATAAAAGAACTGTACAGAAAACAGACAAATGCATTATACTGTCTATAAACCGTATCTCATTAAGTCTAGCTTTCAAAAACTGGAAAGGAAAAATGAAAGACTGAAAAATTAACAACAAAACAGCACTAGTCAATACCAGCTGTCATACATTAGTGCTGCAGGTATTACCATCCTATGAACAAATCCTAGCATGAGAGATGACAGCTATAAAACACAAGAAGGGATCATTCTCAAACACACTTTTATCTTCTCAAAGATGCTCCACAGAGTCCTCAGAAAGCTTAAGCAAATGGGAACTATAAAATTCAGATAGCTGCAAATTCCAACAGTGAATTTAAAAAATCCAAGATACCCACTAAACAGCAACTTCATAGTCGCCTGGGATGAAGTGAGACTAAGTGCCTCCTTCTATATATTTATGTTTTGCTTAACATTTACTTTTTATAAGCACATACTAATGTAATTAAAACAGATCTTAAAGCCAGGCGGTGGTGGCACACGCCTTTAATCCCAGCACTCGGGAGGCAGAGGCAGGCGGATCTCTGTGAGTTCGAGGCCAGCCTGGTCTACAAGAGCTAGTTCCAGGACAGGCTCCAAAGCCACAGAGAAACTCTGTCTCGAAAAACCAAAAAAAAAAAAAAAAAAAACAGATCTTAACAGTCATATAACTTGCAAGTAAATAAATGTAAAGTTAAGCTTCCTACTAAATTAACTTTCAAAAGGGGTCTTTGGGCTCTGTACCTGGGATGTGACTTCTTAATGTCACTATACTCATTTAGGTGAGGTTTATTACACCATCCCCTACTGGGTATGTAAGGAATACACACAGTAAGTAGAAGAACAGAATGCAGCCCTGTATTTATGCTGGTTATGAGACCTGCACTGCCTTCCACAGACGGGCCTCCGCACTTACCAGGAAAATCAAAGCACTGCACGCTAATTCTTCTCAGGTAAGCTCCAGCAGTCATGTCGTGGGCCTTTACTTTAGCCTGCACCCCAAGATGCAGGATCTTCAGTTCATGTAAGGGTGTTCCTTTCTTTTCTGCTTTTTTCATCAAAGTAACCATAACCTAAAAGAATGAGGGCGAATTACCACAAACCTCTTTACTAATGCACAGCGACGATAGGAACTTAGTAACTGCATCTAGTGATTTGAAGAACTCACACAAGGAAAAGGAATTCTGGTCCTGAAAAATCACCTATTGTTATTTTTCTTACATACATTTGTTCAGACTTTGAGGCACCACCACTATTTTCTAGAGATTTTCAAAGGTGAAGGGGGTGGGGGCGCCACGGGGGTGAGAAAATGGCATGAAGAACAGGCAGGTAGGGATCTAGTCCTAGAAGCCCTAACTGGTCAACAGCTTCTGTCTGAAATTCTGCTGATAGCAGCAGCTGATTTTTATACAAATCCTCAGGCAAGGCTGCTTAATCTTGGGCTACTTAATGGGGTGCTATCCTGCACAAAATAGGTCATTCGCAGCACTCCTGCCTCTGCCCACTGGGTGGCAGTCTCACTGTATATACCAACAGTGCAAGGCTAAGAACCTAGCAAGCACAAATAAATCCCTTCCCTCCAGGCCAACTAGGCTCACAGTAATGGAACTTAGTGTATATAATAAATGCTAGGGAAAGAGCTATGTATTCTATGCCCACCCCTTTCTATCCACGCCCACCCTTTCTATCCATGTCCCAGGCCCTCTCTTTAATCCATTTTTCTCAAACTATTACTTTTTTCTTTACAAACTCCACTCAAATGTCACTTCTTCCCAGAAACCTTCCCTAACCCTCTCAGCGAGCTCAGATTCCGGGTCACTACCATCCCCACCACAGGCTCTGAAAGTAGCCCACCCTGGGAGTATTTTTAATGGACATACTGTATTTAGAATCTATATATTTTCTAATATATTCTTAGCCCTGGCACAGACATGGGACAGCTGTTGAACAGATAAAGAAGAAAATCCGTACTGAAGTAATATAGCATTTTTAAGTGAGCACAATCTGTGCTTTATTCTACTGAGTTTCTAACATTTATTTGCAAACGATTTCTCTATTTCCCTCACTTATCTTTCTTACATGAAAACACAAAGCAAGCCACACTCCAACATCCTATCATGACTAAAAAGCAAGCTACAGAAAATGCTTCCATTTTCTCTAAAAAGGAAAATAGTGGATCCCTAAAATGTAACTGGTCCTTAGTAAATCCCCAAATTTTAACGTACACTTTCACATCAACAGTCTAAGATTCTTTTCATACATATCAATTATCTACAAATTTAGCTTAATAGAAATGACAGAAATATCCATAACCTGTTCATTTCACTTGGTAAAAAGTGATGAAAATTATGCACCTCTTTAATTTCAAAGTTCAGTAGTACATTAATGATGTCTATGGGTCGGGTCTCTTCCACTCTGGCTGGTGATGCACCTTGTGTGGTGTGCACATCCTGGGATGCAGAGACTTCTCGGCACGCTTTCGTTTCCCCTACAGAGGGAAAACAGAAATACGTGCTTCTATTCGTACATCCGTTCACTGACACGCACTGTAAACATGTATGAGCACTCTGGAGACCCACAAACCCATAACCGTTCTCAGCCTTAGAAAGCTCGTGTTAGTAAAAGGGAACACACACTGCAAGTCAAACACAGGAATCAGGCCGTACTTATTCACGGGGAGCAGGCAAATGTTAATAGGCTGTCCACAAAACGCACAGAGAGACATCAGCGAGCCGAAGAAAATATTCACACAGATGAATGACCCACACAGAGAAGTTCCTCTCAGAAAAGACAGTCCACGTTTTTAAAGGTGAGAAACGATGGGAAGCCATACAGAGACAGCACGTGACAGCGTCTGCAGACAGAACAGGCTGTAGTAGGGCTGAGGCTAAGAAAGCAAAAGGGGCCAGGTGTTCCAGTCTAGTAAGGAAAGGAAAAGCTCCATGGCTGGGATGCTGTTCTGAAACACACACCATGAAGTGCACTACATCTGTTTTCTAACCTATGGCACAAAAATAATAAAGCTACCGTTTGTTATACGTGCACCCTGACACATATGGTTCCAGACACTGAGCAGCAAGCTCAGTGGCCTGTCCTGTTGGCCATCCTTCTGGGGAAGAACTTCATTGTCCCATCCCACAGACGAGCACACTAAGTTTTTAGACAAATTTGGCACCTCGCCTAGTGTCATGTGCAAATGCTAGAGTCCAAGTTCATCAGTCTGACTTGACAGACATCACTGTCAACAACATAACACTGTCACTACATTACTGCAATTAACATTATCTTGACCACTAATCCAACACCCCACAGCCGTGTGTGTGTGTGTGTGTGTGTGTGTGTGTGTGTGTGTGTATACACAATATTAGAAACTCACAGGGGAAAAACCATACTACTCATTAATATCTTTAAGAAGGCAATGCAGAGAGCAAAGTTTCATCTATCGTCTTATTCCAGAATTGCTTCAAATAAAAAGAATTGTTAACAGGTTTGGATAGTCACAAAAGAAGATGTCCACAGTAAGGGACTGCAGGAATGGCTCAGCAGCTAAAGTACTTGCCATGAAAGCAAGAGGACAGGAGTTTGGATCTCCAGGAACCAAATAAGGAACCCCAAGTAGTGTGATGGCTCACCTATAACTCCAGCCTCATAAGGCAAAGACAGGGATTCCCTATAGCAAACACCACTATAGAAACCAGCTGAATGAATCTCACGGATCATAAAAAAGAAGCCAAACATCAAAGAGCAAACTTTTCACAACTCCATTTATACAAAATTCATGAAAAAGTAAAAATCAATCCATCCACAGGGTCATAAATCAGAACAGCAGTGACCTCTAAGTGGAGCCAGAGCCTGTCCTAACAGGGAGGGACCCAGGGAGGTGTGCTGGGGAATGAGCGACATCTGGCTCAGGGCCATTAAAGCTGGAGGTGTGTGCTTATTTAGGTTTGTGTACAATAAAAAAGTGAAAACATACAGTGAAAAAGTTTCCACTCAGTCAATGGGCAAAAGTTCCAACAAATTTGATAAAACCGTTGGAAAGTTACAGAAAAACAAAACGACAGGAGAGCTAAGTGTTAGGAATATTCTTAAGAAGAGCCTCTCCGCCGACACAAATAATTCCAATTAGACCAAATTAGATCAAATAAAAGATGCCCACATTAAATGCAGCGCTCCCGGGTGGCCAGGAAAGCATGGCAAGGAAGAGAGAACAGGGGAGACCACCTGAAACCCAGAGAAAAGGGCAGCAGCCTTAACAGCCTGTGGGAGTGGCCCTGACCCTCCCTGGGGAGGGGTCAGCACTTGGTGGGCTTTCCTGGAGGTGGAGTCCAGACCAAGACAACACCCAGGAGGATGGGCTTGATTGAATAAAGCTTTCTGCTCCATTCTTGCTACAAGCATGGGTGCCAGGGGCTGGAGTGACGCTTTCACCAAACATCCCAGAGTCCTTGGATAAAAGGGTGTCAGGGGGCTGGGGGCTGGGGTCTCACTTTTGACCAAACACTAAGTACACATTCCTGTAACACTATCAAACCTTAGATTGATCAAAACACATCATATTCACGCCTGAAACTCTCAAACAATCAAGTTTAAAATTTAAGTTAAATTAATTTACTAAACCCTATAATGTTAGTTAAATTTAAATGACATTAATACAGACTACATTCCCTTTCACTAATGTGGTCCTACAGAAACACATGAAGAATAAATACATAAGGACATTTTAGTGTAACATGGTTAACAGTGAAAAGTTCAACGTGAAATATCTAAAAACTTATGCTACTTCAAAAGTCATTCTAAAAAAATAAAAATAAAAACATATGACAGAGGGAGCCAGGCGTGGTGGTGCCTGCCTTTAACCCCAGCACTGAGGAGGCAGAAGCAAGTGGATCTCTGAGTTTGAGGCCAGCTTGGTTTACAGATGGAGTTCTAGGACAGTCAGGGCTGTTACACAGAGAAATCCTGTCTTGAAAAACCACACACACACACACACACACACACACACACGTATGATATATATAGAGCTACAACTGTTAATTTAGGAAAACAGCAAAGCACAATGGACATACAAACATGCCAACGCTTGTTCAAAAAGATAAAAGATACATCTTCTGAGCATAATATATTCATTAATTGTTTACATATGTGCATATTATTCATACATACATGCATTTATACATATAACAGCTTTAAAATATAATTTTTTAAATGTAAGCAATAACGATCATAATAATTTAAACTTTCTGTTTTTTTAATGTACTATATTTACTATCTTTGGAGGGTGATAATTTACTAACAATTTAAATTCTTGAACTTTACCACTAAGTCTTACTTAAATATCAGGTCGAATATGATGCCAAAGCCTAAAGTTCCAATTTTTTTTTAATATACAAGTTAATGCTTTCTACAGAAATCCACCACTGGCTAATGGCCACCTTGCCTAACAGCCTTCTCCCAGCTCAAGCAGTCTGGAAAACAACTGGTGACTGTCTGCTTAGCTAAGAAGAGACAACAAGCTCCAGTCACACTTTCATTCAGCAGCCTCTTGTTATCTTTTTTGGTAAAACGAATCACAGTTTGTAAACATGCATTTTTTAACTACATGCTTATTGTGTTTCAAGCTGGAGCTACAACTCAATGATATGGTATGTGATATGGTATGTGCCACAGCATGTACAAGACCTTGGTTGAGTCTCTACTACAGTTAAAATATTTCTTTAAAAAAAAACCTTTATATTTGAAAGCAACATTCGGTGGCTACTGGCGTGTAAAGAGGCGCATGTGCACCTGTCACCTGCCATGAGTCTCTTACCTATCTCTTGTATTCTAGGTTTCCCTTTATCCAAGTCTTCAGAGGCCTCACCAAGATTTTCTGCCAGTATTCTAAACAGAAGATTAAGATCCTCTTGATTTAGACTAACCTGTGAAATAGTTGATGAACAAAATATTCATTTTTAAGTGAAACAACTATAATAAAGAAAAATTTCTCAGCAATAAGAAAATAATCCTGACAGTAACTGAGAATGACAAATGGGTTTTGCTACTTGCTTTAACTTTTTGCAATTTTAAATAAAATTTTGAAACATATAAATAACAAAATTTGCAAAACAATATTAACTCTATTGACTAGTTTTTCCTTAAAGCTAATTGTACCTAAAGAAATCTAATCCATTTTTAAAATAACAAGTTCTGGAAACTCATGCATTTCACTCCTTAAAGAGTACTATAGTTACCTTAGGCATACTTTGATCTCGTTAAAAACAAATGTCCACATAATACACATTATGAGTGAGAATATAACAATAAATAAATAATTTGTGCCCAAATTTTTGTAATGGGTGTGTAGCAGATTTAAAAGTAAACCATACTTAATGAAAGATTAAATTCTACTGCAAAGATTAATTACCTTGCTAGACCAAGTTTCACCAAAATGTTTCTTTCAACATTTAGTAAAATCTGCATTTCTCTTAGGTACATCTGAGAAAGCTTCCAGGGTGAAACTTCAACAGAAAAGTTATTTTCAATCGTGTACTTACATTCATTGAATCAAGACACCCTTTAATTTCTAGAACAGGCACCTTTTGGTACCAATTTGCAGCTAGATTCCGATTGACAAAAAACTCCAAGTTAATTGGGTGCAACAGCTGAATATCAGGATGGGAGTCGCCTGGCTGGATTGCTGTCCTAGTGAAAGGGAGAGAGAGGCACCATCACAGGTCTTTAGAGGGCAATGACCCACAGGCAAGGGTTATAAACTAGTATGCGTGCCAAGCACTATCTGTTGCTCCACATACTAGTTTATAACACTGCAGCTGAGAGGTTTCAAAGCAGAGTTAGAAATTAACCTATAATCTACTAGCAGAGACAGATTAAAATATGTGATAAGCACTGAGTCATTAAGAAAATTTTTTCCCAATACAGCATTCCTCTGTGCAGTCCTGCTGTCCTGGAACTCGTTCTATAGATCAGGCTGCCCTTGAACTGAGAGATCTGCCTGCCTCTGCCTCCCAAGTGCTGGGATTAAAGACGTGCGCCACCACTCCCAGCTAAGAAAACATTTTTTTTCCTAAAACTGTAGAGAGAAGAACTGAGTTAAAGGTTTGGTTTGGGTTTTTATTCACAATGCTAGAGATACATAAGAAATAACCAAATACATTAGTCTAGGGATAATATAGTTTGTGTCACATTACAATCCTTCAGTCAACAACGGGCCACATCTACCTAAGTGTTCTGCTAAGACAAAGAAGCAGAAAGGAACTATTGCTTAGCAACCACGTACCTTTCACAAAGTCAACTGCATTTACTTCTAAGTTTGTGGAGAAACTGGTGTAGATGACCTACCAGACCACCCATCATACCCATAACATATAAATAATTCTACACATCGTACCTATAACATTCGGGCAATTATGTACAGTACATAATGTTTCACAAGATGGTAAGTGCCCCCATCAGTGGTTTACTCACTAACAGTACTTTCTACAATTTTAGAAATCTACTCTTTCCACTTTTAAGAATAATTCCCCATCTAAAAAGACAACATCTTCCGTCTGCGGCAGACTCATCCATGTCACGCTTATTGTGTCTTGACTGCACTAGCACACGCGGGAGGACTCTAGGTTTGATTACAATCACACCGTGACGCTCTCAAAACGATGCGGTCACTGACAGTGCCTTCCTCAGAGGGCCGGCATGCTGGCAGAGAACAGCCGTGTGTTTGTTGATCAGGAGACTGTACAGAACAGCAGTGGAGGAGCAGCAGCAAAGTGATACAAGAAAACCAAGGCTCAGCTGTTGCTAAGGCATTCCAGAAAGCCTACATGGGGGTTAACTTAGCCTATAATTGTCTTTTTATACTTTCTGTAATTAAATTACTTTTAATGATATGAAAATCATTTTTAAATCTCCTTGTGTCTTCACATGCCACACAGCATGACACGGAGGACACAGTATGACTTACACAGTATTTCTACCAACATAAATAAGTTCACTGAAGCCATGGGTAACCATTCCCAAGGAGAGCCAGACAGTGCTCTTCAAAACCACCAACCTCATACAGAAAGAGAAAATAGCTATTAGAAGTGAGGGCCCGCTAGTCTAGAAATCACCTCAACAGGGGACGGCACAAATGAATGCCACGTGTGATTCTGGGAGGGAAGAGGGAGGGGGGATTACGACAGTGGACATCACTGCAATAACTGACAAAACCTCAATATTGACCACATTACACAGCATGCCAATATTAATTTTTAAAAACTACTGCTTTTATCATGAGTAATATAAGAATAAATGTCCTTAGTTCTTTTTTTTTTTTTTTTTTTTTTTTTTTTTTTTTTTTTTTTTTTTTTTTTTTTTTTTTTTGAGATAGTGTCTCACTGTGTAGCCTGTCCTGGAACTCGATAAACAGATCAGGCTGGCCTTGAACTCGCAGAGGTCTACCTGCTCTGCCACCCAAATGCTTGAATTAAAAGCATGCTCCACTACACCTGGCTAAAATGTCTATTTTCTAACAGTTAGCAATCACTGCTTGAACAATAATATATAGATATTAAAGAAAACGTAAACCAACTGGTGGCTCTACATGAAGGATGTATACATATGTATACCAGCTGATCAGAAAATGGTTCTTTGTGAAAGAAACACGGTATAAAAATACCAGGAGAAATCTGCATACACTCGAGAGCACAGCTATCGAACATGCATACCTGGAGAGTTTCAGTTTCGTAAGCTGCACCTCCATTTTGTCGATTACTGGAGGACTCGCGGTGTCTTCACCGGACACCAGACTGAACTGGTTGTGAACTCTAATTAACCCAAGATCGACCACGACCGCGTCGGTGGAGACAGAGGACTGTGGAATGACAATGACTGGCGCCTTCAAATCAATATTGACAGAAACACGAAAACTCCTCTGTGCAAGATCTTTCACACTCGTGGCAGCTTTTTCTGCAGCCTGGGCAGTGGCAGCACTCAGTGCCTCTTTGGCCACTTGGAAATTGTTCAGGAAGCTCTGCGAACAAAATGTAAAAGGAATTCAGACACAGGGACATCTGTAAATGGGCCTACCTTCTGCTAGCACACATGCAAGTTCCTCCCACAGAGCCCTAGAGTTCAGCGCTGTAATTCTGGTGAAAGGTAGGGATAGGAGAAACCCATCCTCAGTCAGGAGCTGGCCTGTTCTGACTAGTGAGCTGTCACTGAGCCGGGGTAGAGAGTGAACTCATCTTAACACTTGGACACTCGGACAATTGGCTTCTGTGTGTTCCAGAAAACTAACTTCAATTACTGACAAAACTCATTCAATGACTTAAACTTCCAATGTTAAAGAGGGTTTTCGGCCATTACATGCATACATAAACACCAGGCAGAATCAAAATATGCCACAACCCAAAAGTTTACAACATATATAATCATAACACCTACAGCTTCTAACATGAAATGTGAGCATAAGACGGTGACTTTACCAGCAGTGACAGAAGGAATTTATGAAGGTATACAATCTGAATACAGCCGACGTGCAAAGCCACCACACCATCCACGATGGACATGTCCGTGTAGGAATCCCCTTCAGTAGCATCTGGATACAAATCCAGGTTAAAACGAAAAACTTCATTTCCAACTATGGATACAGCCTGAAAAAAACAGAAAGTGACTCAACTCTGGCCAGAGAAGCAATTACAAAATAAAGTCCCAGATAGAAAAGACGGTAATTACAATCTTTATAGAAATGCATTTGATTTTTAAGGTAAGATCTTTTACAATAAAATCTCTGTGCGATAATAACAACAACTGTTCCATGTTACATACTTTCTTATGAACTGTTTTGGGGTCGACATCTGTGACAATAATGTTTTCCAGCCTGGCAAAAAGTGACCGCTTTTTTGACTGAAGAGAAAGGGAAGAATCAAGACCTGGAAAAAAAAAAATGAATCATTATAATTTCTATTGATATAACATAAATATTTATTTTCATTATATTATAAGATTTGGGGAATATACAAAATGTATGAATTCAAAATTAGTAAATTTCATGTAATATATTCTTAGTTTTTTAAACACCAAACTTATATATTGGTTAAAATCTAATTATATAAGCTCCATCCTGTACTAAGGAACAGTATTTGGTAGTAGTTTGTTGAGAAAGAATCATTCGTCTTTGGGGATGTCGCCAATGGGAAGTTACTCATGCTCCCATATATGGTCCCACATCATCCATGCATATATGGGCAGCACTAAAGCGATTAAGTAGGTTATTAGGGGCCTGAAGTTGGGAGGGGGCCACTGTCGGAGGAGCTGAGAGGAGCTACAGTGGGGAAATGTTTCTATGATCATCTTTCATTGTATACAATATGAAATTCTCAAAAAATAAAGAAATAGAAAACAGACTAAGTGTATCATTTTTCCTACTACACTGAAAAGACTCCTATATTCTTTGGTGTACAATAAACCAAAATCAATAAAATAAAATAACATAAATGTTGAATCCCCCAGAAGGCAAAAAATCTAGTGCAAAGAAATAAATTCAACATAACCAAACATAAAGTAAATGTTATGCTTTATAGATACTAAGCCATTTACATGGAGACTGTGCTGGCTAGATTTATGTCAACTTGACACAAGCTAGAGTCAATTGGGAAGAGGACTCTTAACTGAGAAAAATGGGTCCATAAGACTAGTCTGTAGGTAAGTCTATAATGCACTGCCTCAATTAATGATTGATGTGGTGAGCCCTGCCCATGGTGTATGGTGCCACCCCAGGGCTAGTGGTCCTAGGTTGTAAAAGAAAGCAAGCTGAGCAAGCCACTAGGGGTAAGCTAGTAAGTAGCATTCTTCAATGGCTCTGCTTCAGTCCCTGCCTCCCAGTCCTTGCCCTGTCTTCCTTCCATGATGAACTGTAAGGTGGAACTAAAGGCTGAAATCAACCCTTTCCTCCCCAGGTTGTGTTACTAACGTTTATCACACCAGGAGATACCCTGCCTGACAAAGGCTACAACAGTTTTGTGAACAAACTTTAGATAAGTAGATGTATTACCAATTTGGAAAAGACAGAAGAAAAAACTATACTAGCCAGAACTTGGCCATCATTAATCCTAGGAAGAAAACAGCCAGTTCAGGCACACCCTAACTGAAGTAGCTCAGAGCCCCCTGTCTGTATATTCTCTAACACTGCAATAAAGAGAGGGGAGCAGAGGGAAGAGGAGAAAATGCTTATTGTTAAGCAAATGTCAATACTGTGACACTTTACCTTGTATCTTGATTTCAGCAATATTGCTCTTCTCATCACAGATAGTGACACAGAAAGCATTCAATTTGGCAAACAGCCTAAAGTTGATAATGTCACTATCTCTAGAGGACACCATGGCTAAAAATAAAACAACAGATTTCAGTAAGCTAAATTCTACAAAAGTTTCTTCATATATTTTACATAATATATATGAATATAAAATATTTATAAGATTTAAAGTACATAGCATATAAAACACACACATATAAAAACAAAAAAGTCTAAAGTAAATAGGACATAATATTCAAAACCAAAAAGTAATGTGCCTAAAATCACACAGTTTAATACAGCCAGACTATGACCTAAGTTCTTACAAATTCTAGATTCTCAGCCAATAAGATGTAATCACCGGAGTGCTGAAGAAATGATTCAGAGAACCTGAGATCCCAGCAAGCACCAGGTAGTTTACATCACTCCAGTTCCAGAAGATCCAATGGCCTCTTCTGGACTCTACCAGCACTGCACAGATGTGGTACACATACATACATGCAGACAGAACACCCAACACATTGAAAAAATATTTTTTTAAAGATACAATCAGTTAGTCCCTGTCTTCATGTCTCTGGGTCTCCTTCCTCAAAGACTAATTATCTGTGGGGGGGGGGGGGGGGGCCTTTCAGAGCCACTAGGATGGGAAGAAAGGCTCGGTACACACTCAAGTTTTCCTAGTAACCATTCAAAGGTAATCCCCAGCTGCAAAATAAAAACAAAGTTTCGTAAAAGCAATAGTATTGCTGCTGTGGAACAATCTTTGTACACTGTAAACAGGTGTTGCTTTTATTGTTAATAAATAGCTGATTGGCCAATAGCTAAGCAAGATTTTCAGGGCCAAGGGAATGCTGGGAAGAAGAGTGGAATCTGAAGAGTCTGAGCCAGAAATGGAAGAAGCAACATGGCAAGTTCATAGATGAAGTAATCGAGCCTCAGGGCAGCACATGGATGAATAGAAATGGGTAAATCTAAGTTGTAAGAGCTGGCTGGATACAAGACTAAACAATCGGCCAAGAATTTAAAATTAATAATAAGCCTCTAAATGATTATTTGGGAGCTGCTGCTGAGACACAGAGAAACTCTGCCTATATATTGCTT